>NC_091458.1:83808865-84444365 GCF_027789765.1 Dendropsophus ebraccatus
GCCTCAGGATACAATATGTTCAATATACAATGTTCCTTTTAAGACCATTGTAACGTGAGACCAAAGTCAACATACAATGCTACTGACAGGATCTGCAGGACATGTGAATAATTACAGGACTGATCAATAAAAGTGGCCATTTTACTGGTAACACCCCAGTATTGATGAAGTGCATGCAGTAATTGGCTGTCCAGTATCTCCTCCCTATAGTATAGTGTGATGCTACATGTCCTGTACTGCTCTTTACCTGCGCCAGGATGAGTTTCTCCTTTAGCCACCAATTGAAGGTGACTTTATTTTATTTTTCTGGGACCCTGACGGAACAGTACAGGACCCTGAAAACAGTCCAGTCTTCTACATAGGAAGTAATATACAGCTTACAGTAGTTTTTTTCTGACTGTTGTATGTAAGGACTTGCTTTATCTATTGCGGTGATATTTTGCAGCTTCAGAACCAAATACCAGTTTTCAGAGTTATGGACTCAACATACAATGGTTTCTCTCTTTAAGGACAGAGCCCAAAATGGCCTTAAAGGACAACTCCCATGAAAAACTTTTTCCCAGTAATTGAAGCACATTACAAAGTTATATAACTGTGTAATGTGCTTCAATCACCTATCTGCCTCCCTTCCCTGTCTTTTCCCCCCTCCATTCCCCACCAGGAAGTGCACTAAACTCACACATACCTAATTACTGTTGTCACCAGTTTCTTCTCTAAGCTTCTTCTTGTGACAATGAGTCATCAGCAGGAGGGCTGCTCTAGCTCCTGTTACACCAGCCATCCCCTCCCCTGCCTTGTCAGGTGACTCAGCTCCCATTGGCTGAGCAACTGCAAGCCATCTGAGTCCATGTCACTTGCTTATCTTTCCTCCTGACAGACTCCCGGTACATAGGCAGCTCCCCCCTCCCATACTCTCTCCTGCTGCGGACTCAGTGAGTGAAGTAGCCATGTCACTAGGGAAGATAAGCATTGAAGTGATTGAAGTACATTACACAGTTATATAACTTTGTAATGTGCTTCAATTACTGGGAAAAAGTTTTTCATGGGAGTTGTCCTTTAAGGACCGGGACAATTTTCAATTTAGCGATTTCTTTTTAGCGTGCAAGGGCTTGCAGGTGTACTTTGTAAAGGCGCCTTTAGATCTACCATACCATGTATCATGGAACCCCCCAAAATATAATTTATGGGGTGAAATTGGGAAAAAAATACAATTCTGCAAATTGTGGGAGGTTGCCTGTTTACGTAATGTTACAGTAACACTCACATTTTATCTTTACTCTATAGGTCAGTCTGAATACAGCGATATGCGTTTTATATAGCTTTTCTAATGTTTTTCCTATTTTTATTACTGGAAAACTTTTTTTGCAAATAGGTGTGATTACAATGGCCCTTTTTTGACTCTTATAGCGTTTCTATGTAAGGGGGTGTATGGGGTGTCATGTTTTGCGCCATGATCTCTAGTTTTATTAATACCATATTTGTGTAGATGAGACATAATTGATCAATTTTTATTCATTTTATTTAAAATATAATAAAATAATCAATCGTGGCGTTTTTGTACTGTTTTTTGTTTACGCCGTTCACTGTGCGGGAACAATATTGATTTATTACATTACATACACTGATCATTGCTATGCCATACCATGTGCCTGTGCATCGATCACCGATCTGACTGCCGGGAGGAAGGTAAGAGACCTCTGCAGTCAGATAGAACAATGGGAACCCCCGCAGCCACACTGAGGGGGGTCCGATCAGTCAGTGACAGGAGCACAGATGATGTTAGTGTTGCGATCACCGCACTGCGGCGGCCCGTCACTAGCAGTGAGAGCCTGGCTGCATATAGCAGCCAGTCCCCACATGCTTTGAAGTGTGCTCAGCTCCTGAGTAACAGCAGTAGTTAGGCGGCTCAAAATACTCAGGGGGACTTGGTGAGTAAGAACAGCTAGGTTTAGGAGCATTTCATTTTTTTCACCTCTTCTGTGGATAACCCCTTGAATTCTCTTTATCTCTCAACGCTCCCCGGTGTCCTCCTGCCTTTCCCCTGCTCACCGCAGCTGCCACTAAAGTTTCTGAAACCATCTGTGAAGTGACAGGCTGAGGTAAACATTGGCCATAGCACTGTACCTTTAAAGGTGTTGAAAATATTAAACATCCTATGCTTACTTGTCCGCGCTCCCCCACTGTCCTGCTGGGGGGTTCTCCAGTGTCACCTGCTGACCGCAAACCCTTCATTTCTGAGACTCACTTCGGGAGTGGCAGTCCGCTCAGCCAGTCACTTACTAGGACGGGACAGCACAGCAGCCTGTGATTGGCTCAGCAGGCTGTCATTCCTGAGAGGATTCCATCTTGGAAGTGAAGAGCCTGCTGTCAGCAGGGTCCAATAATAAAAGAGCAGACACCACTGCAAACCCTGTCCATGTGAACAATACACTAAACCAGACCACAAGAAAGGAACATGCATATAACCCAGTTGCACATCAGAAAACTATCTTTATTCCACAACAATCCTTATGTGTAATCTGATTTTATTGACAACCACACAGCATACAGTAAATACAAAACCAGCAAACATTGGTATAGGGCGACCTGCAAGTCGCATGGTGTCATTCATTTTACATATATATAAAAGAGTAAGAGAAAGATCAACCAAATGTTAACATTTCTAAACATAAGCACCACCAACGCGGTAGCGCCGCTGCAACCAAATAATACTTTCAATAAAAGTGATGCAAAATTTAGGAAGAAAAAAGAGGAGGCAGAAAAAGAGAGAGAAAGAAAAGATCAGGAAAGAGGCGAGGGGACAGACGGAGGACAGCCGCCAGAACCCTGCGTAACCACCAGTAGAGAACTATTATAGCCGGAGATTCCCACCATCAACGCACAAGAGCAGGGAAGGCCTCAGAGTCCATGAACAAACGCCATGGAAACCACACCTTGTCAAATTTCACAACAATCCTTATTACAAACAATACAGTGGAAGACATGAAAACAAGTTGAACAATTATATGCCTACACACAAAATGACCAGGTCATACCACATTTAGCAAGGCATGTATGGGGATAGAGCACCCCACGCTTTCCGCTGGTAGTCTGGCTTCTTTAAGAGTGTTATTGTAATTTAATATAATTTAATGCTAAAAATTAACATACTATATTTTTTGCTTTATAAGATGCCCTTTTAGCAAGAAAATATCTTGCTAAAAATGCCTATTTATTTTAATTTTTATTTTATTTAAAAACATTTTTTTATGTTTTCAGATATCTAAACCAGGGGTGTGTCTTATAGTCAGGTGCGTCTTATAGAGTAAAAAATAGTGTAAGTTATAGAAATTTATGACGGCTCATATCTAGCAAAGCTTTCAGAGTGAAGCGTGCAGACAGTCAATGATCCACCAAGTTTAAAGCCAGCATCTCTTTTTAACCAGGGGTTATCCAGGCAGGTTTAGAAAAAAAAAAACATGGCTACATCACAGTCCCTTTATAATATTAGGCTCCCCCTCTGCAGCCCTCATATGGTATCTTCCAGCATAGTGTCTTCTTCCCTGCTCTCTGCTCAGATTCACAGTCACATCAGTCAGAGACTGCTGAAGTCCCCTCTTAAGAGCAGAAGACGGGACACAGTTACCGGAGCAGCGGAATGCAGCTAGTATCAAAGGAGTCGAGGAGGTCCCTTCAAGGGTCATGCCTGCAGCTCCCCTTTAAAGGGGTTAGTGCAGCACCCCTGTCACACACACTCCTACAGCCGACCCTGACCACACCCTAGCTGAGAACAAGAGTGGTGCTGTTTTTGGAAGAAAGTAGTGCTGGTGTTATAACATTTCTTCTTTTTCCTTGCTTCTATATTGGGCATATCTAAAGCCCACAATGAATCATTACCTCTAATCAATATTTCATAGCCATCGCTTTACATTGGACACTGGTACTCCAGCCACTGTAACTGCAATACAAAACCACCAGGGGGCGTGTTTTGTCCTCCCTATGTGTGAAGAAGGGCCATAAATTGACAGGCAGCTAAACCCTTCCAGCAATTCATTCACGTGATGACCAAATTCAACTTTTTTTTTGCAAGGATAGGGTGAAACTGAAATACAGAAAAATAATGCACTTCCTAAGATGTAAAGACGTGGCAGTACATTATTATATATTACTGTGCAAGCAGTACAGATACAGACAGGGCCGGACTGGGACTTAAAATCAGCCCTGGCAGTCAAACCCCAGCAGCCCACATACCATATCATGGATAGCGTAATTCCCTGTAGCAAATTCTGCTTCATTTAGCCGTGTCCCCACTACTCCCTTAAACATGTGAACCCCACCATCAGCACACAAAAATAATGCTATAACATAATCTGCTGTGGATTTGATGCGGCATATTTATGCATTTATTTCAACTGATTAAATCAGAAGCATCAAATCCACATTGGATTAGGTATGAACGTGCCCTAAAGGAAACCTGTGGGGTCTATACCAGGTAACACAGCTGTAGATCCCAGCGTACAGGTCAGGGACCGGACCTTTAGTCCAGTGTAAACCTCTATAATCATTCTTTCCATTACCAGCTGAAGTGTCACAGAGGTGGAGCCACAGCAGCAACTTCTGCACCGCCCCTTCCTGCTCTGACTGATGGACGTATAGGGTGCTGCTGCTGCTGCCGTTGTGAAACTTTAGTTGGTAATGAAAAGGACAATTATATAAGTTTACACTGGACTAAAGGTCCTGTCAATGATATCTCCCTCACACCTGTCTGCTGAGATCTACAGCCCTAGACCCAGGGGCGGGCTGGGCCGGGGGGCAGGGTGGCATATGCCCCCCGGGCCGGTCCCCCCAATACACTTAAGGGCCGCGGCGGCCGGATGTTGCTGAGGCCGCTCTGCCACTTTAATGCTTTCAGTCAGCACAGTAGCGGCCGCTGCACTTGCTTTCTAGGAGTCAGTAGCGGTGACAGAACACCGCGCTGACTCTACCTCACACTTTACTTTGCTCATTGGTGAAGCAGGCAGCCTGTTCCATCAGTGAGCAAAGAGCAGTGCACCACACATGGAGGAGAGAGAAGAGGACGCCTGCCGGGAGAGGAGCCGCTCACCACCCTGACTGCTGACTGGGATCTGGGGGAGGAGGGGGGTACTGTATAGTACTGGTCTCTGTAAGACACCAATACAATACAGTAACCTAGGACTGGCTGGAGCAGGGGCCACTCACCTCCCTGTCCGGCCAGCCAGCTTCCCCTCCGTGATTCAGGCAGTGCTAATTGCTCCTCTCAACTCTGGTCAGACCTGACAAGAAGAGGCCAGAGCAGCAGAGCAGCACGGACCTGCTAGTGAGTATGTTGGGGAGGAAGGGGGGGACATTGTGCTTTGTTCTGTAACATGTGACTCTTCAGTTCTTGCATAACTACAACTCCCATTATACCCAGGTGCAGGACATGACAGGAGTTGTAGTTTGGCAACAGCTGAGGAGTCACTGGTTAGGAAGCAATCATTTAGGTAGAGTTTTTTTTGTTGTGTTCTCCAACCTGTGACTGCTGAGTTAGTGAAACACTACAACTCCCAGCATGCCCTTCTGGCTGGAGATAATGGGGATGGTAGCTTAGGAACAGCAGGAGGGTCACATGTTGGAGAAAACCACACAAAATAAACTGTACCCCTTAATCTTTCCTTTTAACAGTGGCTGCTCAGCTGTTACCAAACTACAACTCCTATTATGCCCTGCTGGCAGGATATAATGGGGGTTGTAGTTTAATAACAGCAGGAGGGTCGCATTTTGGAGAAATCACACTAAATAAACTTTACCCATAAATCATTGCTTCCTAACCAGTGGCTGCTCAGCTGTTACCAAACTATAACTCTCGTCATGTCCTGCCAGCAGGGTAAAATGGGAGGTGTAGTTTTGCCATTGGTAGGGAACAATAACTAAGGGGAGGGGGGGGCTGGCATAATGGAGGTTGTAGTTTATAAATAGCTGAGGAGCCTCTAGTTGGCAACCAATGATTTAGGGGGGGGGGGGGGCAGTGGTACATTACATTAGGAGGTCAGTGGTACAGTACATTAGGGGGTCAGTGGTACAGTACATTAGGGGGTCAGTGGTACAGTACATTAGGGGGTCAGTGGTACAGTACATTAGAGGACAGTGGTACAGTACATTAGAGGGCAGTGGTACAGTACATTAGAGAGGACAGTGGTACAGTACATTAGAGAGGACAGTGGTACAGCACATTAGAGAGGACAGTGGTATGGTACATTAGAGAGGACAGTGGTACAGTACATTAGAGGGGACAGTGGTACAGTACATTAGAGGGGACAGTGGTACAGTACATTAGAGGACAGTGGTACAGTACATTAGAGGACAGTGGTACAGTACATTAGAGAGGAGAGTGGTACAGTACATTAGAGAGGACAGTGGTACAGTACATTAGAGGACAGTGGTACAGTACATTAGAGAGGACAGTGGTACAGTACATTAGAGAGGACAGCGGTACAGTACATTAGAGAGGACAGTGGTACAGTACATTAGAGGACAGTGGTACAGTACATTAGAGAGGAGAGTGGTACAGTACATTAGAGAGGACAGCGGTACAGTACATTAGAGGGGACAGTGGTACAGTACATTAGAGGACAGTGGTACAGTACATTAGAGGACAGTGGTACAGTACATTAGAGAGGAGAGTGGTACAGTACATTAGAGAGGACAGTGGTACAGTACATTAGAGGACAGTGGTACAGTACATTAGAGAGGACAGTGGTACAGTACATTAGAGAGGACAGCGGTACAGTACATTAGAGAGGACAGTGGTACAGTACATTAGAGGACAGTGGTGCAGTACATTAGAGGACAGTGGTACAGTACATTAGAGGACAGTGGTACATGATATTAGAGAGGACAGTGGTACAGGATATTAGGGAGGACAGTGGTACAGTACATTAGGGAGGACAGTGGTACGGCACATTAGAGAGGACAGTGGTACAGTACATTAGAGAGGACAGTGGTACAGTACATTAGAGAGGACAGTGGTACAGTACATTAGGGGGTCAGTGGTGCAGTACATTAGAGGACAGTGGTACAGTACATTAGAGGACAGTGGTACAGTACATTAGGGGGTCAGTGGTACAGTACATTAGAGGGGGCAGTGGTACAATACATTAGAGAGGACAGTTGTACAGAACATTAGAGAGGACAGTGGTACGGTACATTAGAGGGCAGTGGTACATTACATTAGGGGGTCAGTGGTACGTTACATTAGGGGGTCAGTGGTACAGTACATTAGGGGGGTCAGTGGTACAGTACATTAGGTGGGTCAGTGGTACAGTACATTGGGGGGACAGTGGTACAGTACATTAGAGGGGACAGTGGTACAGTACATTAGAGGACAGTGGTACAGTACATTAGAGGGGACAGCGGTACAGTACATTAGAGGGGACAGTGGTACAGTACATTAGAGGACAGTGGTACAGTACATTAGAGAGGACAGTGGTACAGTACATTAAAGGAGACAGTGGTACAATACATTAGAGAGGACAGTGGTACAGTACATTAGAGAGGACAGTGGTACGGTACATTAGAGGGCAGTGGTACAGAACATTAGGGGGTCAGTGGTACAGAACATTAGAGAGGACAGTGGTACAGTACATTAGAGAGGACAGTGGTACAGTACATTAGAGAGGACAGTGGTACAGTACATGAGAGGGGACAGTGGTACAGGACATTAGAGAGGACAGTGGTACAGTACATTAGAGAGGACAGCGGTACAGTACATTAGAGGACAGTGGTACAGTACATTAGAGGACAGTGGTACAGTACATTAGGGAGGACAGTGGTACATGATATTAGAGAGGACAGTGGTACAGGATATTAGGGAGGACAGTGGTACAGTACATTAGGGAGGACAGTGGTACAGCACATTAGGGAGGACAGTGGTACAGGATATTAGAGAGGACAGTGGTACAGTACATTAGAGAGGACAGTGGTACAGTACATTAGAGAGGACAGTGGTACAGTACATGAGAGGGGACAGTGGTACAGGACATTAGAGAGGACAGTGGTACAGTACATTAGAGAGGACAGCGGTACAGTACATTAGAGGACAGTGGTACAGTACATTAGAGGACAGTGGTACAGGATATTAGAGAGGACAGTGGTACAGTACATTAGAGAGGACAGTGGTACAGTACATTAGAGAGGACAGTGGTACAGTACATGAGAGGGGACAGTGGTACATGACATTAGAGAGGACAGTGGTACAGTACATTAGAGGACAGTGGTACAGTACATTAGGGAGGACAGTGGTACATGATATTAGAGAGGACAGTGGTACAGGATATTAGGGAGGACAGTGGTACAGTACATTAGGGAGGACAGTGGTACAGCACATTAGGGAGGACAGTGGTACAGGATATTAGAGAGGACAGTGGTACAGTACATTAGAGGGGACAGTGGTACAGTACATTAGAGAGGACAGTGGTACAGTACATTAGAGGACAGTGGTACAGTACATTGAAGGGGACAGTGGTACAGTACATTGAAGGGGTCAGTGGTACAGTACATTAGCGGACATTGGTACAGTACATTAGAGGACAGTGGTACAGTATATTAGAGGGGGCAGTGGTACATTACACTAGAGCAGTGCTTCTCAAACTGTGAGGCGGGCCTCACCAGTGAGGCGCCCCCTTGTTGTTGGTGAGGCCCAGCTGGGGAGCCAGTTTTCACAAAAGTAACTATGATCTGCACAGTCCTCCAAAATCTCAATTTTATTAACATTATTAATTTATTTTGTACTTGCTTTATTAGTATCTAGAGCTTGGGAGACAGGTGAAAGGTAGCCCAAGCATTATTTTCAGCTTTTAAATGGACTCTAATCACAGATAGTGAGGCCCAGGCACCCTCTTGGTCAGTCTGGTGAGGCCTAGGCATTGCCTTGGTCTGTTGGGTGAGGCTCCAGTAGAAAAAGTTTGAGAAGCACTGCACTAGAGGGCAATGGTACAGTACATTAGAGGATAGTGGTACAGTACATTACAGGGGACAGTGGTACAGTACATTAGAGGACAGTGGTATAGTACATTACAGAGGACAGTTACATAGACACAGTTCATAAGAGGCACAGTTTATCCAGGGGGACAGTAGTACAGTTCATTAGGACAAAGGGGTGCCATTCACTTAGCAAAAGGAGAGGATAGGGCTAACTGCAGATGGGGGCACAAAGGGGGGCCTAACTACAGTTGAGGGCAAAGACAGGAGGCACAACTACAGATGGGGAACAAAGAAGGGGTCTTACTACAGATACAGGCATAAAGAAGGGACCTAACTTTAAACAGAGGCACAGAAAAGGGAAATGACTACAGATTGATCTTTAAAGAAGTTACTGTTACTGTTTAGGGGCACTGTGATGGAGAGTTTGTATAAAGGTGGGTAAAGGTGCTGTAAAAGTAAGGTGCTGAAGATGTTTGTCTGGCAGATACTGCTGAGATGATTTGTGGTTGGAAGAAGTCTTCAGGATCGAAAAGAAAAGGAAACCTGACCGACTCTGATCAGAGAAGACGTCACCTGTGAGTCACTGGATGTGTCTGCACTGTACTTCCATGGTATACAGAGCTTGTGTACAGCTGGTATCTACCGCTATTTGGTCACTGTAAGGGGGAATATTGGCCTCTGTGTGGTGGAGTGTAGTACCTGTATAGTAGTAATGCTCATATTGTGATGGTATTATTAAGTAACCATTTATAATGTGGTTACTATGTGATTGTAGTATGTGGTCATGGTATGGCAGTATTATTTGTCCCTGGTATACTAGTATTATTGGTAATATAAGTATAAAGGATTTGTTCAATAATAGTATAATGTCCATGTCTATACAAGGTATAATCTAATCCAGAGCAGATTAAACTCTGGCCTTACATAAGAATCCTGGGGCGGCAGAGGTTGGAGGAACAAAAAAAAGAATCTATACTTACCCGTCCCTGTGCCCCTGCAGGACAGGTTCACCACCTCTTTCACAGCTACTGTTATCCTGCTCCTCCCGTTACTGCATTGTCATGTCCCGGTGGGAAGTACCCACTCGCCCCAGTACATGACGTTGCAGGACCAGGAGCTGCAGGAGGCCAGTCTGTGAGCAGTGGCGCAGCACTGCGGGGGCATAGGGACAGGTAAGTATGGATTCTTTATTATGTTCCCCTCACCCTGTGTCGGCTTGGGATGTTTAGGTTTGGCAAGAGTTCTCCTTTAAGTATGTGTGCCCTGGCAAATATCCGCTACTCATGGGCCACTGCTGTGTGCTTGCCCCCCAGGCTAAAGTTTGCCAGCCAGCCCCTGCCTAGACCTGGTGTGGACCTCACAGATTCCCTTTAAAGGAGAAAAACATGGCCACCTTCTTCCAGAAACAGTGTCACACTCTTCTTCAGTTTGTGTGAGGTATTGCAGCTCAGTTCCATTGAAGTGAATGGAGCCAAGTTGTAATATCACACACAGTCTGAGGACAGGGTGGTGCTGTTTTTGGACAAAAGTTACTATATTTTTTAAATCCCTTTTATCCTGACTATGTCTGCACTCCATATAATGGCGGTATAAGTAGTAAGGTTTTAATTATTAAAATGTGTCTGCTGGTTGTGATCTCATGTGTAATCAAAGATACATAATAAGCTGCTAGATAGATATTTCCTACTGGATATCTATCTATCTATCTATCTATCTATCTATCTATCTATCTATCTATCTATCTCGAATTTTCTGTGCATGATAATAATGTCATAGTTAATAATACCTGTAAGCAAATATTATCACCATACTGTGCACGTTACTGCCATACTGTCACTAAGCAAACCCACCAATATTTCCTATACTACCAGTATATAAGTAACAAATAATATCACCACACCAGGAGCACGGCCATTACCACCACATAATGACTAATACTGCAACACTGTGACTGAATACAATCCACTATATACAACACTAATATTACCAATAATACCAGAATACACAGGACGAGTAATACAATCACACCATGCCCACTACTCTCACCATACGGTGACTGGATAATACCCCTATACCATCACACCATGCCCACTACTCTCAGCATACGGTGACTGGATAATACCCCTATACCATCACACCATGCCCACTACCCTCAGAATACGGTGACTGGATAATAGCCCTATACCATCACACCATGCCCACTACCCTCAGCATACGGTGACTGGATAATACCACTATACTGTCACCAAATAACAGCCACCATATAAAGACCAATATTCTTCCAAAGCAGTGACCATAAAACACAGGTGTCAAACACCAGCCTTCCAGCTGTTACATCACTACAAATCCCATCATGCCTGGACAGCTAAAGCATGACGGGAATTGTAGTTTTGAAACACCTGGAGGGCCGGAGTGTTACACCCCTGATACAGAGGTAGATCCCAGCTGTATAAAGGTTCTGCAGACCTTATAAGTGATTATAGTGCAGTTACATCCTGTGACTCACAGTAGGCGTCTTCTCTGCAGGAAGAGACGTCCACTTTTTCTTTTCTTCTCCATCTGGCTCCTGCCATCATGAAGGCTTCTCTGGCCATGACTCCTCTCCACGGGATCTGCCAGACAGACATTTTAGGCTTCTTGTTCCAGCAACATCCTCATCAATACATCCCTCCATATAGAATAGCCTCCTGCTGCACACCTTTCCATATAGAATAGCCCCCCGTTCATCCCCCCATATATAGAATAGCCCCCGTGCACCCCCCATATAGAATGGCCCCCCTGCTGTGCATCCCCCCCATATAGAATAGCCCCCACGTGCATCCCCCCATATAGAATAGCCCCCCTGCTGTGCATCCCCCCATATAGAATGCCCCCCCTGCTGTGCATCCCCCCATATAGAATGGCCCCCTTGCTGTGCATCCCCCCATGTAGAATAGCCCCCGTGCACCCCCCCATATAGAATAGCCCCTGTGCATCCCCCCCATATAGAATAGCCCCCCTGCTGTGCATCCCCCCAATATAAAATAGCCCCCCCCTGCATCCCCCAATATAGAATAGCCCCCTCTGCATCCCCCCAATATAGAATAGCCCCCCCTGCATCCCCCCAATATAGAATAGCCCCCCTGCATCCCCCCAATATAGAATAGCCCCCCCTGCATCCCCCCAATATAGAATAGCCTCCCCCTGCATCCCCCCAATATAGAATAGCCTCCCCCTGCATCCCCCCAATATAGAATAGCCCCCCCCTGCATCCCCCAATATAGAATAGCCCCCTGCATCCCCCCAATATAGAATAGCCCCCCTGCATCCCCCAATGTAGAATAGCCCCCCCTGCATCCCCCCAATAAGAATAGCCTCCCCTGCATCCCCCCAATATAGAATAGCCTCCCCCTGCATCCCCCCAATATAGAATAGCCTCCCCCTGCATCCCCCAATATAGAATAGCCTCCCCCTGCATCCCCTCAATATAGAATAGCCCCCCTGCATCCCCCAATATAGAATAGCCTCCCCTGCATCCCCCCAATATACCCCCATATAGAATAGCCCCCCTGCATCCCCCCCATATAGAATAGCCCCCCCTGCATCCCCCCAATATAGAATAGCCTCCCCCTACATCCCACCAATATAGAATAGCCCCCCTGCATCCCCCAATACAGAATAGCCCCCTGCATCCCCCCAATATAGAATAACCCCCCCTGCATCCCCCAATATAGAATAGCCCCCCTGGAACCCCCCAATATAGAATAGCCTCCCCCTGCATCCCCCCAATGTAGAATAGCCTCCCCTGCATCCCCCCAATATAGAATAGCCTCCCCTGCATCCCCCCAATATAGAATAGCCCTCCCCTGCATCCCCCCAATGTAGAATAGCCCCCTGCTGTGCATCCACATAAATACCCCCCATGGCCACATGTGAAGGGGTAAAAAAAAAACTACACACACATTCTCACCTGTCAACTCGCTCCTGGCAGCATCTTCCTCCCGGATCTTCGGTCACTGCACCTGCCTCCTGCTGCAGCGTCTCTCTTCTCTCTCCTGCCAGGTCCTCAGCGGCGCGTCACGGAAGTGTCGTCAGCCGCTGGGGGCCTGGCGGAGGTTCCTGCAGACGTGCCTGCGCGCGGCACGTCTGCGACCCCGGGCCGACCCTGAGACCTTCCGGCTACGAAGACCGGCCGGCCACAGGAGTGACTGGCAGGGCCGGGGGCCAATGGCTCCCTGGCTCTGTCAGTCAGAGTGCGGCCGCTGCAGACTGTGAGTGTTCATCTTGAACGCTCTCAGTTAAAGGGCCAGGTCACCGGCCCTCTGCAGAGGCTGAATGAATAGCGCAGCGGCCGGCTGCGCTATTCTTGCAGCCACTGCTGAGGGCCGGTGCACATGGGGGCCAGGACCGGCGGCCCCCGGACTGGTAATCCTGGCAGCCCAGTGGGCATTTGCCTGCTTTGCCAGATTACCAATCCGGGCCTGGATACAGACATGTGATAACATGTTGCATAAGATCAGCACTGTCTCTATGTGGTAACTACAGATTGAAAAATAGCACCAGGAAATGTATAAAACACATTAATATATAATAAGTTGCAGGTAAACAATGCTGGATAACTGTATAAATGTACCAGCGATAGCTTAGGATACAGCTGGTTCTGCAGTGTTCTGAGAGTAATGGCTGAAATGATGAAGATGATGATGTCATCAGGGTCATAGGCTACAGATAAGGTAGCTGAGATGGACCAAACAAGCTTTTCCCGTACAGAGTACAGTGAATGCAAATGGACACTAGATGTAGCATTTAAAGGAAACCTGCCACCTGAGAAGAGAGTGAAGAGCCCGTTTGACCCCCCGGTGGAGACCCTGATACTTACCTCATCCTGCAAGTCCCACTCCAGAAGCTGGCCCCTCCGCAGAGAAATCACTGCCCGACGGTCTGCACATGCGTTATGTAAATGAGAAGAGATGAGTCCGATGGAAATCACTGGAACAGTCTCTTCTTATTTACATATCACACGCGGAGACTGTCAAGCGGCGATTTCTCTGCGGAGGGGCTGGCTTCTGGAGCAGGATTGCAGGATGAGGTAAGTATCCAGGGCTCCACCAGGGGTCGAGCAGGCTCTTCCCTCTCTTCTAAGGTGACAGGTTCCCTTTAAGACTTGAATACGGATTCATTACAGCATGAATACAGTGCACAGGTAGTGTAAAACATTATACAACAGTATACGTCCATTTTACATAACAAAAACTACTGCTTACAAACGTAAGGACCAGCCTTCACATACGTACAGTATAGCTACAGGGATTTTCTGAGAATTTATATGGGGGCAAAATAATACAAGTATATGTTGAATGTGCAGCATCTAAGCTTGTGGCTGGTGCGGAGAACTGCATATAGACTAAGGGAGGTGACAATATCAATTAACGCATGAGAATTCAGTTAAACTAAAAATAGAAGTTGCCCGGGACCATGTTGATGAAATGGCCTATAAATTTAGAAACCCACTGAGGTCCCTGTGTTCTCTTGCAAAAGTGATATATAATCTGAATGCGATAGATCCAACATGAAGTGACAGCAATCTGTTGGAAATGTCACAGGGAAGTTCAGATGTTACCTTATACCAGTTGCTGTGATTTAGTTTCAGTATTGCTTCAATGAGTGGAAGGCAAATGTCAGAGGTTAAAAAGTTTTATTATAGTAATGGAGGGTTATTTACCCCTTACCATCATTTCTGGTCATATATACATAGTAAATAATTATACTAAGGAATGAAGATTACTCTAATAAAGTCCAAACAATAAAATCAAATAATACAATTATAATTAATGTACACTAATCACAAAAAGTTAGGGATATTGGGCTTGTGGGTGAAATTTATGGAAAACATAAAATGTTCATGCCACACTAATATTATAAGATGAAAGTAAAGCATTTAAGTAAAAGTATGCAACAGAGATTTCCTCCTCTCAAACAATATTATATATTGAAACTAAAGCCAACAACAGTAGTGGATATACCCCCAACAAAAAATGTCAGTGTCTCAATAAGACTGGGTTCACACTACGTTTTTGCAATCCGTTTTTTTTTCCATCGGGTTTTATGCAAAAAAAAAAAAAAACGATGAAAAAACCGGATGCAATTGTGTGTATCCGTTGGATCCGTTTTTTCCTTTGTCTTCCATTATAAAAAAAAAAAGAATCAAAACTGATCTGTTTTTTAACTAACAGAAAAATGAGGTAGAAGTCAATGGAAAAACGGATCAAAACAGATGCACACAATTGCATCCGTTTCTTGTTTTTTTTTCCATCTATTTTGAAAAAAAAACGGATTGCAAAAACGTAGTGTAAACCCAGCCTAACTGGGCTGTCAGGTGCCATTGAGCCTTCAATTACAGTTTAACAACAATATCTCATGCTGTTCACAAGTCACTTATTGCCTGCTGAGGTATGGCATCCCGCTTTTCATGATGGACGGCCCTCAGGTCATTTAGGCTGTAGGGTACAGACTCTACACAGTGACTCAGCTCATCCCATAGGTTTTCTATTTGAGGTACCCCGGTCTCCAGCAGCCATTCCCTAATGATGCGACCTCGATGAGCTGGAGCATTGTTGTCCATGATGATAATATTAGGTCTGTGTTGTTCTTGCTGAGGCACAATGACTGGATTAATGTTTTTATTCAAGTAGTATGGACTGGTCACTGTACCATTCACAAAGTGTAGGGCAGTTCTGTCTGGACAGAACTGACACGCCTGTTCACACTAACAGCAGCAACATCAAAGGTAATAGTGGCTGATGCATAGAACTCTCCTTGATGTCTCCAACATTGTTGCTGTACACTGTCACCTATTATCTACTGTCCCTATTATGTTACTATATGTGTCCCTAAAGCTAACTATATAGATACTGACTGCCGTTTCAGTCTGTATCTAAGGGGGGGCTTCTAGTTTAAGTGTAAAAAAAAAAGTGTTATTAGTAAAAAGCCCCCTCCCCTAATAAAGGTTTGAATCGCCCACCTTTTTACATGTAATAAATAAAAATAAATAAACATGTTTGGTATTGCTGTGTGTGTAATTGCCCAAAATATTAATTTATCACATTCCTGATCTTGCACGGTAAACGGCGTAAAAATCCCAAGGTGCAAAATTGCGCATTTTTGGTCAGTTTTTACAAGCCATCAGATAATATAAAAGTTATACATGTTACATATTTTTGTAATTGTAACCACTTGAGGAACATATATAACAAGTCAGGGTGAACGGCGTAAGAACAAAAACCCTCCAAATAAAAATAACCTTTTTTTTTTCAATTTCACCACATTGAATTTTTTCCTGCTTTTGCTGTGTACTTTATGAACAAATTCAGCCTGTTATTGCAAACTACAGTTAGTGGCACAAAAAATAAGGGCTCATGTGGGTTTCTAGGTGAAAAAATGCAAGTGCGAAAATGCAAAAATTGAAATTGGCCCGGTCCTCTAAGGGTTAAGGCCATTTTGGGCTCCGTCCTTAAGAGGTTAAGAGCTACAGCCCTGTACTCCAACCCAGGAAGTGTCCCTCCCCTTCCAAATCATAGCATATCCATTTTAGGCTGGGGCTTGCATCAGGGGACAGGACTATGGAGGTAATCTCTTCATAGTTGTAACCCCTCTCTCCCCAGAGAGTGCTGCATTTATGTGCCCACATCTGCCCTGCTCATTCCTTCATACTCCCTGCAGTCTCTGTCAGCCCTTGTGTTTCCCACTCTCTCCATTCCTGCTATAATGTGCCTGGGCTCACACTCAGCTATACACACTGCTGCTATAATGTGCCTGCACTCCCACTCAGCTATACACACTGCTGCTATATACACACTGCTGCTATAATGTGCCTGCACTCCCACTCAGCTTTACACACTGCTGCTATAATGTGCCTGCACTCCCACTCAGCTATACACACTGCTGCTATAATGTGCCTGCACTCCCACTCAGCTATACACACTGCTGCTATAATGTGCCTGCACTCCCACTCAGCTATACACACTGCTGCTATACACACTGCTGCTATAATGTGCCTGCACTCCCACTCAGCTATACACACTGCTGCTATAATGTGCCTGCACTCACACTCAGCTATACACACTCACACTCAGCTATACACACTGCTGCTATAATGTGCCTGCACTCCCACTCAGCTATACACACTGCTGCTATACACACTGCTGCTATAATTTGCCTGCACTCCCACTCAGCTATACACACTGCTGCTATAATGTGCCTGCACTCACACTCAGCTATACACACTGCTGCTATAATGTGCCTGCACTCCCACTCAGCTATACACACTGCTGCTATAATGTGCCTGCACTCCCACTCAGCTGCTTCTGTCACTCCTTTTTATGAGAGGGCTCCCGCGCCTTCGCTCCTGCCGCTCTCTGCACAAAAGCGGAGAGTGGCGGTAGCAGAGGGGCGCAAGCCCTCTCATAGACAGGCTATGGCACACCTAGGCAGGCGGGACTCTCTACCGCGGAATTGCACCACCATTTACTTAGTGTGTCCATAGCAACCAATCACAGCTCAGCTTTCACTTTACCAGCGCAATTGGGGAAATAAAAGCTGCGCTGTGATTGGTTGCTATGGGGATAACAGTGAATTCTGATAATGACTGTGCTAGTAGAGTGAGATGGGTGACGGCTCCTACAGCGCATACAGCGGACGCTATCTGGAGACGTTATAATGCGTCTTGACATCAGCTCCGGGATTTCCAGCGTTATCGATAAGCCATGGTAACAAGAAACCACGCCCAATGCGTTCAGCCACGCCCAGGAGGTGGCACAGAGGTGACCACGGGGGCGGTAGGTGGAGCGAACCTGAGCGGTAGTTCCCACTGTAGCTCGCTATACCGCTGTGTACTGGGACTACAGGTGACACATAGGAGGAGGAAGCGCTCTGCTCGTCATACAGGAAGCCGTGGTGTAAGCTGACAGGAAGCGGGGGCTACACAGCGATACGCGGCCAGCTCCGGGCTCTATCCCGTGCCTCATGGATCATCAGTACCTTCAGGCGGCCAGCCGGTACCAAGTGGTGAGTGGGCTGGAGGGCTGCTGACGTCACGTGATGTCACGAGGCTGCGTGTGATGCAGTGCGGTGGGCCGCTGCAGTGCGCCGCTGCCATTGTGCTGGGCGCTGTGTACTGTGTACCTGGCCGGGATCAGGGTGGGCTGTGTACTGTGTACCTGGCCGGGATCAGGGTGGGCTGTGTACTGTGTACCTGCCCGGGATCAGGGTGGGCTGTGTACTGTGTACCTGCCCGGGATCAGGGTGGGCTGTGTACTGTGTACCTGCCCGGGATCAGGGTGGGCTGTGTACTGTGTACCTGCCCGGGATCTGGGTGGGCTGTGTACTGTGTACCTGGCCGGGATCAGGGTGGGCTGTGTACCTGGCCGGGATCAGGGTGGGCTGTGTACCTGGCCGGGATCAGGGTGGGCTGTGTACTGTGTACCTGGCCGGGATCAGGGTGGGCTGTGTACTGTGTACTGTGTACCTGGCCGGGATCAGGGTGGGCTGTGTACTGTGTACCTGGCCGGGATCAGGGTGGGCTGTGTACTGTGTACCTGCCCGGGATCAGGGTGGGCTGTGTACTGTGTACCTGCCCGGGATCAGGGTGGGCTGTGTACTGTGTACCTGGCCGGGATCAGGGTGGGCTGTGTACCTGGCCGGGATCAGGGTGGGCTGTGTACTGTGTACCTGGCCGGGATCAGGGTGGGCTGTGTACTGTGTACCTGCCCGGGATCAGGGTGGGCTGTGTACTGTGTACCTGGCCGGGATCAGATTGGGCTGTGTACTGTGTACTGTGTACCTGCCCGGGATCAGGGTGGGCTGTGTACCTGGCCGGGATCAGATTGGGCTGTGTACTGTGTACCTGGCCGGGATCAGATTGGGCTGTGTACTGTGTACCTGGCCGGGATCAGGGTGGGCTGTGTACTGTGTACCTGGCCGGGATCAGGGTGGGCTGTGTACTGTGTACCTGGCCGGGATCAGGGTGGGCTGTGTACTGTGTACCTGGCCGGGATCAGGGTGGGCTGTGTACTGTGTACCTGCCCGGGATCAGGGTGGGCTGTGTACTGTGTACCTGCCCGGGATCAGGGTGGGCTGTGTACTGTGTACCTGCCCGGGATCAGGGTGGGCTGTGTACTGTGTACCTGCCCGGGATCAGGGTGGGCTGTGTACTGTGTACCTGCCCGGGATCAGGGTGGGCTGTGTACTGTGTACCTGCCCGGGATCAGGGTGGGCTGTGTACCTGCCCGGGATCAGGGTGGGCTGTGTACCTGCCCGGGATCAGGGTGGGCTGTGTACTGTGTACCTGCCCGGGATCAGGGTGGGCTGTGTACTGTGTACCTGGCCGGGATCAGGGTGGGCTGTGTACTGTGTACCTGCCCGGGATCAGGGTGGGCTGTGTACCTGGCCGGGATCAGGGTGGGCTGTGTACTGTGTACCTGGCCGGGATCAGGGTGGGCTGTGTACTGTGTACCTGGCCGGGATCAGGGTGGGCTGTGTACTGTGTACCTGCCCGGGATCAGGGTGGGCTGTGTACTGTGTACCTGGCCGGGATCAGGGTGGGCTGTGTACTGTGTACCTGGCCGGGATCAGGGTGGGCTGTGTACTGTGTACCTGGCCGGGATCAGGGTGGGCTGTGTACTGTGTACCTGGCCGGGATCAGGGTGGGCTGTGTACTGTGTACCTGGCCGGGATCAGGGTGGGCTGTGTACTGTGTACCTGGCCGGGATCAGGGTGGGCTGTGTACTGTGTACCTGCCCGGGATCAGGGTGGGCTGTGTACCTGGCCGGGATCAGGGTGTGTGTGACTGGGATGGTGCTGGCTTCTGCTAATGTCAGCCCTCTCCACCATTGTCACAGACAGATCACATGATTCCCTATACAAAACCTGCCAGCGCCCCCTGTCCCCTGCTGGAGGTGTCCAGCGCCCCCTGTCCCCTGCTGGAGGTGTCCAGCGCCCCCTGTCCCCTGCTGGAGGTGTCCAGCGCCCCCTGTCCCCTGCTGGAGGTGTCCAGCGCCCCCTGTCCCCTGCTGGAGGTGACCAGGGCATCAGATGGCTGGTATATGGGCTGGCTATGGTGCTGTGCCCCAGGTGTGTTAGCCCTCTGAGTAGGTACTGCAGGTAGAGGACTGGTGTGCGGACTCTCCCTGCTGCTGTTACTGGGGGCACTGAACCTGGCACAGGGCTCATCCATGTTGTCCTTTGGGCAGCAGATGCCAGTCAGTGTATGTGGAGGGGTTTCAGAACTCAGTACTATAAGAATAGAGCCGTACAGGCAATGCCAGGGTAATAGTAGGGCCCAGGATGGGCAGAATGCCAGTGACACTAGTGGGTTGCCATGCTCCAGGGGAGATACCCCAGAGGCTGCTGGAGATGGAGGGCCGGCCCTGTCATGTACACCAGCTCCTCAGCTATTGATAATGTGGGGGAGGGGGAGGTCAGGTCACACAAACCCAGAAGCCGATTACAAAAGAATAGGAACTATAATGAACTGTCTTATACTTCTTCCTCATGCTGATCCACTTCTGGCTGACAAGATGCAGTGGTTGTTCTCCAAAGACGCTGTGTGACTGCGGCCTGCCATCACTTCCTGTTCCTCTAACTAGGTGGATGTTGTGTTCTCAGATCTAGGGATAATCTGATGAATGGGACCCCTGGTTTCGGCACGTCCCTTGTGACCCCCATCTGGCTGCATTCTATGTAGAAGCCATATAGAGGTCCGTATCTATGGCTTCGGAGGATGTCCCTCTGTACGGCCCGAGGCTTGGAAGATTTCTTCCAGTTGTTGAGGCGTCCTCTTAGGGATAAGTGAGCGTAGCCCAGGTAATGATAGCTATGGGAATTACAGAATAGGCTATTTCTGGTAACCTTTGACCTGGTATTTCTCTATTACGTATGATAGGGTGTAGGCCAGGTTTCTGATCTGTCAGGAGAGTACGTGTTCTCTGTAGTGTATTAGTAAGTGTCTGATGGATTGTCAGTTCCCATGTCTTTAGAAATTCTTGAAATCACTGATGCCAGTATAATAATATTATTATTATTAATAATAATAATAATAATAATAATAATATTTGTATAGTGCCAACAGTATTCTTGTTTGTTTCCATGGCTAAAAGAAGCAATTCCTGGTGTAATTTAGACAGGTTGGCAGTATCAATAAAAGCAGCAATTAATCTGAGAAAATTGGACAGTGATGTGTCACATACACACTGCTCCACTATACTACTATTTTGTTTAGATACCCTTTTGTGACGCTGAGGCGTCATTCACACGTCAGTCTGTACATGGATGTGATCTGCGGAGCTCCTGAACGGGTTAAAGGTTTGCACTACTGTACTTACACAGCCACGCAGCTCCTGACATCATAATTAATCATGATACTGGGAGCTCCCAGGTCCAGTCCGCAGAACTCCGTACGCGTACACACAAAATTCTACAGCTGTATGATAACCCCTTAGGCCTCATTCACACATTCATTGCTTTTTCAGGACTGTATATTATGTCAGCAATCCGCTAAATATCTGACCCTAGTGCATCTGCAATATATAGTTTTTGCGGATATGGAAAAATGGGAAGGTCATAGTTTAAACGAAGGCAATCCTGTAATTTTTTTGTGTATATGTAAAAAGTAGAAAGATGGTGGGAATGATCTAAATTTTATGGATCCGTAATCTTTGCAGACGTTATGCATGTTAGTTTAGTAAGATCCACAAATTACGGACTCTCCTATAGACTTCTATTGCTAAATTTGTTCCACAATTATGGCCTGTATTATTGCTGGTCAGTAATTTTTACTGCCTGCATTACGGATCCGGAAAACTATGGACAGCATGGACAGCCCAATAGAAATCAATGGGGCCTAAATTTGTATGGAAATGCGCATCTGCAATTGCTGACAAACCTTCCGAACGATAATTTCATGACTCTGCCAGCTGTCTGGGGTGGCATGTGTTAGTCAGCAGTCAGTATGGGCAAACATAAGGAGTGTCTTTGATACAGGTGATTTTGTTATGTCTAGGCAACTGGGTCCAAAACAGCAGCTCCTATCGCGTGGAGCAGCGTGCAGTAGACTGACGCTGACGTGATCATTGCCTTTCAGCATACGCTATTACACAAATCGATTATCGGTCTGAGGGGATGGTAATCAGCCAAGTGACACTGATAATCGTTTTGTGTAATAGGACATATGCTATAAAAAGTACAACTGTGACTGGTAAATCTGCAGCAGGATAGTGACAAAGAGTTCACAGGGCTGACTGGGCCTCCAAGTTCCCCAGTTCTCCATCTACTAAAGCATCTGTGAGATGTGCTAAGAAAAACTGTCTGATACCTAAACTTTTTTAGAGTTTAGGGATAGATCGGTTGTCAATAGTACTTTTCAGTAAATATCAAAGAATACCTATAGTTTTTACAAATGTCTGACACCTCAACCAATTCCTAAAATGAAGAAGCAGAAGCTTTTAACTGGAAAGGATTTGTGGAACATCTTATAGCCTTTCTATGAATCCATAGACTGCTACTGCTCACTTTCTCACTTTGCTGAGAAAAATGCCTCTGACGCCCCAACGTCGCCTTCCAAAAAAACTGCTGTTTGGGATTTCACTGTGTTTTTGGACTCGCCGCTCGTTTACTGGGCCTAATCCACGGCCCGATGATCGTTGAGCTAGGGCTGCAGGGATTTCGTTACCGATGTCCTTGCAACCCTTACAGCATACATTACCTGTCAGGTCTTCTCCTCCACTCTGTCTTCCTCCCCGTGTCCCGCGTGCTCGAGCTGCAGAGTGGCCTGTCAGCTGACAGGCCACTCAGCCAATCACAGGCCGCGGCGGTCCCGGCCTGTGATTGGCTGAGCGCTCCGTAATGTATTGTGCTTCTCAAATCGTCGGTCGTCCGCCGTGCACCGCTATTCCACCATAGCGATGCGCGGTGGGGGAATAATGATTTTAGGTCTGGCCCTAAATGAACGATTAGCCAATGACACGATCATCGGCTGATCGTTCTCTCTATTCCACCGAGCGAAAATCGGCCGAATGGGGCCAATTCGGACGATTATCATTCCTGTGGAATAGGGCCCTTACATTCTTGAATTACCAGCAATAATAATAATAATATTTATTTGTATAGCGCCAACAGATTCCGCAGCGCTTATTTAAATATATATAAATACATTACAGGTTATATATTAAATTATACAATGAATAAATTACAACAACAAATTAGAGACCTGCTCTCAAGAGCTTACAGGCTAGGAAGACTGGGAGTAACACGAGAGGCAACAAGTGCTTTATTTGTCAATGTTCCAGTCATTGTACATGGAGTCTCTAAGTGCCTATAGGCGGCTGGGCAAGCCAGTCACAAGCCATTTTCTAAGCTCAGATGACAAGGACAGTGTAACTAGCACCGAAGAAGTTATAGAGAGGATGGAGAAGGGATAGCAAAGGGAGACGAGATTACGAAATGTTATAAGCACGCCTGAAGAGATGGGTCTTTAGGGCACGCTTAAAACTGGGGATGTTGGAAATAAGTCTGAGGTCTTTGGGTAAAGAGTTCCAGAGAACTGGTGCAGCACGAGAGAAGTCTTGGAGGCGGGAATGAGAAGTTCTGATTAAAGAAGAGGTTAGTGTGAGGTCATTTGCAGAGCGCAGAGCACGGGAAGGATGGTAGGTGGAGATGAGGGAGGAGATGTATGGAGGGGCAGAGTTGTGGAGAGCTTTATGGGTGAGGGTGAGGAGTTTGAACTGTGTTCTATATTTAAAGGAGAAGTCCGGCCAAAATTAATTTTTGATATGTTGTTACTTATGAAAAGTTATACAAATTTCTAATGTACATTAATTATGGGAAATGCACATATACTGCTATTTCCCTTAATTTAGTAGATCAGGAAGTGTTAGAAATATCTCTGAAGAAGTGACGTCACGACCCAGGGTGTAATTCCTATGGAGTGTCCAGCAGGGGGCGCTCTCTATATAGAAGTCTATGGGACTTTATTGTTTCTATGGGTTTCTATGTAATGTAATGTAATGTAATGTAGTGTACAGTGCTTTATTGAATGAATACATCTATGGAATACTTTGGGGAGCAAGTGTCCTTGCTCCCCAAAGTATTGCATAAATGTATTCATTCAATACACAGTAAGCCCGCCGATCCGCCGCATTTCCGCCGAATTTCCGCCGCATTCCCGCCGATCCGCCACACGCTAATCCGCCGCATTCCCGCCGATCCGGACCATATACATTGAACTACAGCTCCCATCATCTGCTTCTGGTATGAACAGGTGATGGGAGCTGTAGCTGGGTAATGGATATGACATGCCGCCGGGCGCAGGGGGGAGCCGCTCAGTACACAGGAGCGCTCCCCCCTCCTCCTTCCGTGATAACTTCCGCCTATACCAATGCTGACTCCCTGCCTGGCCGCCGCTCTCCGCTCTCCCCCCCCCCATACATACCGGCTCCCGATGCATCCTGGTGTCCGCGCTGATGCCGGGAGCCGGTATATGTGAGCGGAGAGCGGCGGCCAGGCAGGGACTCAGCATTGGTATAGGCGGAAGTTATCACGGAAGGAGGAGGAGGAGGGGGGAGAGCTCCTGTGTACTGAGCGGCTCCCCCCTGCGCCCGGCGGCATGTCATATCCATTACCCAGCTACAGCTCCCATCACCTGTTCATACTAGAAGCAGATGATGGGAGCTGTAGTTCAATGTATATGGTCCGGATCGGCGGGAATGCGGCGGATCAGCGTGTGGCGGATCGGCGGGAATGCGGCGGAAATTCGGCGGAAATGCGGCGGATCGGCGGGCTTACTGTGTATTGAATGAATACATTTATGCAATACTTTGGGGAGCAAGGACACTTGCTCCCCAAAGTATTCCATAGATGTATTCATTCAATAAAGCACTGTACACTACATTACATTACATTACATTACATAGAAACCCATAGAAACAATAAAGTCCCATAGACTTCTATATAGAGAGCGCCCCCTGCTGGACACTCCATAGGAATTACACCCTGGGTCGTGACGTCACTTCTTCAGAGATATTTCTAACACTTCCTGATCTACTAAATTAAGGGAAATAGCAGTATATGTGCATTTCCCATAATTAATGTACATTAGAAATTTGTATAACTTTTCATAAGTAACAACATATCAAAAATTAATTTTGGCCGGACTTCTCCTTTAATGGGTAACCAGTGCAGTGACTGGCACAGAAAGGAGACGTCGGTATAGCGGCTGGAGAGGAAGATGAGCCTGGCTGCTGCGTTCAGGATAGACTGGAGAGGGGAAAGCTTAGAGAAAGGAAGATGGAGGGAGTTACAGTAGTCAAGACTGGAATGGATCAAGGCGACAGTCAGAGTCTGAGCAGTGTCAGTGGTGAGAAATGGACGGATTCTGGAGATGTTTTTGAGATGTAGATGACAGGAGCGTGTAAGAGCTTGGATATAGGGAGTAAAGGATAGATCAGAGTCTAGCATGACCCCCAGACATCGAGCCTGATGTGATCTGTTTCATCCCAGCTCAGTTATATGCGTTTGAGCCCTTACACCATGGGTCTCCAAACTGCGGCCCTCCAGCTGCTGCAAAACTACATTTCCCATGATGCCTGGACAGCCAATCCAAAGCTTAAGTTGTCCCGGCATGATGGGAGTTGTTGTTTCGCAACAGCTGGAGGGCCGCAGTTTGGAGACCCATGCTTTACACTACGGCGGATGATTCACCTGTTGCCCAGTGACCATCAGAGCTGCCTCTACTACGTAGACAAGAGAACAACTTCTAATTTACATACGTGAATCCAGTCAATCAGGAGGTGCAGAAGCTTATTCATGCTTGATGTTGCCAGATGTTTCCTACATGTGTTTGTGTTAATAAATGTTTATTTGGGGTCACAAGCAGTTTATTAGGCATGGGAGCTCATACATATGTTTACACCCATTCTGGCACATAGGTGCTTGTTGCTGCCAGGTTTCACACTGGGATAGATTGCTTCTGACAGCCTGAGCACAGAGGAAGAAAAGTGAAGAAAGCCGCGTCCCCATAAGTGACCATGTACTGTGCATTGTTTTAATAAATTGCTGCCCTTATATAGAAAACCAGCCTGAGCCTATGCTACCCACTTTGCGCTCCCCTGGTATCCTTCTATGGGTCTCCAGTGTTCCCCAGTGACTGCAGCCACCACCACTACAGAGACAAACTTGTCCTGGGAGTTACAGCCCGCTCAGCCAATGGCTGACTGAGACAGGAGAGTGCCACTGCCAATGGAGGCGCCTACAGTCAATGTGGAACACCTGAGACCCTTAGGAGGATATCAAGGGGGTGCAGAGAGGTAACCATAGGCTCTTTGTTTTCTATGTAACAGCAGCCAGATATTTAAAGTTTTCTTTAACATTTTTTTATATATTACTGCACGTATATGGAACATAATAAAAAGGCCTATTCTTAGCTAATGATACTCTCCCCAAGGTTCTCCTGTGGGGTCTTTAGGTCCCACTGCGGTCTTGCCTAAGAAGTGGCAGTATGCTCAGCCAATCACTCAAAAAAAAAACAAAAAAAAAAACACCAAAATGACTGCATGAATTAGGCCAAAACAAGTAAGCACATTACAATGCCCTGACTCAGGAATAGTAACAGCTGCCTAATTGTATAAGCACTGTGCAATAAAGTAACTTTCTGGAAAGTTCATCCTGGTTAACCAGTTCAGGAGCATGTCGGGTTGGAACTGGTGGTTGGCCTTAGTTGGCTTTTCTTGAATTTCTTGTTCTTTAATGGAAGCTAGACCTGGGAAGTAAAGCTTGTGTTGTCATTAAACTTAGTAGCAGGGCATCTTTGGTAAAGCCGTGCCACGTGGTATCACTTACAGGACACGAGTTCTCTGCTGAGTATTTTGCTTGGACATTTAAAGGCTTGTAGATTTTCACCTTGTACTCATCCCTAATGACTTGGGTGATACATGTTTCCCCATTACTGGAGCTCCATGGTATAGTGTCACCTATTACTACCATCTGCTTTGTAGCCATGTGTTTACAATATAACTTTATCACTGTTTTGTCTTTTCAGTTGTGTTTGTATAATAGAAAAAAAACAAATGTTTTTCAGTTTCTGAGAACCATGGAAAAGCTTCTGTTTGTGTCTTTGTATATAATACTCCATGTAAGTTACACACACACAACTTATTTGTAGGTTTCTGTCTTTAGAATGGCACTAATGGTGCATTTACACATAGAGAATTATCAACAGATTTTTCAGCCAAAGTCAGGAACAGACTATAAACAAGGAACAGGTCATAAAGGAATGACTG
This sequence comes from Dendropsophus ebraccatus, assembly GCF_027789765.1. NCBI lineage: Eukaryota > Metazoa > Chordata > Amphibia > Anura > Hylidae > Dendropsophus > Dendropsophus ebraccatus. The sequence goes on from NC_091458.1 coordinate 83,836,132, forward strand.
AGATTTTCCCCCTTTTCATATCCATTCCTGGCTCTGGCTTCAATAATCTGTCAGATAAATCTCTGTGTAGACACACTATAAGATTGTGGTGGAGAGTGCTGAGCATCATGTATGCGTAGTTTCTCCTCTGGCTTGGATCTGAGCTGTTAGCATCACTTTGAGCACTTGGTCAACAAGTCTGGGGCAGATGACTTCATATACATTGTCAAACCTGTCTTAAGAGAATGTGCTACAGACGCTGTCATTATGATGGTGTGTCATAGATTTCTTCTCAGCTGTGTGTAGTAAATACAGACTTTAGTGTCCTACTTTTTTTTATTTTTTTCAGTTTGTGTTGAATCTTTTTCTACAGTCTCTTGGACCGTACAGCCTCTTGGACCACCCATACTATAATCTTGCAGGCCACAGGTAGTTTTTAGCATGTGGCCTAGGAGTATGTGAGCAGTGTCCCGACCCCAGCAACGCAGTGACGTCATCACACATGTCCTGCCTCTGGGGCCGCAGAAAAGGGTGAGTCCAAGCTAATGGGACAATCTGTCACCCCGAACCCACCCTACCCCTGGATACGGCCTCCATACTTACATGAGAAGATGAGTGGGCGGCCGTATCTCCAAGTATAGGGGGGCCGTCCACGGATGACAGGTTCCCTTTAACAACTGTTCTAGGGACTGACTACTATATAAGAGACTATAGTTTTGGGGCATGCCATATAAAATAGAAACATTGGGAATTATAGCTTTGGCTATGGGGGAAGAGTGACTGAAGACCTTGCTGTGGCTAGGGGTTTATTCCTACGTCCCATATTCTATGGACAGAGAAGCCCTGTGGGGGAGTGTTTCCCCACTTAACATGATGTATCTGTATCATGCCGAGAGCAGGGAAAGTGTTTGAATCTCCGCAGCACTGTAATGAAGCAGCCACGTGGCTGGGAATATGCCCTAACAGTAGGAGAAAGGATATTAAAGGGGTACTCCGGCGGGGGGGGGATTTTTTTCCTGACACCGGGGAGGAGGTGGCTGAGGGAAATGATGTCCACTCACCGGTACCAGCGGCGGGTCCCGCATCGCGGCGCTCGGGTCCCCGGTTCCTGGCCGCTTCCTGGTGTCTGACGCTGGCCTGAGACGTGACGTCTCAGGTCCGCTCAGCCAGTCTGTGACAGATGCGGGATCTGAGCGGACTTGAAACGGATCCCGCCTTCGTCACTGACTGGCTGAGCGGACCTGAGACGTCACGTCTCGGGCCCACGTTAGACACCAGGAAGCGGCTGGGGACCAGGGCGCCGCAATGCGGGACCTGCTTCTAGAACCGGGAAGGTGAGTGGACGTCGTTCCCTTCCCCCCCCTGGACTACCCCTTTAACTCAATCTAGGAATCATAGAACATTTACTGGGGGTTTTATGCCAAGCCGAACAATCTCTCCAATAGGTAAGACTGCCCATCCGTAGACAGCTGTTGGGGGGGGTTGTTGTCCTTGTTCAGTGCAGAGCAGGGTGTTGGCTGGCGAGTGAGAGGCCTATCGACACGGAGCAAGAGGATACGAATTCTTCATAAGGAAAGTAACAATGGGAGAGCAAGAGAATCTGGAGTTACTGTTCGGCGCTATGACAAAACTGAGTAAATTGGTAATGGCTTTTTAACGGGATGTAATATTTGGCTGTGGATGTTGTAAAAATTTTTTTTAATAATACTTACCTGCTAGTACTCGCCTACCAGTCTGGCCTTTTCAATAGCTTAGTCTATTCTCACCACCACTGGTTCCTTGTTTCTGTGATGTATCCATGAAGCAGGAACTGCCTGCACAGCCCATTACTGCTCTAAGGGGGCCTTTACACAGAGAGATTTATCTGACAGATTTTTCAAGCCAAAGCAAAAATGTTTGCTGAATGATGTGACTCCTGTCAACACAGCCCTCCCCCACCGCAATATGGCAGAGCCACCACATACGTTAAAAGTTTATTTTGGAGTTATTGCTTGTTTCAAGAAAAAAAATAAAAACATTGTATACAAAAGCTTTGTGCTAGACAGTACTACCCAGCCCCGATCCCACTCACTAGTCTTTAGGTGAGCACAAAGCTCCGTAATAAAAAGCTACCCACAATAAGGTCGCCCTCACCCACGTTTTTATATTGTGTTATTGTTATGTATTTATGTTTTTTTTTTTATATTTCCACAAAAGCCGCTTGCCTGGAATGTTTTGGCTGCATGTAAAGATACAGCATTTTACTTTTTCAAATAGATATAATTTAGTATTTTTGTACTACTTGCAATAAATAATCACCTTATTCACCTATGCTGGTGTGCTGCGGAACATCTTTACGTATAATTTATTGATCATATGATTCCATTTTTATTTAAGAAAGTGAAATAAGTTGTAAAATCACATCGCAAATTCACACATTAGTGTTTTTTGTTTTTTTTTGTAGGCCATAAGCCACCTGAAAAATGCTATTCCTAGTGCATGCTAGGTTTTCTTAAAAAAAAAAAAAAAAAAATGCCATGGACTGGTAAAGAAAAAGGTAAAAAATAAAGGCATAGTTATATTTCAGTGTTGACTTCAAGCGCCACAGCACTGTGAAAACATCACAAAAATGGTATTATTCACATGTCCCATCACAAACAATTTTATAGCCCATTGCTTTCTGTTGGGATATTTACACGTTCTGTTTTTAACGGATCTGCAATCACCAGTGCAACCAGGCGGTGGGGAGAGCAAATTGTATGCTGGCCTATATAGATGATAATAATAATAATAATAATAATAATTTTTTATTTATCTAGCTCCAAAAGATTCCACAGCACTCTACAATTCTGGGGATACATACATAGACAAAAATAGACGTTACAGAGATATACATATAATTATCCACATACGAGGCGTAAGGGCCCTGCTCACATGCATGAGCTTACACACTAGCTAGCTAGTGGTATAATCAGTAGGAAGGGTGGAATTTTGGTCCTGCTGTATAGAGCTCTGGTGAGACCACATCTGGAATACTGTGTCCAGTTCAGGGACCTTGATCCCGGTAGCGTGGTTGTTTTTCTGAAACGCCACCGGGTTCCCACATTCAGCGCCGGTCTTGGGCCCTGCACTGGGCCGGCTCTATAAAATGGGCAGTGTTTCAAAAAAAAAAAAAAAGAATGACACTAGCAGGGACCATGAGACAACGCTGATCTGCTACTGTAATGTACCTAATGGTACATTCACTTTAAAGCGGCACTATCAGCAGGTTCTTTCCAGAGAACCTGCTGATATGCCGCAGTAGCTGTGTCCCTCAGTAGTATGTTGCAGTTACTTTCACCCCTCTCCTCCCCCGCATTGTTTCTAAAATCGCTAAATGCTCTTATGCAAATTACTAGCATAAGAACATTTAGGGCGTTGCTCTGGGCTGGAGAGCATCGCCATGCCACGCCCAGCCCGCCCACTATGCATATTCATAACTGCATAGTGGGCTGTATATACTGTGGCTGCGTAGGGAAGCAGTCCCGTTGGAGATGGGCTGCTTCCCGCGCATGCGTGAATCCCCTGGGCCGTCGCCGATCCTCCCAGAGGTCCAGAGGATCCTCCCAGAAGTCTATCTTATACTTACATCCTGAGGGACCTCCAGGAGGTTCGGCGCCGGCCCGGAGGAATTCGGTCCGACGGGACTGCTTCCCTGCGCAGCCGCCGTGTATAGAGCCCACTATGCAGTTATTAATATGCATAGTGGGCTGGGCGGGACACGGCGATGCTAACCGGCCCCAAGCAACGCCTTAAATGCTCTTAAGCAAGTAATTTGCATAAGAGCATTTAGCGATTTTGCAAACAATGCCTGGCAGGAGAGGGGCTAAACTAACTGCAATATTCTACTGAGGGACACAGCTACTGCGGCATATCAGCAGATTCTCTGCGAAGTGCCGATTTAAGGATTTAAATTTGTATAGTCTGGAGGAAAAAAGAGAAAGGATGGACATAAGTGAAACCTTTAAAGGGAAGGTGTCATCAGAAAATGACCTATTGATTAAATTATGTTATGTTAAAAACATTTTTTTATTTTTTTCAATGTTTTTTTTTTCTTCTAATTTTCCATTTTTTAAATCTTTATTATAAAATAATTTTAAAATCTTGCAATTTTCATTTTCACCACTGGGGCTCAAGCTGAGTTGAGACTTCCTGTTGTGTGTGTGTGTGTGGTGATTAGAGGAGGCTGCGGTAAAGCAATCTGTACAGCATTGCAGCGTCAGGTGACACCAGTAGATAGCATCAGATAGCAGCTCCCTTTGGAATGACCTGTTCAAGGATCACAGAGCACGCTTAGCAATGTTTCACATTCATCTCAACAGGGACAGACTTTGTGTTGCCATCATGAGCCAGGCTGTAAAGCATGTCACTAAAAGCTGTTAAAAACAGCTCATGTAAGATGGCAGCCTCCGTAATTAAGTATTAAAAAAAAAATGACAGTCAGAAAATAGAAACAGATTTAAATAAAAGAAGTTTTAGTATCTGACTCTAATTAGTCAAAGAAAATATAGGTGACACATTGCCTTTAAGAATGTTAAGGCTAAATTCACACTGGCGTCTCGCATAAGAAATCCGCAGCTAATCCGCAATACATGTATTAATAATAATAAGAATAATATGTGTATTGCGGATTAGCTGCGGATTTCTTGTGCGAAACGCCCGTGTGAATTTACCCTAAAGGACTAAATAAGGTTTACTGAGAGGTTAGTTGGGGGAAGCAAGGTGAGAAAATATTACTTTACTGAAAGAGTAGTAGATGCTTGGAACACACTTCCAGCAGATGTGGTTGGTAAATCGGCAATAAATGAATATAAACCTGGCTGGGATAAACATATATCTATCCTAAGATAATAAGAAAGGAAATGCTTAAAGGTAGATAACACGGATCCCCCATAGAAATCCGTGAATCCGTGTTTTTCATGGACTCCACGAATGTGGCATCTGTGAGACCGTTAAAAACACAGATGTGATGTCAGCGATGTCATGTTAACTTTAATATAACTAGCACTGCACAAAAAAATCAGGTGTCAGAAAGTTATACATCTTAGTTTATTCTTTTCAGTCCGATGCAGTGCTTTTTGCTGCTAACTCTGTTGGTGAGAGCAACTGTCCAGAGCTGGAAAAGGTTTTCTATGGGGATTTGTTCAGACAGAGATGGCAGCACTGATGAGAGCACTTTGTCAGACTGAAAATAATTTACCACTTCCTGCAGGATATACAGCAGCAGATAATTACTTGAAGACTTAAAGGACAATTGCCATGAAAAACTTTTTCCCAGTAATTGAAGCACATTACAAAGTTATATAACTCTGTAATGTGCTTCAATCACCTATCTGCCCCCCTTCCCTGTATTTTCCCCCCTCCACCCCCCACCAGGAAGTATCCTAAGGGCCCTATTCCACCGGACGATTATCGTTTAGATTATCGTTAAATCGTTTGAATCGATTAACGACCGAACGAGAAATCGTTGATCGCTTTACAAGACCTGGACCTATTTTTATCGTTGCTCGTTCGCAAAATGTCCGCATTGAATAAGACGTCGTTCGGTCGTTCGCAATAGATACGAACGCAATAGCGAAGAAAAAACGATCGCAATTACGATCATAAGTAACGATTATCGTTCCATGGAAATGACTGAACGTTTTCAGGTCTTTTGCAATAGGGGTCGTTTGAGATCGTTAATCGTTAACGATTGTGCAAACGATAATCGTCCGGTGGAATAGGGCCCTAACTCACACAGACCTAATTACTGTCGTCACCGTCACCAAGCTCTTCTCTCAGCTCCTTCTCCTGTTACACCAGCCCCCCCCCCCTCCCCTGCCTTGTCAGGTGACTCAGCTTGCTCAGCTTCCATTGGCTGAACAACTGCAAGCCATCACTTGGACTGGGGAGGGGGAGGCTGGTGTAACAGGACCTAGAGCAGCCCTCCTGCTGATGACTCATCCTCACAAGAAGGAGCTGCCTAGTGACAGTGACGGCAGTAATCAGGTCGGTGTGAGTTAGTGCACTTCCTGGTGGGGGGTGGAGGGGGGAAAAGACAGGGAAGGGAGGCAGATAGGTGATTGAAGCACATTACAGAGTTATATAACTTTGTAATGTGCTTCAATTACTGGGAAAAAAGTTTTTCATGGCACTTGTCCTAAGTAGAAGTAAATTACAAAATTGTATAACTGATTTTGAGAGAAAAAAAAGTTTTCTCTGGAGTATCACTTTAAATATCCCCCTCCACTGCTATTCAGTACGATCACTGGCCAGTGGTTAGGGTCATATATGACCACAATACTAAGTAACAGTATGTACAACTTTCTGAAACCAGTTGATTTGAAAGAAAAAGATTTTGCTGGAGTACCACTTTAAGCTGCCACATCTAGATTAGGACCCATGGCTAGGGTGTAGGTACCATACTTGCATGCTTCTACTTAATATTTTCATACCACGTTGCTGCAATCTTAAGAATGTACTATTAAAGGAGAAGTCTAGCCAAACTGATTATCACATTGTGGGCAGGGGGAAAATAATGAATAGTGGTCCCTATGCCCTCGCAGCGCCTTATCAAGAGGCTTTCAGACCCCACCGGATGTCATTTTCTCTTGGTACGTCACCACGCGACAGGAAAGGGTGGAAGATAGCCCCGCTCAGCCAGTTCACAGAAAAATACAACATCTTTCAACTTTAAAAAAATCAAGTCTTCCCGTACTTATCAGCTGCTGTATGTCCCACAGGAAATGGTCAATTCTTTGCAGTCTGGAGAGCAGCAGGTGCAGATCCTTTCCTTCCTTGGGGACAAGTACTCAGGCATATGTTAATGCATAGGGAGTACATCTACTGCTCTGGTACTTTATCAGTGGCATCAGGCAATGCATTCATCCTGTGGTTAATATACCCCCATCTTCCTTGGTAAAACAAGAGTTTGATTGTTGTAATGTACAGGCTCAATGGTATTACCAGCCAGGGCATGGGCATCGGGGCAGTGTGTTTGTGGTGGTATGGTTTGCTTTCACTAGTAATTTGAGTTGTGGCTTTGCAGTAATCTTTTTAATTCTTGTAGAAAACATTTTTTTTCCATCTGTTTTTTTTGAACAATTAATTCACTATGACTACCTTAAAGAGTCACTGCGATTTTAAGAAACTTTGTATTTGGGTTTAGGCAAATATGCCATTATCTGCATTTAAAAATCCTTTTCCCAGGTCCCCCCTCCTCTCCTTTCTGTCATCCACTCCTCAGAATCAGGAAATCTCAACGGTTTTACATCAATCGGATCCTATTTGTGCTATGGAGAGGGGAGGAGGAAGGAGGGAGATTAGTCGGCAGCAGAGAACAAAGGATTACACCACAGGGAGCCGCTGAAAGCCCCTATTCAGTGGTCAGAGAGGTCAGTGCTGATGTCAGAGGAGAGAGCCTGGTGATGTAGCTGTTAATTAACTCTTTGTTGTCCTGTTTTGGTGCCTCATCTCTCCCCTCTCCATAGAAAACCATGAAGACGGGGGAGAGCTTCAAACAGCTTTTTCATGATAAAAATGAATTTTTCGGCTAATAAACCCAATTACAAAGTTTCTTAAAATCACCTGTACTACTAATTTCTGCAATTTTTTGTTTTTTAATGACAGTGACACTTTAATCCTTCTCTTAAAGGTAAATTACTTGGAAAAGTCTGTGTAGATTGGAACGAACCACAAGCATTTAATGTCCTATGTCAGAGATGCCATTGTTAATTCTTTATACACTTAGTAGATGATATGAAGTACATTTATGTCTACTGTTCCCCATGATAGTCTTGAATGTTTTTTTTTTTCTATTTGTGGAGGCACAATACAATTTGAAACTAATGTACAGTATACATAAATAAAGGTAGACTAGGCTCCTTGTACATGGGCAGCAGACAGCCCTATTATTGTGAGTGTCTGGTCCCATGCTGTACGGGATACTCCGAACGTAAAATGGGGCCCATCTGTTAGTGTTCCAGGAACAATTTTTTTTTTAAAGTTTAAGATCCCAAGATACAGTACGCCCAATAATAAAACTACAGATTTCAACAGCAAAACAGACACAACATAATAAAACCATTTACATTGAGAAGGTTTGATTACTGCAGGTAATGACGTGTAGACACACTGTGTGATGGAAACTGGAGATGACCGAACCTGCCGAGATTTGGATGCATATGAACCCGAATGATTTCCTTTTAAATCCCGGTCTGCCTGCTCCGTGGAAGAGGTGGATACAGTCCAAGGACTGCCTGGAAAACATGGATACAGCCTATGGCCTATGACTGCATCCATGTATTTTAGGTGGTCCTTGGGCTGTATCCAGCTTCTTCTCGGAGCGGGCAGACAGTGGGAATCAAAAGCTGGCTGTTTGCCTTTGTAAAATATGCCGGACTTAATAAATGTTCCCGATTGTGTTTGAAATTGAATTTTATCCCGTGCAAAATGAAATTTGTTGGGTTGGTGGGCATGGAAGGATCTTCTTCCTTTCTTCAACATTATTTACAAATTTGTTTGCTTTTTTGTGTTTGTATTGTGACATTATTTGGCTCTGTCCCACTTTTTCTTTCTTTCTTTTTTTTACTTCGTTTACACACTTTTTTTTTTGTGTGTCATTTCATTTGGCTCTGCCCCTGCCTACTACCAGCATTAAATATCTGCCGGACTTCTCCTTTAAGCTCTCTTCTCACTAACTTTGTCTCTGTTATGTAATTTGACTCATCCTATTGAGTTATTAGGGCTTAGTAAGGTCTCAATTGGGTCCATTTTTAAAGCTATAATTGGTTAGCATACAGTAGTACTGCTCTGTGTCCTGTGTCTCACTTATTTTATTTCTGTGGTTATATGGCAATAAATGTACCATTTCCTGTAAATGTACATGTCTAAAATATAGGGACACATTAGATAAAAAAAAAAGTCTTTAACAATAAAGTAATCCGACTGTTAACAATACAGGGTATACATAAAGAGAGAATGGCTTTTCTTGTGTGTGTTTAAGAGATTGCGCTGTATGACATTTGCAGTTACACTTCACTTAATCAGTAGAAATACCCTAAGATCTAGTTCTGTCTGGATTTTTCAAGTTAAAAACCTCATTAAACATCAAAAAGTCTTACATTTGTGTTTGTCACCAAACATTGCTGCAGCAGGAGTTGGTATCCCTTTAACCAGGATGGTGACATGTGGCTCCAAGCAGTTATTATATATTATGCTATTGAGACCTTTTAAAGGGGTTATCTAGGATTAGGGATCAGCAAACCCATTGAATTTCATGTTCGTTGGGTTTGGCCAAGCCAAGTAAAGTCCAGTTCGGGTATCCAAACCATGAGTTATAGCGTGGCTCCTAGGAGGTTAAATCTAGGTGAATAGCACCCCCACTTATCCCCCTGGGGGCCAAACTGTTCTTGCACAGCACCAGCAAGGAACGGGGGGGGGGGGGGGGGGATAGCCCACCTGACCCCTATCCCTCCCCACACACACTGCTCCCCCAGGTTTACAATTCAATACCAACGTGCAGTGGTCATTAGGATGCCCACATTATTCATCCCCCACACACACATTCTCCCCATCCCTCCCCACAAACTGCTGCGGAAGTGTGCGGGGTGACGTCACAGCAGTGTTCGGCCTGTACGTGGAATGGGCAACACGGCGTGGGGTCAGGCCAGAGTGCGTTCTCGCCTCTGTAGTTTTGGTGCCTCCAGGGCGAGGGAGTCTGCATGCGGCAGCGTAGTATGTGGCCGCGTGTCAGGACTGACACGCGTGTCATGGGTTCGCCATCAGGGCAATATGATTTGCACTATTAAGCTGTTGATTAAGCACCCACTAACGACCAAGTAACGACCGAAAGATGTTTTATTACACCGAACAACTTGCAAACAATGTACGAACGAGCAACGATAAAAATAGGTCCAGGTCTCATTTAGCGATCAACGATTTCTCGTTCGTCGATTAATCATTAACTGCTATTTAACCGAATGATTATTGCTTCGTTCAAAGCGATTTAACGATTATCCGAATGATAATCGTCCCTGGGAATAGGGCCTTAAGGCAAGGGTAATATGGTTGACAGATAAGGTGGAGATATAGGGAGGTGCAGCACTGTGGAGAGCTTTTTGCGTGAGCAAAAGGAATCTATATTGTACTTTCTGCTGCGTGGGTAGCCATTGTAGTGACTGGCACAGGGGGAGACTTAGGTGTAGCGGCTGGACACTAAGCCTGGCTGCTGCACTAAAACAAATGTACCAGCAGAATAGTAAATTAAGTTTTCACCACTGTGTGATCTGTGGTGCCGCACCAATTCCAACAGTGCCCTTCATTATGAAAATCCCTGCCCGATTCCCAAGACATCCTCATGTACAGTATGTAAGTATGCTAATTAGCCAGTCTGGTGCACAGGAGGTGGGCTCAGTGCACAGGTGTTCACTCCCATTGATGATGGGCCTCATTATTATTTAACCCCGTCCCTCAATGGGAGGGCAACGTTGGTACTGGCAAAGCTGGTGTCACATAGTGGTAAAAACCTGATGTACTGTTTTGCTGGTTTATTTTCTAATGATGGACGGGCAAGATGAGAGTTTAGAAAAAGCAAGGCCAATTTGTAAGGAGTTGCAGTAGTCAAGGTGGGAATGTATCAAGAGCGACAATGAGAGCCAATTTAACAATGAGAAAGATATTTTCAAACGGAGTTAATGGAGGAGTAGCTGCTGGTTTGCAGTGTCAAATGCCACAGATTCAGGAGAATTAGCGAGTGGTCGTCTTTAGATTGAATGAAACGTACGGTAACTAATCTGTAAGATATCAAGAAAAGAGTTTTGAGAGACATGGCAGGTTAGGAGGAATAATCTAGATGTTGCAAGAATTTAGTGATGAAGGCTGTAATTGGCTGCACAGGATGGATCCAGAGATGTGTCCCCCCCCCCCTTTTTGATGACTGAATGTTTGAAATACAAGGAAAAGATGCCTGTGGAAAGTGAGAGGTTAAAAAATTAGGTAAGTATTGACAGCAGGAAAGAGAGAGAGAGACTGGATGAGGAGGAGAGGAGTCTGTAGACTTTTTCCTCTGTCACTGGTTCATAGGCACTTTTTGGGTTCCTTTTGCCCGTACAGTTAAATCGTGTAAGCATTTGTTTAGTGAACAAGCAATCATTTTTTTTCCTTGAAACGATAAACAAAAACCTAAATCATGTTAATACGATCATTTTAACCCCTTGCCTCTGCAGCCTGTTTTGGCCTTAATGCCTAGGGCCTATTTTTCAAATCTGACCTCTCTCTTTATGTAGTTATAACTTTGCGGTGCTTTTAACTATCGCGGTTATTCTGAGATTGTTTTTCCGTGACATATTCCTCTTTATGTTTGTGGTATACTTCGGTTGATACATTCAGTAGTTTTTTGTAAAAAACACATTTGCGCAAAAATTTGAAAAATTTACATTTCTTTATATTCAAAATTCTCTTTTTCTGAGAAAAATAGTCATGTCACATGAACTAATTATTAATGCAACATCTACAACATGTCTACTTTATGGTGTCCTTTTACTTGTCAGGATGTTAGAGGGCTTTGAAATTTTGCAGCGATTTTTCAAATTTTCAGGAAAATTTCAAATTCAGATTTTATTAGGGACCAGTTCAGTTCTGAATTGGATTTGTGGGGCCTGTATGTTACCCCCATAAATCCCTCCACTGTACATACTGCACCCCACAAAGTATTCAAAGTAACATTTCAAAAGTTTATTAACCCTTTAGGTGTTTTGCAGAAATTTAAGCAAGTTGGAGGGGAAATTAAAAATTTTCATTTTTTTGGCAGATATTGCATTTTAATCCATTTTTTCCTCTAACACAGCAAATACTAACTGAAAAATGAAACTCAATATTTATTCCCCATATTCCAGTGTTTCTAGAAATCCCCCATATGTGGCCGCAGTGCGTCACCTGACTCAACCACAGGCCGCAGACATGACAGAAGCCTTGTGTATTTTTGGGGTCTTTTCTTATTTCAGGTTTTTTATAGCCATTATACCATGTGACAGAGGCCTTGCGGTGCCAAAATATTTGTGCAACACAAGTTGACGTTCCCATCGGTACCATTCTGGGGGACATGTGACACCCTGATAATTTTTTATTAAGTTTTTTTATGAGGTGGTCCGAATAAAAAAAACACAATTTAGTAGCAGTTGTTCTCCATTTTTTGTACGCCTTTTACTATACATCAAATATGACATGTTATCCTTATTCGTCAGGTCAGTACCATTACAGTGATATCCATGTTATATTTATAGTTTATGGCATTTATACAATATATACTGTTTGAGTCTTACATATTGTAAGACCTGTACTATTTAAATTTTTTCGCCAATGGAGTTATGTGAGGGCTTTTTTTTTTTTGCGGCATAAGCTGACATTTTTAGTGGTACACCTTTTGGGTACATGTGTCGTATTGATAGCTTTTTTTTTTTTCTATATATTTTTTAGGGGGCGGGATTAACAAAAAAAATGTCATTTTGGTTAGTTTTTTTTTTTTTTTATGGCATTAATCAGGCGGTATAATTAAAGTAACGGGTTAATAGACGGGGTCATTACGGACGCGGCGATACCAAATATGTGTATCTTATTTATAGGGGATCATTTATAAAGGGGGATAGGGAATGTGTATATATTTATTTATATTTATTTTAATTATTTATTTAGTTATTCATGTATTTTATTATTTAATTTATTAGTTTTATTAATTAATTTATTTGTGTGTTGTGTTTTTTTTATACTTTACAGGTGTATATACAGTATAATGCATTACAGAACATGATGAGTGCTGTAATGCATTACACTGTATATTGAATGAATGAGCAGTCAGTGTGTCACACTGACTGCTCATTCAAACGATCAGACCCCTGCTTCAGTGCAGGGGCCTGATCGTTGTATAGCATAGTAACCCAGACGCCCTGGGAAGCGTCTGGGTTACCATGGTGACCCACCGGGGGGGGAGGGATCTGTGCAGCGCGCGGGGGGGGGGGGTTAGAGGAGCACGGGAGGGAGAACGGAGAGTGAGAAGAACTGGGAGAGTGAGCAGCACGGGCAGGGGAGGAGCAGATTTGGGGGTGGGGGGAACAGCACGGGAAGGGAGAGCACAGGAGGGGACATGATGAGGAGGGAGATCGGGGTGGGGGGAGCGATCCGGGGGGGTGGGGGGAACGGACCAGGGGGAGGATCAGCAGTGGCGGCAGGAGGAGGCAACATGCAGCAGTCTCCTCCTGCCGCCCGATCTCCCCATAAGTCAGAAATCTCCTCATAGACAATGCGGCCGCGGCATCTATGGGGTTAACTGTCCAGGGAGGAGCGCGGCTCCCCTCCGGGCAGAGGCAGCAGGAGGATGCTGTGTGACACCGCCTCCTCCTGCTGCCCGATCTCACTTAGGGAAAGAGGGGGGAGGCAGGGAAAGCATGACGTTTGGAAAATGTCATGTTGCACTAACTACCTGCTTTACATGACGTTTCCCAAACGTCATTTTGCGGCAAGGGGTTAATATTAATATAATACTGATTTCTTTAAACGTCCAAATGGTTAATGTTTACATTGAAAGACTAGCAAATGTTAACAATAATTTTGAGGTCAGCTCAAAAGATGCTATGAATGACTTCTCGTTCATCATTTCATTGATGCTGTGTTTACACCTGAAGATTATCATTTAAATGCAAACGATTTAACATTTTATCACATGATAATTGACCGTTTCATTGGAGCTTAGGAGGGATTAAAGGAGAAGTCCGGCCAAAAGTATTTTTTAATATGTTATTACTTATGGAAAGTTAGACAAATTTCTAATGTATATTAATTATGGGAAATGCACATATAGGGCTATTTCCCTTAATTTATTAGATCATAGGGTGTTAGAATTCTCTCAGAAACCGTTACATCACGACGGGTGTAATTCCTATGGAGTGTCTAGCAGGGGGCGCACTATATATAGAAGTCAATGAGTACCATTTGACTTCTATATATAGTGCGCCCCTGCTGGACACTCTATTGAATCAGTGGATGTGTATGTAAAAATGTTATGTACAGTACCTTTTGATTGAATACATTTATGGAATACTTTGGTGAGCAAGTGTCCTTGCTCCCCAAAGTATCCCATAAATGTATTCAATGAATACATTTGGAGGGCACCGAGCAGGGAGGGAGAGAGGTGCCTGTGCATCTACCTCCCCCCTCCCTCCCTGCTCAGTGCTGGGCACATATACATGAATATACTATTCATAGTATGAGCAGATAATGGTGGAGTAGCACCTGTAGACACTTGCTCCCCAAAGTATTCCATAAATGTATTCAATCAAAACGTACTGAACATAACATTTTTACATACACATCCATTGATTCAATAGAGTGTCCAGCAGGGGCGCACTATATATAGAAGTCAATGGTACTCTTTGGCCCCCTGCTGGACACTTCATAGGAATTACACCCTTCATCTTGACGTCATGGTTTCTGAGAGAATTCTAACACTCCATGATCTAATAAATTAAGGGAAATAGCCCTATATGTGCATTTCCCATAATAACATATTAAAAAATACTTTTGGTCGGACTTCTCCTTTAAGAATAGTGCTGAGCGAACCTGTCAAATGTTCAGGTTCGGCAATGTTATCCAAACCCGAGCGCTCTGTGCTTAAAGGGGTACTCCGGCCCTGCAGTATAATCTGTGTACGGCCGGGGAGGGGGTTGAAATAGAAGCCGGCAGTGACTTACCTCCCCGGTTCCAGTGGCGGTTCCCGGATTGCGCCGCTCTGCACCCCCGTCCCGCGGCCGCTTCCTGGTTAGTCCCGCATCTGCTGCTGAATGGCTGGGCTGCCCTGAGACGTCGCGTCTCATGCTGCAGCTGTAACCAGGAAGCGGCCGCGGGACTGGGGTACGGGGCGACGCGATCCTGGAGTCGCCGCTGTAATCGGGGAGGTAAGTCACCGCCGGCTTCTATTTCAACTCGCTCCCCGGCCGTACACGGATTATACTGCAGGGCCGGAGTACCCCTTTAATTTCCTGTAGCTGTAGAAAATTGATGCCACTCTACGGCTGCCAGGAAAACGGGGATACTGCCTATACTGGAGTATAGACTGCTGCCTTGGATATGGAGACTGACAGCACAGATATATGCATATCAGTGCTGTCAGTTTTCTTTTATCTTTATATTTTTAAGTGGCCCGATTATGGTTCACATAAGGTTTTTTTCCTCTATTAACATATGTCCCGGAAAAAAGTTCCTGACGTATATATGTTAATATAAAGACTGTGACTGATGACTAACAGTGGCTATAGACTTATATGGGATCCATGTAATTGATATAGAGTCTGCTTTTCCTGACAGATCTGTTGAACTTAAATATAAATAAGTAGATGCACTTGTTCATTTTGGTTGTTTGTTTTTATTTTTTACACAATCGTGTTTTGTTTTTGGAAAGCTGTTGTTTTCTATACATCCTGCTGTTAAGCTCATGGCATTATAGGCTATAGGTGATGCTTTCTATATAGAGAGAGCTTTTATGTTTAACTCGTATCACAGGTACCATTCCTTGGCATACTGTAAGCTACAGTTGTCCATGCTTTTTTTTTTTTTTTTTTTTTTGCAGTACACTGATGCATTCTGGTCAGATGGAGGGCAAAACGGACAAACTAGTTGCCACCTTCGGACATTGTAAAGCTATGGACCCATTTAGCATATACATCAGGAACTTAGCACACTTAATGGACTTTACAAATGGGATGTAAATGTATCCTTAAAGGCAATTTAGCATAAAGATAGCCTACACTAACCTATAGGGGCAGATTGGTGCAGTGGTAAGCTCAACTATGGCCTTTCTTTTTAAATCTTTTGTGCTATTCCAGGGATACAGACCAAAAACTTAACATGCAAATTAACTTGCTCGATGCACTGGGGATGGTCTCAGCACCCCAAGTGCGCCGCTTTCTACACCACTTCATCACTTTACTCCCAGCCTGAATGATCATGGATCTTGATGAAGCTGTGTAATGGGTGGGCAGGGAAAGCAGTGCACTGGGGGCTTTGAGACCACCTTCAGTGTACTGAGCAAGCTAATTTGCATATAAAAGGTTTGGTTCTAAAACAATGCAAAGAAGTTCAACAATGTCCTCAGTTTTCAGTGTCACCATGTTGATCTGTTAAAGGTGTTAGTATGGGCTATGTTACTGCTAGATTTCCTTTAAACATGCATGCTGTGTATGTACTGTGGTAGAAAGCAATGAAAGGTGTTGCAATCTAGCATACCTGATACTTGTTTCCCATCTGAGTACTGTAAGGTGTCAGGAGGCTCCATATGTATTAAACCCTATTAATTTGCTATGATCCTACTGAAATTGACACTGGGTATTGTGTGGAAGTGCAATGATGCTAATTCTTTCTTTTTTCCTCAGCTAGAGAATGAGGATGACCCCTCAGAAACACCAGCCGGTGAGCAGCCATCAACCTCAACACAGGCTTCTCAGGCTTGCCAGACTACAGCTGCATCTGCAGTAGATACATCACCACCACCGTACAGCAGTATTGTGGTGGACAATGGGGTGGATAATGGTACGTGTAGGAATATTTCTTCAGTCAGCAATGTCTATCAGACAGATGTAACAGTCCAAAGGCAGAACTGTATTTCTATTGTATGAAAATGTTCAGCTGAACGAAATAAGGTTTATCATGCATTCATATCGTACATTAGTATGTTTATCATACATTCCTTGAGTATGTTTGATAGGTCACTGTGTAGTTTTAATATTATTCATTTAGGATTTTTATTTATGTTTTTTTTCCTTTTTTTCTTTTTTTTGTGTGTTTATGTTAAATTTTAAAATTTGTGCGGAATAAAGTAATGCAGAAAATGAGCTAAAGAGCCACATAAAAACAGCAAAAAAAAGGTAAAAGTGACACACAGAAGACAAAATGAAAGTAGGGGAGGGGGGGGGACAGGTACAAAATTGTTATCCATTACGCACAGGAAATGAGAGAACAAGCTGATTGGTGGGGGGCTTACCAGTGAGACGTCAACTAATCCTTGACCTCCGAGTGAATAGAGCGGCACACATGCTCAAAATGTTCACAAGTCATAAATATAGAGTAAATGGAGCAGTTGCTGAGCATGCTTGCTGCCACTTCATTTACTTGGGAGACAATGGGGTCTTTGTTCATGTGATCAGTTGGGGGGTTGTAACAGTTGGACCCCACCAATAACCTAGTAAGCTAGATCCTGCAGGTAGGGGATGATTTTAATTCTTGGGATAACTTTTTAAATAATAGAGGTGGATGACACAGGGGCTTAGGATAGTGAAGTCGTCACAGAAAATAAGGCCAGTGTATGATTTAATGTAGCGGATATTCCACTGATCACCGGATTTGCACATAAGTATTAAAACATTTGTCAAGTTTATATAAAACAGACGCCATCTGATAAGGGGGAATTACACAACTATAACTCCCCATGCAGTGGTTTCTTGTGTAGTGTGCCCCTCATGCTGTTAGACATGAAGCATTAGCAGTGAGCAGGGGGCTAATGATACAGAAATAACACTGTCACTTTTAGGATGTCCCGTCTGCATATCCTCCCCATTAGTTGGGAACAGAGGGCTCTTAGTTCTGGCTGGTCTCTTCCAAGAAGACCAGATAATAGTCTGATTCACTTGATGTAGATGGCACTGTTTGTTTAGTGGGCACAACAATTATAGAAGACTGCCTACATTGTTTTTGTTTTTTTTGTCTTGGCAGCATTTACAATTTCATCTTAATATCACCATTATTAGTGTTTGTCGAGCAGGATCTAATTCTCTTTTGTGTTCTGAAACTTCATAAGGTCAATTACACCACACAAAGCTAATTTAAAATATATTAGTTTTTATTTAACATGATCTAAAAAATCAATAAAAAAGTTCTTTTCTTTTCTAGTGCAAAAGGAAATCCAGCAATAATAAATAACCAGACCACCGTGATTCTAATAACAACCTTTACATATACCACTATCCAATGTAAACGTCACAATCAGTATACCTCTAGCCCTGCAGTGTATCCACACAGCCCCGGACCGCTGAAAACAATGTCAGCCTATGCCCGCAATGTAAATGATAATGAAATGAGACGCTTACCCATCGTGGTGTCTGGTGTCCGTAACCCCGACGCACATTTCGCGTACAGGTCGCTTTATCAAGGGGCGTGATAACTGATTTGCAGCCTCAGGTTTAAAACAAGTATTTTTAAAGCAGGCATAGGTACACGCGCTTGACACCAATAAACTTTAACATATCTTGTTATAAACCAAGCTTTGTGTCAAGTAGGCTTGCTTCTTTAAACTGCCTCTTGGTTGTAAAAAAATATTCTTTTTTTTTAAATTATTTTTTTCTCATTGACAGAAGCACATAGTGAATTCTACCCTGTACCACCTCCCTATAGTGTTGCAACCACTCTCCCAACATACGATGAAGCTGAGAAGGCTAAGGCGGCAGCAATGGCTGCTGCCGCAGCTGAAGCGTCGCAGAGGGTAAGCAGTTTTACTGTTAAATTTGTCATATTTTGATTCAGAACATAATTGGTGACATTTGAGATTAATTTTCATCTTTTTAGCACCATGGACCACTAGGCTCTATTGACATGTACATTGCAGCAGGCATGAAATGACAGAAACCCTGATGGACCCCATAAAAGTTGATGAGGTCCATCTAGGACTGCCTTTTTTTTAAATTCATTGAGTGAAAGGATCTGACACAGTGTAATAAATTTAAAGGGGCGAGAATGGTGTGAATGCATGGTCAGAGCCCCCACAGGATCTGCAATGAAACAGATCACTTATGATTAAGAAACAGTACCATAGAACTGTAGGGCGTAAATATAAGTCTATATATAGACTTATAGTATAAATATAGAATGTATGACGTTATCTGCTTACGAGAATCTTTAAGTAAAGATTATTAGTTATGAATATAGAATGCTCTCAATTAGTCCAGTAACCTGCTGTGTAGGTATTTAAGCCTTGTCTCCTCCTTATAGATGGCACACCCTTCAAAAGTATTTTTCAAGGAAAACAATCCTTACTTAGAATGTTATTACGAGATGTGCGAGCCAACCGAGGTTCAGGTTTGAACGAACCTCAACTGTCTGTCCATTCCTTGGAGAGGGTGGATATAGCTCGAGAGCTGCTTGGAAAACTGAGATACAACCTATGACCTATGGCTGTATTCTAGTTCTCTAGGCAGTCGTCAGACTGTATCCACCCTCTCCACGGAGCGGGCAGACAGCAGGAATCAAAAGCCAACAGTTGATGTTTGTATGAACCTGAACCTCAGTTGCCTCGCTCATCTCAGTTACTCATGGAGCAGGTGACAGATTAGCTACTATGTTACTATGTGTTGTATCATACAGGGACGTAAACAGCACAGGTTTCAGAAGGGTAGGGATGGATGACATTTATTTCTGTTATGTCTCTACAGTATGACATAGGAGATTTGTTAGTTGGGAGGTCGGCTGACACTTATCTTTGCTGGTAGCATTGAGTACCGTCTTGAACAGACAATGATCATCAGATGATAAACCAAACAAGTGGATTTTTAGTTTTTGTCCCTTAATTAACAAGGTCTCCTCTTCATCACAACAAAACCCCCAGTAATATCATCAGCCAAGACTTTCTCTTCAAAATGTAGCACAATCCCCTTTTACAGTACAATCGTCCCTGAACATGCAATATTAATTGGTTCCAGGACAACCATTGTATGTTGAAACCATTGTATGTTGAGAATCACTACTAGACAGCCAACTAGTGCATGCATTTCACTAATACTGGGGTTTTACCAGTAAAATGGCCAGTTTCATTGGTTGCTCATCTAGTTATTCACATGTGTCACAGATCCTGACTGTCTGTAACATTGTTTGTTGAGTCTGGTCTCAAGTTACGATGGTCCAAAAAGGAACATTGTATATTGTATATTATTGTATCTTGAGGCCATTGTAAGTTGAGGGATCACTGTACAGAGCCAGTGATCTAATATATAAGCAGGTATATGTAAAAAAGTGCAACACCCAAGCCTGCCACCTGCAAAACAACTTCTTTAGACCAAGTTCACAGTGAGTGGATTTTACACTACTAAATCTGATGCAAACTTGCTACTTGTAGATGTATGCTTAGGGTGTGTGTGTTTTTTTTTTAAAAGGGATATTCCACTAACGTTCTTACCAGAGACACAACTGGATTTCAAAAGGAAAGAAAATTTAAAGGAAGAATATATAAACTTGTTAATCCATTTTTTTCTCACTCCACTTCTTGTTTCTTTTCAAACTCAGAAACTGATCCCCCCCCCCCTTCAAAAAAAAAATGCTTGTGATCACTATTAATAGAATTTCTAATCTCCTTTAAGATGCAATGAAAATGTCACATTCCAAAAGCTAAAATATAAAATAATTTTGATGTTTGTAATTGGACACTTTCAATTTCAGAACATGAATTTTTACACTATCGTCCTTGTTATCTCCCTTGTTTCATTCCCCACATAAAAACCCTGCAATGAATGCAACAGATCTTTAAGTACCCAAATAGATACTAGAGCTTGGATGGTGTCATCCTCTTTTATGTGCTTGTTCTCTTCCAGCAGCTCTTGACTCAATTGTGGTTGTAGAGCACATTACTTCAGTTTGTTATCTGGTAATGTTGTTTTATGCCATATGAGAGAGCACTACTTAGAGCTATCTTATTCTATGAGCCCATTTCAGCACACAGGGAGTTGTTCTAGACAGTTTCAGACTGTCAGCCCAGCTCAATTACACAGTATGAAATAGTTTTCTCTGGTGTAAGATAAAGAGAACGGCGTCTGATGAGTTGCTGTACTTAAGAGCTTTTACAATGCAGAATGAAAGCCGCAAAGTAGGTTTTGTTCGGTCTTGGTTTCTTTTTAACATTTTTGTCTGGTTATATACTCTCTGAATGGAATTGGTACAAATGAACTACAAAGAAGATTTTAAATATATATATATATATATATATATATATATATATATATATATATATATATATTATATTATATTATATTGTTGGCACATGCACAGCTTAATTTCTTCAGTCTGCCCCCATTTATTTAGATTCTGGTAATCTGAATGTGTCACCCGCAATCACCGATTGTGTATTTGTGAAAGGGTTAAAGGAGAAGTCCGGCCAAAATGTATTTTTTATATGTTATTACTTATGGAAAGTTATACAATTTTCTAATGTACATTAATTATGGGAAATGCTCATATACTGCTATTTCCCTTAATTTAGTGTATCAGGAAGTGTTAGAATTCTCTCAGAACCAGTAACGTCACGACGAAGAGTGTAATTCCTATGGAGTGTCCAGCAGGGGGCGCTCTATATATATAGAAGTCAATGAGTACCATTGACTTCTATATATAGTGCGCCCCTGCTGGACACTCCATTGGAATTACAATGGATGTGTGTATGTAATGTAATGTTATGCACTGTACTTTGCGATTGAATACATTTATGGAATACTTTGGGGAGCAAGTGTCCTTGCTCCCCAAAGTATCCCATAAATGTATTCAATAAATACATTTGCAGGGCACCGAGCAGGGAGGGAGAGAAGTGCCATCTACCTCCCCCCTCCCTGCTCGGTGCTGGGCACATATACAAAGTACTACTCCCCCATTATCTGCAGATAATGGGAGAGTAGTACCTGTGCTATCTTATCGCCGGCCGCGTCAGCCCTCACCCACCCCGGCTGGGAGCATGGCGCTCCTGGTGCTCGGTGCCCTGCAAATGTATTTATTGAATACATTTATGGTATACTTTGGGGAGCAAGGACACTTGCTCCCCAAAGTATTCCATAAATGTATTCAATCGCAAAGTACAGTGCATAACATTACATTACATACACACATCCATTGTAATTCCAATGGAGTGTCCAGCAGGGGCGCACTATATATAGAAGTCAATGGTACTCATTGACTTCTATATATAGAGCGCCCCCTGCTGGACACTCCATATTAATTACACCATTCATCGTGGCGTCACTGGTTCTGAGAGAATTCTAAGGGCGGGTTCACACTACGGAATTCTCGCGGACAGTGTCCGCGGAATTCCGTCAGCTGTCCGCCCGCACATCTGGGCGCCTTTCTGCTGGCCCCATAGACACCATTCTATGGGCCGGCGTATTCCGCTATACGCTGAAAGAAGTGTCATGTCACTTCTTTCAGCGGATCGCGGAATACGCCGGCCCATAGAATGGTGTCTATGGAGCCGGCGGAAAAGCGCGTGCCCGTGCGGACGGACAGCTGACGGAATTCCACGGACATTGTCCGCGAGAATTCCGTAGTGTGAACCCGCCCCAACACTTCCTGATACACTAAATTAAGAGAAATAGCAGTATATGAGCATTTCCCATAATTAATGTACATTAGAAAATTGTATAACTTTCCATAAGTAATAACATATAAAAAATAAATTTTGGCCGGACTTATCCTTTAAAGTCTATGGAGCCCAGACCGCAAATAGGGTTGTATAAATGCAGGTCCTACTTTATTGTAGAATAAATCAGTGGTAGAATAAATCAGTGGCCAAACACGGATCCATTTTCCAAGACAGATGTGTGGACGACCCCATAGAATTAAATGGTCGCTTTTTCTGTCCTTATATCAGGATGCTGTGTGGACGAGGCCTTAAGCCCCTATTACATGGGGCGACAAGAGGGAGCAAGCAAGCGTTGGCTTGTCAGGTGAGCGCTTGCTTGTTCCTTATTTCCCGCTCGCTGCCGGCAGAAAGCGGGTAAGAACCAGGGAGGTCACGGGCAGCTGTGAGGGGGCTGCCCAGGTGATCAATAGATTGTCCGGGCAGCCTGTAGAAGACAGCGATGGTCTGCTGCCGCCCCTCCTATTTTATGGTGACGGCAGCATATATATTACTACTATCGTTGTCTTTCAAAATGTTGAAAAATGAATGATAACGATCAGCCAACACCATGCATGTCGGCTGATCATTGTCTTCTATCACACAAGGCGATTATCGACCGCATACAGCCTTTAGACAACAGAGAAATAATAAACGCTAAGTACTAGTAGCATATTTTGTATTACCATTTTTTCCTTGGTCTGTCGTCTTAAGCATTTTCTAGCCTTACTATCGGTTTTCTATACTTTACTCTGACTGTCCTGAATGTTTTATAAACTGACATTAAATTCCATCTATGCCAGGTTAAATGTGCGCACAGGTTTGTATTTGATTATATATTTTAATGTCTCTGTTCTGTATAATCTTTCTATTGCTGCCAGGAAGCATTTGCCTGATTGACATTTGTGTGCAGCATTATTGGCTGTGAGATAAGACTTGCGGTGGCCACAAAAGGCACATCTTGGGAACATTTTTGTCTAATTTCATTGATCAAACATGACAGTGGAGGAAGCAACCTTCTAATAATAACTATGTACATTCATAGGCTATTGGCAGACCTCTGAGCTTGACACAATTTTTTTCAGACATGCTCAAACAGCACAAGGTTCTTCTGAGGGGGGGTCATTGGTTATTGATGCTGAGTAGTACTATAGCTGGTCAATATTGTATGTTCTAAGATAATTTACTGTTCTCCTTTGTGCATCCCCTAATGCATGTAGTGACCCAAACATGGAAGGTCACCCATGCATTTATTCACTACACAAATGCGTCAATAGTCGATAGGCCATACAATACTTTCTCATATTTCTAGGAGAGGGGGTATTAAGGAACTGCCAGACATGTAAAACGCAACATAATTGTTTCATTTCTCTCAATATTTGCTTCTCGTGCTATTGGATTATCAGGTGATCCAGTTAAAGCAACCTTATTCTAATATGTATGGCTAGTTTCGGTTGCATATCAGCCCACTCATTGCTTGTCAAAAACCATGCAAGACTTTAGTTCCTGAAATAGCAAATGAGATATATGAAGGTTGTGAATGCTCCCTTTTTTCAAAACGCTACCCGATTCCCGCGCTCGGTGGTGCCAGAATCACCAGACGGTGTTTGGTAAAAAGCACCACGTCATTAGGTGTGCTTGCGCAAACCAGGTATTGTAAAAAAAAAAAAAAATGGTACCAGTTGCCAGCATCTTTTATACTTACTACAGCCACCAGTATCTAGGTGTTAACAAACATGTCTGTGGTATGTACGTAGCTATGGCCTCCATCCTGGGTATAATATTTTTCATTGCCCATTTACAGTCACCGGGCAGTGATGTCAGCCATTACCGCCGATACGCACCTACTGGATCATAGACATTGCTTCCTTAGTCCACCCTCCGAGTATTTCCTTTCTTCTCCTTATCTTAGGATAGATGTATGTTTATCCCAGACATGTTTAAATTCATTTACTGTGGATTTACCAACCACATCTGCTGGAAGTTTCTTCTATGCGTCTGCTACTCTTCAAGTAATATTTTCTTATTAAGTGAGGATGACTGGGCCATGCACTGAAGTCACAAGCATGCGAAATGTCTATCATCCAGGACCTCTATTTGGATAAGATATGGGCAATCTGCATACTGCTCGGCCACAGTAAAACTCAAAATTTAGACACCTATATTTCCCACATATATAACATGGCATGTTTATAAAGACCTACATCATGGGAGCTGTAATTTAATATGTTGATAACAGGTCCTATAGGATTACCATTCACATAAGCAGCATTTTGGGGTTAGATCTGTGAAATGAACTAAATTTTAGGTCTCAAGTGATTTGTGCAATCATTATGTCTGCCATTTGCTTCTGAAATGTTGAGGCGTGTCTTGGGAGCAAAATCCCAATTTTTTTGGTAATTGAACCTCAAGTACGTTGTCTTAATGTCTCAGTCGTCTTCCATATAACTTTCAATTTCATTTATTTCCATGCTTTCTGTGGCGCTTTTAACGACTGCAATAATCCTAATGTGATTGGTAAATCATTGAAGGCTGAGAATCTGGTAAACTGTTTCCTTTTTTCTAGGTCAATGACCTAACTTCTTCAGTTCTTTTGTCTTGTGTCTTTGTTTTACATGCTAAGCACGGCCCAATTAGAGAGTCTAGAAGTCTGTTTGATGAAATATTCCTCAGTCCTTCAGAGGTATGGAACCATTTAGACTTTGATATTAATGTCTTTCATGCTGAGATGTGAACTTTCTTCCTGTTTCCATCTGTTGTTATTAAAAGCTCGGATAATGAATTGTCCTCTATAGACTATTGCATGATTATTATTCCTTTGTCTCCCTGTTCTCCTCTCTTGTTTGGTGTCCTACCTTCTGTATAATGGGTAATGTCAGATTAAAAGGTAGGACATAATAGTTAAGATTGTATAAAGAGCACATCCTTATCTATAAAGCGCAAATGTTCTGGGTTTTGTCTTGAATTATTCTAACATATAAATGGCTCTGTCAGTCAGTCTGAGCATCAGGATGTGTACGAGTAGCTCTTGTGACAATGACAGACGCTCAATATCATATAAGAAGATTTCTCAACGTGTTGGAAAATCTTGCAATGACCTGATTCTTCCCTTTTGTCAGTAGGCAGGGAAGCAAAATGAAAACCCTAAGCATCATAAAACGGTGGATATGACAGATGCATCAGCGGCAGTGGGGGTCTGTGATACTGCTCTCAGTGTAGGGTAGAAATTCCCTGCTCATGTACCCTGTTAGGGCATACAGATGAAAAGGATCATGTACAGCTGGCAGTTACCCTGGGTGACTCAAACTGGTCACTATTCATTTGGTGACGCTTCTCCTATTGCAGAATTCATCTTGTCTAGGGTATTGGAAGCCAGACCTGCAGAGATCAGCTGATCACTGCGCTGGTTTCAATATGAAGTACAGCGTTTCACACTCTCTAATCCTATTATACTGTAATGATCCATTTTTTTCCTTCAAGTCCCTAGTGCCAGAAGATTTTCCAACACTTTGGTAAGGATTATTTCTGCTTTATATCTTCCCATGTATGACACAGTTCCTAACCTTATTAGGGTATAATGCCAGTATTAGCAAATGAGGACCTAATTTGGCAAGACAGTGGTGAGGTCTCAATGTCACTTGCATTCTTCTTTACACATTATTAGTATGGAAACCATATTTTTCAGAGTGAATGCCCACCTATTATCGTGATGTCTGGTTTCCGCTGTTGTATTACATAGTCTGACCTTATTTTGATCTCTTAAACCAGTGCTTGTTTACTGAGCTTATTACACAGCTTTATATCGGGCAGGCTGGACCACAAGAATGATCACTGGATCATTTGTGTGGCGCTTTACTTCTGTTTGTTGGCTACACATGCTTATTTACATGGGTAGATGTGTGGCTTTTAAATGCAGTCGACAAACAAGCATTTGCTCATTTGATAGCTGATCTCTGGCCCTATTGCACGGACCCTGAGCATGTTACTGAAAGAAATGTCTCTAGTAAAGTCCTGCACTACTAAGTACTGACCCTTCTGTAATGCCCCTATTCCATGGGTCGTCAGAGGAGCAAACGAGCGCTCTCAGCTGATCGTCCGGGCAGCCCATAGGATATAGCAGCGTCTGCTGCCGACGCTCCTATTCAACGGAGCGACGGCAGCAGATCGCTGCTATATTAGTCGCTTGTTTTTCAACATGTTGAAAAACAAGCGACTGCAACGATCAGCCGACATGAACGATGTCTGCTGATCGTTGCACTCTATTCCACGGACGATTATCGTCCGTCGCGGCCGATATCGGCCGAATACGGACGATAATCGTTCCGTGGAATAGGGCCTTAAGCTCGTCTTCATCTCTTCCACTTTCGGGAACACACAGTCTACTATAACCTGATCTGCGATTTCTGACTCTTCATTCTGCACTCTACAGAAACTACCCTTATTAAAATGTCATATGATCTCTTTATGGCCAATTCTAATAGTAATTGCAGTTCTTTCCATCGATCCTTCTAGTTCTCTCTGAGGGCTTGATACAGTAGATCACCAGCTTCACTGCATTGACCTTAATTTGGTATTTTAGCCTAAAACTCTAAGGGGGCATTCACATGTCTGCCAATTTGCGGGTGTTACGGATAGGGAAGGAATGTAATGGATTAGTTCCCCACCTGGTATCATGCTTTGAATCGCAGCACTGTATTTTTTTTTGACCCAAGCAAGTCTTGGTTGCATGCAGAGGGGGCTTTCAGCTGGTGTCGGTTTCATTATGTGTGCACATTGTGAGGCTCCAGTGTGCACAGAATTTATGTAGAGGCGTTGTGGTGTGCAAGCACGAAAATATGTGTGTGTATACGAATATAATATTGGCACCTGCACCCTGTATAGCACATCAGCCCCCCTTATAGTGAGGACCCAGGCAGCCCATAGAGGAAACTACCTTAGTATATACAGACTGTGCTGTGTTTAGACCTGCTCCACTCTTGCCCTACGCCCAATTTATACTGTAGTTGCATGGCGTGGAGCAGGCTAATACACAGAACCAGGGCCTGCAGTGTACATGGTGGAGACTGAGAGGCAGCTCTCCTAGCCTACAAGGGGGGGGGGGGTCACTGCAGGAAAGAGTAGGGACAGGGGTGTGGCTTGTAAAGGGGTGTGGTATAATCGTAATCGAGGTTCCATTTTAAATTAATGGTGGTGTTGGTTTAGGCCATAGTCGCCCAGCCCTAAACTAAAATCATTGGTTCCATGGCTGTTGCTATGGGAGCAAGTCATGTTGTTTAATCTTTTAAATTTCTTGAGAACAAAGGTAACAAGTAAACGCATAACAATTAAAGGAATACATTTTATTTTTAGAGAGTACCTGTACTTTCACGTGACTTTCAAGATAAGCTTATTTGTATGTACATGAGGAGTATCACTATTTCTACCCATTGCATAACTTGTATGTGACATTTTTGACCCAATCTCTGCTCTGTGGGTTCCATCTCCAATTTCCAATTGTCCTTGAGCTAGTTGGTGGAGACTTGTTGTTATCAGGTTTCCTATAGATACATAGAAGAGGGGATTCTGTCCCCTCTATATAGAACAGTTTAAAGAGGTAATCCAAAATTAGAAAAACATGGCTCCTTTATTCCAGAAACAGCATGACTCTTGTCTCCAGTTTAGGTGGTGTTCTGTAATTAGGCTTGTTCACTTCGCTGAAACTAAGTTGCAAAACCTCATTAAAACTGGAGACATGAGTGTTGCTATTTCTGGAAGAAAGTTGACATGTTTTTCTAAGCCTGGATAACCCCATTAAGCTTTAAATCCAGCACTGGGAATCACAGCAGATTTCACTCTGTGAGCTCCATGGCAAAATTTGCTGCAATCCTATGTCCTGTCATTTTCTATAGGTTTACATATTTGCAGCAGATTTTTCATTCAACTACAAGTATGTAAAGCTTCTTCCCACTTACCCGGTCCTGCCTGGCTAATACATTACCTGGCCACGCTCCTGCTTGCTGTTCTGGCCCCCAGCTACTGGTGTCCCACTCCAGCCAATATGTGTGCTTCCCCACCGCAGCTACTGGTTGGCTGAGGGGGACACCAGGGAGCCTGAGCAGCAAGTAGCAAGTGTGGCCCGGTAATGTATTAGCCAGGCAGAGCCAGCTTGGGTGGGAAGAAGCATTACGTACTCACAATGGAATGAAAAATCCATAGACAAAAAAAGTCCAAATAGAGAATTACTATAGCACTTCCCCCCCCCCCCCCCCCTCTGAGACCCTCCGGTCATCCAGTCCGTTAATAGAAAGAAAAAAAGATAATAAAATAATAACAGCATCTTACATAGGCGGATTTAGCAAAACAGGAACACTTTATTCCAGCATGCTGTTACCATTATTTTGGACATTGTCACTTTTTTTTTTGTCTATGTGCAACAGCAACCTACAGGTGCAAGTGCTTACCGTACATACTCCCCCTGGCTTACACACCATAAAAACCTGCTCCTATAGATATTTAAAATTTAAGCAAACTATTTGATCAAACTGAGTGTTCCATTTTACCATGTTAAGGTGTCCTCAGAGACATGGTCACTACTCTAGCATTTTCACACTAGCAATGGCCTCTTCTGGGCTAAATAAGCCTACAACTGGGCAGCTAGGAGCTAAATCTCTATATATAACACTTGCAAGACATGGGTGGAGTGCAAGCCAACAGGAGGTAGCCACACTCCCCTATACAACAGAAAAAAAGGAAAACTCGGCAGCACCTCAATGCCTCTGTTCACACTATAGGTTACATACTGCATGTGGCTTAAGTACAGACAAATGAAAAATCCGCTGTGGATATATTAAGACAGACAAAAAGCAGAAAGTGTAACAGCAGCCAACAGGTGCAAGTCCTATATTCTCCCCCCAGCATACACACAATAAAAACCTGCTGTATAGATATTAAAAAATGCAACCTTCAGTGTGAACAGAGGCATAGAGGTGCGATCAGTTTTTCCTTTTTTTTTTTTTCCTGATGTAAAGCCATAGTAAATGACAGGACACAGGATTGCAGCAGAATTCGCAAAGTGAAGTCTTCTGCGAATCCTGTATGTGTAACACCGGCCTCAAAGGGGTACTCCAGCCCGGGCGTATTTTTCAGATATGCCCAGGGGGGGGGGGGGTTTGGTTTTGGATGCCGCCGATCCCTTACCTCCCTGGCTCCAGTGCCGTGTCGTGCGGCAGCTCAGACCAGGAAGCGCCCGCGGGACAGGGGTACGGGGCGCCGCAATCTGGCATCCATGACCACCCCCTCCCTGGCCATATCTGAAAAATACGTCCGGGCCGGAGTACCCCTTTAATGTAAGAAAATCATGCTTTCCAGCGTAAAAGGGGGGGGGGGGGGGGGAAGCAGTGTGTTGTCACTTCCCCTTTTAGTTAGCAAGTCTTAAAAGACCTGGACATGAAAATGTTAAACTGTCTGGTAAGCTACTTAGAAAAGGAGCAATACCTGTTCTGATATCCTTCCTTTGTAGTAGCGTCTGGAAACTTCAATAGGTACGGTGCCAATAGATTCCAAATCCTTGTCCAAAACACTCAACGAGCGCTGGAGTTTACAATAAGACAAATACAATAAGGCCTTTGAAATCCACATAACCCCCTGTGATCTTCAAGGAAATTATTCACACTAATCACACATTGTGTAAGCCACGAGCTCTACCCAAATCCCTCATTTCCCACACAGACGCACCTTTCATTTTATTAAAGTAATGAATTTGATCGCATGACCCTTCAGCAGCTATTCTGCCCAGATCATTTCGTATTGGGAAAATTGCAGTCCATTAATCATTCATCCTCTCTGCGCATACCTAAGTAGAAAAGTGCATTGAAGCTTCCGGTGATTATACTCGCAGGCTGCTTCTCATGGCAGAGGCGTTTTGTCATATTTAGACACATAGCTGTTCGGCGTGCCTGTTGCCGAACCATTCAAGTCACCTGTAGCTGCTAATTTGCTTTAAGCATTTTTCTATACTGAAAATATCCATCATCAGGAACCTTTTACGTTGCCATTATTGTTGTTATGCAGCATTTTAAAGTTCACCCACTACTTTGCGTCTAATGTCACAGCCCTGCTAGATGCTTCTTACTCAGACGTACTAAAGTAACATTAGTGCCGATTCTATTTTTACCATTGACCTGTAGCAGAGCTGAAAAATGACTTGAAGCAGTAGCAGAAAGTACTTTGATGGCTACAAGGCTCTCAGAACTGTGTTCTGTTCCAGCCTCCAGTTCTCCGGTACTGCATACATTTATGATGAAGTTATTAAAATTGTAATTTATGGGCACATTTAATTCACCGATGGGAATTTTTCAATAAAATATGATCGGCAGGAAAACATTTGCATTTTATGTAATTTATAGACTTGATGAAGCTCAATTAGAGGAGCATTACACAGTAGATGCATAGATTCCAAGGATAGATTGGGGGAGTAAACAAAAGTATGATTTTTCCCATATGCTCGGGAAACCCTGTGGCTTACAGCAATGGTGGTTTATAATGTATGCTCTATAATATAGAAAGTGTCCCCTGTGTGTAGCTTCACAGGGTAATCGTGCCCCACACGTTCCCGCTACAAAACTATCATGCCCTTCCATACATTTAGTGAGTGTTATTATATGTCTGTAATTACTATATGGCTTGATAGGAGCCAGCGACACTTTCTACACCCCGGCACAGCTTTAAACAACGGGAATATAAGCTGAAGAAAAGCCTGCTTTTATGTGAAACTACTAAATTGGCCTCCAGAGCAGTCAGCAATTGACCTACTTGATGTGAGCATTATTTTTGACCAACAATAAACCTGTTCTTCCCATGGTATATTACCTGCTGCTATATTTACAGATTTGTATGAAAATGTATGGGGAAGAAGTAGAGATGTGATCTTAATGGCAGGGATTTCTTTTGGAGTAGTGCAGTCAGATTTACTGTATCACTAGTCATTGGCAACCATATACTAATTTATTTACTAAATGGCGGCCATCCACTCAATTTCAACATTGTATGAACAGAACCTTTTTGTGTTTTCAATCCACTCCTGGTTTTGGTTGCAATATGAGGACCACAATACTGACTAAAATATACGTAGTGTGAACCCAGCCTTAAAGCGTAACTGTCATATTTTTTTTTTTTATTGCAGAAATCAGTAGTATAAGCGATCTTAAGAAACTCTGTAATAGGTTTCATTAACCAAAAAAGCCTCTTTCTGTACTCAAGAAGCAATCTCCCCGCCCCCCCCCCCCCCCCCCCCCCCCCCCCCCCCGATTTCTTATCTGTGCATTATCAGGCAAACACGTCTTCATTACAGAGAAGCCAGTGAAGACGGGTTCTGCTCTCTCCATTGTAAGCCTATGAAGGGGGGAGGGGCCGAGGGAGATGAGGGAGCAGGAAGAGGTGACATGTAGGTCAGCTGTTTGTACACTGTCTGGGCACCTAAAGCGCAGGATTCTGGGGTCAGAAAGGTCAGTGCTTATCTAGGAACTTACTAAGAGAAGATTGCAGGGTGTTGTGCTTTGCAAGACTGCTCCGTGCTCAGTCACTCCTAACAGCCCCTCTCCTCTCCATAGCCACATAATGGAGACAGAAATCCTGCTTCATTTGATGTGAGGGGGAGGCTGGGAGATTGCTTTTTCAGTCCAGAAGGAAACTCTTTTGGTACATAAAACCTATTACAGAGTTTCTTAAAATCGCTTGAACTGTTGATATTTAATCTTTTAAAAAAAAATTGCCCTGAAATGACAGTTACGCTTTAAGTTACGTGGACATGTAATTGTTCTACTAAATCATTCGAGATGACTAGCTTTGCTCATACTCCTTTAATATAGTGTAAGCTTATTTTGCCATTTTCTTGAACTGAAGGTAACTGGTAACCTACATTGATGATTAATGATGATTTGCTATAGGTCTGGTGCAGGTCTAATGATCATCCAGTGCAAAAAAAAATAAAAATTTGCAGCACCTACATCTGCTGTTTTTACACCAAACCAGGGTCTGAGAGGGAGGATCAGTAGATTAAATAGACCCTATTTATTACATCTGTCTTGGATACAAGTGATCTTAAAGTTTTAGACTTTGATTTTATAACTATACAAATTTAGAATTCAGTTTTGTTTAGGGGCGGAAAGGCATTCATTTTTTTCTAAAACCTTTTTGGTCACATTCTATATATATTGAGCTATGTGTATGTTGGACGTACAGTTCTAGAAACCTCGAACAATAATATCGAGAGGAGCCCCATTTTGTGGTTTCACTTTTAAGGGA
This sequence comes from Dendropsophus ebraccatus, assembly GCF_027789765.1. NCBI lineage: Eukaryota > Metazoa > Chordata > Amphibia > Anura > Hylidae > Dendropsophus > Dendropsophus ebraccatus. Next base: position 83,868,794 of record NC_091458.1, read on the forward strand.
AACTTTGTGCGCATTCAGCCAAGATGGCTTTTGTAAGGTCAGACACTGATGTTTTAGGAAAAAGTTTGGCTTGCAATTGCCTCTTATCATACTCCTTTAACTATTGTACCTTAATGGACTTTGCTTTGTGCACTGGGCACAGGCATAGGGTCTTCACTAAACTCTTCCCACAAAGTTAGAAGCATACAATTGTTAAATGTCTTGGTGTGCTGAAGTAATAGTCATTACCCACCTTGGTCTAAATTATGGGCCCATCACTATGATTTATAGTAGACACTCTTCATTCCGGCAAGTAGTGTGCTCCAGGCATTCATTTCCCTTTATTATGTCTTGTGTACAGCTACTGATCCATAATAACCCATTTAGCAAAGCTCCTGTCACAAGTTCTTGTTCTGTTATCATGTTGAGAGGCAGATTTTTAGCATTGCAAAAGAGAAGTAGCAATGTTTATTATACACCTTAGACTTTAATCGACCAAACCTGCCACTAGTGGGGCATTCGACCGCCGTTCTTGCATGTATTGGGCCATCTAGAGTGTCAGCCGTGATTTAAAAAAAAACTTGTCTGACCCCTTTGTTCAGAAAGTAAGAAACTACAGTGAGAGCCCCTCTCCATAGAGAACATGGGAACATTCGGCCATGCTAAACGTTCCAGTGTATTGGAAGGATGGGGTGTGGGCGGAATAGATAACTGATCTGCCGTCAGTTACTGAAAGTGTATGGTGTCCTTTAGTCCTGTTTGTGTCCTCTGCACAATAGGAACGGGTAACTAGGCCAGTCTAGCAGATCAAAAGTTTGAAGGGAACCAATCAGCCCAATTCGGCTGATATAGTTCACTGAACTGCTGTATACAGCTCCTGCAGCAGCTGCGGCACATACTGGCTGCAGCAGTAGCTGTATACTCAAAATAAAGGACTTAAATCCCCCGGGCACGTGACACACAGCGGCGGGAAATTGTCATATGGGCTGCTCCCTGCCCGTATCTAGTCACCGCTCCCTGCCTGTCAGCGCGCTCAGAGAGGATGAATGACAGGCAGAAAGGTCCTTTACTGGCCTCTCTGCCTGTCAATCATCCCTCCAAGCGCGCTGACAGGCAGGGCGCGGTGACTAGATATGGGCAGGGAGCCGCCTAGATGACTATTTCCCCGACGCTGCCTTTCACACGCCCAGGGGATTAAAGTCCTTTTTTTTTTCGGGTATACAGTTACTGCTGCAGCCGGTACGTGCCGCGGCTGCTGCAGGAGCCGTATACAGCAGTTCAGCGAACCATATCAGCCCGATTGGGCTGGTTAGTTCCCTTTAACAAGCTGGCATGTGGTAAAGTGTCACAGTCTTTTTTTGCAGAAATCAATAATACAGGCGATTTTATTAAGAAACTTTGTAATTGGGTTTATTAGTCGAAAAATGCATTTTTATCATGAAAAAGCAGTTTGAAGCTCTCCTTCCTGTCTTCATAGTTTTCTATGGAGAGGGGAGAGATGAGGCACCAAAATAGGACAACAAAGAGTTAATTTACAGCTACATCACCGGGCTATCTTCTCTGAAGTCAGTGCTGACCTCTAAATACCAACTTTCACACAGTGTAATCCTTTGTTCTCTGCTGGTGACTAATCTCCATCCTCCCCCTCCCCTCTCCATAAAACAGACAGGACCTCACTGTGTAAACCAGTCGAGATTTCCTGATAATGAGCAGTGGATGAGAGTGAGGAGGGAGGGGGGGACCTGGGGAAAGGCTTTTTGAATGTAGATAATAGTATATTTGCCTAATAAACCCAGTTACAAAGTTTCTTAAATTGCCTGAACTATTGATTTCTGCAAAAAACAAAACAAAAAACACAATGACACTTTAACTATGCTGCCTTTAAAAGGGTTAGCTCTGACCCCGGCTGTGTGGTAAAAAGATATCACAGTAATTGGCAGGGGCAGTAGTAGCTGGCCCTGCAATGTGATCACAAGGTGCTGATGGGTCATTGTCCAAACTGGGACCTAACAGTAGTGGCCAGGTCTGACAGGAAAATTGCATTGTACTATAGGTAAAGGATCACACCAAAAAATACTTACATAAAAGAATATAATTTTGCTAAAAATACAAGAACGCAAGCTTACATGCTACAGCTGCTGAAACGCAGTGATGTAAAAACAAGACATCCTTAACACCACAAATTGCTGTTTCCTGGAGGGTTTAAGACAATAGTGAGGTAAATGGCTTCTTCTAGCACATTGTTACTATTAGGATATTAATAAATCTGGAGATTCCATTTGCGCTGTCCTTGGGATAATGATGTCATTGTTATTGTTAGGCGCTCCATAGATGTGTGATGTATTCTGCTCTAAATTATGATAATTGCAGGGAGAAGAGTCACTAGTTTTATTACAGGACATTTAACTAACTCTTACTAAGTTAGTGAAGACATTGTGCTGGCCATAGATCAGCCCCTCAGCCAGTATTGCGTAGCTGGTGTATATCATTGACCTTGATGCTAATAGCAGTATTATCAGCACTGATAGGATGATTATGGGCTCTTTAGTAATGTGTCATGAAAAGAACCGTGCTGGTCTGCCCTGCATTTATCCACAGATCAGATATTCATAAGTCATATACCCATTAAGATTTGCAAGGGCGTATAGGCACTTTAGAGCTGTCTATATATAGCTACAATAACCTATGCATATATAACTGCTTCTGTTATAGCACCACTTACTATTCATTTCCATGAGTTCTTCAGGTTTACTTTATATAAAGCAGGCTGAACAACCGCTTTACCAGGGTTGCTTAATAATTATAAGGTAGTGCCCCAGTCAGTCCTTGTTGTGTCGGCAACTTACGACTTGTGTGTGTAATATAAACCAGATGACACCCTCACATGCTGACAACGACATCCTTTTCCATTAAAAGGTGTTTTCTGGGACATTGGATTTGTAAGCCTATTCCTAGATCCAGGAACATCAATAAAGTACTTTTATTTTTTTTATTTATTTTTGTTTGAAATTTTTGATTCTATATTTTTCCCCCATAACTTGTGTTGTGTGTAAATCAGCAAGCAGCAGATGCAGGAGAGTTACAGATGACTGCTGGATCTGACTACACTTAGCATTTGTTTGTAGTCTGTAGCCAAGGAGATGCACAGTATGTACACTGTATCGAGATAAATTGTAGATTTGATGTCTCTTTTTTTACAGTTTAAAAAATTGGATACCTTAGTGCACATAGCCTATAAGAGAATAAATAAAAAATATATACGTAAATTTAATTAAAAAAAGTAATGCACATATTTACATGTGGTAGTGTTAACTCTCTACCACAACATTACTACCTCATGTACAAGGGGCTGCTGATAAGTCTTTGCCTTTGTGTTCTTTTTTTGCTACTATGGTAACGAATGTTACATCACATGAAAGCCTTATGTGTCTAATATATGTTTTCCAAATTTCGGATATGTAGCTTATGGCAACAGTGATCTAGGCGTGCAGGAAAAAAAAATTGTGGAGTCTAAGGTGATATTCACCAGGACTGTGGAGTCGGTGAGCCACAGCTCCGACTCAAACTCCAATTCCTGAATTTTATCAGGACCGACTCCTGCTCCTTCATAAATGGCCAGTCATATACCAGGGGAGTTATTTATCACACTGGTTCAGCAGCTTTTCCCTAATGTCATACATGATCCTGGGGCGACTTCTAAGTGAATAATAGAATACTGTATATAAAGCAGATTCTCCTGTGTGTGCGCAGTGGTTGCAGGCGGTCTCCAGCCTCAATGTCCTGAACTACTCACTAGATGGAGCAGGTGGTCTTTTCCTGCTGACAGTCTTCTATGTTTCTAACTAAATATTCACCATACTTAAAGAAACACTGCTAACAATGCCAGATACCTGTAATATAGAGGTCACACATAGTGCTATAGAGAGGGGTCACACATAGTGATATAGAAGGTCACTGTGGGGGCACACACACACACACACACACAGTCTGCTGCAGCCATAGCACACACACACACACACAGCTTGCTGCAGCCATAGCGCACACACAGACACAGACACACACACACACACACAGAGACACACTCACACACAGCTTGCTGCAGCCATAGCACACATACACACAGCCTGCTGCAGCCATAGCACACACACACACACACACACACACACACACAGCCTACTGCAGCCATAGAATGCGCGCACGCGCACGCACACACACACACACAGCTGCAGCCATAGAACACTGAAGAAAAACACACAATCTTCTCCCAGAGAGAAAAAACCACACTAAGGACAGAGGTTACTGCTACACTACTTGTGTCTTCTCCTCCTCCTCTATATTACACAGGATATCTTCATATTACACTGCTGCTCATATACAGTCATCCAGCATCCAGGAAGAGAACAGCCCAGATCTCCCCCCACACAATGGACTCTTCCAGCTCAGAAACAAGCTGCCAAATAGTGACCGACAACTTTTCCATGACTCCCCTTATCTAATAGGGCCAGTGTCCTATTAGAATATCGCTCATAATATATATATATATATATATATATATATATATATATATATATATATATAATTTATTTATTTATTGTAGGGATCTTCCCGGGGGATGGTGTGTTTGGACACAGTTCACAACAGACTTGGCTTTATAAAACAGGAGTTTGGCGTTTATTTGCAGCATAAACAGTCCAGCAAACAGAAATTTAGCAACACCGTGCTTTTATGAACAAAAATAAACAAAAATGTCTTGCCCGTCTGGGCACTTACTAACAGGCAGGTTACCTGTCTGATGCTTCAATAGGCTGTATCGCAGGGTATGAATAGGCCCCAGCGGCGGCAGTATTCCTTGCTCCCAGGAGAACCAGCATGCAGGCTGTTCACCCCTGGCTGAGAGCAATTCCCTGCAACCTTTTGCCTTCTCAGGCTGATTGCTCACCTGATGGCAATACCCAAACTGGATCGGGGGGGAGGGAATGGCAAGTCCCACTACCAACCTACCCGCCATTCCAGTAAATCCAGGCCCGGAAAAAATAAATAACAATCTCAGCAGCATAACACTGCTGAGTGACAGGTTCCTCCTGGACTCACCATCTCACCGTGCGTATCAACCTCGGTGAGATGTACACCCCCTCGACCACTTCTCCCGTGACACGTCTACAATATATATATATATATATATATATATATATATATATATATATATGAGAAAAACTTGTAAAATTCATATCAAAATTCAATTCTACATTTTTTAAGATTTTTTTTTTAAAGCTGGAGTCTGAGTCGGTACATTCTTCCCCAACTCTGACTCCAGCCAAAACTAGCTCCGACTCCAGCCAAAACTAGCTCCTGCTCCGACTCCACAGCCCTGATTATTCACAGAAAATGCCCTTCATATTCTACAGTTAAGAGCTGGGCTGTCAAATTTAAAACTGGTCACTTCTGCACCAATGATGAGGGATGTCCTGGATGACCGAGAACAGTTGTTGTCCCGAAGATCTTAAATGCTGTGCGAATTTCAGCTAAAGGAATAGCAGACATCATGGGGATTTCTGGTAAACGTGTTTGTGTCATTATCCATAAACATTTGAACATGAAGAAGCTATCTGCAAAGTGGGTTCCCAAATGTTTGACAACAGATCAGAAAAGCATGTGAGTGAAAACTTCCTGGTCCATTTGTCAGCGTTTCCGGACTGATCAAATGAGAACTTCCTGGATCAACTGGTTACTATCGGTGAGACCTGGATTTATTTGTATGACGCTGAAACCAAGGAGCGGTCAAAAGAGTGAAGGCACAGTGGTTCTCCTGGTCCAAAGAAGTTCAGGGTGCAAAAATCGGCCACCAATGTGTCTATGTTCTGGGATAAGGAGGGTGTGCTGCTAGTGGATTGCCTTAAAAATGGTTTCGCCTTCAAAATGGTTTTACCATCAATGAAAGGTATTACCTTGAACTTTTGGACCAATTGAGGCAGCTCTAAAGGCCTAAAAGCAAGGCAAGCTATCCAGAGGAACCTAGTTCCTGCAAGACAACGCTTCTCCCCACACTGCACAAGCGACAATGGCTAAACAGGTGGAGCTAGGCTTCCAGCTGATTGACCACCCACCCTATTCACCAGATCTCTCTCCTTCCAACTACAGATGAGCGAACCGGGTTCGAGTCCATCCGAACCTGAACGATCGGCATTTGATTAGCGATGGCTGCTGAACTTAGATAAAGCTCTAAGGTTGTCTGGAAAACATGGATACAGCCAATGACTATATCCATGTAGCCTTAGGGCTTTATCCAAATTCAGCAGCCACCGCTAATCAAATGGCGAAAGTTCGGGTTCGGATCGACTCGAGCATGCTCGAGGTTCGCTCATCTCTACTTCCAACTATCATCTGTTTCCAAACCTGTAAAAACACCTCAAGGGAACCAAATTTTACACAATTTTTGATGCCATAACTGCTGCAGATGACTGGTTTGGGGCACAACCGAAATTCCTTCTTTTTGCAAGGCTTAAAGAACTTGGAATACAGATGTACTGTATCTCGTATTTTACTGGGCAAAGCCAAAGACTTATCAGCACCCCCTCGTATATACCCTGCAAGATAATCTTCCACACAAAGGTCCATTTGTATTCTAGGCTTTTTAAATGCCTTTTACTTGCATGTGCAGGTGTGCCCATGGACCAACCCAGCCAGGTTGGTTACACAGTTAGTGGGAGTCTTCACATTCAGACATATGTTGGCTCCTAATGTCTGCCTCTCACCCATCCTATTCCCTGCACGTATATTGCATCTCATGTGCCTTTTTGATGAAATTGTAATGCAGTTTTAGAAACTAAATTTAGGAGTAGACTAAAATAAAGAAGAGAAGTAGAGTCTTTCCTATGTACTACCCTTTTACCACCCACTCCTGGCTTTGAGTTTAAATACTACATTAAGAAGTGTAAGTGTATGTGAAAGTTTTTTTTTCTCCATCTATTGGTTGTCTTTCTATAGAATAGGAAAACTATTTGTATTATGTCTAATAACCAATTTGTATTCTTATCTATTTATATCCGTATGAACCTACGTTGCCCATAGACATGTGATGCTTGGTAGTGGTTTTGTGCAAACCAATTTTTAGGCATTTAGCAACTAAAAAAAGCAAAGGTATGTGCACAATAGGGAATTCGCGAGGATAACTTCCAGCGGATTCTGCCATCCACCCAAAGAATTGACCAACAGAATCTGCCCCAGCATACAATGGAGTCTATGGGACCGGCGGAGAGTTAAGCGGGAGCACGCGGGGACAAGCGGCGGAATCCGCGGCAAGTTATCCGTGAGAACTCCTTAATGTGCACGTAACCTAATGCAGCAACTATCCACACTTAACCCCTCCATAATGTCAGAGCTTTGTTATTTCGCTGGATATACAGAGGCCAATTGACTGCACATAAAATGTTGTAAGTGTAAAATCCCTGTATGATTTATACAGCAGTTATCGTGCTGTCAGCCTTTGTGTCACACCTGCAGTGTACAAGGAAGGTTTACTTTTTACTTATGGTTTAGTTTTTTTTCTAGTTTTTTTTTTTTTTTTTTTAACCAAGGAGAAAAAAAAAACCCTGAGCAGATGTTTAAACTGTATGTTTAAATATACCTTAAGACATGGGCAGCTCCTCTAGAGATGGCCTCAGAGACGTCCTCATTGTCCTATTTCTCTTTCCTTGGGAAGATGTTCTGAAAGTCATTTATGACAAATACATAATAGGATTCATAACCCTGGTGACATTATCCCAGATGACCTTAGCCGACCTTGAATTTCTGAGATTAGATAAATAATAAGATCCATTATATGTCTTATATAAATGTGTCATGTATTGTCTTGCAATTTATTGGTCCAGGAGGAAGAATATCCACCACGAGATGACTTCAGTGATGCGGACCAGCTGAGAGTCGGAAATGATGGAATCTTTATGCTGGCTTTCTTCAGTAAGTCATGCCTTGTTTATAAGCAGTTCTGGTACAGGACGTACCACGTGGTGACAGAATACAGCAAGGACCAGCCTGGATCCATTTTGCAGGCTGCTGATAATGTGGACTTCTGTCTCCTGTATGGAAGTTAGCTCTGTAGGATCAAATCGCATTACCTGTTCTTATATTGAAGACTAGCATCTGAGAGGCAGGATACTCTGACATACTGCACAGGTTAAAGAGGTTTTCAATGCAAAATAGATTTTTGGCAGGATGGTGACACCCTGCGCCCCCACACTACCTCCAGCCTCATTCATTGTGTAGTGCTTACTGTGTAGTGTGGTTGGTTAAGCTCAGCTGCAGTAAGGGATTTTCAAACAGAGTTCTCGCCACAGACTGCTTGATCTTCCGACTGTCCCATTGATTCATTAGGATGTCTCGTGCACACTCTGCCATCCACCTAAAGAATTGACATGTCATCCACTTGAAATTCCAAGCTAATTACGTTGTGTGAACGAACCCTTAACATAGTGAAAAAAGACAGCTCCTTCCAGCCCTATTCACTGACCAGCTGATCGGCAGTGGTGGCTAGCTCAGCAGTCTTATTTAATTTAATTATTTTTTTATTTTTTTTAAATCAACAGGTTTCAGAAAGTTATTATGATTTGTAAATAACTTCTATTTAAAAATCTCCAGTCTTCTAGTACTTAAGTGGTGGGTTCTTGCAAGTCTGACACAGTGCTCTCTGCTGCCACCTATGTCCGAGAAGGGAACTGTCCAGAGCATTAGCAAATCCCCGTAGAAAATTCTTTCTGTGTCAGACAAAGGTGGCAGCAGAGAGAACTGTGTCAGACTGAAAAGAAAACACCACTTTCTGCAGGACATGCAGCAGCTCATAACTATGGGAAGACTTGAGAGTTTTAAATAAAAGTAAATTAGAAATTTGTATTTCAGAAGTCAATGGAAAAACTGATCCAAACATTGCAGTTTTTGCATCCATTTTTTTTTTTCATCTTTTTTCCTTTTTTTTGCTCATAAAACGTATACGTCTAACAGACTGCAAAAACACAGTGTGCACCCAGCCTTACAATAAAAATGTTTTAGGGTATCTTCACACACACCGCATCACAGCGGATTTCAAGCTGCGGATCCGCAGCAGATTTGATCTAAATAACTAAACACATAAAATAATTTTCTACATTATGTAAGCACAGCTCGGTATATGAAAGGCACCATGTGTCTCCTCGTCATATCAGCTATTTAATAGTGCCTGCAGTTTGAAACATGAATTACAGCTGATGACAGATTCGCTTTACATTTAAAGCAACATAAACCAGTATTCTGCATATTGTGGTGTGTAATCTCCCTCTAGTGGTATGTATGCGCACTACAGCTTTTCTATAATCCGTTGATATCAGTCTTTGGGTGACAGTATATATTAAGGGAGCCAGTGGCTTGTGACATGTAACCAGGTCACAAAGATAGAATGACAGTCGTACAGTGTGTACTGCTAGGTACATTCATCTCTAGCCATAGTGAATGTTCCCATTTGCTATAACATAACTACTACTGAGAGGAGCACTTATGATTAAACAGCAAATGGATAATATAAACTGAATGTACCCATACTCTAGTCAGTTTCACCTTAAAATCATAATCATAACGACAGTCAGGCTAACATCAGCAGACTGTATAAATTTAAAGGTATGGGAGCAACATAGCCGTTTGATCCATATTCCTAGCATATAAGCTTTCTGTGCAGCACTCAGGAACATGGCTGACCACACACAGAAAGCATGCAGGGAAGCTAATCGTTGGTCCTCCGTTCCCCGGCAGAAGATGTAAGCTTACACAGTACCCCCTAAAGGTAACAGGCTCTACATGTAATGCAGAGACTTGCTGGTCTCTCCAGAAATGTAGCTCCAGATATGCAACATTTATACCACAAAATTCACTGTACATTTATTGCATTCTGTAACATAAATTTACATGCTGAAGACGTAGCATCCACACAGCAGGTTACTTTCTCCCGATTTTATTCCACAGTGGGTTGTCCAGTGAAAATCTGATATCAGAAAGTTATATAGATTTGTAAGGGTCCATTTACACAGGTTATCTGACAGATTATCTGCCAAAGATTTGAAGCCAAAGCCAGGAACAGACTATAAACAGAGATAAGGTCATAAAGGAAAGCCTGAGATTTCTCCTCTTTTCAAATCCATTCCTGGCTTTGGCTTCAAATCTTTGGCATATAATCTGTCATAATCTTTCTGTGTAAATGGACCTTATTTACTTCTATGTCTTCTTTTCAGTCTGACACAATGCTCTCTGCTGACGTCTGTCTCGGCCAGAGATGTCAGCAGAGAGCAGTGTCAGACTGAAAATAAGACATTTCCTGTAGGACATACAGCAGCTAAAAGTATGGGAAGACTTGAGATTTTTTAATTGAAGTAAATTACAAATCTATATAACTTTCTGACATCAGTTGACTTGAAAGTTTTCGCTGGACAACCCCTTTAACACCCAGTGCCCCAGCCAATGTATAGTATAGAGAGTGTGGATAGGCCAATCAAACATTTTAGGCCAGAGAACCCCCTTTAACAAGATGATCACTTTAATTGTGGAGAGCTTCTACAAAGAGATGAAAGCTATTTATTTACTACTTTATTACATTTTCTCAGTCTTGTGTTTCTTTACATTACTGTTCTCTATGCCAGAAGAGATCTGAAGCTAATTTCACATAAGCAAGGGCCTGGCATCTTCTTTTCCTAAAGCTGTTTTCAGAAAGCCCACGTATTGTATTAAATATATGGCATGACTATAATCGTATGGAAATAAGAGAGCTCTGATTGTTTTGTAGAAGCCCTGAAGTGATACTGGGATGAAAGGAACAGGAACATGAGACTCTAGCTGGAGAGCTAAGCACTCACTTATGTAAGACATGTCGAGATCTAGGTAGCAGATGCATTAATACATCATTGACAATAGGGATGTGGATGGAGGGAAGGGACTCTCCGTCTTAGAGACATTATCTGACAGGCTGACAAGTCTTCTGTGGAATTGACTTGCAGAAAAGAATGTTTTTGAGACTAGGAAGAAGTGAACATTCATCCTGTTAATGTCATAACATCCCCCTCTTTATTGTAAGGAGGCAAACATGAAGGTTTTTACGTCAGAAGCTAGCTAACTGGTATGGAAGAGAAATGAGGCATGTACCTAAAGGGATGTTAAATACATAGGGGAAGATAAAGAAATCTGCTTGCACCAAAAAAACTGGCTTACAGGACTTCCACCATATTCCCAGTGCATTCTACACACATTTAGACATAGCTAGGGCATTGCTTAAAGGGGTAGTGCGGCGCTAAGAAATTATTTACAAAATAACACACATTACAAAGTTATACAACTTTGTAATGTATGTTATGTATGTGAATGGCCCCCTTCCCCGTGTTCCCCAACGCCCGTGGACCCGGAAGTGTGATGCACTATACATACCTGATTCGTGTCGACCCCCGTCCGCATTTCTTCTGACAGTGATGTAATCTTCGGGAGGCCGGCCGACCTTCTCCTGCCGTCCCTCATGCCGGCCTCCCTCTGCCGCGTCATCAGCTGCTCAGCCGCTATTGGCTGAGCATAACTGTGCTCAGCCAATCGCGGCTGAGCAGCTGATGACGTGTGCCACATTATCAGCTGCTCAGCCGCGATTGGCTGAGCATAACTGTGCTTAGCCAATCGCGGCTGAGCACAGTTATGACGTGGCAGAGGGCGGACGGAAGGAGCAGGTCGGCTGGCCTCCCAAAGATTACATCACTGTCAGAAGAAATGCGGACGGGGGTCGACACGAATCAGGTATATATAATGCACTACACTTCCGGGTCCATGGGCGGGAGTCGGGGAACACGGGGAAGGGGGCCATTCGCATACGTAACATACATTACAAAGTTGTATAACTTTGTAATGTGTGTTATTTTGTGAATAATTTCTTAGCGCCGCACTACCCCTTTAACAAAAAAAAGCGCAGGACTCATGGGAGGCTGCATGAACGATCACTGGATTGTTTGTGGGGCCCTCTGCCGCAATACTTTGCAACTACACAGGGGGGAGGTATGGGCCCATGACCGACAATTTTTTTGATGGGTCAAAATAACCAGAAAACCAATTTTGTGTCCTGGCTTAGTGCTAGCCCTATTACACAGTGTGATAAATTTTCCATGTAATAGGACCCTTACTGTGATGAATCTGGTGCATGCATACACTGTCTACAAATCCACACCAAAGTATGCCTGATTTGGTGTGAATTGCGTTCAGACTGGCCACTGTGGCCTAACCCTTATCTTATGCACGATGTACATATACACAACCATTGTGGACCTGCAGTCTTCTATCATATTGTAAAATCTAGCAATTTAGCCCACTACTTTTTTTTTTTTTTTTTTTTTTTTTTTTAAAGCTTAGCTATAAATCTTTTTCCACTGGTAATGTAAACCAGGGCTCTGCTCATATGTATCATCTGACATGATCACCTGCTTACTAGTATCAATCTTTTTCTAGTGGCATTCATTTTCAACTGGATTGGGTTCTGTCTGTCCTTCTGTATAACCAACACAATTGCTGGGCGCTATGGTGCAATCTGCGGCTTTGGATTATCACTCATCAAATGGATTTTAATTGTGAGGGTAAGTGATTTCCTGTGTCTGTGTGCAGTTCAATAAAAATCCAATTTTTGCTGGGAAATTAATCTTTTGTTAAGACGAAAGCTCCTTCAAGGACCCTGAATGACCCAGCTCATTTTCAGCTACACTGCAAAGACTGGCAGTCATTTAAAATAATAAAAAACCCAGTAATAAAATGTGTTTTACCATACTGCAGCAATACACTGTTAGACCACTGTGTGGCACTATTGTTTCAGTTATAAGCCTAGCCTTTTTTTTAATGTTCTCGAAACATCTGTACTTAAGCACAAAAGCGCCAGGGGGTTTACCCAGGGATGCGGCTCGTATGCACTCCCAAACAGAATTTAACACTATAATACGGTTTACATTTTTCATTTTGAAACCTATTGATCTGCTGAATTTTTGTTCCTGACATACAATGCACAGATGTAATTGCTAGTGTATTATTGTTGATTACATGGAAGCGGGACAATTCACCGTCACATTGTTTTCATTCTATGCGGTGGCTTATTGTGCAGCATGTTAGTGCAGTTTATGGATGTTACTACACCATCAGTTATGTGAATGTGGATGGAGCTTTCAAGCAAAACAATTATGCTACAAATACTACAGCTTTTTACATTTATGATTTAAAGAGAGTCAGGTATCAGACCATAACTATGTAAAATCATTAGTGACTATACAATGAAAATGTGCAATGATGAGTAGGTTTATCTGCAGGAATCCTCCTCCATAATATACAGGAGAGGCCTTTGATGGTATCACTGCTTATAAAGGTACATTGCTTGCACCTGGGGGGTGTTTATAAGCTTCCTTAGTGTCACCTGCTGGAACATCATCTATAATAAACTACTGCTTTGTAATATGTTTAAACAGAAACATATGGGGGGGGGGGATTTATCAAAAAGTAAACATCTGCCCACATGCCTCACGCCAGATTTACTATGCGGCGCATGTCCTTTAGTAAATCCGGTGGATTTGTGGCTTTTGCACGGAGCAGGTGTAGAAGATGGCCATGGTTTACGCCGGCTAGCAGCCTTAAATCATGATAAATGACTGCAGAGAGGCACAAATACAATGCAAGATCTTGTAGTAAGTGTTATGTTTCGCGCCAGAGCGGCTTTATAATGTCCTCCATGCTGCTGCCACTTAGGATGTGCTATAGAGATATAGAGGAGCAGGCTCCCGTCTTCTGTATATGTACGGTCTTCATAGCAGCTAGTCTCTACCCACTAGTTCAAGGACAGCTAAAATTATAAGATTAGATTTTCAGTTTAATGACAGTGTTATCTATGTTGCATTAAACAATGGGCATATTCATCACTAATAAGTATCATATGCTATATCTGTCTTCAGCACTGACAGTTTTCTATGTTTGCCACCCCCTGCACTGAGATCTCACCTTGGGGAGCACTTTCCAGGCTTCAGGGGGCTTGGGGGGATGCACAGCTGATAGATTACTGACTGGCGGAGCATAAAGGAAGCTGGTGTTCTCGTTCCTGAGCATTACCATCTCTGTTAAGTGATCCGTTGCACACTGTAGGATAACTGTCAGCACTTGTTTTTCAACAAGCCTAAAAATGATGTTGTCCGTTAAGGGGGAATAATTGTCAGATATGTCCACTGTGGTATCATGCTGACTGCCAGATATCTGCTGTTGACAGCAGCTATAGCAAACACTAGACAGGGACATGATCTGGCTGAGGGATAGAGATCAATGAATTGGTGTGATAGGTAACACAAACACAATTCACAGCAATGAAGTTTGGTTATAGTAAAGCAGATAAAATGTACAAGATATTTCCCACTGCCATAGTCTTTTAATAAAAGAATAGTGGGGAAAAAATCATGGAAACATAAAGTTTAAAGGTTTTTGCATGAAGGCAACCCCTTCTGTTAGGACAGCTGCCCCAGCGATCAGCTGATCATTGATGTCCCATCAAAGAACCACTGGCGATCGGCTGCAATCTCCAGGAGAAGCGTCAGGTGGATGTACATTTCTAAAAATCCTGAAAGTGATTTCCTCTTCTATGACATCCATAGGTCACTCAAGCTGTGGTCGGTTCCATATAATAACACTTATTAAAAATAGAGAAAAGTCTAAAAGAGAACTCGTTTTCAGTAGTAATCCCCACTACTAGTTTTAGATGACACATCATGGGCTGACGTCTGTCAGGTGCTGTGTTGTATCTAAGGCATTCAATAATAGATTTACAGGGGCCATCTAGGTTTCAAAAACATGACTGCTTTCTTCTAGAAACAGCACCACTCTAGTCCTCAGTTTGGTTGTGGTATTGCAGCTCAGTTCCATTGAAGTTTTTCTAATAAGTATAACCCCTTTAAAGGGGTTATCCAGCACTACATAAACATGGCTACTTTCTTCCAGAGACAGAGTCTCTCTTGTCTCCAGTTCAGGTGTGGTTTGCAATTAACCCCTAGACGAGGGAGGTCTGTCAGTGTGACTTCGGGGGTCCCGATCGCTTTTACGGACCGCCGGAGGTCACTTACCTCCCTTCGAGCGGTCTGATCGGCACAGGCAGGCTCAATCAGCAGAACGCCCATTACACTGATCAATGCTATGCCTATAATTAATTAAAAAAAAAGGATTTCATAAAAAAATAAAAATAAATATATATAATATATATATAAAATAAGAGAATCTGAGTAAACTTGCATGTGGTTGTGTTCGGACTGACCTATAGAATAATGGTGTCATGTTGCTTTTACCGTATAGTGCAGGAACCCCCCAAAAAGTTACCGTAGACACAGGAACCCCCCAAAAGTTACCGTAGACACAGGAACCCCCCCAAAAGTTACCGTAGGCAAAGAAACCCCCTAAAAGTTACCGCAGACACAGGAACCCCATAAAAGTTACCATATTGCATTACCTTTTACGATTTCACCAATTTATATTTTCATAAATAATATTTTTGGGGTTCCATCATACATGTTATGGTAAAATGAAATACGCCATTACAACGTACAACGATTCCTGAAAAAAACAAGCCCTTCCATGGCCCTGTAGATAGAAAAATGAAAGAGCTCTTAGAAGGGGAAGAGGAAAAAATGAAAACACAAAAATGAAAATTGGGTCATTTTTGGCTCTGTCCTTAAGGGGATAAAGGAGATGTCCGGCGAAATTTTTTTATTAAAGTCGTGTATTGTCCCCCAAAAGTTATACAAATCATCAATATACACTTATTACAGGTAATGCACATAAAGTGCTTTTTTTCCCTGCACTTACTACTGCATCAAGGCTTCACTTCTTGGATAACATGGTGATGTCACGACCTGACTCCCAGAGCTGTGCGGGCTGTGGCTGCTGGAGAAGATGATGGCAGGGGGATGCTCAGTGTCCCTCCAGTGCCCTGTGTCCCTCTGTGTCATCATTCTCTCCAGCAGCCACAGCCCTTTAAAGTGTCACTGTCGTGAAATTTTTTTTTTGCAGAAATCAATAGTCCAGGCGATTTTAAGAAACTTTGTAATTGGGTTTATTATCAGAAAAATGCATTTTTATCATGAAAAAGCTGTTTGAAGCTCTCCCCCCTGTCTTCATTGTTCTCCTATGGAGAGAGCTAAACAAAAGACCAAAACAGGACAACAAAGAGTTAATCTACAAATCCCTCACCCGTTATCTCCTGGGACAGTCACCACTGACCTGTCTGAGCTCAGATTACAGCTGTCACCCAGCTCAGTGCCTGTAATCCTCTGTTATCTGCTTTCTGCTGCCGGCTAACTCCCTCCTTCCTCCTCCCCCCTCCCCTCTCCCTAGAACAGACAGGGGACGTCTCATGCAACAAGTCACAATTTTCAGATTTTTTGGAGTGGATGAAAAAGAGGAAGGAGGGGGGGGACCTGGGAAAAGGCTTTTTACATGCAGATAATGGCAGATTTAGCTAATAAACCCAATTACAAAGTTTCTTAAAATCACCTGGACTATTGATTTCTGCAAAAAAAAAAAATACGACAGTGACTCTTTAAGCTCAATTCACTTTTATGGAAAAGAGTTAAAAAAAAACCCAACCAAACTGGAGACAAAAGTGGCGCTGTCTCTGGAAGAAAGTGGCCATTTTTGTGTAGTGCTGGATAACCCCTTGAAGCCAGGCAGGACAGGCTTGCATCTGGCAGAAATTTAAAAAGACTCTTTCTCAGCATTTTAAGGGAGCCTGACACTTTGAGCATGCAGTGTGGTCTATCTGGATTGTGTTATAGGCAGAGCTGAGCAGGCTGATATTCAGTCTTCTAGCAGAAGTCCTACTCTGTAATTACCAGCCTGCCCTATGTAAGTATGCACACAGAGATGGCTGTCAGCAGGGGCACAACTAGAAATGGCTGGGCCCCATAGCAAACTTTTGATTGCCCCCCCGACTGACCACTAAACGGTCAAGTGAAGTCATGACTACATAACTGCTAGCTCTGGTCAGGGGTGCTTGCAGTTAAAGGGACATTTGCAAAACCCAGGAGACCAGCAGGGCCACCCGGTGCTGCAAATGATGACAGATCACTGAGTATATAAACCGGCACTCCAGCTCAGGCTGCGCGGTGCTCGTGGCAAACAGCAAACCAAATAAATTAATAGGTCCCGGCACTCGCTTCTTAAAGTTTTTATTTAAACATAAATGCAAACGCTGCGCGCGTTACGGCCCTCCGGTCTTTCTCAACAGCATAAGATCATGACCATTTATCTTATGCTGTTGAGAAAGACCGGAGGGTCGTAACGCGTGCAGCGTTTGCATTCATGTTTAAATAAAAACTTTAAGAAGCAGTATACAAGAGCGAGTGCCGGGACCTATTCATTTATTTGCAAATGATGACAGCTCAGGGGGCCCAGTGTATTGCAGGAGCAGGCCATGGGGCCCCCTGATGCGGCGGGCCCCATAGCATCCTCTATGGCTGCTATAGTGGTAGTTACGCCCCTGGCTGTCAGTCATTGTATATGACTGCACACATGGCTACTAAGCTTAGAATGAGCAGAGCTCTAAATGAATTACTGGTAAGTTATACTGAAACTTTCATAGCAAAACAAAAATATTTATGCCAAGACTAAACCTTACCAGCTGTCAAGGGGATAGCTGATAACTTTGGGATTAATGGGGGTCTGACCTCTGGGACCCCGTTACAGAGGACAGGGCCTTTTTTTACTGAGAGAATGGAGTGGTGGTGCACATGCATTGGATGCTGTATGGATTGCTGTAGATACTGGAACTGTAGCCTCTTCTGATCCGATACTCATTATCCAATCCTCTATTTGTAGGTAATAAGTTTTAATTTTGAGACAACCCCCTTAATGTAGTATGGACATTTAACTAGACAGCTTATTGCCAAGTAACAACAATCATTTTCTGGCAGCTTCCATATCAAACAAACAGCAGATGCAGCCTTTGTATACTGCTCCACAGGCATAATACAGGCTGCTATTTCCAACATTTCTATATGTGAAGGCATGTACTCATAAACTGCCTTCTAATAACAAGTATAATAATAATAATAATATATTTATTTCTATAGCGCCAACAGATTCCACAGCGCTTATTTAAATATATAAATACAATACAGATTATATATTAAAATATACAATGATTGAATCAAAATATTAAAAGTACGGAATTAGAGACCTGCTCTCGAGAGCGTACAGACTAGGATGACTGAGAGTGACACAAGAGGCAACAAGGGCTTTATTTGTCAATGTTTCAGTCATTGTACATAGAATCTCAAAGTGCCTATAGGTGACTGGGCGAGCAAGTCACATGCCATTTTCTGAGCTAATGTAGCAAGTACAAAGTAGATGGCACCAAAGAGGTTATAGAGAGGAAGCAGAAGGGATAGCAGAGATGGAGATGAGATTAGGAAATGTTATAAGCACACCTAAAGAGATGAGTCTTCAGGGCACGCTTGAAACTGGGTGTGTTGGGTATGAGTCTGATGTGTTTGGGTAGGGAGTTCCAGAGAACTGATGCAGCACGAGAGAAGTCTTGGAGGCGGGAATGAGAAGTTCTGATTAGGGAAGAGGTTAGTTTGAGATCATTAGCAGAACGCAGAGCACGGGAAGGATGATAGGTGGAGATGAGGGAGGAGATGTATGGAGGGGCAGAGATAGGTATCCTGAGATGAGGGAAGCTGCAGTATCTACACTTCAAAATAGAACCAACATAAAAGGACTTGGGCTGCTAAATGTCACTCATTGCTCAATACAATTGTAATATACCGTTACATAATAATCCCTTTAATATATACCGTGTCTACTAACATGGACGGATATAGTGTAATAAAGAACACACCCATAGTCTGTGTTCTGCACTGCATTATCTCTACGCTGCCGTAATAGTTGCCATTACGTATCCTGAAACTAACAGTGTGGTACCAAGGACACTAAACCTGTCAATATACCATTATTTAAGCTAATGCCACATTTATAAAACCCCTATCAATTCTTATCACCACAGGCAGATTATACAATCTGTTGTGTTCTGTAGCGTGTACATTTCATTTAAAGCAAATTTGTTCGTAGCGAGAACGAGAGGCATCCAAATACTGTATCCGATAGCGTCTTATGAGAAGCTATTTAGGCAAGTTGTGTAAGAAGTGTGACATAGATGAATACTAAGGATGTGTGATGGTTTAGTTTTATCAGCCATGCGTACAGCCCTGCCGCAGAATCAATCAAAGTGTGCCTATTCATATTCCCTTATCATACGGAGGACAAAACTATCTAGCGTGGCCAGTAACAGGGCTGAAGCGCCACTTCAAGGTTCATTTAGCCGTGTTCTGCTCTCTGCTGGGAGCCCACTACAGGAGCATCTAGTATGGAAATAAAAAGACTTTAATGAGACCGAGACTTGTGAGGTTGCTATGTTTTGACAGCAGTGGGCAATGGGGGGTTTATGAAGGTCAAAAGTTATTCCCTTTGAGGGGTGCGCTGAACATCCCAATTTTGATAAGATTAAAGTGGTTCAGCTTCAAGGATAATGTGTAAACAGGCAGGATGTACACGGCAGTGTAAGCTGACAAGGTGCTTGTATAAGCAGATGCAGACTTGTTTGGCGTTCTGTGTTTTCGGGGCTGTATAGGGTATATGCTGGATCTGGGACTTTAGTGTCTATGGCAGTGACTTGTAGCAGCATCCTCCCTGGAGCCTGATCTGCTGGTGTATAAGCTGGGACGCATTGATTAAGGGACCTGGTATAACCTGCAGGAAGACGTCAGATTGCTGCCTCAAGTAACACTGTCAAAGCAAGTTACCAGTGATGCATATCAACTGTCCATATAGCCGCTAAGTGTAAAAAGAAATCAAAGTCCCTTGTCTGCCCTGCAGGGTATGGCACTTAAATACGGATCCTGTTTACTGCAGCCTGTATTAGTTAATAGCGTACTCCAAGGCATCTGTATTCAGTGCCCGTAGGGAGACTGACTTCAGCATCATCATTGTGCAGCTGCAGCTTGTAAAGTTAAAGTTGTGCCAAAATAGAGCTTTTCTGCAAAATATAAAGTATCCATTATATGTGAAACAACCTCTAGCCCCTTCCTGCTCTATTATTGGGTCACCTCTGTTATGTAGCAATTACCAATAATCTTATAATATTTTTTTCTTAGGACCATAACTCATATTTGTCTGTTCTGTTTTTCAGTTCTCTGACTATTTTACTGGCTATTTCAATGGACAGTATTGGCTGTGGTGGATATTTCTTGTGCTCGGTAAGTTCCCCATTTTGAATTCGATTGCTAAGAAAAAGATGAAGGAGCTGTGTTAAGCGTATAGAATAGGGAATGCACTGTAGGATATTTATACTCTCAATCTCACCTTAATCTTGATGGATAATATACTGAAAGAATTTATAGGATAAAGTTTGTAAGTTTAGTTTTTTCTTTCCTATTCCATTACTCTGATCATGTGTTGGTACAGACTAAGCATAGTAAACATCCAGTAATTGTACAGGAGCATCAGTGTCTTCTCTCTGAGAACGTTGGATTTCTGGGAATCCATGGAAGTCCTGAGACCAGGAAATGGTCAATGACCGCTATCTCTGTACAGGAAAGGCCAGCAATCTTTGGGTTATGTTTTCTGGGTAACAGTTACACCGTTTGTGGTATGGATAATCCCTTAAAAAGGAACTGTGGCAGGAGGAGCTCAGTGAATTGATATGTACGGTACATTTAGAAGGGAAAAGATTGTGTGGAGTTTTTATTTATTTATTTATTTATTTTTTACTGTATTGTGATGGGTTGAAAGCCTATAGTTTATTCCAGAAACTGGAATAAGTTTTAGCAGAAATCTGTTCCAGCTCAGCTGTGTAGCATCTAGCTAGTCCAGTAGGTTAGATTGGGAAACTATCAGCAGGATAGAAGTTTTAAGATGTTTAAGATAAGTTCTTTACCCTCATCCTCAGTACTGTTTTCTTGTACTTTGTGTTGTAATCCGTATGCTAATGAGGCAGTTTGGCTGGAGGTGGGTCTATCGCCCCTTTTAGTGAATAGTCATCCAGCGCCCTGCAGTCATGAGCACCAGAGTAACTTCACCGGAGAGTGCCGCCCCAGTATTCATTATAAGGGGTGGGCTGGCCTTCGGTGAATTGGTGCACTGAGGCCTGTAGTCCTGCCCCAGGGCACGAAACCACCTCATTAACATATGAATTCAACTATGGAGTATGTAAACTGTGCCAAGTATAAAGGCACGAAACTTACCTTCATCCCCAGCACCCCATGCGCTTTAGGGACATATTGACGCTGCAGATTTTCTGCTATGTTCAGTCATTAAGTCAGTGATATCGGAGCCTTAATAAGGTTAGCACTTTGTGCACACTTCTCCTTTTCATCCTGCTCTTTACCATACTGCCCAGAGCTCAGACTACGTTTTCAGCCTAATAGACTTATACATAAATATAAAGCAAAGGCAGTGGATGTTTTTGTAGCTCTAGGTTAACACACCCTCTGCACAATATTGACTTGTTATTATAGGGGGTAACATTGGGGATCTATGCAGCAGGACCTTGCATAACTAGTGGTCTTTACTTGGGAAAGTGAAGCAGATAGCATTCCCTGCTCTCCCCCATATGTCCAGTACAACATATAACATAATGTCACCGTTTCCATGGCAACTCATTCACGTGAAATCTTATTGCGCTGAATATTTCAGTTTTCTATTAAATCACTAGAAGCTGGCCATCACTTATGACAGCCAGCTTTCAGCAGTGCACGATGCACAGGGCCATCAATGCAGGGTGTCTAGGAGAAGATTACATCCTGTGGGGGTGAGAATCAATGACTTTCTGCTGGGAACTGGGTTAATATAACAAAAATAGAAATCCAAAAGAAATTATCTATTTCTTATCACACGTAGGAGCCTGCTACAACTGTCTAGGCAATCTGCTGAGAGATGAACTGTCCACGCTGCAGGACAAGCATATATATATATATATATTATACGCCATGACCCACATTTATCACTCTGAGACAAAAACTATCTAGTTGTGCCCATAACAACCAATCACAGCTCAGCTTTCATTTTCCAGAGTTCATTAAGATAATAATTTTTTATAATTTTTATTCATATAGTGCCAACAGATTCCGCAGCACTTTACAGTTCTGGGGGTACATACATAGACAAAAATATGACATTACAGAGATATACATATAATTATCCATACATGAGGAATGAGGTCCCTGCTCGCATGCATGAGCTTACAGACTAAGATATGAAAGCTGAGCTGTGATTGGTTGTTATGGGGAAAACCAGATAGTTTTTGTTTCAAACCTGGGCAAACTGAGGTCAAAAGAGACCTTGGATGTCAGCTGTTGCGGCCAGACCATGATCCCTAAAATAAATGGCCATCCTTACATAAATGGGAACCCTAACCTGCACTCCACTCTGGTTCAAGGAGGGGGGCTGCCTCTTTGATTTCCACTTGTGCTGATAAGATTTAGGAAATGGGGTTAAAGCAACGCAATGTCCAACATCACCATCTGTGTAGCATCCAATGGGTCAGTAGAATTGAGGATGCACTTGAGAACACCAGCAATCTCAAATGCCTTCAGAGTAATGTAAATAAGAAGTTTGTCTGATTGCGACCAATTACATCTGAGCTTATAGAATATTATATTTTGTTATCTGTTTGGAAACCTAAATATAACAGAGAAGAAGTTGTGTCATCTGAGCTGCCAAGTTGTAGTTAAGGGATGAATGTTTCTTTCCGACAGGAGCAACATGTAGCTGGGGTGAGCGGCGGTCCATGCTGTGCACAGCTGTGCTCTGCTCTGACATTGTTAGTTTTATCAGTGTGCAGATAGTAATGTTCTCTCCTCAATCAAAAAGATGGATGTATGCTGCATATCTGATATTTATAGCAGAAAAAAGAGAGAATTTCCACAGCAGTCCTGGTTCAGTAACAATAAAACATATTTATGAGAACTTTTATATGTTTTAAGCAGGTTGTAAAGCCAGCTATAGCTAGGAGAACGTACAGCACACAGTGAATTCAGAAACTCCACTAAAATGATAAATGAAATGGTTTTTATGCATACTACGTCAATATTTTTTTCCCTTTTTGTCCATATATAAACCGTTTTAGAAATAATAGCATAGCTCTCACCCACCAGGCCATTAAGTTTTTTTTTTTTTGCTGATAATAATTATAATTAAGCACTCTGCATTGTATTATATATAGCCTGTGAAGACGAGATCAGCAACCTATCATCTATACCTGCCTAGTACAATCATAAATGAGAAAAGTGCCAGGTAAAGTCCAACACCTCTGAAACGCAATAATCCAGGTGTGACTGCAATTGTCACCGGTAACAACCTTGGTTCCATGTTACAATCAAAAGATTGGATATGGGTATATCTTTGCTAACAACACCATAGAGCAGCTATAACGCTGTCTGTATCTATGACGTGGGTGTTCATTTATGTTTCCCAAGAAAGTGCCAAAAATAAATGGCTCTGGAGCCCACAAGACTGACGGAACCCTTTTTTTGGTCAAGTGTATGTGGTGTTGTAGATCTAATTAAACAGAATTAGCTGTACACTGCCTAACACAGTGTGAAACCAGCCTAATACATCCTTTACTTACATTATATATATTGCCTGGATGCCGATTACTGCTGCCTTATGATCTGCTTTGTTGGTTGGGTTCTGAGTCTATAGATGTTGGTGAGCTGGGGAGAAAATTGTTCCGTTGTGCTCCTCTTTTTGCTGCTTGACCGCTGAAAACTTTTTACATTTCTATACCACATTCCACCCCCCCCCCCCCCCCCAAAAAAAAAAATGGACAATTTCTAGTGGTTAACATAATTCATGTCATAGGGTGAGTCGGAACTATCATATATATCAACACAGCATTCTATGTGGTAGAAGTCCATTCAGGGATTCTTACTTCCAAAATAAGTGATGCTCAGCTTTAAAGATAGTCACACAATGGTCACTTTATGACAAAAAATAGCTGTATTTTTCAATTAAAACAATGGCCATTCTTTTAATAGTGGTATGTGTTGTGTTAAAGTCAGTGCAAACATTGGCCCTTTTTCACACGATGTAGTGAACAATGGCCGTCATTTGTTACGTCCACTGAAATAATTGACATGTCAATTATTTCTGGCTATTGTGCATTGATTTCAATACAATTTTTAATGCAACAACTGCCGCTTGACACTCAATACAACGGCCGCTTTTTTGAGTGCCAAATAACGGCTTTTGTCTGTACGTTGTGTGAACATAGCCATATCATGTAACATTCCAAAGAGCAGGGGAACAAAAGCCACCAACAAGTGTTCTTTAATTAATAAAAAACTGCATATACAGGCAGAGGGGTAGTGTAGACAGCATTGCTGGGTTAGTGGCTCATGTTTCACATGAGTTTCCTGCTTCCTGCGGTCAAAGACTAAAGAACACTTGATGGTGAGTGTTGTTTTTTTTTCTTCTGCTTTTTGAAATGTTACATGATTCTAGCGGTAACCGTTTGCCATGACCATACAGATAGAAAAAGGGGGAAAGCTGGATGCAGGTAACAACCCCCCCTTATTAGTGAGAATCCATCAGGTTTCTGCTCTCCTGCTGGACAGTATAACCTGACTTATTAACACAAGTATTCATAGTTATTGGTTCCTTTTAGCTGTTGTTTCTAAAGAAGCCATGTAGCGTACAACATATTTGCTTTTCTATGGAGAGCGGCCTATGCATTATACAAAGCACCGCAGGCCAAACACATTTGTTAGGCAATATGAAGTTAAATTGAGGAGATTTCTAGATTGTTTCTTTTCTGTATGACATATATTGCTTGCAGCACGCCTATGTTTTAGATTTAGACTTTTTTTTTTTTGCAGCTCCTACTTTGGCATATACTAAAACAGCATTCATGGAAATGCAGGATCGCTACCGACCCCTAAGGCTGTGTGGTGTGTCTGCTAGTCAGGAAACTGTTCTTTGAAATGCATAGTACATTATGCCATGCTCAGCCAGGCATGGTAAAAGCCTTCATGCTTCCAGATCACAGCACATCCGCTGTATCAGCTTCACTCCAAAAATATATTCTGGAATATTTACTAGGGGAAATAATAGTTTTCAATCCTTCGCATTTAACAAGATTACTTTTTACAAACTTCTTGACACCACGTTGTGATGACTAGGGAAATATTGTATTATCCTCTGTAATCTGCTGTCTGACCAGCACCTGTTTCTAATCTTATCCACGGCCATTACAATAAAAGGAACCGATCTTCTTCATTCCCTTTCTCCATTATAAACATGTGCAATCTGCATCTCAATAAGCAGTGGTCGCCAGCACTCCTGTTCTTATGGTAATGACTGTTTACCATATTGCTGCAATTGACTTAAAGGGTTCTTGTCCCCGAAATCAGGAATCTGCCAGTAAATATAAATGCCTGAAATTTAGTAAGTCACTTAAAAGCTCTTCCCTTGTTTCTGCAATTTGCTCTTTTAGCTCTTTAGTGATTCAGCTCCTTGACAAACGTTTTAGATGTCACATAGCTGTAAGAGTCCTTAAAAGCAGTTCTGTCCAGTTATGCTGCAATGCTGACTCTGGTATCACTGTATAGTGGGGTAGATTTACTATTCACAAATCTGACATTTTTAGATATAAACATAACTAATTAATGGTTAAATAAACATTTTAAAGTGCTGAAATACTTTTCACATGTCAAACATATCAGAAATTAGGATGGCCAGGGTCTGGGTGACCCGTGAGGATCATTAGAACAAGTGGACAAAGCATTCAGCTTCTCTCCTAGTCTCTCTCCACACTGCAGAAGACAAGCTCCATAGACCTTCTCTGAGCACGACTTCACCCTTGTTCTAGTGATCAGTTAGGATCGCTGCACCCAGACACTGATCAGTTCAAACTTTGGAAACTTTTTTTAAAATATTTCACGAACACTTCTTTTTTTATTTTTTTTTAAGTAATAAATAAGAATGAGAAAAAAAAACACTTTGAGGTGTCCCCCCAAAATTCCACAAAGAAATTGATCTTTTAGTGGGGTAACCTTTAAGGTAGGCTCACAGAATGCATAATAAATACTAGAGTTAAAATTTGTTGCGGGAGAGGTATTACAGTAATTGAATGCTATTACAAATAAAATACAATTGCTTTTAGGCTATCCAGTCCTCCAAAAAAATGAATTAAGAATATTTAATAATCCTTCAAAGTAGTAGAAGTAAAAGCTACAAAAAAAAATACACAGTTCCATAGTATTTGTATCAGCCCGAGTAATAATTTTCATTTATAGCACTCATTGGGAATACTTTTTTCCCCCACTACATTATATCTACTTCAATATTGTTTTATTATAAATGTCTGTCCCACAAAAAACAAGCCCTCTTCTTTAACAAAGACAACAGATAAACAAAAATGACAGCTTTTGGAGTGCTCCGATGCAAAGACTAAAATATCTGTGTTCTTAAGGGGTTAAAGGAAGTTTATATTCTTTATTCCAGAAGAAATGCTATGTAATATTCTGAAAGAGCATCCAGTGTATGTTCAGTAGTTAATACAAAAAAAATAATTTTTTGTTATTTTTTCCACCAATGTATTGCATAGAAGGAGAAATCTGTTGGCTTATGATGTGTTACCAGCCCACTCCAGTGTCCTCTAGTGGTTACATTATCATTATAGTAGTCACACATTTCCCTTGGTCTAACAAAATAAAGCTTATGAAGAAAACAAAAGTCCTTTTCATTCAATAGAAAGAAATCCTAAGTGGCGTTTCCTACCGCATGTCATTAAAGAGACCTGTTTTATTGAACATGCCTTTCCTGTTAAGACAAGATCAGTTCACCTCAAAATCATCCTGACCTCAAAATGTGGTTTGTTAAATAATGCATATGACAGATGTTCCATACGCTAGGTATAGTGTTCTGCTCTTCTGATGTACCGCCACAAGAAAGCTATGGGAATTAAGTAGGTCTTTCTTTCCATCCTATTTTGTAATCTGGCTGTGCATCCTGTAAAATCAAAGCATAGCACAGTGTGGAATGGATGATCATAGGGCAGACTGGTAGGAAGCTATCTTGAGAAAGTAGGAATTGCAAATGATATCCATAATTAATGATGTATATAGAGTAGAGCAGTGGCAGGGTGATTATAAAGATTTGGTGCATTAAAATAGGGCACCCGTTTACAAGGAATAAGCATCAGAGAGGAACTGGAGTGTTGCATGTCAGGGGGACGATTGTTAAAGGGATACTCTGGAAGGAAAAAGATAGTTTTTTCCAATCTGCTGGTGTCAGGAAGTTGTACACATTTGTAAATTACTACTATTAAATTACGACTGCTGCCACCTCTGTCCATGACAGGAAGTGTCCACAAGTTTTCTGTGGGGATTTATGATTACTCCAGGCAGTTCCTGTCGTGAGCAGAGGTGGCAGCAAACAGCATTTTTTTTTAGATGTAATTTACAAATCTGTATAACCTTCTGACACCAGTTGACTTGAAAACAATTTTATTTCTCCAGAGTACCACTTAAAGGGGCTGGAGACACTGCAGCAATAAAGCCGTATTCCAGTGACACATGCTGTAAATTGTGTTGATTCTGGAAATAATTCACAATTACTTGAAAGACTCTGATCCCTAACTATATCCATGCTCAATTACCCTTTCTGACCATGCCCCAGTGTCCATATCAATTTCTCTTTTTTTCCCAGAACTTGGATCCAGTCCCTAAATTAAAGTTTAATTGATAACCCTTGTCACTTTGAGGTCTTACAGGTCTCACTTGATAGGGTGTAATAGGAATGAAACATTGTACACCAGACACAAAGCCTTTATCGGAGGTGAACTAATAGCTTTAGGCACTAGATGCAAAGGGCAATGCTTGGCAAAAGTCGATTCCCTCCTAGCTCAAATGTCTGTCCTAGAAACTGCCGGCAAATGCTCTAACGCGACTAGAGTGCAAAATGACCTTGCAGAACTCGGAGAAATGACGGAATCAACTACTGAATATTAAATCTGCCCAGCCGTATGTGAGAGAGGTATTCACATTCCATGCACATATAGAAGGGACTCTAATATTATATCTGCCGTACTCAGAAAACAAAAAGAGGTGTCCTTTCTTCAAGAAATGACAATGGCCTTAGCATTCAACATAGATGGTGTGTGGCCGTATTAGATGGTGTGAGCTGCTTAGTAAACAAGCACTGATCTTTTTCATGGGGCTACGTTATCAGGCCTAAGGGTACTATTACACAAATACGACGATAAACAAACTCAAATGACCACTATGGCGAATGATCTGAAATCATTCACCCAATTGCACGGAATGATGATCGTTACTTATAATCGTTATTGCATTTGTCCTGTTGTCGCCACTGCCTTCGCTGCTACTGCAAACGACCAAACAACGTCTTATTACATACAATCAATTTGTAAACGATCAACGATAAACATATTCTATTAAAAACAAATTCTATTAAACGACCAACGATTTCTTGTTGGTTGTTTAATCGTTGTCTGCTATTACACTAAATGGTTATCGTTCAAATCCGAACGATTTAACAATTTTTCGAACGATAATCGTTCCGTGTAATACCACCCTAACTGTAGGTAGATTGTTTGTGCATCCCCCTAATTTAATCAGCTGTCAGCTGCACATCCTGTATTACGGTGCCTTCACACCTACTGGATCCGCTGCGGATCCAGTCCCATTCATCCCTATAGAGCAACTTACTGATGATGTGCTATGATGATGCAACCTACTTGATGGCGGCGTGACAAAGAGGAGGAGAGCAGAGAAGGAACGAAGGAGAGCCGTACCGGGCCTAGGGCACAAACTCCCTAGGCCAAGTCTCATTGACTCCGCTGTTGGGGAAAGATCAGTTTTTAGCCAAAATAAGGCATTAGGCGCGTTGTGAAACAGATGAACGAGAAGGACTTCTGATTAGCAGACGAATGGTACCTGCGGATTGGGGGTCTGATTAGCTGACTATGGTATCGCTTTAAGTATATTCCAGGAAATTCTAGGGTACTCAAGATCCTTTCTGAAGTTTTGAAAGATTTTACAGTTACTATAGTGTTAGGCTTTAAGAAAAAAGAAGGTAATTCCTGATAACAGCTGCTTTATTTTCCTCTTCATGGAAGCGTAGGTGGAAAGATGTGAGTTTGACTAGATTTCTTTCCTCAATAAATAGAGGTTACAAAGAAAGTAATTTACAGGGATACCTCTAAACTTGCGCTCTTTGGAAGATATTAGACTATAACTATTAGATAAGTATTTTATTTTTTTTTTCTCCGTTGTTATTTACTAGAAATCGCATGTGGACAACAATATACTGCTGTTTCTAGAAGAAGGAAAATAATAACTTCTTTCTCTCTAATATCGTATGACTTTTAAAGGTGTTGTCTGAGATTAGAATAGAGTAATTTTATCCAGAATCACTCCTGACCCTATTATTCATATGTAATGTCTTTTGGATACATTTTTTTTCTGTTTAGTACACCAGTCACCTCACTGTTTCTCCTCTTTTGCATAATAATACGGTACTTGAAAATCTAATATATATATTTTTGTGTGTGTTTAGGTCTTCTGCTGTTCTTTAGAGGTTTCGTCAATTACCTCAAAGTGCGAAACATGTCTGAAAGTATGGCAGCAACTCACAGAACAAGATTTTTTTTCTTGTACTAAAGGTAAGTTCCCTAATCACTTGCAAAAAAAAAAGTCAGACTGTGCTGTAAGTTCAATAAGAACATAAGGATAAATTCAGCTAAATTAGAAGACTCTACCTCTTGGTAATGAAGTCTGAAAAAGCCAGCTGCTTAAATGTATTTGAAGTTCCATTTATATCATATATATATATATATATATATATATATATATATATATATATATATATATATATATATATATATATATATATATAATATTTTATATGAAATATGTTTTTTTCCAGTTCGGTTTCCATGGATTTTCCTTCAAAAGATCTTGAAGGTTAAATTGGTAGATGTGTTAAATGCCATAAAATGTTTAATGTTCTAGCCCTCTAGAATTACTATTAGATCTATACATCAGGAACATGGCATCTCGTAGCTTGGGACTTTCTTGCCCTGCAGTGACAGCTGTTTGCTGCTTTGTATGCTAATCTACCACCTAATCATTTGCCGTTTCCATTGTAGTACACGTCATGTTATACCATAGAGAGCTAATGCATTTTGCATCTTTTTCTTTTCTTTCTTTTTTATTTTATTTTATTTATAGTGCTAAATATTTATGGTCAGTAATGATGTATTTTACACTCTCAGAATCATAAGGACTTGTTGATCCAATATAAAGGACACCATGTAACCTTCAGAGGTATCCTGTATATATTTCATACAAAGATGTAGCAAATTACTTAAGGGTGCCTTCACACCTACCATATCGCAGCAGAAAATCCGCTGCGGATCCGCAGCTGATCCGCAGCAGTTTTAACTAAATGAATGAACACAGCATTAAATACGCACTGTCAAATCCGCTGCGGATCCGCAGCAGATTTGTAAGTGCGGATTTGATGCTGTGTTCATTCATTTAGTTAAATCTGCTGCGGATACGCAGCGGATTTTCTGCTGCGATACGGTAGGTGTGAAGGCACCCTAAAAGTGATTTTCTTTGCTGTATACAGTGGTACCTTGGTTATCGAACTTAATTGGTTCAGGAAGGCTGTTTGAGAACCGAGCAGTGTCTTCCCATAGGAAATTATGTAAATGTGTTTAATTGGTTCCAGCACCCACCAATAATTACCTACAGTACCCATATATAACATTGTATAGTGCCCAGTATAATCCCTACAGCACAGGACAGATCAGCACTATACAGTACAGGACATTATAAACAAGAAATGTTCAACAAAACCAGCAATTATAGTACAGTAGTTAACAACTCCTCACTCATCCTTTACTGTATAGAGTCCCCCCCCCCCCCATCCCAGCACTGTATAGTATGGGAGATGGTGGTGCACTGACTGTACTACTGCTGTACTGTATATTCACTCCAGCAGTCTTATATAGTACTGTACTGTACGTGAAGCCTCACCAGTGCTAAACTCACCAGGTACAACCCACCATCCACGCCTGCAAAAATGTTTGGATACAGAGTACTTCAAGACTGGGGGCCTGAAAAGTGTTTAAGAACCGAGCAAGAGTTCGAGAACCAAAGCAAGCTTTCCTTTAAAGTACAGTTTGAGTTCCAAGCAGTTTGAGAACTGAGCAGTTTGAGAACCAAGGTACCTTTGTATTATAATGTCAGCATTCTGAGGGTTATGTATAAGAACCTGCTAAGTTATTGCACTCATTGGTTCATTGTAATGAAAGATCCAGTTTTAAAGATTTTCCTGTAAATGCTGATCCTGTGACACTTGGGCTGGATACACACATGCGGTGGAGTCTCTGTTAGGTTCCTCCATTCCAGGCTCTACTAAAAATACCAGACAAAATAGTGCAGCATGCTTTGCTAAGTGAAATGTGAAATGTTAGACACCATTATGGAAACCAGACAACCCCGTTAAAGAGCTTTGTCACTTTATAGTAAAATAGTTCACTGTACAGTATTAAATGTACTCACTGCACTTACTGACAACAACTTCATGTGTACCTCATAAAGCCAAAATCAGGCTCCCCTGCTCCAGGCTGTACTGTCCTGCTCTGTGGTGAGTTTGTCCATAAGATGGCCGACATGGAGGAGCATGTGACTATGCCCCACCCCCAGTCTCCACCAATGAGCTTGTATATACCTGTGGAGGACACTGGAGGCGGGGCATGGTTACATGTTCCTCCATGTCGGCCATCTTATGGACAGACTCGCCACAGTGCAGGCAGCAAAGCCTGGAGGAGGGGAGTCTAATTTTAGCTCTGTGAGGTAATGTAAATACACTTATACTACACACAATTTTTTTTACTATAAAGTGGCCAACCTCTTGAAAGTCAGTGGGTGTTGGGCACCATTGTTTTTTGTTTTTTTTCCCTGCTCCATTGTTGAGCAGAACAACAGAAGAAACAGCACTGGTGTAGACAAACACTCCTGTACGCATTTCAGTTAACCCTTTATTAGGAGTGATTCGAGTTCTACCCAGTAGTATACTTATACACAAGTAGACCAATCATCCAAATGTGTGACATCCTCACAGCCAAATAAGAAGTATACAAGTGCAGTGGCACAATAACGTCTGGTAAGATGGTTGAATTGGGCTTGCATGCATGCTTTGGCTTAAATATTTTGAAGTATGTCCATATTATTGCATTTTTTTTCCTGCTGGCAAGACGCTTTTTCTCTTTAGACAAACCCTTTAATACAAACTGTTCCACTATTTTAAGGTGTATCTGGTGGTCCTTCATGGTTACTACTATTCACTAATAAGTCTAAACTTTTCTCTGAGTTGGATAACAGTTAAGATAATCTAATGTTATACTTGTTGAGTAAAACAGTCGACCATTAATGTTTTGTCAAGAATGTCTCAAAATATTTTTGTGGTTTTATAAGGGTTCCTTAATCTTTCAAGAGCAGAACATTTTTGCCTCTTTTTCCCCTGTAACATTTTAACATTCAGTGAAGGCAGTCGATCTTTGAGCACAACCTGCATATAAGTATAAAATCCCTTTGAAATTGTGCTAGTATATTCCAAACATTTTTGTAACTAGAGATGTGAAGTACTGTCCCTTACGGTATGAGGTCATACAGCGGCTTCAATATGATTTTTATATTCAAGTTAAATTGGTTCTGTGCTATTCTGAAAAGGTTTCAGCTACTAAATTCCATCTTTGCTTTTTTAAAGGAAACTGTCACTAAGTTTATGCTGCCTTAAATGAGGGCAGCATAAACTAGTGATAGAAATGCTGAACAGAACAATGTATTACTTATAGCATTCTGTTCAGTTGTTCTCCTGATTTGTAGGAGAATAGGATTCTTGCCACACCGCTCCCTCCGCCCTCAGCTGCTGATTGATAGTTGACTGCCTATATACAGCATGGATAGATAACTGCCAATCAGCAGCTGGTGGGCGGAGTTTTCTGCTGCTCATGAATATTCAGGACTACGGGGCTCATAAACATAATGGAGAGGACTACTACTTGTCCATGTTATTCTGGAGGATATCTCCCAGTCCGCTGCACACAACAATGGAAGTTCAGCTTCTCTGTCTTTATTTTATGCTACCCTTAGATAAACCTACTGACAGTCTCTTTAAATGCATCCCTATGAGTACATCACTCCCTGAGAGATACTGGGGAAAAAATTCACATATGTTAGAGCAGGAGTAATAGCACATTTTATAAAAAAATATTGATATCACATTTACTTTCGTTTTAAACATTTTTTTTTTCTTTTCTTTTCATTTTAGGCATAAGCAAGCAGACATTCCTTTCTTTATCCAATGTGAATCAAGAAGGGGTAGAACATGCCAGAGTCATAGACAGAAGACTACTAAGCAAGAAAATAAATCACCTGGTTTCCAGCAGCTCTGTTTGTTTGATACAATTCTCAAATATCTTTGTAAATATCTCCTTTAAGATTGCACATTTGCCAAATGGAAAATTTTCCAAATCCGGTACATGACAACATTTTTTTGATGCAAAAATCGCCATGTTGCATGTTAAGCCTGACTTGTTCCAACACATTAACTGGGTGTTGCATCGCCCATGTTTTCTTTATTACAATATTTAGCAAATATTTGAAGTAGTAAAAGGGTATCCCCATGTTATTAAGTGATGACCTATTACTAGGATATGCCATCCCACTATAATTGGGGTTCTCTACCCCATTTCTGAGACCTAAGGCCTGGTTCAGCTCTACAGTCCCTTTTACGGTTTCTCCTTGCCATCTAACAGGACAGGACATTAATGTGTAAGAAGGGACTGTAAGGGAGCCACAGACTTGAATCAATACTATGGCCCCTTTATTTTTAAGTTCAGTTTGGGTCGCAGAGGTCGGACCCTCACCAGTCTTAACGTGATGGCATATTCTAGTCTTACTTAGCTGAATTTAGCAGCAACATTTGTTTATTTTCTGCATACAGCTTCAGCATGAGTAGGTTTTCATAAAAGAAAGGCACAGTTATTTTGCGGAGGGAAAAAAATGGACTCATTGTAAATATGCCTCTTCACATAACTATTTGGCAAGTTCATTATATCTAAGCGCTATGTTAATGAATTTAATTTAAATCTGAATAATATATGTCTATTTTTTACTAACATTTAGCTTTTTTTTGTATGAATGAATAGAACAAAGGTTCTTGATTCACACTGTTTAAAATGTGCCATACAATCCCTTGTGGTCTCATCAGATTGTATCATTGTCTTGTGATCTGTCACTGTCTAATGTGAGCAAGGGTTGAACAAACGGGATGAAACTAATGGCCTGAAGAAAGCATCAGAAGGTCTTTAGTTTCAACATGATGGGTGAGATCAGCCCAGTGATCACTTTGTACAAGTGTCTTTCGAATACCTCGCTACTATATTATAGACACAAGGTAACAATCTTCTTTACCATCAGAGATGGTTAACCAGTTTGTAGTAGTAGCCTTTCTAATTTATCTGACTTGTTCTGTTTCCAAGTGCCAATGAAAACAGCTTTGTTCGGTGCTCTAGGAAAACCAGAATGGCGCACAAGCTAGACTGGTAAGGAAGGAGTTAAAAATGAGAGCCTCTGCGTTCAACTAGCATGCTCCCAATTTTTAACCATTTTGTAAAAGTCTACTTATCAAAGTGAAATCCTTATGGGCAGGCAGATCAAATAGTAAAGTGTCTGTTTAGTAGCCTGGTGGGGATAATAGCAGCAGCAGCAGCAGCACATAGCAATACTCTGTAATCTAATATGCAGTAGCAAGGAGCAGTGTGTATTGTGTCCTCTGTAAGGACAAACGTGTCTTCATTATTTATTTATCATGTAGCTGTGTTTTTTATTTCCTGTGCAGCCTTTATATCTGGAATGATGGCATTTTTTAGTAATGCTAATTAAACTGTGGAACATTTTATTGCTGGAAAACATAATCTCATCTCTTAGTCCTGTCAACTCGGAGAGCTAATTTTGCACATGATTGGAAGTGGCTGCTTCATCTATTTCGAACAGCAGTCTTAAAGGGATAAACCCAGCTTTGGACAGTTTACAGCATAGCCACAGGACAAGCCACAGATGTTTCATGCTGGCCCATAAGGGCAGCAGGTAAATCCCCTGGTATGTGTCTCGCTGTGTCTCTGTGGCTGACTGACTGCGCAAGTGGTAGGATAAGATGTCAAGCCATCTTGCCACTTGCCTCCAGTATCAGCATAGTGGCAGCATCATGTACTGCCTCCCTGGGCCCCTTTTCAACTTAGTGATGCCAGATGCACTCTCCTTACCCCTGTGAGCCTGCATCTTCTTGCTGTGGGCCATTACCCATTTATACCAAAAGGCATTGAATCAACAGTACGTTATGGTATACAAAATAGGCCATTCCAAAGTACAGCTGATCCCACAAAAATACTTAAATAACCTAGGAATAGGATAAAACTCAAGACCAACACTGCATAGAAATCCCCTGACCCTTCTGGTAAGGTGGTAGCTGGTTCCTGCATCTATAAGGAGAATGAATAGTGAGACTTCTAAAAAGTTCCATTGAAGATGATGGAGAAATCGGCACATTCATCTCTTTGATGTGTGGACCTCAGTGGAAGGAACACTACATCCACTAGACATTTACTGCATGGCCTGTAGATATGTTATAACTGTCCCAGATGGGAAAACCCCTCCTAGATAAAAGAGTCACAGGAAATAGTTTCCTTCCTGATTATGCGCCAAGCATAGAATAAGGAGCAATAGAGCTAAAAATGGAACTTCAACTGGAATAGGACTTTGTGCATTTAATTTATTATACAATATGGATATACATACGTCTTGCTTTCTTCTGCTCATCCAGCCTTTAGTTTGTTATAGATCGGTTGTGTTTCAATAGGATTAGGATTATTAATTTTATTCTACAATGGTATTTATTGTAACTAGGGTGGGCAACCATACAGATAGCCAGTGTACATAGAAATAATGAACCAGTAGTTCATAGACATTCTGTCACTTCAAATTTAATAGGATCTATCGCCGGAGACATTGACCAGACCCTAACCTGTGGCTAATGACACTTTGTAGGAAACATGGAGAGACTGTTCCTTATTAGCACTGTAAAGCACGTTTAATGATGCATATGTGTGCGTAGAATCTGATTTCTTCTGTCTCTCTATCCTTATTATATGGGAAATGACTAAAAGCCAAACCAACCTCATGTATCACCAAATGCCAATGTGGACAAAGTCCTAAGCAGAACCACTAGTTCTCATAGTGCCTTTTGCATTATGTGTTAACAAAAAAGTTTCTTTTCAAGAGGAGAAAACATTGAAAAACAGGATTGTAAGCAAATGGCACACATCTCAGTAGCCTCTAACGGCATTAAATGTAGTGTGTAGTGGCACGCTTCTTGCTTGTTCTCTTTATTTCTAAAAATGGCTTCTTCAACCTGCTAAACTTGAAATATATCTCCACATGTAATTCCCATAATGCTTGTCTAAGGTAGGCCACATTTAGACTTCTTTCAGCTTTAAGGCCAAGTTTTAAACCATTGATGAATAATCATGGTTTAAACAGTTGATCCTCAGGATCCGGTGGATTTTTCCAATTTAAAACATATGTTGTCAGCAGCGAAGAAATTTCTTTGTAGTAGGTGTGGAGCGTGACATATATTTTACAGTATTATGATCTATACAGACTGGCCAATAATTATAAAACTGTCTTCACACACTGCATTTGGGGACTAATTTTGAGTTGTGTAATGTTAAAAAAAAAAAAAGTAAAAAAAATAAATAAAACCATCTGTTGTACATGTTTAAAAACATCTAAAATGTGGCTCTCTTTTTCCTATTGAAATGTATTAAATCTGTCAGTTCACATGTAGTTTAATTTTACATCCTTAAGGCCCCCCATACACTTTCAATAATTGAGGGCTGAAGAATTATCCAGCCGTCCAATATGTCGCCCGACACCTGTCCTTCCCATACACAGGAACATTCAGCATAGCCAAATGTACCTGTGTTTTCTATGGGGAAGAGAGGGGTAAGCTGCAGTGAGAGCGCCCTAACTGTGGCGTATCTCTTTCAGCTGTGACCTTTCTTCATGGCCATCCCCTATCACCACTGTCCTCATCTGTCGGTGGTTGATTGGGACAGCCCCATACACCATAGATTAGCAACGGAATCCGTCGTGAGCAGGGGTTTGGCCTACATAAGTCTAAGATGCATGGCCACCTTTAATCTTTACAGGTATAAAATTAAAAAGGGTTGTCCAAATAAAAAGAAAATGCTGCGCAGCAGGGGGTTCTGTAAAAACAATACACAAGTGGCACTCCAGCCACTGAGAAGGCAGTTCCTGCTGTATTGTGATGTCACAGCATTTAATTTTTTTTTGGCCACTCACATACACAGCTGATTTACATATTAAATATTAGCATTTGTAGTCTAGGAAACAGTCCATTTGACAAAAGGATTTATAAAGGTGATTCAAAAACATTCCAAATACCAAAAAAAAACAGCTGAAGGAAACATTTCTTGGTTGGAAAAATGGAAACCGTTTTTTGAGTTTCCATTTTCTTCTTGGTTGGGAAAAAAAAATGTATATACAGTGATACCTCGGTTCTCAAACTGTTTAGTTCTAAAACTGTATTTTCAAGGAAAGTTTGCTTTTGTTCTAAAACTTTTGCACGGTTCTCAAACACTTTTCAGGCCCCCAGTCTTGAAGTACTCGGTATCTGAACGTTTTTGCAAGTGTGGATCGTGGGTTGTACCTGGTGAGTTTAGCACTGGTGAAGCTTCACATACAGTACAGTATTGTAAAAGACTGCTTGAGTGCATATACAGTGCAATAGGTGTACAGTCAGTGCACCACCATCTCCCATACATTACAGTGCTTGGATGGGGGGGACGCTATACAGTAAAGGATGAGTGAGGAGTTGGTGACTACTGTACTATAATTGCTGGTTTTGTTGAATGTTTCTTCTGTATAATGTACTGTACTGTATAGTGCTTGCTCTGTCCTGTGCTGTAGGGATTGTACTGTGCACTATACAATGTAATATATGAGTACTGTGGGTAAATATTTTTGGGTGCTGGAACCAATTAAACACATTTACAATATTTCCTATGAGAAAACACTGTTTTCAAACTGTCTTCCGGAACCAATTAAGTTCAAGAACCGAGATACCACTGTGTGTGTGTGTGTGTGTGTGTGTGTGTGTAAAATATATATAATATATATATATATATATATATATATATATATATATATATATATATATATATATATATATATATATATAATTTAACAAGAAGAAAATGAGGCTTGTTACCAATAAAATATTTCTTTTATTTATAAAATTACACCGGGCAAGAAATCAGAACACCACAGACTAGACTAAGGTGGAGAATCACTCATCATATCACATGGTATAACTGCTATATGAACATTAAGGTCTCAGACCCTCTTTTCCAATTTTACCTATATTCAGTCTATGTATAATGCTGCAGCGTCTTGCAGCGCTATCTGTGCTTCCCCTGTTGTCCGGACCCTACGGAGACCTCTTGTCTCTTGGAGAATTTCCTACTATGGGAGTGATTATCTTCCTCTCCCTGTGATTATACAGACAAAAGATGCCATGATTAAGGACCAGGTTAGGTCCGAAACGCGTCGGCTACTGTTTTAATGAATTTGGAAATAAAAAGAAATAATTTTTAACGTGAGCTGAAAGAATCTGGCTTGTTCTTTTTTATGTATAATGCTAAAGCCCATAGTTGGACATTACAGTATAAGCTATTCCCAACATAGGTGCATACCACATATATGTTGCGTCGGACACCTATAAAATGCTGCAAAGTGATGCCACCACCAGGTCCCCCTCAATGCACATTTCACGTTGCGATCAGGAGGGCATAATTTTTTTGAAGCTCAAAATGTGTTTTAAAATGCTGTCTGTACCTATAGCCGTAAGCCAGATTTACATGTTCCGTACACAGACTGTATGCTATGCACTGAACCTTGGAACTCTTGGCATCATTATTCATTGTGATGCTGTGAGCTCCTAAACTGTTAAATCTCCTTGCTGCTATACTGACACAGCTGTGTCAATACAGAAGCGCAGAGATTTAAAGTGATACTGTCACCCTTATACTCTATGTTCGGCTCTCCGCACTATTCACCAGCTTAGTTGCTGCACATTCATTATATACTTGTCTGTGTCATCTTTCTGCTCTTAGGGACGTTCATATGAGCAAAAGTGGTGGAATTTCAAGCGGAGCCCACGGATGCCACATTAACTTTGCTGACAGTATCTGTTTTGGAGCTGAAGGCATTATTATAAATGATGATGCCAGGAGTTCTGATGTTCTTTCTATAGCATACAGTCCATGCATGGGCTGTGAACCTTGAGTTTCTGATTTAAAAAAAAAAAAAAAAAAAAAGTGGTGAATTTTCCCATATTTAGCATTGCATATAATAAGAATAATTCAAATGTAGGACAAGTATAATTTGCACTAATAATAAGGGGTAATACAGAGTATCACCAGACCACCTCCCGTTCTCCAATGTAGTATTAGAATGTAAATAGGCTTTTAGTGGGTGTCCTACTATTTCATCTCATAGTTCATATTAGGAAGTATGAATTCTTTGTTTTATTAACCTAGATGTTACAACCTAAACTGACATAAAATTGCCACATAATAAAAACTGGAATTATATCTGGAATTATCTCTGGTTTGGTTATCATTAGACATTAGCAAATTTACAGTAATAATGAAGAGAATTGCTTTGTTATCTCAGCAATCTCCTCATCAGCCGGCTGCCTTTTAACTCCGGATGCTGGGAAACTGGGAGAAGATTCCCAGGACTGGATCTAGCTTTTCCAGGCACCTAGTGAGG
Organism: Dendropsophus ebraccatus; assembly: GCF_027789765.1. Lineage (NCBI taxonomy): Eukaryota > Metazoa > Chordata > Amphibia > Anura > Hylidae > Dendropsophus > Dendropsophus ebraccatus. The sequence goes on from NC_091458.1 coordinate 83,908,774, forward strand.
AGCAGCACAGAGTTAAAGGTATTTGCTTCATTATTACTGTAAATTCACTTATTTCTAGTTAGCATAATGGGACACATTTATCAAAACTTGCCTTGTTGTCTATAGTAACCAATCAAATATCAACATACTTGGTTCTGGAAAGATCATAGCTGAATTAGGATTGGTTGCTTTGGAACTCAGTACTGTGGTCCTGATTATTGTTGTTTTATTTTGATAAAGAAGGCCCAGCAAATAGAAATACCAAGGTTCACATTAACATTAAAAGGAGAGAGAAATTCATCCTCTTCTATATTAACTATTACATTGAAAGCATTGCCACCAGCTGTCATTTAGATAGTTTTTTTGCTGTGTGAACATTTAACTTTAGAAGGAAATGACAATTTTAGGAGAAACATTTTACTATTATTCTTCAGCTTTCAATCTGTACTATAAAGGAACGCAGCATATAGTGGCAGTTCGAAACATCTTTACATAACTGGTTTAAAAACCATTCCACAAAATGCACTAAATATAATGCACAAAGCTTTTGCATGGGTCATTATCCCCTGAGGAATCCTTGGTGTTATTATTCTGCTCTCTAATATCTGTTTAGACCAGTGCAGTGCCTGTCTTCCATTCTCAGTTTTTAAGCTAAAATGGCCATAATTGGCTTCAAGAGTAATAACTACACTGGAGCTAAAGTTTACTTCCTGTAATCCATAAAAAAAACATATTGACATAGATGGGAACTACATATTTCTCCAGTGTGTTTTTTTTTTTTTTTTTGGGGGGGGGGGGGGGGGGGGGGACAATTTGACACACAGTTTTGGTCTGGATGTTGAAACCCCCACTGATTGCAGAGTATAAGTCTACAAAAGTGCTTCTCCCAGCACGTCCTAGCGATCAGTAGGGGGCCAGAACTCCAAGACCCCAACCAATCAAAACCTTTGACATTTCTGACATGTGAAAACTTTCTGGCAAAAATGTAATGCAGATAGCTACGAAACTGCTACTACTACCACCATGCTAGATTTTCCACAGTAAAAATGCCGATCCCTACTGTATCAATGTATATATTAAGGCTTTTGTAGAAATGGTAAGTCATATCTAAGTCATAGCTGTGTGGTTGGAAGTGCATCATAATATCAAACATTGTGCGTTCATGGTTAGCAGATAATGAGAATCAGACATCACATATTAATATGTTACATTCACATTTTCTTGCAGTTAGATATTGATTTTGTCGCTATAACGAAGCCAAATATATATTTTGATTATTTTATTGCACAGAAATTAGATTAAATTGGGAATTTTTAAACCACTCGGAACTAATGCAAAATTTTCAAAATGAAATGTTTTTTTTCTATTAAAAAAAATTAACACATCAGAAAAAAGCACCAGACTCTTGGATGGCTGAAAATTTGCTTACCATTTGATTTGCACACTTTTCTTGAAATTCATCTGCCTTTTTATTTTTCTATTTTAGTGTATGTGTATTAAAGGTAACAATTCAATAAAAAAAACCATTTTGTTGAAAGATTATTTCTGTGCATTTAGTTTATTGTTCATTTTACTTTTTTGTGCATATAGCTTTAATACAGCATGTACATGGACCTAGTGGTCTTTTTCTGCTGACAGTCTTCTATGTTCTATGCTTCTAGAGAGAGTACAGTAGTAGAGTGGTACTGTACTTTTACTGACTTCCAGTTAATGTGAACAAAAAAAGGCAGATTAAAATCCCACAATTTGCAGTTGAAAGATTAACTTTAAGGGAGGTTTCACACAGTTTTTTTTTTTTTTCACAGTTGTGCATTGTCTGTCAGCTGTAATTCACATTCCAAAATCACTGTTGGATAGCTGCTCACAAAAGGAGACACATGGTACAATTTATATATCATTCTGTGCTTCCATAACACAAGAAAATGCTTTTATTCATTGATGCAAAGAGGCTTTTCCAACCCTCTGAACTGCTGCAAGCTGGAATGCCTCCTTACTCCTCCTCCCAACCCTTCTTGGGCTTAGCGTCCAGCTGACTGTCAGTGAAGTAGAGATACAGATTGAAGGGGGAGCTAGGGAGAATTCCAGCTTGCAGCAAGACAAGGGCTTTACACAATAAAATAATTTTTCTATGTCCTGGAAGCATATATATTTATAAGGTTCCATGTATCTTTTTGACCTAACTGCAGTCTATAATAAAAAATAGAATTTGTTTCCGGCAATCTAACAGTATCCAATAATTTTGTTAAAACAGCGCACCATACTCTGCATTTGGGGTCGCCTTTTCCCACAGCGGTCAAGTTCTGTACAACATTCACTGGGCACTAGAAGTGATTTTTTCAAAATGCTTTATATAAATATGTTAGCCATAACATCAATCAACAAAGCAATGTGAATAATGTCCATCTATATTCCAGACTTCAATTTTTCTTATTTCTTTGTGTAAGTCATCACGGTTCTGGAGATGCTGTCAAGAGCAGAGAGGCAGTGTGCTTATCATGTTAGGTGTGATATTTTAGAATCTCCGCTTCCTTCTTACCCATACCGATCTGAAGTCATAACCAACAAAGTATACTTACCCATCCCCTTTCCCTTGTAGCATTGCCTTTCTGATATCTGACAGCAACGTCACTTACCCTGTTGATGCATTGCTGCTCAGCCAATCAGTGACTGGGCTGAACGGGCATTCCATCAGCCAGGGTGTGACGTTTTAGCAGCAGGAGTCGGGTGCATGACATATCCGGATGCCTGCTGAAAATAACATTGGGTGGCTGTCAGAGAAGCCCGAAAGCAGGGGCATGGTAACGGGTAAGTATATTTTCTTTATTATGTTCCCGCACCCCACTGCCTGTTATTTTAAGTTTTATGGAATGACCTCTTTAACAGTTTCTATCACCCCAGCCGCCTCCCCAACAACACACACACACACACACACACACACAAAACTTTAACTCAGCAGAGTTCCACCACATTTCATGTGCTTGCACCCCGATAAAAGGTAATTGGATGATTATATAAATTTGATTTATAGATTAGATATAGATTAGAAATTATTGAGAGGAAGGAAGTGCTGTAGAATATGTTGCCGCTATATATATAAAGAAAGTAGAAAGAACTACTAAAGCCCCACACTCCCTGCCATCCACTCACATCACAGGCACCCCCCCCCCCCCCCCCCCCCCCCCCCCCCCCCCTGCTTTTGTACCTGGAGCAATCAGAGTTGTGTCATCTCGGACACCATTAAAATAAGACTCAAATTGCACCTGTTCATCTTGGCAGGATAACAGTATTGTAATCGGTTTACTCCCTGAGTGCACTTTGAGCCCCTGTGAAAAGCACATTATGAATGTTTGTTGTTGTTGTCGCTGAATAAATTCTCATTTGGCTGGCGGCTATATTCCTTGGCTCTTCCATCAGCATATACAGTACAGTACATTTGGCTCCGTATATAGATGTCTAATGTGTATTAAACTGTGTTAACTGTTTGTAATCCGCTACAACTTTCACTATTGAATAGTTAGTTTTGTGTTAGTAGCTGACAACTGGTATTACACATTTCCAAGCACACACAAAATATTTTGCAGAGTATGTAAAGAACAGTCTTTGCCTTTACCTCAGTTTAAAAGGGGTATACTCATCCAAACTAGCAAACTTGTCTCCCTCTCCTGTTATAATGTTCCCTCTCTTCCATTGTTGACAGCTCATAGTCTAGGTTACAGATCACTACTTTACTCTACTCTACCAGAAGTGGTCAGACTGATAGAAAAAAAGAGGACAACATGGTGCATGTGTACACACACACACACACACACACATATAGATTACAGGATGACCCTTCTCAGGCTATGTTCACACAACCATTTTCAGCGGCGGTTATTTGATAATCTAAATAACAGCTATTATTTTGAGTGCCAAGTATTGGACTTATTTAACATACTTTTGCGTCCGCCACAGCGATGACTGCTGCTGGTACATTACTTAAATGTGGTTGAATGATGGCCATGTTCAACACCCTTTTTGGAAAGCCAACAAAAAAATGTGTGAACAGCCTAAAATAACGTCCGTTGTTCCCTAAATAACGGAAGCTAATAAATGTCCTAAACATTCATTTGACAGCCAATGCAAACAACTGCCGTTATTCCATGCATTATGTAAAGTAATGGTGTGTTTACACAGAAAGATTATCGTTCGAATTTTGCTATAACGATCGCATAAGCGCATTGAGCGATAATCAGCTTGTGTAAACACAGCAAACGGTCAAGCTTCGAGCGAGAAATCGTTTATCTTGATCTTTCAACATGTTCTCAAATCGTTGTTGGTCGTTCACTAAAAATTTGCAGATCGCTTTGTTTAAACAGTCTTTCACCGATTCATGAGTGAGATGGGCTTAAGCCATCCTAAAATGATTGCAATAACAATTTTTCCAAACAATATATTGTTCCATCTAAACGCTGATCGTTATAAAAAAACACATTGTTACTTCGAAATTGTTAATTGTTCGATTGGGCGAATTATCGCTCTGTGTAAACTCAGCAAAAGGGCTCTTGTTTCCATAGACATCAATGCAAATTATTAAAGCCTGAAAATACCAGCCCCTATTTTAGAGTGTGTGAGCATAGCCTGATACAGCACGCTACTACACTTGCCCCAAGGGAGCATGATTACAGATTTTTTGTGCCATCGGTGACTACTTTGGTCCTGAGAACCACCCTGATGCCTAGATATAGGTAATTTCCTTTTTTTAACAGTTAACGCTGCTAGGAGCTATATGCCTGGAAACACTAGTACAGGCTGTTGTAGGTTTGATTTTTAGCATAATTGGTTCCCTTTAACTTGATGAGTCGTGCTTCAAATTTACTTTAATTTAAATTTAAATAATTAAGGATGCACATGTGGTGTTAGTGAGTAACTTTTGAAAATACCACTAGGCTTTAGAAATATTGGAATTTACAGATCAGTTGTTGTGGACAGTATAGTACCCATTTCAATGGACCATTTAACACATCCATAGTTGCTATGGATCTGTAAAAGGGCCATGGTCTGTGCCGCAAATACGACCCGTGTTATGGTTTGCCAGTACTTTATGCAGCACAGACCGCCTATAAATGGGTCCATGCAATTGCGTATTGCTCTACGTATGTGTGAATGTAGCCTAAGTCTGGGTCTGTGTAGAATGTCCTCATACATATTGTGAGAAATCTGAACGTACAGCTTGCAGAATATCATGGTGTGTGCATAAAGCCTTGTGCTTGTGTTACTTATCAGAAGATAGACACATAGGTCTGTGAAGATCAAGCATTTTATTTTCTAATTATTCTGACTTACATTGAACTAAATAGGTCTGCTAAACGACTTTCTATAAAATATTTCAAGTGGAAGTTTCTCCTTTATTGCAGATATTAATAAGCTCCAGTAATAAGACATTTACTCAATGAGCTGTTTAATAAAAAAAAACAATTTCTTTTATCCTATTACCCAATGATTTTGCTTTAAATATTTATAACCATGTTGAGAGCAGATTATCTTTAAAAACATAAATGATCTCTCAAAGAATATTAGTTTTAATCAATTTCCACTTCTAAAAAGCCTGGGTACCTTTGAGCCTGACTAGAGAATGACATAAATAACGATAAAACCTAATTAGCAATGAAAGATATTTAGCAATTTGGTGTAAAACTTTGTATTCCAGACTGTGACATCCTGGTAAATGAGTCCCGGCTTTGTTTGCATTCATTTAGTTTATCTTCATTCTACAGGAAATCATTAATGAAATTAATCCACTGCTGTGAGCAGGCTGTGGCAGGACGTTTGAAGACACTCCTGCTATGCAAGTAATTGGTGATCTTCCCAGAACTGCCTTTTACAGGGGTTTGTCTCACAATAAATCCTTGTTCAGAAGCTCAAATAAATGACATAAGGGTAACATGGTGTAATTTAATGTTAGAAGCTGGTTTAAAGCACACATTGATAGCAATCTAAATTCACAAAACCTGCAAAGCTTAGCTAGGCTTAACCCCCCTTCATGTAGCCTAGATGTAGAATACTCTAAAATATGCATGACATGTTATTGTTTAGTTTGATGTTATCTTAGTATAATCCATTATTAATCAAAAACTGTATATAACAATCTTTCTAGAATTTGCCAAAATGCTCCTACTGGATTCTAAGACCATGAGAAACAAGATTGCCTGGTCTGATAAAATCATGATTGTATTCTTGAGTGACAGGTTACATGTCTGGCGCAAACCAGACACCAGTCATCGCTTGGCTTATACCATTGTTGTGATGTTGCTGCTGATACCATGCCGTGGGGTTGTTCTTCATAAAGAAAATAAGAAGCTAGTCAGGATAAAGGGGTGATGAATGCAGCAAAATAGAGATCTTTTTGATGAAAATCCTGCCCAGAGTACTTCGGGCTTCAAACAGTGATTAACCTTGGTCAGTTCAATTGAACTTTGAAAACCTAAAAATGTCTGGCCAATGATGTTCTCATTTCATTTTGACACTGTTGGATATTTTTTCAAGGGGTTAAACAGGTACCTAAAATGTAATATAAAAATAAAAAAATGTCATGCTCAGCTACCTCAGTCCCTTGAAAGCTCCTGATGTAACATTATCTGGTCCTCTGCTCATACTGTTACTCCTACTACTCTACCTTGCTCATACCACTACTTTCTACTACTAAGGCAGATCTTAACATTGACTGTCTGCTCAGCCAACCACTGACAGAGGCGGGACACTGCTGTGGCCAATGCCTGATTTAGCGTTATCTGCTGACACTAGTCTGGCAAGGGACCGGAGGACATCATATCAGGGAGCTGTGGGGGACCAAGGTATTTGAGTATGCTTTTTTTTTTTATATCAACCTCATCAAAATATAAAGAATTTGGGTGCCCAGATAACCCCTTAACAACCCCTTTAACAATTTTTGGTGTGTCTCTTTCATTTTATGACTTATATTTACCCTAAAATACTGCACTTTTAGCCCCTAGACAACCCTGGACATAGTTATGTCCTGAAAGTCTGTCACCAGACGACCCTTGACGTAACTTTACATCCTGGGTCTCTAGGGAGCTATGAAGAGTGCTCGGCAGTGGAGCGCACTTCATAGCAGATGGGGGCTGGCTGCAGTGAGTGATCATGCTGCAGCCTGTCATTAACCCCTTAAACACAGCGATAGCGGCGTTTAAGTGTAAGTGACAGAAGCAGCTCCTGTCACTTACCGATCAAGACCCGCGCAGTGCTTTCACGGACCTCCGGAGGTCTTTTACCTTTCTCTGTGCAGTCCGTTCGGCTCTCTGCTAATTAAGTCTGGCACAGGCAGGCCCGGTCAGCAGAGCGCCTATAACAGTGAGCTATGCTATGCCTATGACATAACAATGATCAGTATATGCAATATTATAATTGCATGTAAAATATAATATTGCATGACTTAAAATGTGTAAAAAAAAAAAAATGGTGCATGGCCGTTTTTAGTTGGTGGAGCAATTTGTCTGGTTAATTCCGATAACGAACGAGACTCCCCCGTGCTTACTAGTTACGCGACCCCCGGCGGTCCGCGTCCAACTTCTTAGAGGGACAAGTGCCGTAGAAGTGGCCAGATAAACCTCCCCACGACATCAGAGACTGACAAACTTTCATTATTGGCACTGATCACTTCAGATGAAGTAAATAAAGTACTTTCTTCCATAACGGTGGGTTAGAGTCCAGGCCCAGATGGCATACCTATTGCTTATTAAAAAAAAATTTATATATCCTGGTCCCACATTTTACTACATTATGCAATGGTCTATTAACTGGTGATAAACTGCCAAATCAAATGTTAGAAGCATACATAACAATATTACCTAAAGAAGGGAACGACCTGTCACAATGTGGAAGTTAGAGACCCATTTCACTCCTTAACGTGGAGCTAAAATGGTGGGCGAAACTCTTAGCCCTCAGAATGAAAAAACTCATCCCTTTCCGCACTATAGAGGAACAAGCAGGTTTTGCAGAGGGCAGGGAAGGTAAATTCAATACATCTAGAGTGTTTCATGGGATCCATTACGCAAAAAGATCTAAAATTCCTCTAATCGTTCTCGGCACAGATGCCAAGAAGGCTTTTTTATACCTTTTTGACTTGTTCTATATTAAGAACGGGACAAGACAGGGATGCCCACTTTCCATTTTTGTGCTAACTATGGAAATCCTTTTACAGAAAATCAAACAGACACCTACTATTAAAGGCCTCAAAGGCCACACTGTTCATACAACAGCTGCTTTTGCGGAAGATCTATTATTGTTTATTACCAACCCTAGACAGGCTTTCCAAGCAATACTTAAAATATTTAAAGATAACGGTACCCTTTTTAATTTTAAAATCAATTATGGAAAATCGGAAGCATTAAATATTACCATATCTATGACTAAACTCCCAGACATTCAACAACTAGCCCTCTTTTCATGGCCAAGTACGGAAATTAAATATTTGGGTACACTTGTTCCCAATGATTTAAGTAAACTTTATGAACTAAACTTTAAACCTCTATTGTGCAAAGTTTCTAAACAACTAGACTTTTTAAAAATTGCTGACATATCCTGGTTAGACAGGAAAAATATTATAAAAACTTACATCTTACCACAAACCCTATACCTCCTACAAACAGTCCTGATTAAAATCCCTGCTACCTTCTTTTCAAAATGGAGATCCATTTGTTCTAGATTCATTTGGCAAAATTCGAAACCCAGAATAGCTCATGTGTACATGAGGCAACAGAAACAACTAGTGGGCTGTGGCCTCCCAGATCTGAAAATCTACTACCAAGCAATTCATTTATCAAGATGGTTGTCTTTAGCCTTGAATAAACAATCTCCATTATATATACAATTAGAAAAGCACATAGTGGGGAAAGACAACTTTATTTGTTTATGGTCAAAATGTAAGAATGTAGAAAAATGGGTGGGACTGCTTCTGAAAGGTACTCTTGATGTTTGGCAGAACTTACTTTTAGGCTACAAACCCACTTGCCGGATCTGCAGCAAGTTCCCTCGCTGCGTATTTGCATTGATACTCGCTGCGGATCCCGGCCCTATACTTTCAATGGCAGACAAACACGCAGCAGGGATGTACATACCTGCTGCGAGTTTGTCCGGAGCCCGCCCCGTTAACCCCCGGCCGCCGGAGCTACTACTTTACCTGATCCCGGCTCCGGCTTGCTTCGGCGGTTCCCGGTGTCTTCAGCAAGCCGGAACGGGGACCAGGTGAAGTATATTATGGCGGTTTCCCGGTGACGAGTTTTACTAATTATTTTTTTTACGGTCATTGAGGGATAATCATGTGCTTTTCCAAGGAAAGATATGTAACAGAATACACAGAATAAATCAACCGCACAGCTTCAATCCAGGTTTTTGTGGGCCCTTGGGTAACAGGGCCTTCCTGGAGTAAATCATGTGGCGACAGTACAACCAATATCCACTGTACAAATATCAGTATCCCCCCATACAATGACCCTTTTAGAGGTAGATAGCATCCTCCCCTTAGGGGCCATCTACTAGAGATGAGCAAACCAGCCGAGGTTCTGGTTTGTATGAACCTGAACTCTCGGCTTCTGATTCCTGCTGTCTGCCCACTCCGTGGAGAGGGTGGATACAGCCTGAGGACCGCATGGAAAGCTGGGATACAGCCTATGGCTATTGCAGTATCCCAGTTTTACAAGCGGTCCTCAGGCTGTATCCACCCTCTCCACGGAGCGGGCAGACAGCAGGAATCAGAAGCCGATAGTTCAGGTTCATACGAACCCCAACCTCGGCCGGTTCGCTCATCTCTACCATCTACTACTCTTTAGTAAATGGCTCCCTGTGTAGATCCCCTTTAGTAGATGGCCCCCATCAGTAGGTGGCCCCCAGTGTAGTCCCCTCTTTGCAGATACCCCCAGTGTAGTCTCCCTGTCAGTATATGGCCCCCATTGTAGTCCCCTGTCAATATTTGGACCCCAGTGAAGCCGCCCCCCCCCCCTCATCTGTATATGGTCCCCACTGTACATAGAAAAGAAAAAAAACCTTACTTCTCACACGCTCCCTTGTCGCTGCAGGTCCCCGGGACTTCTTCCCCCTGTTCTCTTTTCTTGTACAGGCAGCGTGTGTTACATATGCTGGCTGTGCCAGAAGTATGAGACGATCATGACAGGTCAGGAGAAGCACCACATGGCCTGCAGTGATGGGGAAATGTGTAGAAGGTGAGTTTAATTTTTGTTTTTAGTGCGCTCACTGACACTGCAGCTGCACATCACTTGGGGGGTGCATGAATCATCTAGTGGGCCTCTGAGTGATGTGCAACTGCAGTGAGATCAGATGTGGGCAGTTTTGATGGCCCATGGCTCCCTAGGAGTCTTGGGCCCCGATTGGCCACCTGAACTGCCCACATTATAATCCGCTATTGGTGGGCCCCTAGAAGTGCTGTGGGCCCCAGCAGTTGCCCGAGTAAGCTGGGTGCTGGTGCCGTCCCTGTCCAAATCTCAAAAGATAATGTGTAAAACAACAAATGTATGTACACTATGGTTTAAGATTTGATGCATAACATAAAGGCTATGGATCCACAATTTCACATACAGTAACAGAGCATAAACCTGTTTTACAAATAGAATCAAATTTGCTTAGTTACGTAGCCAAATTACATCTGTTATTTCAAAATATCGGAAATTATTTGGCTGCAAAATGATGGTCGCTCAAAAAAACAAAACAAAAAAACAACATCATCTGTCAAACAGCCAAAAAAGACGTTGTGTGGTTGAGGCCATACACTGAGGATTTAATTCTACAGCAGTTTCCAAACAGATCTTGTTTGTAGTTTGCTTTTGTGCATTTTAAAGATATCACCTCTATTATTGTAAAGCGACTCTGTACCCATAATCTGACCCCCCCCAAACCACTTATACCTTCGGACAGCTGCTTTTAATCCAAGATCTGTCCTGGGGTCCGTTCGGCAGGTGATGCAGTTATTGTCCTAAAAAAATACTTTTAAACTTGCAGCCCGTGCCAAACTGGAGTATCTGTACCCTAACTTTGCACAACCTCTTTGTCCCTCCTCCCCACCCTCTTCATCATTAGGAATGCTCTAGGCAGATTGCCTCCTATTCCCCACCTGTGTCAGCCCGGCACATGGGCCGGATAGTTAAGGACTTGTGCAGTGTTCAGCATGGAGAAAATGTTTCAGTGGCATTCCTAATGATGAAGAGGGTGGGGAGGAGGGACGGAGGGGTGGTGAAAAGTTAGGGCACAGATACTCCCATAGGGCACAGGGCTTCAAGTTTAAAAGTAATTTTTTAGAACAATAACTGCATCACCTGCCGAACGGACCCCAGGACAGATCTTGGATTAAAAGCAGCTATCCGAAGGTACAAGTGGTTTGGGGGGGGTCAGATTATAAGTACAGAGTCGCTTTAATAAACAAAACCAAATACTAATATATATATTTTTCTTCTTTTATTTTATTCCATTTTCTGTACATGATTATTGGAAGAGCCTGAGCTGCTTTTAAAGGAGTAGTCCAGGCTTACTAAAATATGGCCACTTTGAGTAACCGCACCATTCTTGTCCTCAACTTAGGTGTGGTTTCTCAGTTCGTCTTCTTTGAAGTAAATAAAGCTGAATGGTAATACCACACAACCTGGGAACAGGTGTGTTGCTGTTTTTGCAAGAAACTAGCTGTGTTTGCTGTGTTTTTTCCTCATACTGATTACTTTCTTTAACAGCATTTAGAGTTACTGTATGCTTTATAGCAGCCACATGGACCATAGGAAATAATAGTCTACAGCTGACTCATTGACTTCTGGGAAGAGGTTTTTTTGGTATGTTTTGTGACCTGTGAAAGGCTCATTGTAAGTAGTAGAAGGTGAGTAGTGACAATCACCTATTGTACAGTGTCCATATTAGGATATAGTCAGACACTGTACTATTGCTTACTATCACTAAGGTTACAAACCCACTTGGCGGGTCTGCAGCGAGTCTCCATGCTGCGTTTTTGCAGCAAGACTCGCTGCAGATCCCGGCCCTATACTTTTAATGGCAGACAAACACGCAGCAGGGATGTACATCCCTGCTGCGAGTTTGTCTGCAGCCCACCCCATTAACCCCCCGACCGCGGGAGCTGATACTTCACCTGATCCCGGCTCCGGCGGTTCCCGATGTCTTCAGCAAGCCGGAGCGGGGACCAGGTGAAGTATATGCTCCAGCCAGCCGCCCACAGCCCCGGCCGCCCGATCGCACGCCCCCCCCCGCAGCCCCGGCCGCCCGATCGCCCCCCCGCAGCCCCGGCCGCCCGATCGCCCCCCCCCCCCCCCGCAGCACCGATCGCACGCCCCCCCCGCAGCACCGATGGCACGCCCCCCCGATCGAGCGGCCGGGGCTGCAGGGGGGCGTGTAAGCGATCGGTGCTGCGGGGGGACGTGCGATCGGTGCTGCGGGGGGGCGATCGGGCGGCCGGGGCTGCGGGGGGGGCGATCGGGCGGCCGGGGCTGCGGGCTGCGGGCGGCTGGCTGGAGCATATACTTCACCTGGTCCCCGCTCCGGCTTGCTGAAGACATCGGGAACCGCCGGAGCCGGGATCAGGTGAAGTATCAGCTCCGGCGGCCGGGGGGTTAATGGGGAGGGCTGCAGACAAACTCGCAGCAGGGATGTACATCCCTGCTGCGTGTTTGTCTGCCATTAAAAGTATAGGGCCGGGATCTGCAGCGAGTCTCGCTGCAAAAACGCAGCATGGAGACTCGCTGCAGACCCGCCAAGTGGGTTTGTAACCTAAAGAAACAGAAACAATAACTGTCACACCCACACATGTATATAAGGTAACAAAAATCAATGTCAATTTTATTATTGTACATTTAGTACAGACCAAAAGTTTTGACACACCTTCTCATTCAAAGAGTTTTCTGTATTTTCATGACTATGAAAATTGTAGATTCACACTGAAGGCATCAAAACTATGAATTAACACATGTGGAATTATATACTTAACAAAAAAGTGTGAAACAACTGACAATATGTCTTATATTCTTGGTTCTTCAAAGTAGCCACATTTTGCTTTGATTCCAGCTTTGCACACTCTTGGCATTCTCTTGATGAGCTTCAAGCAATAGTCACTGGAAATGGTTGTCACTTCACTGGTGTGCCCTGTATGGTTTAATAAGTGGGATTTCTTGCCCTATAAATGGTGTTGGGACCATCAGTTGTGTTGTGCAGAAGTCAGGTGGATACACAGCTGATAGTTCTGCTGAATAGACTGTTAGCTGCTTTTTTCTTATCATAATACAAATTCTAAGTAAAGAAAAACAAGTGGCCATCATTACTTTAAGAAATAAAGGTCAGTCAGTCCGAAAAATTGGGAAAACTTTGAAAGTCCCCATGTGCAGTTGCAAAAACCATCAAGCGCTACAAAGAAACTGGCTTACATGAGGACTGTCCCAGGAAAGGAAGACCAGGAGTCACCTCTGCTGCGGAGGAGAAGTTCATCCGAGTCACCACCTTATAAATCGCAGGTTACTAGCAGCTCAGATTAGAGAGCAGGTCAATGCGAGTTCTAGCAGCAGACGCATCTCTACAACAACTGGTAAGAGGAGACTTTGTGCAGCAGCCTTCATGGTAAAATAGCTGCTAGGAAACCACTGCTAAGGACAGGCAACAAGCATAAGAGACTTGTTTGGGCTAAAGAACGCAAGGAATGGACATTAGACCAGTAGAAATCTGTGCTTTGATCTGAGTCTGGTCTGAGTCCAAATTTGAGATCTTCGGTTCCAACCATCGTGCAGAAAAGGTGAAGGATGGACTCTACATGCCTGGTTGCCACTGTGAAGCATGGAGGAGGAGGTGTGATGGTGTGGGGGTGCTTTGCTGGTGACACTGTTGGGGATTTATTCAAAATTGAAGGCATACTGAACCAGCATGGCTACCACAGCATCTTGCAGCTGAATGCTATTCCATGCGGTTTGCGTTTAGTTGGACCATCATTTATTTTTCAACAGGACAATGACCCCAAACACACCTCCAGGCTGTGTAAGGGCTATATGACCAAGAAGGAGAGTGATGGGGTGCTATGAGATGGTTTGGGGTGAGCTGGACCACAGAGTGAAGGCAAAAGGGCCAACAAGTGCTAGGCATCTTTGGGAACTCCTTCAAGACTGTTGGAAGACCATTTCAGGTGACTAACGCTTGAAGCTCATCAAGAGAATGCCAAGAGTGCAAAGCAGTAATCAAAGCAAAAGGCGGCTACTTTGAAGAACCTAGAATATAAGATATATTTTCAGTTGTTTCACACTTTTTTTGTTAAGCATCTAATTCCACATGTGTTATTTCCTTTGTTTGATGCCTTCAGTGTGAATCTACAATTTTCATAGTCATGAAAATACAGAAAATTCATTGAATGAGAAGGTGTGTCCAAACTTTTGGTCTGTACTGTATATCAAAAACAAACAGCAAATAGACATACAACATAAAAACAGTTAAAAAAAAAGCCAATTCGGGTAAACCATCATTGGAGGACATAAAGAAATTATATATATATGTCCCCCCCCACCGTAGTCCCAAATATGTATCAATAAACAGCCCTGTAAATCACCACATAATGTAGTATAGACCATCCAAACTGATATCCATGATAAATCTAACCAGAAAAGTGCCAGTGCCTATATTAATAAAGACATGATTAAATACTAAATTCATGAACAAACATAAATACCCAGCATAAATAACCCTAAAATAACCATGTGCCACAAAACACCTAAATACAAAAAGTTCACTATATCTGAACAATAGTCAATTCAAGATAGCATAACACATGTATATATCACCCAGGGCTCTGATATGGGACCCTGGACTGCACACCCTACGCGTATCGCCACATCATGTGACTTTGTTAGACACTGTACTATTGGGAATGATGGACCCCCTGTTCTCTATGCTTATATTGGTGCTTTTATTGACATCATGCCTGTACTCTACTAGAAACTATTACAAAGCATATAAATCACAATGGTGTTAAAAAATCAGCAGAATTTACCCCTGCTATATAGAGGATGAAATTACAGTTAAAAGGAAACTATTGGCAGGTTTGTACATACAAACCTAATGATATGTAGCTGTAGCAGCAGAGCTGCTGATTCCGGTGCCGGCCTTCTTACTTTCCTCAAAGGCAATGTTTTTGAGTAGTCAGATCCAGCACATTTCTTGGCCCCTCATTTCACTGCCTGTCCGACAGCTTGTATGTACCCTCCTGCTACAACCCCTAGAGCATTGATTCGTTAAACCGGGGCTCTGGGGGAGGGGGGGTAGTGCCACCACCAGTGCTCCAAACGGGCATACTAGACACAGGATTAAAATGCAAAGTGCACAGAAACAAGGGTAAGTGACTTACAATTATCCCCAGTGCCCCGTGCACATTAGGGAGCTATGAGAAGGTTATATTTGTCTAACCTGTTGATAGTTTCCCTTTTGAAGATGTTTTGTTATCCTGTAACATTGATAAAATTGCCACCAATTGCAATGTATTTATCGCCTGGACTCACATAAAACAAACAAGGATAGGCGACTTCTCTAAAGCACATAGTGAATTTGTTGATGCTCATACCGTGGAGAGAAGGTGAACTAAGTGACAAGTTGGTTGACTTGTCGAAGGGAAACTGAATTACCTCAATAATTACTGGACGTCTCTATTAACAGTATTGCATAGAACCCCTGAAGCAAGATTGGCTCTGAAGAATAAAAGCACTTTCTTCTTTTCGTCTCCACCCCCATTGCTCCTAGATCGTAAGTCCTCTTTCCTCTTTTAAAATAATTAGTGTGTAATTCTGTAATGGCTGATTGTCTTTTTTTGCACCCTCAGAATTGTAAAGAGCTGTTGAATTTCTTGGTGCTATATAATAATAATAATATTATTATTATTACTGTGTAAACAAAGAGAAAAAAAATGTACTGCACAGAAATTTATAGAAATATATACCTATGTTAGAGAGGGAGAATGGATCTCTGTCTTACATATACAGGCCTATTTAAGTGCATAAAAGAGGTGTATGAAGCAAAATAATAAATAAGAAGGCAAAGCTGGTGGGAACAACAGAGATGAAAACTCAGGGACATTAGAGGGGGCCTATACTATGTGAGGCCTACACGGGGCTATATTATGCTGGGGATGCTGCAAGGGGGGGGATATACTATTTGGAGACTGCTGCACGGGGTGGGGGCTTACATACCTCCCAACCGTCCCGGATTTCGCGGGACAGTCACGTTTTCGGGGTGCTGTCCCGCGGTCCCGGAACGGCCCCCCGTGTCCCGCATTATATGTGGCCCAGCGAAAAAAACAATAAACCAGTAACTCACCTGTCCTCCGGTCCCAGCAGCTCCTCTCCCAGCAGAGCGCGCACTCCCCTCATCCTCCGGGGTGGGTAGCGGAGTACAGAGTCAATGACTGTGCCGGAAGTGACCTGCAGTCTCCATCATGAATCATTTCCGGTACAGTCAGTGACTCTGTACCCCGCTGCCCGCCCCGGAGAATGACGGGAGTGCGCGCTCTGCCAGGAGAGGAGGTGCTGGGACCGGCGGACAGGTGATTTACTGGTTTATTGTTTTTTCCACTGGGGCCACTGCTGGGGCCGCTGTGGGGCGTTATATGGGGCATTGGCTACTATATGGGGGGATTGGATTCTATGTGGGGCACTATGTGGGGGATTGGATACTATGTTGGTCACTATATGGGGGCATTGGATACTATGTGGGGCACTATAATGGGGGATTGGATACTATATAGGGCATTTTTGGTGGGATTGGATACTGTATAGGGCACTATTCAGTCAGCAGCATGTGGTGACTGTAGGGGAGTGGCTATGGAGGGTTGCTATGGAGGCGTGGCTATGGAGGGTTGCTATGGGGGCGTGGCTATGGAGGGTTGCTATGGGTCGTGGCTATGGAGGGTCGCTATGGGGGCTTGGCTATGGGGACCACGGCGCACATGTCCCTTTTTGCTCTTTGCAAAAGTTGGGAGGTATGGGCTTATACTATATGGGGGCTGTTGCTACAAAGGGGGGGGGGCTATGTTATATGGGAACTTCTGCACAGGGGGACCTATTCTCTATGGGGGCTGCTACACAGGGGAGTCAATACTATAAAGGGACTGCTACAAGAAGGGGGCCTAAACTTATTGTGTTCTTATTTCCCTTTTATGTGTTCATGGTGGGGTTCACATCTTTTAGGGAGTGTTGAAAGGCTTGACAAATTTAAGCACATATCACTACAGCATGTATTGTACACTGCTATCTACGATATGTGGGGGACAATATGGTGTGTGGGCTGCTGGAGTTTGAATGCCAGGGCTAATTTTCAGCCCCAGTCCGGTCCTGTTACTCTCCATATACTGTATCTAATATAGATATTTTGTATTTCATATGCAGCTGTTCAATCATTTGCACAGCTGCATATGTGTATAAGTATAGCTTTGTATAATCTAAGTATAATAGCTAAAAAAACAAAAAAATTATGTAAATTGCAAACTTGCTTTATTCCCCATCCCCTATTGATTTAGATTTTAAAGTTATAACCAACACCATACACCTATAATAACAGATGGTCAAACAATCGTTTGGGCGTCATTTATCCCTCTCATCCTGTGCCCATCCTCCTCAAATACAGGAAAGTTCGGCATGGCTGAGAGATCCTGTGTACTCAATGGGGAGAGAAGGGTTAATACACAGAGAGCTTTGCAGGTTATTTCTCCCCTAACAAAGGGGTCAGGCAGTGATTTTCTATTACGTCTGATCCGAATCTCCACCATCTATCATCTGTAAGTGGTTGGTCGGGAGAGTCCTATACACCTTATACCGATGGCCAAATCCACTGCAACAAAAGTATGTGTATAGGGACCTTTAGAGGGGTCTGTTCCGCAATGGGCCACAAGGGGTATCTAAACCACACAATATTAGGCAAGTAGTTTTCATGGTATGACTAATCACTGTATAATAAGGTAAAGAAGCCAACAGGACTTACTGTGTTTAGTTGCTTGGTTAAGAAACTTAGGAGGCATTTCCTTTTTCTTCTTGGGTAATTTGATATGATAATTGAATCTTTTGTATCTTAAATTAATGCAGTCATAACTCAAGTTTATGTACTGCAGTTTCCTCTATCCAATGTTACATGATGTTTCCACCAAATATGCAGTACAGAGGGAAGGGACAGAACGTTATTCACACCACTGGGGCTTTGCTGAAGTACTACCTACAATTCAGCAGTGGCCTGGTGAAATAAATACTGAATTGTTTACTTGCCTCTCCTCATAGTTCAGTCCGTAAAGATAAAACCCCTAATTGGTATTTTTTATGGTGGTGTCATGTGCACTGTTCCTGTGTTAGTTAATGAGTGGCGATACGGGCAGAAATTTATATCCAACATAAATAAAGCATTTTACGATGCCTTCTATATTCTCCTGCCAAGCTGATTTTTTCCCCAGATTTGCTGTTTTCATTGACAAAACAACAAAACACCAAGCATAAGGTCCCTCGAGCCTTGATGTATGCCACATGCAGATGCATTGGCTAAATCCAGACTGGTACCTAGGGTTCAGAGACATCTTGACCCTGTTTTAGAAAACAACCAGTCTTTTTAGCTATTCAGAGGTATTTAGAGCTACCTCAACCACAAAAGGATAAGAAAGAAAATTAGCTCATTTTGTGCTTTTCTTCACTGATGAGAAGAAAGACATGTTTTTCAGCTTACAGTCCTTTCATGTACGTCTCGGTATCCTTGCAAACCAGTAGAAAAAAAGTACATAATGAGTAAGGCAGCATCATTCATAATAAGCAGCAAGCAATCCAATGCTGAAATCCTTTCTCACGCTATTTCCTGCAGAGCTCGATTCTATGGACGCCTGAAAATATCTAAACTCGGCCCCTGTGTTTGAACATCCCTTATTACCTTTAAAAGCCTCCGATCTGGCCCTTTGATTTGTTCTTTGATGCTGTTTAGAAACTTTCTGCACGAGTTTACAGGAGAAACTGATGAATATATCATCGTTTCAAAGAGTGTGATATCAAACATTCCTTGCACTGCACACACCATGGAAGCAGGAGGCCCAGAATGCCTTTGAAAAGCGCACTTCACAAATGCTGTTTATTTTATTCCTATCATTTGGATGACCTTGCTCTTCTAGAAAGAAGCCCCATTCCTTTTATTATTCTTTATCACAGTGCATGCTGAGGGCGGTTTTGTCTCTTTACTCCTGCTTGTCTTTTGTCAATCAAGACACATCTAGCAACCCCACTGTCCCCTCTTATATAGGTTTCACATGACAATTTTTCATTGCCAGACAAGTTTTTTTCTTTTTTTTTTTCTCTGATGACCAATGGCATGAAATATTTTATCCAATCTTTCAAAACTTTGAATAAGTTCAACTAGCAAAGTAAGAAAATATGATCATTCAAGCTAGCAGCTCTTTAACCAATTTTGATGAAATGTGGTAATCTGATGTACGTCAGAATAAGTTCTATTTGAAATCTAAAGATGCAAAAATCTATAAATTGAATTGTACTGAAAAAAGTTTCTTTTCCAATTTCTTTTATTGTAGTATTATGTGTTTTCATACAAAAAGTAATTCAACTCATAATGGATATTTCCAATATACTGATTAAAGTAGATAAAAAGTATCTGTATTAATTTGAATATTAAAGTTAGAACTCTTGTCAGAACTACTTCCCATGGGTATATAGCAGAAAAAAACAAGTTAATATGAGGGGTACTGTATATTGAAGAACTGAATATAATGGGTTTTGTAAGTTAAAAAGACACAGGGTCAGATGAGTAGGAGTATGACTACAATATCAGACTACACAGGGTTTGTTTGTATGTATAGGACATGTATACACAAAATAGATTTTTGTAATCAATACTGTTTTCAAAGAGGCTTATTTTTTCCCTTGCGATACATTGGAGCTTTAGAGCAATTGTTGCAGATATATACACTCACCGGCCACTTTATTAGGTACACCATGCTAGTAACGGGTTGGACCCCCTTTTGCCTTCAGAACTGCCTCAATTCTTCGTGGCATAGATTCAACAAGGTGCTGGAAGCATTCCTCAGAGATTTTGGTCCATATTGACATGATGGCATCACACAGTTGCCGCAGATTTGTTGGCTGCACATCCATGATGCGAATCTCCCGTTCCACCACATCCCAAAGATGCTCTATTGGATTGAGATCTGGTGACTGTGGAGGCCATTTGAGTACAGTGAACTCAGTTCAAGAAACCAGTCTGAGGTGATTCTAGCTTTATGACATGACGCATTATCCTGCTGAAAGTAGCCATCAGATGTTGGGTACATTGTGGTCATAAAGGGATGGACATGGTCAGCAACAATACTCAGGTAGGCTGTGGCATTGCAACGATGCTCAATTGGTACCAAGGGGCCCAAAGAGTGCCAAGAAAATATTCCCCACACCATGACACCACCACCACCAGCCTGAACCATTGATACAAGGCAGGATGGATCCATGCTTTCATGTTGTTGACGTCAAATTCTGACCCTACCATCCGAATGTCGCAGCAGAAATCGAGACTCATCAGACCAGGCAACGTTTTTCCAATCTTCTACTGTCCAATTTCGATGAGCTTGTGCAAATTGTAGCCTCAGTTTCCTGTTCTTAGCTGAAAGGAGTGGCACCCGGTGTGGTCTTCTGCTGCTGTAGCCCATCTGCCTCAAAGTTGGACGTACTGTGCGTTCAGAGATGCTCTTCTGCCTACCTTGGTTGTAACGGTTGGCTATTTGAGTCACTGTTGCCTTTCTATCAGCTCGAACCAGTCTGCCCATTCTCCTCGGACCATTTTTCGGACCATTTTCTGTAAATCCTAGAGATGGTTGTGCTTGAAAATCCAAGTAGATCAGCAGTTTCTGAAATACTCAGACCAGCCCTTCTGGCACCAACAACCATGCCACGTTCAAAGGCACTCAAATCACCTTTCTTCCCCATACTGATGCTCGGTTTGAACTGCAGGAGATTGTCTTGACCATGTCTACATGCCTAAATGCACTGAGTTGCCGCCATGTGATTGGCTGATTAGAAATTAAGTGGTAACGTGCAGTTGGACAGGTGTACCTAATAAAGTGGCCGGTGAGTGTATATATATATATATATTATATATCCTGTATGGTCACCTGACCTGCTCAATAGTGCCATGAGCTCCTCTGGTTTTATATACCACTTTAAGTGCCCATTCTTAAATATATTTCTGTCTTTTATTTAAAAAAAAAAAAAAAAAAATTATATTATTATTCCACCTATTTGTGTAAAGAAAATGATTGCAAATAGGATATTTATAGAGACCACATGAAAATGCAGGAGCTATAAGCAATAATGGTCAATTGACACTTTTCTAAAAGGTCTTCCTTTTATTATTCCACACTCCACATCTAGTTGCCAGGCCAATAATTGAAAACAATATCTACCTCCCCAAAGAGTAAGGAGAATGGCAAGGGAAATAATTACAAAATATGAACAAATTGACATTTTTAGGGAATTCTGATAAGAGAAGCAGTTGACATGTTGAAGCAATATTGGAAGCTATGGGCTCATTCCCTGCTGCAAATGACTGGATCTTTACCAAATGGTGAGCCAACTGACATAGCTATAGTTGTCCTTGAAACTGGACATCTTTATATTTCCTTTCATAAAGTAACTCATAAATATGTACTAATGCCTAATGTACTAATAAAGTCCAAAATGTACAATATTACCATGAATATATCTATTGGCAATAAAGAAAGAGCTGTGCAAGTCAACGTGGAAGTATATATGTCTACAAGATCAAAATACAGTATCTATATAATGTAGATAGTTCTAAAGTCACCACTGTATGCTGATATTGCCAAGGGGCATCAAGATGACAAATGGGGTAATGTTCTCTATGATATTGCTTTCTCATGTTTTAAAGAGATAAAATACTGTCCAGGAGGAGACCTGATATCTGTCTATAATTAAGACCTTTGCCTCAAGGAAAAGGCCCCATGACATGAACCTCATTTCAGTGGCTAAGGTTAGAACAGTCAGTTCAATAGCTTTTACATCAGGGAGGAATAAATGGATGACCTTCTCAAAGATCTGCACAGCAAGGTATGTGAGTTAGAGCGTAAGGATATAATACAAGGAGATGGTTAGTAGATATCGCCTGGGGATCTTTCTATATTTCACTGTTGTACTGTGAAGTACTTCTCCACTTGGAAATGTGTGTTGTCAGGGGCCTATTTTCATGTAATATTTTATGCAGATGGATATCTGTGCAGTTTATTGAATTGACATATTATGTGTTATAAAGTGATATATGTAAATTGTGGGAAATTATGTTTGTTTTTGTTTGTTTTTTTACCCTCCAAAGTTTAAATCCTGGGAAAGAGAACCATACCATAATTCTCAGGCGCCCGCCACAGTGTTGTCATTGCAACAACAGCCACAGAGCCCAAGTGTGCTAGCAATGGTATGGCCATAAAAATGTCAGCCATACTGGCCCTATGCAAAGCAGCAACAGGGATCCTGGTACGCTGCCAGTAGGTTTGCATGTAGACCATAGTAACCAAGCATCTAGCTGCATATGTGGAATATGGAAAGTACATGGTAGGTACAAAAGCCAAATCAAAAACAAACTTTTTCGAATGCACAAAACCTCTGACATCAGATCATATCAGTATAGTATGATTTACGATGTCTCCTATTCATTAACATGCCAGTTATTGCCACTTCGTCTAAAGTCAGAGGGAAGAAAGCTTGCTTTATCACTCCAAAAGATCACAATGCACTATTTTGTTAGGACCAAAGACCATTGACTATCGTGCTATTATGGTGGAGAGGAGGATGGAATGGAAGTTATCCTCTTCAGTGAAGAGTCCTTTGTCTCAGAAACAGTGATAGCTGGAGGTTGGAGGAGATCCTGTAGTCAATGCCATAAAGATGCCTGCAGGAGACAACATTACCTTGGTCCTACCCCTTGGATTATGGTGTGGGTGGCATAATGTACAGTAGTAACAGCTTGGCTTTACATTGATTTAGTCTTGGAGCCAGTGGTACTGCCTTTTCTCTGAAGTTTCCCTAAGAGCCATTTTTAAACTTGCATCCAGGTCCAGTCTTCTGAAGGCAGGGTTTTTAGTCTTGTGCTGTTTAAAAAAAGAGACTAAACACAGGAATTGCGTCTAGTACAGAGTGTCCCAGCTCAATGTGTCCATCAATCACATGACTGCCTTCTCTGTGAGCGCTCAGATGGCTGGGATTTCCAGCATTTATTCTCTTTTTTTTCAACCGGCACAAAACTAAAAATCTGCCTTCAGGAGACTGTACCTGGATATAAGTAAGCATTGCTTTGTTTTAAAGCATGATAACTAAAAAAAATAGGTGTCATGTTTCAGTGATTAGTGATTGCACCTTAATCCTCATAGCACCTAGTGCATTCTTCTGGCGGGTCCATCCACAGAGGTTTTGCTGCTGTGTGTATTTATATATATATATATATATATATATATATATATATATATATATATATATATATATTTATTTATTCGTGCTGTGTATGATTGTGTTTTTCTTTTTTTAAATGTGAAGTATCCATGTTACTGTAATTGCAGAATCCATTATGTGTATTTTCCTTGTTCAAACTTTTGTTTAATGCTTCCACAATTAGGGTCTCTTCTCATGTGACGTTGTAGGCTTTGTTTTAATGCTAATGCATTGTACCCTGGGCAACAAAATTATCATTTGGGAGCCACTTGTGTGTTTCAGTACAAGATGTAATTACAAAGAAGTTGTGCAAGACTAATCAAGGCGGCTGTTTATTTCATGCATCATTACAGCTGAAATGTGCTAGAAACATGAATGAATAGTCAGTAGATATCTGTAATTGCATACAGTAATGGACCAAAGATACAGTTAAGCGTTTGTGTCTGTTCCAGGCACAAAGTAATCAATTTCTCTAACCAAAATAAAATTTTAATAACTGTGCAGAGTCCATACTCTATGAACGCTCCAGGCTTCTTCTGCCTTATACAGTCTATGTTGCCTTTCACATTAGTTATCATATGATTGCTTTTTAATCATGATGTCAACCTTCCTTTTCTGTAGTTTTTCTGGCAGTTATATAACAGTATCTAGTCACTAGTACCTTACTAGTGACCACACTACTTAGCTATGACAGATGCATCAGATAAATAAAAACCAAAAGTATAACCAAAGAGATTATAACATTTAAGATTTTACAACAATATGAGAAATGGCTATAGTCCAATATTGGCATCCCTGAAAAGGAAGTAGCTAGCTTCTCCTCTATTTCTTTGAATTGTTTTAATGGTAATTAATATAGTTCGAAGCCTAAGATATAATAGGAAGAGTAAGATATGAGGTTTTTGTAACAAGCCCTAAGATGTATACATTATTTGAAGAATGTTTTTTTTTTTTTTTTTGTATTAGGAGAATTAAATAACTTTGACCCATCAGTAATATTCAATTATATGCTTAAACATTTCATATAGCAAGGTAAAAGTGTACTTTGTAGGAAAAACTTCTTGTACCACAACAAATACTTTGTATTTGGTCTATTAAAGTCAATGCATTCGATAATGAACACATGGACATTCGACCGTGTCAAATGTTCCTCTGCATGGGGAAGCTGGGATGGAAGAGATATCCCTAGTAGGATTTCTGTGCTATTGTATGATGCCTCATCACATGCTGTACGTTGGAAACACAATACTTTTTGGTGAGCAATGGAATTGGTCATCTTTTTTTCTGTAATTTTGATTGCACAAACACATGCACACAATGTGTATCCCATCTACCTACTATTACCAGTATGTTCTTTTAATGAGGAATATGCAAAAAAACAGCATGTGGAGCTTCATTTAACTAGCCAGATAAACCTCGTGGAAAGGGTGGCCAAGGGGTGGCTCCTGTAGGGAAACCACCACAACCACCTTATATAAGTCAATGTAATGACAAGGGAAACACCAAGGCCAGGTATTCATCCACATACAGCTGTTTCAGGGTGTTGCCCCTCATCAGTGTGGAGTAAGATTCTGGCTAGGTGGGAGCAATGCCTAGTAGAGACACATGGGAAACAGATTAAGAGTCTGAAAACACAGGACTAGCCAGTTCTCCTATTAGGTGGTTTTCCTACAGGAGCCACCCCTTGGCTGGGTCCTTCCTGGAGAGAGATTTGGCTAGTCCTGTGTTTTGAGACTCTTAAATGAGGCCCCACGGGCTCTTTTTAGCAAATTTCTATTTCCCAGGGAGCAATGCATATAGGATTTCACTGTATTGAGCGCTTTAACCGGCAGCTAACATTGTTTTCTTTGGCTGGTCTCCCTGAGATCAGTGATCTGTTTCCCGTATGACTTTTTATGAGGAGAAATATATTTATAACATTAAGAACTCCTTTCTTTGTTCATTCAGGTTGTATTAATAATACGTATATAGATGATATTTTTAATTGTTGGTCCAGATAAATTTAAGATTTTGACAAAGGTGAACTCTGAAACACGTGTCGGGGCATGTGGTGGTCCAGGATTCATTGTGGATTTATTTCTTCTGTAATACATGCACATCACAGCACTTTTTCTGCTATCCCTTGCTATATTTATCGCACTAAGCACATTATTATTATAAGAAGATGTAGGGTAAAGTGTGTATATTGCTATCCTGTGTGATATTAGCCATTTCTTATAATGATTATTATTAGTAATGAGCGAGTACTAAAATGCTCGGGTGCTCGTTACTCGAGACGAATATCTCCCGATACTCGAGTGCGCGTTTCGAGTAACGAACCCCATTGAAGTCAATGGGAGACTCAAGCATTTTTGCAGGAGACTCGGTAGACGGAAGGTCGTGTGAAAACCTGTCAACCTCAGAAATTGATGGAAACACAACGGAAATGGACAGGAAACTGCAGGGGCAGCATGTATGCATGCCTCTGAGGCTGCCTAATGGCACCATTATGCCTAGTTCTGTGCAACAGCCTGGTTAAAACAGAAGTAGGCATATGGACCACCCAAAAACTCAGCCTGACACAGCATGGCAGTGAGAACACAGGGAACCATTAAAACAGAGGTAGCATATCATGAACCAGCCAAAAATTCAGCCTGACACAGCATGGCGGTGAGGACAGAGTGAACAAGGTAGAAGCAGTAGCCAGTCAGCCTTCCAAAAATTAAACCAGACCTAGCATGGCAGTAAGCACACAGAGAACCATTAAAAGTAAGTGAGGAAGCAAGTGAGCCTCCCATAAATAAGGCCAGACACAGCATGACAGTGAGCACACAGAGAACCATTAAAAGTGTGTGAGGAAGCAAGTGAGCCTGGGATATTTAGTGGACACGAACCCGGGTGCTGACAGCTAACTGGCTAGGCCAGCTGTCAGTCACCATCAAGGGTACACCTGATGCCTCTCGACCCGGGGTGGTGAGGCCACGGCCACGGCTAGACAAAAAATTAAAAATAAAACAGCTGGCTGGTTGGCGGGGGCGCGATCGGCGGGCCCCCGGCAACCAGTCCCGCTCCTCTGTAGATGTAGTGTGACGTCAGAGCATGGCAGTGAGTAACCATTAGAAGTGACTGAGGAAGCAATTGAGCCTCCCAATAATTAGGCCAGACCCTGCATGACGGAAGAAGACTTGGCTGTTGGCTGAGAATTGAAGGAAGAGGAGGAGATACCAAGAAACTTCATGTTGAGTTGCTTTCCCCGAGTGGACAGTTGAATTCAGGTGAAATCCAGGCTTTGTTCATTTTTATAAGCGTCAGCCTGTCAGCGCTGTCAGTTGACAGGCGGATGTGCTTATCAGTGATGATGGCACCAACTGCACTGAAGACCCGCTCTGACAACACGCTAGCGGCAGGGCAGGCCAGCACCTCCAAGGCGTAAAGCGCCAGTTCGGGCCACGTATCCAGCTTTGAAACCCAGTAGTTGTAGGTAGCAGACTGATCGGGAAGGACGTTGGTATGGTCAGCAAGGTACTCCCTCACCATCTTCCTGAAGGCTTCCCCCCTACTCTGTCTAGACTGGGGACGGTTGACATAGTCTTGCTAAAGTGCCATGAAACTGTCAAAGGCCTTGGAGAGTGTTCCCCTGCCCCTTGACAAGCTGCCTGCTCCACCGCTCCTCTCCCCCGCTCTTTGGCCCACAGAACTACGTCCTCTGGCACTAGTGGTGTCAAATGGGAAGTACATTTTCAGCTTGTGCACCAGGGCCTGTTGATATTGATTCACTCCCATACTGCGTTCCTCGGCAGGAATGAGAGTGGAAAAGTTCTGTTTGTACCGAGGGTCCAGGAGCGTGAACACCCAGTAATCTGTGTTGTCAAAAAAATTTTTTAACCTGAGGGTCATGGGAAAGACAGCTTAACATAAAGTAAGCCATGTGCGCCAGGGTCCCAACACACAAGAACTCCCTCTCCTCACTAGCCTCAATTTCCTCTGCCTCCTCCTACACCAAATCCTCCTTTTCAGGCCATACACTCTCAACAACTAAGGATTGAGCATGGGCACCCTCTTCAGTGGCGGCAGCAGTCTGCTCCTCTTCCTCCTCTTCTTCATCCTCCTCATCCTCTACTCCGTGTTGAGAAACTGACATCAGGGACAGGGTGGTCTGTCTATCTAGCAGCGGCTGTTCTTCACCCGTCTCCTGAGACGAAGGCAAAGTGTCAGACTTCAGGCTGAGCAGGGAGGATATAAGTAGACACAGCAGCGGGATGGTGAGGCTGATGGTGGCGGCATCGCCGCTGACCATCTGTGTTGACTCCTGAAAGGGGCCCAGTACCTGACAGATAGCAGACATCCAAGTCCACTCCTCATTATAGATTTGAGGTAGCTGACTGACCTGACTACCGCTTCGCACAGAGGTTGACATCTGGCATTCCAAAATGGCTCTGCGTTGCTGGCAAACCCTAGCTACCATCTGGAAGGTGGAATTCCACCTCGTGGGCACGTCGCACAGCAGTCTGTAAGCCTGCAGTTGCCTTTGCACTGCCATAAGGGTGGCAGCATCCGTGGTTGACCTGTGGAAATGCGCACAGATGCGCTGCACCTTGGTGAGCAAGTCAGCAAAATTGGGGTAGGTCTTAAGGAACCACTGCACCACTAGGTAACACATGGGCCAGGCATGGTACATGTGTGAGGCTGCCGAGTTGCAGAGCCGCCACCAGGTTCCGCCCGTTGTCACACACAACCATGCCTGGTTTGAGGCTCCGTGGCGCGAACCAAAAATCTGACTGCGCCGTGATGCCCTGCAACAGCTCCTGGACCGTGTGCCTCTTGTCGCCTAAGCTCAACAGTTTCAACACCGCCTGTTGGCACTTACCCACCGCACTGCTGATGCTACGAAATGGAGGCGAGGTGCTCATGGAGGGAAATAGAGAGGAGGAGGAGGAGGAAGAAAAGGAGAAAGAGGTATACAACTCATGAGAGACCGCAACCGCTGATGTTATCCGACACGTGCCAGTGTAGGGCTGGTTCGGCACACCGTGAAAAGTAGTGGCGACTGGAGACAGAGTACCGAGGGACAGCCACCGTCATGAGAATCCTAAAAGCCTCTATCTCTACCAGCCGATAGGGCAGTATCTCCAAGCTCAGCAGTTTGCCTATGTGCACATTTAGGGCTTTTGCATGCGGGTGAGTGGCAGTGTATTTGCGCTTCTGTTGAATGGTCTGCTGCAGGGACAGTTGAACGCTACACTTGGACACCTTGCTGGGGGGTGTGGAGCATAGTGGAGGTGAAGGGGTGCGTGTAGAGCGGGAGGTGCTCGTGCCTGGGCAGGGGGACTGACAGAGCCAGCACGTGACACAGGGGAAGGAGCAGGTGTGCGACTTGCAGTCACTGAACGGCCTTGGTTCCACTGAGTGGGGTGTTTATCACTCATATGCCTGCGCATGCTGGTAGTGGTTAGGCTGGTAGTGGTGGCTCCCCTGCTGATCCTGGCGTGGCACACGTTGCACACTACAGTCCGTCGGTCATCCGCACTTTCTTTAAAAAAACCTTCAGACTTGGGAACATCTAGCCCTGGCCACGGGAGTTTGACTCCGTGAAACAGTTGCTGATCTACTCGCTCTGCCCCTGCTTCTCCCTCTGCCCACCCCTCTTCCTCTTCCAACCGGTCCTACGGGTGAACTTGCCTCCCCCTCAGAAGCACGGTCTTCACTTGGCTTATTCACTCAGCTCGGGTCAGGCACCTCGTCCTCATCCACCAGCTCTTCCTCCAATTCTTCACTCTCCTCCTCACTTTGATTTACATCCATGACAACAACCTCACTGTCTGACAACCGGGTCTTATCGTCATCATCAGACACCTCTTCCAACCCCGCTTGCAAGTCCCCACTCTCATCACCCACTGACTGCATGAGATTTATAGTTTGGACATCGGGACAGATCGGCTGCTCCGGTTGCTCTGACTCAGGGAAGGGTCCAGAAAAGAGTTCCTGGGAGCATGGTGGTGGATCTGAATTCCTTCTTTCCCTGGAGGGGCCAGGCTGTGGGGAAGGAGGCTGAGCTAATGGAGCAAGGGTTCCACTCCCTTGGGTAGCGTGGGTGGACTGCGAGGAAGACTGGGTGGTGGATAAGTTACTGGACACAGTATCTGCTATCCATGTGATCACCTGTTCACACTGCTGCGGTTTCAATATCAGTCTACCATGACACCCTGTGAGTTGGGAAAGACGCTAGGGAGTGCACGTCTGCGGTGTGCCACTGCTACCTCCTCAACGGGGGCTGCTGTGTCACCCTGCCCTGAACCATGCCCTTTGCCAACTGCATCGCTTGGAACACCATGCCCTCTTCCTCGACCCTTACCCCTGGGGTTCACCATTTTATGGACACTGCACAATATGGAACTTAGATAGACCTTGCGTATGAAATACAGAAATCAGAAAAAATACTTGAGGTCCCACTAGTTTTGGGGGTCTGTGGGATACAATCCAGTAGTGGCTGCACCAATACACACTCTGTGAAACCACCTTTACTCTGTGCAAGCAGTTGTGAACTCAGATAGACCTTGCGTATGAAATACAGAAATCAGGAAAAATACTTGTGGTCCCACTAGTTTTGAGGGTCTGTGGGATACAATCCAGTAGTGGCTGCACCTATACACATTCTGTGATACCCCCTTACAATGAGCAGTGAAGTTCTATGCAGGTGTGCTACAAATCTTAGCAATACAATGTAGTACCCACTAGTTTTGGGGGGCTGTGCGATACAATCTGGTAGTGGCTGGCCTATACACACTCTGTGACACCCCCTTACAATGAGCAGTGAAGTTCTATGCAGGTGTACTACAAATCTCAGCAATACAATGTAGTACCCACTAGTTTTGGGGGGGCTGTGCTATACAATCTGATAGTGGCTGGACCTATACATTACTCTGTGATACCCCCTTACAATGAGCAGTGAAGTTCTATGCACTACGATGTACTACAAATCCCAGCAATATAATGTAGTACCCACTAGTTTTTTTGGGGGGGGCTGTGCTATACAATCTGGTAGTGTCTGGACCTATACACATTCTCTGACACCCTCTTCGAATGAGCAGTGAAGTTCTATGCAGGTGTACAACAAATCCCAGCAATACAGTGTAGTACCCACTAGTTTAGGGGGGGCTGTACGGTACAATCTGGTAGTGGCTGGACCTAGACACACTCTCTGACACCCCCGTCCAATGAGCAGTGAAGTTCTATGCAGGTGTACTACAAATCCCAGCAATACAATGTAGTACAGCAGCACCACCAGCCACAAAATCAAAAGAGTACTGAGCACTTCTTAGGGGTCTGTATGCAACACCTAATGTGCCCTTTCTGCCAGAAGCCGATCACCACAGTGTGCTGCTGAAATTGTGGTAGCAGCACTGCAAGTCCCAGCCAGCAGTCTCTAGTAATACTATTAAAAAACGATTTGAAGCCCTTAAAAGGGCTGTTTGTTTGTATTGCTAGTATTCCCTGCCTACTGGAACGCTAAATCCTACACTAAAGCTCTCCCTGAGAAGCAGCAGCTCTGTCCCTAATCTCTCACAGCATGCGTCTGAAGCGAGCACTGCCGGCTGCGCTTTTAATATGGCAGGGTCATCTGATCTGGCCAACCAATCGCTGCTATCCACATGTATGGGTCCCACGTGATCGCAGGATGTACCAAAAAGTCTCCTGCATGTTTATTGGCTGAGAAATAGCGCCCAAACTTACAGGAAACATATGATGAGATTTTCGTCCAAGTAACGAGTACCATCAAGTACCCTAATACTCGATCGTGTACCAAGCTCAGACGAGCATGTTCGCTCATCACTAATTATTATGGTTTACATACATGTGTATACACGCGGGGCTGCTAAGTCTTTGGCTTTGTGTTCTTTTTTTGTTTATATGTTAACGAATGTTACATCACATGAAAGCCTTAGGTGTCTTATATAGGTTTTCAAAACTTTGTGTTTGTAGCTTATAGCAACAGTGATCTAGGCACGCAGGAAAACAAAATGGTGGAGTCTAAGGAGATATTGACAGAAAATAAGAGCAGAAGAGTGATAAAGTACTTGTTTCTGCAAGGAAAGTCTGCGAAGGACATTCATAGTGATATGTTGCAGACATTAGGGGATCAATGCCCTTCATATTCTACAGTTAAGAACTGGGTTGCCAAATTTAACCCCTTAAGGACAGAGCCAATTTCGATTTTTGCGTTTTCGTTTCTTCCTCCTTGTGCTTAAAAGGCCATAGCACTTACATTTTTTCACCTAGAAACCCACATGATCCCTTATTTTTTTGCACCACTAATTGTACTTTGCAATGACAGGCTGAATTTTTTTTATAAAGTACACTGGAAAACCAGAAAAAAAAGTAAATGTGTGGTGAAATTGAAAAAACCCCCAAAACAATGCATTTTGTTTATTTGGGGGTATTTGTTTTTACGCCATTCGCCCTGGGGTATAACTGACTTGTTATATATGTTCCTCAAGTCGTTTCGATTACAACGATATATAACATGTATAACTTTTCTTTTATCTGATGGCCTGTAAAAAATTAAAACCATTGTTAACAAATATGCGTTCCTTAAAATAGCTCTATTCCCATGCTTATAGCGCTTTTATCCTTTGGTCTATGGGTCTGTGTGAGGTGTCATTTTTTGCGCCATGATGTTTACTTTCTATCGATACCTTGATTGCGCATATGCGACCTTTTGATCGCTTTTTATTACAATTTTTCTGGATTTGATGCGACCAAAAATGCACAAAAGCCAAAGACTTTTCAGCAGCCTCATTTATTAGGTTTATTGCCATTACGGGTATGCTCTCCGGGTGTTGCTTATTTGGTTATCAATTTAAGATTTTGTTGCATTTTTGAATAACACCAATGTAATCAATAGACATCTAAGGCAATGTGGAACTGTGTATCTCATAAATAAGCAGGTGCTTCCAGACAGTTGACAATGTCCACAAGTAATCCAAAAATACTGATAGATGATTCTGGACTCCAAATAAAGTATAAAAAAATTATTGTGATGAATGGTTCATCCATCTTGCATTATTGATGTAATTAATAAAAAAGCCAACATAAAATCACATTTTTGTATGTTTTGTTTTATTGTAAGTATGAAATGGGATTCTGTCAACTACAGGCTTTAAAAAACTCATTGAGATGAATTCACTGCTTCATTTTTCATGTTACCATCCACATAATGTTAAGCAATCTCCTTTGGGAAGTTCTTGTGATTAAAAAAAATCAATAGTGATAACAAGAAGTTAATTCAACAGGCTTTTAAATTAAAGTTACATTTGTTGAGGAGGGGTTATCTAATTGGTCTTTTAGATGCAGCGCTAGAAAATGCAAGTATGATGAATTGTCTGAGAGTCTGAGTAAAAAAGTCAGTTAGGGATGAAAAGAAAGAAGTGGTTTACTCCCGCAGGGGGGGCTTTAACGCAAACGGGCGTATACTTACGCCCGATGTTTCCCCGATCGCTGTGTGTTCACACACAGCGGTCGGGGAAGATGGCCTGCTATAATGTATAGCAGGCCATCTCTGCTAGTCGGCACGGGGGGTGATTAACCCCTCCCGTGCCGACGATCGCTGCTATATGCTGATCAATACAGATCAGCATATAGCAGCTAAATTCAGCTTTCCGGGTCATCGGTGACCCGGAAAGCAATGGCGATTGGTGCTGTCCGAGATAGCACCAATCGCCATAAGTGTCCCCACCAAAGATGGCGCCGATGCCACCCCCACGATCGCCGTGATAGGCCGGCCAGTACCGGCCGGCCCATCACGGCGATCATACTGTAAAAACACAGTTTTGCCGGGTTCTGCACCCCTCAGCTAGGTAGCTGAGGGGTGCAGAACAGGTGTGTGTGGTGCAGGTGTACCATACTCACCTGAACTGGGCGTCCGGAGCGAAGATCTGCGGTCCGCGCCGTCCTCGCGTCTTCTTCGCTTCACTTCCAGGTTCGGTCGTCCAGCGTCGGAAATCTTCGGAAACGCTCGGGTCCTCGGGTTCGGCGGGTCTCGGCAATCTCCGGCAGCGTCGCTCTACTGCCCCCTAGCGGCTGATCAGTGAATATCATTCACTGATCAGTTGCTTTGGGTTAAAAAGATTTATTTTATTTTTTTCCAAATTTTTTTTTCTTTATTTGCGCCCTAACGCCGCTGAGTGCGTAAAAAACACTACACCACACTACATGGAATAAAGTTTTACACTACACCACTACACATTTACATACCCCATATACCAATCCCCGTATAAAGATGGCCCCCAGGGTGTTTTCGGCGTCAGAGGCATACGCTATTATTGCCTCCGACACAGAAACAGCCAGTGAGGATGAATGGGGGGATCCTTCGTTCCTCCATTCATCCTCATCGTCCTCATCATCCAGTGACGTGTCTGGGGGTAGCGTAGCGTACGCTGCCCCCCAGACACGTCTTTTCCGCCAGAACCATCCCAATAAGAGATCACGGTATGGCGTGAAATTCTACAAACTCTGTGAGAGTACCTCAGGGTGCACTTACAGATTTAGGCTAGGTTCACACTCTGTATCTGTGCGGCTGTATTGCGGGCGGTAAATCATCGAATCATCGAATACGATATACGGCTGCACAGTGCACACTATGTATGAATCTACAGCCCGATCGTAAACGGACCCGTAAAAAATTAACAAGACCATTGTTTGCGGCTGGAAATGCGGCCGTGAATTGACAGGCGGTCCGTACGGAGTACTTCAAAAATAGCCGGCAATGATGCCGAATGCCGATGCCTCTAATAGTTAATATATTAAATTAATAAAACACATTTTCTTTGTAATAAAGTCCCTTTCATTGTTCAATAATTTAATTCTAACGAATCCATCATTGTGCAATTAAATATACTGTTAAAATAAATATATATATATATATAAATAAATGTATATTTATATATATATATATTTTTTGACAGTATATTTAATTGCACAATGATGGATTCGTTTAAATTAAATTATTGAACAACGAAACTGATTTTATTTCTACGAAAATGTGTTTTATTAATTAAATATTAACTAGTACAGGAAGCTCCAGTAAGCCGTTAATTCATATTGCCGGCAATAGAGTATTCTGTACTAATCATCACTTTACTTTAATTAAAACATCAAATCTTTCTTCTAATTATGTTATCACAATAGCATTATTAGAAGAAACATTTAGAATTATATGTGCGCTCAGCTGATTGGCTGATCGGCTGAGCGCACATATAATTAGCGGGTCCGCAGCACAGTGACTTCATTGTGCTGCGGACCAGCGAAGAGGACACATCGGGGTGAGTATAGAGCTCTCCCCACCCCCTCCCCAGCACTGCACCCCTCCCAGCAAGGAAGGGGGGTCACTTAACTTCTTCCTTGCTGGAATGGGTGCAGTCTGACATCAGTCTGGCCCCCAAGGGGTTAAGGGGGATACAATACATCCTCCCTTAACCCCTTGGGGGCCAGACTGTAAGCAGTGATCTGTAAAGATGCTGCATACTGTAAGGAGCACAACACCGCTCACAATGATGGGTGTTGTGCTCCTGTTTGTGTGTTTTTTGTGTGTTTCTCCCTTTTTGTTTTTCAGATATCGGTATCCTGTGGATTATGTCGGATTCCGTGGACTACATCGATGACCAGCGGTTGTTTGTTGTTGTTTTTTTTAATAAAATGGTCAAAGAGGGGTGTGGGGGTGTTTTTATTTGAATAAATTTTTTTTTTAACGTGTGTCTTGTCTTTATTTCTTTACTTTATAGACTTAGTAGTGGAAGCCGTCTAATAGACGGAATCCATTACTAAGTCGGGGCCTAGTGTTAGCCGGTATAAAATGGCAAACACTAAACCCCCATTATTACCCCAGTACCCAATGCCACCAGTGGTACTGGGAAGAGCCGGGTGCCAGTCGTCCTGGAGCGTCAAAATTGGCGCTCCTGGACCGGGCGGCAGCAGGCTGGTAGGATTTAGGCTGGGGAGGGCCTAAAACAATTGCTCTTCCCACCCTGGTGTTACCAAGCTGCTGTTGTTTTGTTTTTTAACCCGGCTGGTTATAAAAATAGGGGGGACCCTATGCGGGTTTTTTTTTTTAAATAAATAAATAATAATAAAAAAACGCATAGGGTGGCATTGGGTACTGGGGTAATAATGGGGGGTTAGTGTTAGCCATTTTATACCGACTAACACTAGGCCCTGACTTAGTAATGGATTCCGTCTATTAGACGGCTTCCACTACTAAGTCTATAAAGTAAAGAAATAAAGACAAGACACAAGTGAAAATTTTTTTTTATTCAAATAAAAACACCCCCACACCCCTCATTGACCATTTTATTAAAAAAAACAACAAACAACCGCTGGTCATCAATGTAGTCCACCAAATCCGACTTAATCCACTGGATACCAATAT
The DNA here is from genome assembly GCF_027789765.1 of Dendropsophus ebraccatus. Lineage (NCBI taxonomy): Eukaryota > Metazoa > Chordata > Amphibia > Anura > Hylidae > Dendropsophus > Dendropsophus ebraccatus. The sequence goes on from NC_091458.1 coordinate 83,944,639, forward strand.
CTGAAAAACAAAAAGGGAGAAACACACAAAAAACACACAAACAGGAGCACAACACCCATCATTGTGAGCGGTGTTGTGCACATTACAGTATGCAGCATCTTTACAGATCGCTGCTTACAGTCTGACCCCCAAGGGGTTAAGGGAGGATGTATTGTATCCCCCTTAACCCCTTGGGGGCCAGACTGATGTCAGACTGCACCCATCCCAGCAAGGAAGAAGTTAAGTGACCCCCCTTCCTTGCTGGGAGGGGTGCAGTGCTGGGGAGGGGGTGGGGAGAGCTTTATACTCACCCCGATGTGTCCTCTTCGCTGGTCCGCAGCACAATGAAGTCACTGTACTGCGGACCCGCTAATTATACGTGCGCTCAGCCGATCAGCCAATCAGCTGAGCGCACATATAATTCTAAATGTTTCTTCTAATAATGCTATTGTGATAACATAATTAGAAGAAAGATTTGATGTTTTAATTAAAGTAAAGTGATGATTAGTACAGAATGCTCTATTGCCGGCAATATGAATTAACGGCTTACTGGAGCTTCCTGTAGTAATTAATATTTAATTAATAAAACACATTTTCGTTGTAATAAAATCAGTTTCGTTCAATAATTTAATTTAAACGAATCCATTATTGTGCAATTAAATATACTGTCAAAAAATAAATATATATAAATATACATTTATTTATATATATATTTATTTTAACAGTATATTTAATTGCAAAATGATGGAATCGTTTAAATTTAATTATTGAACAATGAAAGGGACTTTATTACAACGAAAATGTGTTAATGTATTATGTGGTAATGTATTAATTCAATATATTAACCATGAGAGGCATCGGCATCGGCATACTGCAGAGGATCGCAAACCCCGGTAATAGCGATTCCTGTAAACTGTTTCCCTGCTTTCCCAGATGCATCCAGAGGTGTTTGCATCACTTTCTAAAGATTTTATTTGTTATTTTTAGTTGAACCAGATTTCCAAGTAAATGACCGTATGTTTTGAGCCTCATGTCTATTTGTTCCCACGGCCGTAGTTTCAGCCGCACATTTACAGCCGCAAAAAAAACACAGGTGCACACATACATAGTGTGAACATAGCCTTAGGGTACGTGCACACTGCGGAATGGCAAAGGATAACCCTTTGTGCATTCCGCAGCTGGCACCCGCCGGCGGACTGATGGAGGCGCGCGTCTCCGCCTGTGTCATAGATTCCATTCTATGCACGGGCGGATTCCGTTGTCCGTCCAAAGAATGAACACGTTCATTCTTTGGACAGAGGGCGGAATCCGCCCGTGCATAGAATGGAGTGTGACACGAGAGGAGACACGCGCCTCCATCAGTCCGCCGGTGGGTGCCAGCTGCGGAATGCACAAAGGGTTATCCTTCTCCATTCCGCAGTGTGCACGTACCATTACAGTGTATGAAGGAAGGGACACCCGAATCCAGCCCCCAGATGCCCCCCCCATCCTCGGAGTTAGTGGGGAGATCGTTTGGGAACTGATCTTCCCACTGCTGGATAAAGGTTACCACCTTTACAGGGATAACTCTTATACCAGCACCCCCTCTTCTGGTCCCTCGCTGCCCGAGCTACTGTAGCTTGCGGCACGATCCGAAAATATCAGAAGCAGTAATAGAGCCCTAATATTTAGCAGCCATGGAGCGGACCCAGCGCTTCTGGATATGAGGGACCCCGTATCGCACCAGGACAAAATTTTCCAGGTGATGTCCCCCACACTGGAAAACAGGAGACCCCAGAAGAAGTGCAGAGTGTGGGGTAACAGAGGGATCAGGAAGGACACCATTTTCTAGTGTGACACCTGTCCTGATCACCCTGGCCTCTGCATACTGGATCGCTCCAAGGCGTACCACACGTCATTGGAGATCTACGTTTCTAAATTCTGTCCCTTATTCCTATTTCACGGGTCACGTTGATCCAGGGATTATTCTGATCGCCATTATGGAATCGGGAAGGAATTTTTCCCCTGTGATGACGCTACTGTCGTCTGCCTTACGAGGGTTTTTTTTTGCCTTCCTCTGGATCAACACAGGTTGAATTTGATGGACACCTGTCATTTTCAACCTTATAAACTAATAATTGGCCTAATACCCCCAAATAAATTAGAATTGTCCCTTTTCCCCAGCTAAATAGTTATGGCCGCCATTCCCATTAGAGGATGCCATGATGCAATTACAAAGCCTCTGTGCGGCTAGGAAAGTAGAAACCCCCCACAAGTGACCCCATTCTGAAAACTACACCCCTTAAGGAATCTAACGAGGGGGGCAGCGGGGATATGGCCCCCTGGTGACGGGCACATTTGTGGCGTGAAAATAAAAAAATTGTATTTTTTATTTTCACGGTACATGTTCCACATATGTGCCCGTCACCAGTGGGGTCCATATGCTCACTGTACCCCCTTGTTGGATTCCTTATGGGGTGTAGTTTCCATAATGGGGTCACTTGTGGGGGGTTACTACTGTCCTGGCAGCACAGGAGCTTTTTAATTGCGACATGGCCTCTATCCTTCATTCCAGCCTCTAAATGGCGCTTTGTCCCTTTGGTGGCTTGCCCTGTGCCCATTATGTCCACATGTGGGGTATTTTCGTACTCAGGGGAAATTACCCTACACGTTTTGTGTTCACTTTCTTTTTTAACCCCCTTGTGGAAAAGGAAAAAAATCAAGGCTAGACTAACAAATAGTGTAAAAAATGTTTAATTTTTACACTAAATTATTGATCTTGTCTTGATTTTTTCATTTTCACAAGGGGTTAAAAGATAGAAAAAACACTAAATGTGTAGAGCAATTTCACCTGAGTACAGAAATACCCCACATGTGGACATAAAGCACCATGCGGGTGCAGGGTAACCCTGTAAAAGGATGGAGTGCTATTTGGCTTTTTGAGGCTGGATTTGGCTGGAATGGATTTCGAGGGGCCATGTTGCATTCAAAAGGCCCCTGTGTTGCCAAGACAGTTGAACCCCCCCACAGGTGACCCCATTATGGAAACTACACCCCTCAGGGAATGTAAAAAGTGGTGTAGTGAGCATATGGACCCCACTGGTGACGGGCACAAATGTGGAACAATATGGCGTGAAAATAAAATATAAAATTTTTTACACTATAATGTTGGTTTAGCCTTAAATTTTTCATTTGCACAAGAGGTTAAAAGAGAAAAAAACACACATAATGTGTAGAGCAATTTCCCCCCGAGTCCGTAAATACCCCACATGTGGACATAAAGCGCCATGTGGGTGCAGGGCAAGCCTCCGAAGGTAAGGAGCGCCATTTGGATTTTGGTGGTTAGATTTGGCCAGAATGGATGATGAACGCCATGTTGCATTTACAGAGCCCTCGTGCTGCCAAAACACTGGAAACCCCCCACAAGTGACCCCATTCTGGAACTACACCCCTCAAGGAATCTAAAAAGGGGTGCAGTGAGGATATGGACCCCTTGATGACGGGCACATTTGTGCCGTGAAAGTGAAAAAATGAAAATTTTCACTTTCACGTCACATCGTTCCACATTTGTGCCCATCACCAGTGGGGTCCATATCCTCATTGCACCCCTTGTTAGATTCCTTGAGGGGTGTAGTTTCCAGAATGGGGTCACTTGTGGGGGGTTTCCAGTGTTTTGGCAGCACGAGGGCTCTGTAAATGCGACATGACCCTTGAAATCCATTCCAGTAAAATACAGCTTCCAAAAGCCAATTGGCGCTCCTTCCCTTTGGAGGCTCGTCCTGCGCCCGCTTGGCACTTTATGTCCACATGTGGGGTATTTCTGTACTCGGAAGAAACTGCGCTACATGTTTGGTGTTTTTTTTTTTCTTTTATCCCCTTGTAAAAATGAAAAATGAAGGCTAGAACAACATTTTAGTGTAAAAAATAGAATTTTTCCTTTTTAACACCACATTGTTCTGAAAATCTATGAAGCACCTGTGGGGTCTAGATCCTCACCGCACCCCTTGTTACATTCCTTGAGGGGTGTAGTTTTCTAAATGGTGTCCCTTTAGGGGTGTTTTTTAGGTTTTGGCACCCCAGAGCCTCTGCCAACCTGAAGTGGTACAGTCAAAAATGACCAAATATAACGGAGGCGTTGAAATTTACTAGGCGCTCCCTTATATCTGAGGCTTGTGGTTGCGTCAAATAGCGCAATAGGGCCACATATGGGGTATTTCTATAAACTGCAGAAACGTGGCAATCAATATTGGGGTGCATTTCTCTGCTAATAGGTTTATCATTCTGAAAGATATTGGATTACAATAAAATCTCTGCACAGAAAATAAAAATTTTCAAATTTTTTACACACTTAGCTTTTATTTCTGTGACTCCCCTAAAGGGTTAAAAAACTTTCTGGATGTGCTTTTGCAGAGTTTGGGGGGTGCTTTGTGGGGCTTTCTAACATACAGTCCCCTCAAATACACTTTAACCTGAACAGGTCCCTAAAAATATCTGATTTTGAAATTTTACTGAAAATTTGGAAAATTGCTGCTAATGTTTTAAGCTTTCTATTGTCTAAAAAAAAATGAAAGATATTTTAATAAAAGCTACCAACATAAAGTAGACATGTTGCTAATGCTATTTAATATATAATTTATGTGGCATAACCATTTTCTGTATAAGCAGAAAGGTTTAAAAGTTGGAAAAATGTATTTTTTCACAATTTTTCACGTTATTTGTTATAAGTATCGACTCCAATTTACCAGAAATGTAAAGTACAATATGACACGAGAAAACAATCTCAGAATCGGCTGGATAGGTAAAAGCATCCCGAAGTTATTAATGAATAAAGTGACACTGGTCATATTCATAAAATTTGTCTCTGTCCTTAAGGCCATTTCAGGCTCTGTCCTTAAGGGGTTAATCTTTAAAGTGAATCTGAACTAGCCGCAATTCACCCCAAACTGTAGCTACTCTTGTTTAGACTTTACATTATGCCATGTCTGACTTTTTCCTGGGGCCAGTATTCTAACCAAAAACAAGTTTAATTCTGGCGGGGCATTGAAGAGGCGGAGCCTAGAGCATCCGTGCCCTAGGCCAGTGGCACCTCTTTCCCCTCGTAGATTCTTTTTTGGCATGAAGACGGGGAAGAGGGGCAATGCAGGCCTGTGGCACGAATGCTCTAGGCCAGTGCTTCTCAAACTGTGAGGCGGGTCTCACCAGTGAGGCGCCCCCTTAGTTGTTGGTGAGGCCCAGCTGGGGAGACAGTTTTCACAAAGCAACTATGATCTGCACAGTCCTTTTGCTGTTTGCAAAAATCTCCATTTTAGCAACATTATTAATTTATTTTGTACTTGCTTTATTAGTATACAGAGCTTGGGAGACGGGTAAAAAGGTAGCCCTAGTATTATTATATATTAAATATTATTACTAACTATTATTACTATCAAATTATATACTAACTTCTGATGTTGGTTTTAAATGTAGCTGAATAAGCTTTTGTGTCAGCCATGGGTGCGATGTGCAGCCATTTCTGTCTTTTTGGCTTGTGCATATTTTATGTATTCTGTCCCTTTTTTCATTGTGGCTAGCACTCGTGCTTTGTAAGACCCATGTGATCCAAATTAGCAGGAAGCACCTGTGTACATAAGGGGAGGATCTCCTAGTATTCTCCCATTCTACCTGCAGAGGAATGGAGATAGGTAAGAACTTTTTCACACTTGTGTTGCTTGGCGTCCACTTTTTCCACCGGTGGCACCTGCTTGCGCAAGCTTTGTGGGGATTGTGGTCAGTGACCACAGTGATGTTTTTTGGTTAGGGACTCATGTGTATCAGAAGACCTGCACGTGGTACATGAGGCAATATGGTTTGGCCAAATTATATACTAACTATATAGTATTATTTTCTGCTTTTAAATGGACTTTCACCACAGATAGTGAGGCCCAGGCATCTACTTGGACAGTCTGGTGAGGCTGCAGCAGAAAAAGTTTGAGAAGCACTGCTCTAGGCTCTGCCTCATTGACACCCCACCACACAGCCAGAATAAAACTTGTTTTTAGCCAGAAAAAAAGGCCAATCCCCGGACCAGACATTACGTGATGAAGTCTAAACAATGGTACCAGCAGTTTGGGGTGGGTGAGTACAGATTCGCTTGAAGTATTAGCTACTAAATCTTACTCCACTGTGGGGGAGAGGCTGTGTGCATAAACCTTTCCCTCTCCTGGTCGCTCTATTGGCTGAGTTGCAGCTCTTGTAGGGACAACACGTCATATTATATACAGCTGCTGAGAGAGGTAACCCACTCCAAGCCAAATAAAAAAAATTCTGAGTAGTGATGAAGTACCAGGTTTGATACATTATATAGGCAAAATGGGATATGGTGCAATAAACAGAAAAGCACTAAAGGTTAAACTATAATAAAGCACAATAATATATGGCTGGTTACATAAAAAGGGCTTAAAGGGGAACTCCAAGTAGAGGTTAAAAAAAATGAAACTTCTGCAGAAGCATAAAGCATTACTTACCTATCTATTCCATTTTTGAAACTACCAAAAATCCATTTGTTTTGGGGGGTTTTGTTCTGTTTTGTGTTTCTGCACTTCCTGGTTTATCAGTTGTACTACAGGTTCCAGAATGCAATGCTTTCCCTCAGCTGTTCATCACAGTTCTCCACCCTGCCTATTCCCCGCCCAAAGCTGTTGCAGAACATCTAGGCTGTGTTCACACATTGCAGTTTCATTGTGTTACTGAATTATTTGCAGTAATTTATGATTTCAGTGTGGTCCCACTCACACAGCACACTGCATTCTCTACCTGTAACACCACACAGCACACTGTATTCTCTACCTGTAACACCACACAGCACGCCATATTCTCTACCTGTAACACCACACAGCACACTGTATTCTCTACCTGTAACACCACACAGCACACTGTATTCTCTACCTGTAACACCACACAGCACAGTGTATTCTCTACCTGTAACACCATAAAGCACGCTGTATTCTCTACCTGTAACACCACACAGCACGCTGTATTCTCTACCTGTAACACCACACAGCACGCTGTATTCTCTACCTGTAACTCCACACACCACACTGTATTCTCTACCTGTAACACCACACAGCACACTGTATTCTCTACCAGTAACACCACACAGCACGCTGTATTCTCTACCTGTAACACCACACAGCACACTGTATTCTCTACCTGTAACACCACATAACACGCTGTATTCTCTACCTGTAACACCACACAGCACACTGTATTCTCTACCTGTAACACCACACAGCACACTATATTCTCTACCTGTAACACCACACAGCACGCTGTATTCTCTACCTGTAACACCACACAGCACGCTGTATTCTCTACCTGTAACACCACACAGCACGCTGTATTCTCTACTTGTAACACCCACACAGCACGCTGTATTGTCTACCTGTAACACCACACAGCACGCTGTATTCTCTACCTGTAACACCACACAGCACGCTGTATTCTCTACCTGTAACACCACACAGCACGCTGTATTCTCTACCTGTAACACCACACAGCACACTGTATTCTCTACCTGTAACACCACACAGCACGCTGCATTCTCTACCTGTAACACCACACAGCACGCTGTATTCTCTACCTGTAACACCACACAGCACACTATATTCTCTACCTGTAACACCACACAGCACTCTGTATTCTCTACCTGTAACACCACACAGCACGCTGTATTCTCTACCTGTAACACCACACAGCACACTGTATTCTCTACCTGTAACACCACACAGCACACTGTATTCTCTACCTGTAACACCACACAGCATGCTGTATTCTCTACCTGTAACACCACACAGCACGCTGTATTCCCTACCTGTAACACCACACCGTATTCTCTACTTGTAACACCACACAGCACGCTGTATTCTCTACCTGTAACACCACACAGCACGCTGTATTCTCTACCTGTAACACCACACAGCACACTGAATTCTCTACCTGTAACACCACACAGCACGCTGCATTTTCTACCTGTAACACCACACAGCACACTGTATTCTCTACCTGTAACACCACACAGCACGCTGCATTCTCTACCTGTAACACCACACAGCACACTGCATTCTCTACCTGTAACACCATATAGCATGCTGTATTCTCTATCTGTAACACCGCACAGCATGCTGTATTCTCTACCTGTAACACCACACAGCACACTGTATTCTCTACCTGTAACACCACACAGCACACTATATTCTCTACCTCTGACGCTGATATTGGAATAAAGTAAAGAACTTTTTGATTTTTTTTCCTTTTCATTTCCACGCACATATTATGATCAAGCATCTGTTACCTTTGAAGTTGAGCCACACAATAAGGCTCTGATCCTCTCTGCCGTTTAGCATCATTTACTTGTGTTACTGCATCATTTTTTGAATACGCTGCAGTACTGCAATGACACTCCAACGTGTGTAAACACAGCCCTTATTTCACTGCACACTTCTGCACAATTAGAGAAATCAGTGCAACACCTGTTTCTGGATAGTCAGAGATGGTACATCACTCAGGGGATTGGGGGATGCAGCCAAGCCTCCTGTGACATCACGCCCTGCCCCCTGTCTGCATCATCAGCCTGATCTCAGCAAACACACACAATGTGAGACAGAGGCATGGAAGATTTGTCTCCTAAGGGGGATAGCAAAAGAAGCAGAAGACAATGTGGATTTGCACAGGGGCCATTTTTTTTCACTTCCTGGATTTCTATTCGCTACCAGTGTGGCAGAACCGTACAGATACAGTAATAAATTGTATAGACACATATATTTAACTTTTAATGTACTTTTAATAGAAAATACGTTTTTCTTATCCGGAGTTCCCCTTTAAACTGTTTAAAGTGCTGCATGAACTTTCCCCTGCACCTTAAAATAACACTCAGGCCACATCATTGATGATAAATTGCATTTGTGACCTTTATGTTAGTAAAAGTAAAGTGTGAATACGGATATTTTTAAAGGAAATAAAATAAAAGTTATTTTTTAAGATAACTAAATGCCCTTATTGCCCTTGCTGCAAATTGTTTCTTTTCTAGCAAGACCTTAACACTGAGAGGTATAACACATGTAGTTAAACAATTTATAAGCTGTAAATCAAATTACGTAGTATATGTAGTTCTTTTCCAATGTGGCTTCTTCTATAACGTGAAGGCAATTAACTTACATAAATGGTTCAGGGAACACTATGGATCAATCAGAATAGGTGAAGGGTCACACGGGTTAATACAGAATGTGCGTAATGAACGTAATGTGACAGGTCCAGATATTGTGAGCTTTGCAGGTATTGAGCACGTTGACATATCTCAGGGGGCAACATATAGAAGATGTTCATTCTTCAGCGCGTACAGAGCAGGAGAGCGCGCCTCCCATAGACTCCCATTATGAGCGGGAGGCTAACGGCATTCCGCGGCGGACAATTCTGTCGCGGAATTCCGCTACCTTTGCTCAGTGGGAACGGGGCCATAAACAGTGATCTTGCATTGTATAGTGTTATCCACATGCCACTCTTATGTTATGGCAGCATGTGGTATTGTGAGTTCTTTGAGATTCTGAGGAAAATTGAATGGGGTGCTGTGTCAGGTCTCCTAAGTGTATCTTCTCTCTAGCACACTTGTTAAGCAGACTCCATTGTAGTGATGTTTAACAGGTTTTATTCTGGTACATTCTCCATAGAGTAAAACTCCATTAGCAATAAAACATCACTGAGAACAATGTTGAAATGCTTCCTGACAGAGTTTGGCTTCTTCACATAGGGAGGGTAGGTTTCAGGTACCTGGGTTTCACCAGTCCTATCCTGTAACACCCTCTGATTCCCACTGGGCTAGAGTCCCTCTCCCTGTGGTAAATCCTGGTCTGTAAAGTTATTTCTGGCTTTTTCTATAATTCTGACTTTATCAGTGTTTATACCTTACAACACAACAGGATCTAGTTTCTATCTTTTCCACACAACAGAATCTTGCTTCTTGCTACCTCAGAGCACACACACTGATTAGATCTCCACACAAGATCCTTCTGTGCCCCTCCCCTCTTTCCCAGCATGCACAGCACACATCTGCCTGTTAACTCCTTCACTACTAAACAACTACAAATGTGTGCTGATATTACTGGCAATCTCTAACTGCCAGTCAGAGGTCATTAACCCGTTAACGACCAAGGGCGTAAATGTACGCCCTTGCGTCGTTAAAGGCGTTCAGAGTGGGGCCGCGTGGCAACTCCGCTCTGAACCTCCGTGATCCAGGTGCTATCTGCAGCCCGGGACCGTGGCAATAAGCGGGCATCGTCCGATCGCTGCTAATTAGCCTTTTAAATGCAGCTGTCAAAGTTGATGTTCCCTGGTGTCTAGTTAGGTGGATCACCCCCCCCCCCCGTGACGTGATCGCAGAGGAGCGATCCTGCCACCTTAACCCGGCTGGGGTCTGCGCTGTTATGTTGCTGACCCAGGGCTCTGCATTTTATTGCTTTCGGCTGCAGCAGCTGAGAGCAATAGAATGCCTATCCCAGGGGGACTTCTAGTATGTGTGTAAAAAAAAAAAAAGTTTTTTTTTTTTTAATAAAAAATCCCCTCCCCTAATAACAGTTTAAATCACCCCCTTTTTCCCATTTTATAAATAAAAATAAATAAATGTTTGGTATTGCCACGTGCGTAATCGCCCAAACTAATAATTTACTTTATTCCTGATCTTGCACGGTAAATGGTGTAAGCGCCCAAAAATTCCAAAGTGCAAAATTGTGCATTTTTGGTCAAATCAAAATTGTAATAAAAAGCGATCAAAAAGTCGCATAAACACAATCAAGGTACCAATAGAAAGTAAACATCATGGCGCAAAAAAAGGCACCTCACACAGCCCCATAGATCAAAGGATAAAAGCCTTAAGTATGGTAATGAAGCAATTTTAAGGAACATTTATTTTTTAAAAAAGGTTTTAATTTTTTAAAAGCCATCAAATAAAATAAAAGTTACACAAGTTACATATCGTTGTAGGTCCAGGGCAAACAGCGTAAACACAAAACCTCCCCAAATTAAAAAAAGTTTTTTTTTTTTTAACTTCACCACACATTAAATTTTTTTCTGGTTTTGCAGCGTACTTAATGCAAAAATTCAGTCGTACTGTCAGTAGTAGACAGTACGACAAAGTCGGTTGTCGGTAAGGGCGTTCAGAACCGGGCCACACGGTGACCCCGCTCTGAACTGCCGCAATCCCGGGTGCCGCATGTAGCCCGGGACCACGGCTATTAGCGGGCACGGTGCGTATGCAGCCGTTCCCTGGTGTCTAGTGGCGAAGATCGCCCCCCCAGGACGTTGTCCCGGAGTAGCGATCTCCGTGTGTGGTGCCGTCCGGGGTCTCCGCCAAAATGGCGCTGATCCCGGCTTGGCACTCGTTTGTTTTCGGCTGCAGCAGCCGAAAGCAAGCGAGTGCCGATCTCATTGATTTATGCTGCATATCTATGCAGCATAGATCTCAATGAGAGATCAGTGCACTTATATTAGAAGTCCCCCAGTAAAAAAAAAAGTGATGTTTTCAATCAAAAGACCCCTCCCCTAATAAAAGTCTGAATCACCCCCCTTTTCCCATGTTATAAATAAATGTAAATAAATAAATAAACATGTTTGCTATCGCCGCATGTGTGATTGCCTGAACTATTAATTAATCACATTCCTGATCTCGCTCGGTAAACGGTGTAAGCTCAAAAATATCCCAAAGTGCAAAATTGTGCATTTTTGGACGCATCAAAACCAGAAAAATTGTAATAAAAAGCAATCAAAAAGTCGCATATGCGCAATCAAGGTACCGATAGAAAGAACACATCATGGCGCAAAAAATTACACTTCACACAGCCCCATAGACCCAAGGATAAAAGCGCTATAAGCCTGGGAATGGAGCGGTTTTAAGAAACATATATTTGTTAACAATGGTTTGAATTTTTTACAAGCCATCACATAATATAAAAGTTATACATGTTACACATTGTTTTAATCGTAACAACTTGAGAAACATATATAACAAGTCATTTTTACCCCAGGGCGAATGACGTATAAACAAATACCCCCCAAATAAACAATGTGCGTTTTTTTTTTCAATTTCACCATACGTTTATTTTTTTTCTGGTTTTCCAGTGTACTTTATGAAAAAATTCAGCCTGCCATTGTGAAGTACAATTAGTGGTGAAAAAAAATAAGGGCTCATGTGGGTTTCTAGGTGGAAAAATGCAAGTGCTATGGCCTTTTAAGCACAAGGAGGAAAAAACGAAAATGCAAAAATCTAAATTGTCTATGTCCTTAAAGGGGTTAATTAAATGGAGGAATAAAAAAAAAGTCAGTGATTGGTTCTCTTTAAAGGAAACGTATCCCTTTCATGCTGACTAAACCAAAAGTCATTGTGGTGGTCCCTGGCAGCTTTTTTCACCTCACTGGCCTGATTTATAGATCCCTCGCCTTCCCGCTGTTGCAAAACTACAATTCTCCTTATGCATGAACAGCCAAAGCTGTGATTAGCATTGTAGTTTTGTAACTGCCGGAGGGCAGAAGGTTACTTAACAGGGGAAGATATATCAAGGCTGGTGAGGTAGGGAGAAGCCACTGGGGGCTGTCCTGATGACTCGTGGTTCAGGCAGCATGATAGCAATGATAGGTTTCATCAGCATGTTTTTATAGAGATGTTTTAGTGCAGTGTTATATCTGGTGTCCTGGATTATTTGTAGTTAACACTAAAGCTGTCAGAGGGGCCTAGTAGGATGGAAGAGGTGTCACAATATGGCTGTTACCTTGTTGCACCTTGTCCTGACCTGCACTGTATTTCTAATCACAACAGAAAAAGATGTTGTGAATAGTGGACCAAAATTTTTTTTTTTATTTTTTATTTTTTAAAGAGGTCTTCTTTAAAAGAGTAACAGCACACCCGAGGAGCGAACCCTGGTGACCTTTGCTTTATGCTTCTGATATTGATATACTGACATTTCCATCACAATGATCCTCTTGTTTGGACGTCATTGTTGCCTAGCAACTGCTCTTATGCGCAAGGTAGCAGTAGCTATTGTAAATGTCGCTATGAACAGCACTTACGTTTGATGATCATGTTGCCTATAACAATTATATTTATACTGTCACAATTGATCAAGAGGAACAATGAGCAACAGTACATCGTTGCCTTCAGTAGATCCCAAAAGACTTTTGCGCATCCCTGAAAATACTTATGATGAATAACATGCACTATACAAATACAAAATGTAGAGCACTTCATCCAGCATTGTTACGTAGACAGCTTTGGCCCCGGTGTTTCTAGATTTGAATATGTATTTTAGTGAATATCATGATTTGTTAAGGAGTAAGTGGATGACTAATACATGTAAGAGCTCTGAAAGTGATGTGAAGGCTAGCGCAAACTAAGGGACTGATCAAAGAGCAGTATTTATACTACATATTCAGCTAGAACAACTTGTTCTATGCCATACCTGGAAGTCACAAAGGGACAAATGGTACATTTTAAGTTTAAAAAAAGATATGGCTACATATACAGGTGTTATATATTGATCTACTACTTCTCAGTTACATTAAAAAACTTACAGGATGCAGTTAGTATACACCCACTTGCCACTTCATGACCACCTGATTCATGTGGGTTCCTAACCTCGTAGGCGTATTTGGTCACAGTGTTTTCATCTAACAGGAGACTTTATAAGACTTTGTTTCCACATTCTGGATGCATTCCCACTGTGTTTTGAAACCAGTAGAAACCATGCTCCTCCAATAGCCAAAAATGTTGCCAATATTCTCCACAGAATTGCGTGGCTATTGGCAGAAATATGGGGCATGGTTTCCACCATGTTCAGAAAGTATTCTGAACACATACTTGTATGTATAAACATAGCCTTACTGTGAACTTTTCCGATGGGTTTACATGGGGGAGGGATTTATCAAGACTGACATATGTGTATGCTGGTTATAACTAAATCCCTGCATCTCAATAACTCCAGCAATTCTGAGGCTGCTACTGGCTGACAGTGCTCCATTGTCTAGCTACTCATAATGAAGTTTCAGTTCACACACAAACTGTATGCAAGATCCTCACCTTAGTTGGTAGTGCACTATAGAGGAACAACACTCTGCAGTATGTTGCATAGTTACATAGTTAATACGGTAGAAAAAAGACACATGTCCATCAAGTTCAACCAAGGAGGGGATGGATACAGGGGAGGGGTGATAGGTTCTATACATATGCATTTATATTATTTTGCTCTAAGAACTTGTCTAGGCCGGTTTTGAAGCTCTCTACTGTTTTTGCTGTGACCAGATCCTGTGGTAGACTGTTCCACAGATTCACAGTTCTCATGGTAAAGAAGGCTTGTCGCCTCCGGAGATTGAACCTTTTTTTCTCCAGGCGGAGGCAGTGCCCTTTTGTCCTTTGAAGGGGTTTTACCTGGAACATCTTTTCCCCATATTTCTTGTAGGGGCCATTTATATATTTAAATAAGTTAATCATATCTCCTCTTAAACGTCTCTTCTCCAGACTAAACAAATGTAATTCTTTTAATCTCTCCTCATAACTAAGATGCTCCATTCCCCTTATTAGTTTAGTTGCCTGTCTTTGTACCCTCTCCAGCTCCAGAACATCCTTTTTATGAATCGGGTTCCAAAACTGGACAGCATACTCCAGATGGGGCCGCACCAAAGCTTTATAAAGCGGTAATATTATATCCCTGTGCCGAGAGTCCATACCTGTTTTAATGCATGACAATATCCTGCTGGCCTTAGAAGCAGCTGACTGACATTGTGTGCTGTTCTGTAGTCTATTATCTACAAGTACACTCAGATCCTTCTCCATCAGTGACTCTCCCAGTGTAACTCCCACTAGGACATATGATGCATGCGGGTTATTAGTACCCAGGTGCATAACTTTACATTTATCCACATTGAATCTCATTTGCCAAGTGGACGCCCAAACACTCAGTGTGTCTAAGTCATCCTGTAACATCTGCACATCCTCCATAGACTGTACTGTACTACAAAGCTTGGTGTCATCTGCAAAGATAGAAACATTGCTGTTAATTCCATTCTCAATATCATTAATAAACAAGTCAAACAGAAGAGGGCCCAGTACTGACCCTTGGGGTACACCACTTATTACCGGGGACCATTCGGAGTAGAAATCATTGACCACCACTCTCTGGGTACGATTTTTAAGCCAGTTTTCAATCCAGTTACACATTAAATTTTCCAAACCGATAGACTTTAACTTACCCATAAGACGCCCATGAGGAACTGTGTCAAACGCTTTTGCAAAATCCAGGTACACAATATCCACAGCCGCGCCGCCATCCAGGCTTCTACTTACCTCTTCATAGAAACATATTAGGTTGGTTTAACAGCTTCTGTCCTTAGTAAAACCACGCTGGTTATCACTTATAATACTATTAGCCACTACATATTCCTGGATGTAGTCCCTTATAAGCCCCTCAAATAGTTTCCCCACAATGGACGTTAAGCTTACAGGTCTATAGTTACCTGGGGAAGTTCGAGAGCCCTTTTTGAAGATCGGCACTTCATTTGCCTTACGCCAGTCCCTCGGCACAATACCAGTAAGCAAAGAATCACTGAATATTTCATACAAGGGTAGAGAAATTACAGAACTGAGTTTCCTAAGAACTCTGGGGTGTAATCCATCAGGCCATGGAGCTTTGGTTACATTGAGTTTATTTAATTTATCTTGGACCATATCTATAGTAAACCAGTTCAGTACATTACATGTGTTAGCAGCACTGGCCCCACCCACCTCAGTACTGGCCCCACCCACAACAGCTCCATCCTCTTCTTTTGTATATACAGAACTGAAGAAGCCATTAAGTAACTCAACTTTCTCCTGATCCCCAGTTATTAATTCCCCGTCACCATTATTTAGGGGTCCTACATGTTCTGACCTTGTTTTTTTTTGCATTAATATATTTGAAGAATTTTTGGGGGTTTCTTTTGCTATCTATGGCTACCTGCCTTTCATTGTGAATTTTTGCTGCTTTTATTACATTTTTACAGGTTTTGTTGACTTCTTTGTAATGTTTAAAGGCTACAGCTGACCCCTCTGATTTGTATTTTTTGAATGCCCCTTTTTTTCATTTATAGCCCTTCTAACCTGTAAGTTGTAAGCCATGTGGGATTGGATTTTAGCCGTTTATATTTGTTACCCATAGGAATATATTTGGCAGTACAGTTATTTAATGTGGATTTGAAGATTTCCCATTTATTAGCTGTATCAGTATGTGCCAGCAGCCGCTCCCAGTCTATGCCCTGAAGTTCAGCCCTTAACCCAAGAAAATTGGCCCTTTTAAAATTAAGAGTTTTTGCCCTCCCAACATGTTTTTCTTTTCTACACTTAAAGCTAAAAGTCACTATATTGTGGTCACTATTACCCAGGTGTTCATGGACAGTGACATCCCCAACCAACTCAGCCTTGTTAGAAATAACCAGATCCAACAAGGTATCACTTCTAGTTGGCTCCTCCACAAACTGGCCCAGAAAATTATCCTGCAGGAGGTTAAGAAATTCACTCCCCTTTGTGGTTTTAGCTGAACCGTGACCCCAATCTATATCTGGGTAGTTGAGGTCCCCCATTACCACTATT
The DNA here is from genome assembly GCF_027789765.1 of Dendropsophus ebraccatus. Taxonomy (NCBI): domain Eukaryota; kingdom Metazoa; phylum Chordata; class Amphibia; order Anura; family Hylidae; genus Dendropsophus; species Dendropsophus ebraccatus. The sequence goes on from NC_091458.1 coordinate 83,961,236, forward strand.
GTCCCCTCCCGGGCAGCCCGCTCTGTTTGTCTATTCAACTGACCATCTATCCCCTCAGTAATGTTGGGGGGTCTATAGATTACACCAAGAATAATTTTTTCACTCTTTACCTCCTTCTGTAGTTCTACCCATAATGCTTCCACATCATCACAGTCATCGCCCACTATTGCATCTTTTACACTCACTTTAATATCATTTCTGACATACAGACATACTCCTCCTCCCCTTCTGCCCACCTGGTCCCTTCTGAACAACGCAAATCCCTGAATATTGACAGCCCAGTCATGTGAGGAGTCCAGCCATGTCTCAGTCACACCAACCACATCAATGGACTCCACCAGAACCAAGGCCTCTAGCTCCCCCATCTTGCTGGCTAGACTTCTGGCATTAGTAACCATACACTTTATATTACCATCGAGTTTAACCGCTTCATTATAAGAAATGGGATTTATTACTGTGCTGTGGCTACAATCATCCTCACTGTTCATCCTCAACAGATGGATCTCCCTATCCACTGGTCTTATCCTCCCTCCACAGGAACCTTCTCCTCCCACCTCAATGTTCTGTCCCCTCTCTAACCTATCCGCTACTATATTACATACTACATTGTCCTCCCTCCACATCCCTAGTTTAAAAACCTCTCCACCCCTTCTAGGATTCTCTCCCCCAGCACAGTGGACCCCCTTCCATTAAGGTGCAAATTATCTGCGGAAAACAGTTTGTACCCCAATGAAAATTCAGCCCAGTGCTCTAAAAACACAAACCCTTCTCCTCTACACCATGACTTGAGCCATGCATTTAACTCCCTAAGCTCCCGCTGTCTTTCCTGCGATGCGCATGGCACAGGCAGTATTCCAGAGAATACCACCTTGGAGGTTCTTCCCTTCAACTTAGCACCTAAATTTCTCTAAAATTATTTTTAATAGACCTCCACCTACCTTGTATCCTGTCATTGGTTCCCACATGGACCACGACAGCTGGGTCACCCCCAGCCCCCCCAAGTAATTTATCGGCCCTTTCCACCACCATATACATATGGAAAGAAATGGACTACAGCCACTCCTCTGTTCTCCACATGGAGTAAAATGCAAAAAAACACCTCCACACCAAAAAGATCTGGTGAAAAGACATGTAATTTATTCCATTAAAACAGGTAAAAGAACAACACATTTTGAAGCCAATACCATCATTTTATGTGGGGTAGCGTGGCTCAGAGCCAGGAGGTTTAGTCTCACAGTAGTAAGGTTACCTCTCAGCTGGTTGTGGCCAGGAAGCTTTATGATAACCATTTAATTGCAAAATATTGTAATACATTAGCATTGCAGTGTATTATACAGACAAGAAAGCAATCACATGTAGAAGTATGAATAGAGTGAGTAGTAAAATATTAAAAACATAATAAAAACACACAGGTAACACAAATCCTAAATGCCTCCATTTTCCCTTATATCTTAAAAAATTATCATCACATCTAATAATGTCTGATCAATATGTAGCGTTATTTATGCCCCATGGTAAATTCCATCTGAAAAAATACCTTAAAGGAGAAGTCCGGCAAAAATTTTCATTAAAGTATTGTATTGCCCCCCAAAAGTTATACAAATCCCCAATATACACTTATTACGGGAAATTAACGTAAAGTGCTTTTTTCCCTGCACTTACTACTGCATCAAGACTTCACTTTCTGGATAAAATGGTGATGTTACGACCCGACTCCCAGAGCTGTGCAGGCTGTGGCTGCTGGAGAGGCTGATGGCAGGGGGGACACTGAGGGACACAGGGCACTGGAGGGAAACTGAGCATCCCTCTGCCATCATCCTGTCTAGCAGCCGCACAGCTCTGGGTGTCGGGTCGTGACATCACCATTTTATCCAGGAAGTGAAGCCTTGATGCAGTAGTAAGTGCAGGGAAAAAAGCACTTTATAAGTATTTCCCGTAATAAGTGTATATTGGTGATTTTTATAACTTTGGGGGGCAATACAATACTTTAATAAAAATTTTCACTGCACTTCTCCTTTTATATTGGAATTGCTGTTTGTTGGTTACCTTACCTCACAAATGATGGATTGAAAAAAAGTAATAAAAAATTGAATACATATACTAAAAGGGTTGACGCCTTTTCTTCCTTTTTTTTAGGTGTGGTGATCAAAAAACAAAAATTCTCATTGAGCATTTGCTTTTATTTATTTTTTACACATATATAAATAAAATAATGTTTTATTAGTTTGAACATTACCTTACTGAGGACATGCCAGTTAGCTTTATTTTGTTAATAATTTTTTATGATTATATATTTAAAAAAAAATAAAATATATTTTTTTACGTTCCCATAGGGAAATTTACTAGGCCCAATAAAACCCATGATATCCTACATTCATCCCCCAGTTTAACTTCTGAAGATGCTGCAGTCGTGAACGACCATGGCATCTAGAAGAATAAATGGCTAAGAATGAAGATCTCTCTGATCCTAGGCTTATGAGGGCTGCAGGGCCCCCTGGTGGGCATCAATGGTTTAATCCACATTTTAGAGAACCTCTCGTTGCAGTCTCCCTCCTTTAATACAAGTCAAGCTCCGCTGACTCGTTTTGATCCTTCTCTACTTAGAGAACAGATACTATTAGAAAATATACAAGAAATTTTGCAGATTCTGAATAAAAACTTGGCAGGTGGAAAGAGTGGAAGGAGAATAAAATTGCTGGCACAGGAGAGACTCTACATTCTGTAATATCTATGTAACAGGCAACGGTTTACAATACTTGTAATGGAAATATAATTCCCAAGATACTATAATCCTGTTTCCCTCATTTATGTAATTTCACAGGAATTAAGTCTCGGGGCTGGGGGAGTCTCTCCCATTGTTTATATTGTCTGAAAAATAATCTGTGTGTTTATCTAGGACTCTTTATCTATATGTCCAAAAAAGCTGCATAGCCATCTGTGAGGTAAAACAAATACCTCTCTCCTACCCATCGTGGTTTTGTTATATTTACAATAGTATAGCGTTTCCTAGTAGAAGCCCTTTCTTTTATCATTACAGGGGTGCACTTCAGAAACTATGAAAAAAATCATTTATTGAGCTGCAAGGTTCAAGGCAGGAAGCTGAGAATCACTTTTTATGTACCTCAATCCACTATAATTCAGTAAACTAAAGCCAACAGTCTACTCCCTTATTTAACCACAGCAGGACTCACAGCTTTCGGCAGCTAATCCATAATACATAGTTAATAACTTCAAAGGTTCACACTTTGAATAACTAGTCATTTTTATAGCTTAGTTCCTGATGTGTCCACAAAAGAAGAAACAGGTGGTATTTGAGACAGTAATACTACAGGTTTATGGAAAACTCATATAGTTCATTTAGCCTCTGCTCACACATCATACACTACTTTAATCTTCTTCAATAAATTATATGACTGAGTATATCTAAATTTAAGTGAATATAGGTAGGAAACGTAAGGCTGTGTTTTAAACTACAGTTTTACAGGCCTGTCTCCAATAAATGGTATTTTATAAATAATTGCCCACACTTGTTCTAAAGGGTGCAAGAAGTTTCTATGTACCATTGATAGTAGTCAGACAGGGGCTGACATAGGGTATGCACTCACTGGAAAAAAAAAACCTCCCACAAAAGCCTTAAAACAACATGCTTATTATCTCGGGTTGAGGCATACAGAGGTAAAATACCCACAATCTGACCCCTCCAAACCACTTGTACCCTCAGATAGCTGCTTTTAATCAAAGATCTGTCCTGGGGTCCGTTTGGCAGGTGATGCAGTTATTGTCCTAAAAAAACTATTGTGTCCTAACCTTGCACCACCCCTCCGTCCCTCCTCCCCACCCTTTTCATCATTAGGAATGCCACTGGCAGGATTTTTCCTATTCCTCTGCAGTCAACACAGCACAGGTGCCTTAATGATCCAGCCTATGTGCAGTGTTCACACAGGTGATGAATAGGAGAATTCCTGCCTGGGGCATTCATAATGATGAGGAGGGCAGGGAGGAGGTACAGAGAGGTTGTGCAAGCTTAATGCACAGACACGCTAAGCCACACCAATTTAACACAGGGCTGCAAATTTAAAAGTAGTTTTATAGGACAATAACTGCATCACCTGCCGATTGAACCCCAGGACAGATCTTGGATTAAAAGCAGCTAACTAAAGGTACAAGCGGTTTGGAGTGGGCAGATTGTGAGTACAGAGTCACTTTAAGTCCCCCCTGCACACACAGAATTGTGGCCTCCTAACCCCTAGAATTCCTATAGCTTATTAGCTTGTTTGTCCTTTTTACTTTTTGAAAGTTACCAATTATTTATTCATTGCAGCATATGCTTTTAGAGAGTAGTGTTGACGTTCTTGTATATTCCTTCTGTTTACCTGTTTTAGATAATGTGGCAAGCATTGGTTTTCAGTAGAGATGAGCGAAGCAAATAGGAGAAATTCTGATTTGCAGTGAGTCAGGCATTCATAGCAATTCACAAATTCAACAGATTTGCTTCACAAATTCAGTAAAAATGGCGGCCGCACTTGTTAGCTTACAATACTGTCTTTTGGCAGGAGCAATGGATTATCCATAATGCCAAGTCCCACTGTGATGTCAGTAAACCACCCTCTATATAAGGTGATACGCTTCCTGGAGGCAAGAGGAAAAGATGGGAGGGTGGATTGTGGGTGTTTTTTTTTGTGGGAGCAGTGAAGTCATTGTCCAGTATACCAAGTAACTGGGTGACTGTTGTTTATTATACCACAGGGTCCATCTTAATAACTTACTGGGTGCTCATTTACCAATATCCACTGCTGTCCTGGGAGAAAATTTATATTACGCTGCTGATCCACCAATGTCCTCTACTGTCCATGGCGGAAATTGAATGATTGACATAAAATAAAAATCACTACTCTGTAATAGTCCCACTATTGTAACTACTATAGTTTGCCTGTTTTAATGAAATCTGTTTTTATGCGATTCGTGAATATTTGCGAAATGAATTTCCGAGTCATTCACTCTAGTTGTCAGCCATTTTAATTGCTACTTTCTCAGTAATATTCTCAATACTTTATCTTAATGATGCCTCTGGCTGTGCAGAGAAAGGGGGTGGAGTCTTATCACTAGAGTTTACCTAATGAGGCCAACTTACAGTAATTAGGCTGTTGGAGTCCAGCCAGAGTTGCTGTCAGTTCACATTATCTGCAGTTTTGATGATGCATCTTTTATTTAAATGGGCACTGTTGTTCCTAATAAATAATTTGAAATCAGCATGGGAGGGGATATAATAAGGGGGTCATTTCTTATGGATTTATCTCTGCTTATTAGCATAATGAGTGCCAAGAACAGAGGTGAGGATTTCTCAGCAACATGATCGACATCCTGAGTGTCACGGGGACCAAGAGGGTAAGTATAAAAGTCTTTAGTATGGGGTAGGGTGGGTTTTGCTTCCCCGCGTGACAGGTTTCCTTTAAATACTGTTTTATAATTTCTTTTAGAATGTAATACCTCAGGATACCACTTGACTTCCTGTCCAGGTAACCACCTTGTAAGTGGATGTAGATATATATACAAAAGTAGTTACTATACATTCTAGCAACTGTTCTTTAAAGGAAATAAAACAAGTCAAAGAAGGACTCTTGTTTTGCATATTTAAATTTTTGGGGGCATCAGTGGAGACTCTTGATTGAGTACTTCATTGGAATTTTTTTCGCTGTTCTCCTTGAGTTCAGTGATTACTGTGTTTTGTTGGTTGATTTTTCATTGCCCCAACTAGCCAGAATCCTACCCCACACTGACGAGGGGCAAAAACCCCGAAACGGCTGTCTGTGGGTGGAAGCCTGCCTTTGCAAGCCCTTGTCATGATCGCAATACTCGCACCTTGAGTTAGACATTGACAAAAGGGGCCACCCTGTTGTTTCCCTGTCTATGTTCCAATACTCGCAACCGAGTGGTACTTAAGGGGTTATTTATCAGGGTGGTGTGGTGCTCTACCTATCATGGAGGCACCCCGTTGGCAACAGGCTAGAGATATCTGGCTATCCCGTGTTTTGAGACTCGTAACTGAGGCTCCACGGACTCTTGTTTTGCATATTTAAATTTTTGGGGGCATCAGTGGAGACTCTTGATTGAGTACTTCATTGGAATTTTTTTCGCTGTTCTCCTTGAGTTCAGTGATTACTGTGTTTTGTAAGTCAAAGAAGGAAAAAGAAAGATATTGTGCTTTTATCTTTTATTTGGAACTAATGACCTTATCACAAGTCACTGTGGGGAGGGCCATGAGAAAAGGTAATATACAAGCTACCAAAAGCAGCATGGGGAAAGACAAGAATCATTTTACGTATAGGAGGGATGAAGTGCTCAGAAGTGGAAAAACATCTTATTTAGAATTCTCCATGCATGGAACATTGGTATTATAAAATAATATTAGCTAATATATTCAAGCCTGAAGAAGGGATTAATTATTAACACATATATTATCATGACATATTGAGTGTGACTAGCTATGGTAATATATGTAATTGCGTGGGTGATGCTATATCATATATAGAACTGTACAATGCAAAACCGTTTCCATGACACCATAATGTTACACTTAAACCAGGGCTATGAGATAAACCTGGAGAATGAATTTAATTGGTTGGCTTCGTTTGCATTTTTATTAAAAATAATGGATAATATTAAATCGTCCTCAAATCCATAGACAAGGCTGCTTTTATGCTTGCAATAAGCTTTCCAATATGTTATTCATCCAGAAACTGTGAGATATATCTTGGCCTACAGAGCAGACTACTGTGCTGTTGAGTCCCTTACCAGTGTGTTGACATCTCTCGATCCTCCAGATTACTATTTAGCATGTCATGTGACTTTACACTCTTTGATTATATGTGTTCTTAGCCCATAGCATCTCTCTCAACACTTATGATCATAGCTGTAAAAAGAGAAACATTCTGCTATTAAGCTAGATGTGAGGTGAATGTGGATCCCAACAAGATCCTTTAAAGCGACTCTGTACCCACAATCTGACCCCCTTAAACCGCTTGTACCTTCGGACAGCTGCTTTTAATCCAAAATCTGTCCTGGGGTCTGTTTGGCAGGTGATGCAGTTATTGTCCTAAAAAACAACTTTTAAACCCGCAGCCCCATGCCCAACGGCCGTGGCTTAGAACATCTTTGCCCTAACTTTGCACCACCCCTCTGTCCCACATCCCCACCCTCTTCATCATTAGGAATGCCCCTGAAACATTTTCTCCTGTCTGAACATTGCACAGGTGCCTTAACGATCCAGCCCATGTGCCAGGCTGCCACAGGTGGGGAATAGGAGACAATCTGTTCCTAATGATGAAGAGGGTGGGGAGGAGGGACAGAGAGTTTGTGCCAGCCTAATGCATAGACAATCTAGGCCACGGCTGTTGGGCACAGGGCTGCCAGTTTAAAAGTTGACTTTTAGGACAATAACTGCATCACCTGCCGAACGGACCACAGGACAGATCTTGGATTAAAAGCAGCTATCTTTTGGACAGATTGTGTGTACAGAGTCACTTTAAAGGGTTGTCCACGTTATAGTGTACAGTTGAGTGTACAGTAATAGTAACTGTACAGCACTTACTGACAGCAGCTCCCTGTGTACCTCATAGAGCTAAAATCAAACACCTTCCCTCCAGGCTGCGTTGTTTTGCTCTGGGGGCATTCTCTTCATGTGTCCTGGATTGTTAAGGGATTAACGGGAAGAGAAACAATAAGCTCCCATGGCAAACATTCTTGACACCTGCCATCAGGATCCTTAAACACATTACACCATTAGATGTTTCCACTAAAATTGATGACCCCCCCCAAGCAGGGTCAGGTATGGGAGAGGGGATGGACAAGGTGTTATAGCTTGCTGCACTTTAGGAGCTTGAGAAAGCCTCTTTGACTCTTTTTACTACATAATAAAAGCATTTTTCTACATTCGGGAATCACAGACAGATATATAAAAGGTACCATGTGTCTCTCTGACCTAACAGCTATCTCACAGTGTCAGTAGTTTGTAATGTGAAATGCAGCTTACAGACCCCTTCAATTATATTAAGTAGTGCATTCTGATTGGTGTAAATCCAACACAGCTAAATTACATCACACTTAATATGAACAATACCCCATGGGGCGGTCAGCTAAGTGACCAGAAAGAATATTACCCTAGTAACTATTCAGTACCCCTAATCATCTTACTCCCGATCCAAATGCAGCTGACCAATTCAACTTTTTTTTAAATTGTTGGATAATGCCAAGGTAAGCAATTATGCAAATGCTGTTCATTAGCAAAATTGCTTACTTTTTCTGGTACTCTGTTCATATTGGTTATTGCCTGTTGCCTAGGTTGCTGACCACCATTCTTTGCTTTGCGAGTGGTGTCTAAGCTGCTGATGTCTCTTGGTAGCCAGGACCTCGGGAGCACGCTTTGGCTGGTGACTACTTTCGGTGACTACTTCTGTGTCTCCCACTTACACCACAGACGGCTTCAAGGCTTGTACACTGTCCCTCGAGCCATCTGTGATCTCGGTGGTAGACACAAAGATGCAAAGCTCAATTCAGCACCACTGTGTCTCTCTCTCATTCCCCCCTCTCGAATCCAGGATGAGCAAGTTACAATACATTTTTAATCTTTGCATAAATTAAAATGGCAGATCCTCTGATTATTTCTGATTATCCTCGAACTATCTGATAGTGGTCCTGATATTATGTGACCAACGTTGAACATTATGCATATTTTCAATATACTTTTCTTTTGCATTAAATATTCTAAAGCTTTGGAGCAATTATAAAATCTTTCTTTTCTGTCACTCAATGTTGCCAAAGCATTTAAAAGTGCTAAATGTCAGTACATATGTCTGTATTCAAAGCATTTAGTTTTGGTAAAAACTTGGATTAACACTTTAACCCTTTCAGGATCCGGCCAAAAATGGCCTAAAGGACCAGAGTCCATTTTTGAAATCTGACCAGTGTCCCTTTATTTGGTTATAATTTTGTGATGCTTTAACTTATCCTAGCATTTCTGGGATTTTTTTTTTTTTTTTATTAAAAACCCTAAAACCTTTTTGATCTCTGAGATCAGTGCTTGATTGCTATGGGCTGCTGGAGCCCATAGTAAAGAAATCCTGAGCCTTTATCAGCGTCATAACATTGCTAATGCCAGAACGGCGGATAGTCCCCCCTGCAAGTGCATTGTGTTTGTCTATGGAGGAGGAGAGAACCGACCACTAGATTTGGCCACTGTCAGTTTTGACAGCAGCATTTAAATGGTTAATTAGCAGAGCGCAGCCATTGGCCCACACAGGGTAATAGCTGTGGTCCCCAGCTGCTGATAGCAACTGATAGTAACGTGGTTCAGAGCAGGTAAACCTCCCACGATGTGAACCCTCTCTGAACCCCCGTCACTGTAATTTAAAAAAACAACTTATGACGTGTCAGTGTGTGACAAGTACTGTATTCATCCTGTTGTGGACTGCGGTGTGTATAACCTTAATGACTTCTGACATGGCTATAAATGTGGCTAGTCTACACTGAAAAGCCCCAATAATACTGCCAGACAGTATCCAGCCATTTAGCCCCATATGACCAGATTTCAAGTCATTTACTTCCTTGAATATAATTAATGATTTGCAAATTGGCCTTGTACTTAAACAAAGTGAAATCAAAAGCCTCCTTCCCAGACTACTAAAAATGTGAAGTAGGACTTCTAATTTATCATCCATTCTGCCCAGCTATCATCTTCTCAATTGCTGCTCCTAATAGGTTTTAACGTGACATAATATATTTTCTCCTAGTTTGATATTCCACGTTTGACTCGAGCTACAAGGTGAGCTGACATTTTTGTAGCATGTATGAATATATATTACGTTTGTGTCTATGAGCCATATAAAAACAAGTGAAGGCAAATTGTAATCCATTTTTAAATGTAAATGATGAATAAAGGAAGGCCAGAAATATTCTTGTTTTATGGTGGAGGCACACGTACACTATGTATTGCATTTTAATCTATTTTACAAAGCAGCCCATTACCTGCAATGCTCATAAGAATTCCTTCTAGTCATATCATGATGAATGGCTTGGATTTACTGGCAGGTTAAATACTTTACTTAATTTTACATTACGGTCAGCATGACGCTGTCTTTAGTGCAGATTCCTGGTGTGTTTTCCCCATCAGCTTGTGTTTCCAGCAGTGAGTGTCGCTGAGCACTTCCTGTTGCAGGCCTACTTGACAAGGTTAAGCCATGCTGATGATACACAGTTGAATGCAGTTTCATTTTTCATAGATTCCTTCCGATAACCGTAACATGAACTCTAAAGTATGTGCAAGGAATCAGGAGCAGACGGACACATTTTCCTCCCTTATATACAGGCATGCTTTTTTCTACTCTCAATAGGGTTTGAAAATAATTGGTATAGTGTGGGGGAATGGTTGCTGTTTTCCTGTTCTCTGACCCTATTTAATATGGACATGTATGTTTCCAATGACATTGTTGCTCATACTTAGACATCTTCTACAGGAAAAACAATTGTGTGATAGAAATGCAAGAAATGATCTGATTAAACTGGCGATCAAAACCTTGTTTATTGATTAAAGTTAAGATTTCATGCCACATGCTATTAGCCTCACCCGTTTACGTGTATATTATAAAGAGACTGTTAGCTAGAAAAGACATGCCAAACTGCTGAAATAGTTAGCTACATAGCTAGTAAACAGGGAACTATCCATACCCTTATTGCAGTTCTCTAAGGCTGAAATCACCTAAAAAAGTGTTTTCTGAAGGGTTAAACAGATGTGCCCAAAACACTGAAGTGCCTGGGGCTGCAACACCTCTCCTTACTTTCTTACAACCATCTCTGTCATCTCTCTCTCCATTATTGACAGACATGATGTTATGATTGTGCCTGAAAAGGCATCAGTGCCATCCTCTAGGGTGAAGTTTCGAACTCTGCACCAAAGATTACACTTTTTGCCTTTAATTCTGTTTCTGGTTTTTCTGTGTCCTTTGCATTTGGCTTTGCTTCATTGGTCCGTTCCATGTTTTTTTGTTCTCCCTGCACTTACCTTTGTTACCTTGTTGCTAATTGTGTCTGCTGTGTTTTGATGGACAGGTCTTTTCACCTTTGGATTTCTGTGTTTTTTTGCCTGAACCTATGAGCTTTGTGTCCGGGACTTGGTTTCCCTTATAGGTGTCTCTCTCCCTTCAGGCTGTGCTCTTGATAGCTTTGTGCAGCTTGTCTGTTCAGTTTGATCCAGCTTTTTACCTTGCATTCTGTGTTTCTGGTTTCCTGACCCCTTTTGGCTGTTTTGATACCATTCTTTGTCTTTTTTATTCTGCACCTTGCTTTGTCATCAGTTTACCTTGTTACAGTCTCTGGCTTTGGTCCTCTGTTTATTTTGTTGACTGTTCATCATGCTTCTCTCTCTGGCCTTCATTCTCCTTTTACCTTGTTGCTATCTCTAGTTTTCTTATGTTGCTCACCTATCTTTTCTGTGTCCTGTCTTTTGCATGTGTTTTGTCTTTTTTGCACTCATTTTAGAGCAGTGACTGTTGCCCAGTTGTGGAAGTCATTTAAGACCTGCTCTCCAAGTAGGTTGGGACAGGAGGGGGGATGCTAGCCATAGGGCCCACTTGTCTTGTGTCTTTCTGTCCACCAGGGCCCTGACACATGATTTTTTAAGCCTTGCATGTTAACCCATGCATGTACTGTAAGTCCCAGAGAGCTACAGCTCGCTCTGGACCCACTCTCAGTTTTCAGTGACTGCACATTTAGATGCTTTGTTGCTGGCTCTAGGTGGGCTTTCATCTGTTTTACTAAGGAGGGGATACTTTCTGACCACTCTGCTATAAAGCCCAGATTAGTAGTATGCTCCAGGAAGGGTTTACCTTCTTCCATATGGGTTCCCATTGGAACCTTGGTTTCATCTCTTTCCAAAGTATTTCTCCCCGTTCATTTAGTCTGGTGGTGTCGCCAGCTCTAGGACAAATCCTTGTTGTCCAAGGCTTCTTCCATTTAAGGGTATGTTCACACTGAGGAATATGTAAGGAATTAAAGAGGAAAGTTTTATGCTTGAAATTTCCTCTTCAACAGCTCTGGTGGAATATGCTTGGAATTTGAGCAGAATTTGAGTGGAGTGCAAGCAGAATGCAAAGCCCCAATGACTTTTATGGGGTTTCTCTAGCGGAATCCACCTAAAGAATTGACATGTCTCTCTAGGAGATCCAGCTTGTCTCTTACCCTAGGCTAAGGGACCCAGAGAACAGCACAGCCTGGCTCTATATCATACCTAGCTGGGTGCACCTGTGGGGGTGTAGTACTTTACAGTACACAGCCGGTGATGGTGGTTGTCATGATGCCAGTGCTAGTCCAGCACACAAGTGTGATGTTAGTACCTGCTTTATATGTACTGTTCCACAAAGTGGTCGTTGACCTGCCAAGCTCTGAAGGGTACCTTGGGCTCTTGTCACGGTAGTCCTCAGTGGCAACTGACCCACCTGGACCATCGGTACCGCCACCCACAGAAAGGGGAAAAATGACCCAAGGTGTGTGGTGAATGTGTATAGTTACTGGTGCAGATGGAAAGATGACTGAGTTCCAGTGATAAAAATAGAACAGCTTTACAGTGCACTCTCTGAATAATATAAAACACTTTGGCAGTAGATAGATAATCTTTGTACAGACTTTAGCACTAAATTGGATCTGTGCTGCAGAGATACTTGAAAGAGAGAGGTAGTTGTAGCTGTGCTTGTACAGTTGAGAGTAGTGTGGAGCAGCGTAGAGGAGAAGAGTTTGTCAAGGGAGTTCAAACCCAAAGAAGTACTGTCGGAACTTTAGGGAAATACTTGAGACATGAGAGTGAGAAGTTTACTTGTACCCGTGTTCAGACTGTCTGACCATCTTCTGCCCACAGTGTTGAGCTTCCCATCCTAAAAGGGTGATACAAGCCCCAGCCATGGTTACCTGGGTGAAGCTAAGTGTCCGAGGGCTTTACGGTTGCACCTGTACTGCGAGATAGAATATGTAGACCTTCTGGTATCTTTGTTCTATCCAGGCTAGTTGTTCTTGTAGATTAGGATACTGCCCTGCACTTTATAGAGTGGTTCTCGGCGTGGGCTGGGTTTATCCCCGAATTTTCTCCCTCTTGGTGTCTAGCACTGCATACTAGACATAGGAGATAGACTGGAGAAACTAAGTGTCTCTGGCTGCTTCATACACGTGTACACTCACTAAACACACTATTTAGTCTTATATGAACCTTACGGTACCGGACAAGGGTCCTGGCAGAGCCAGGCCCTGGCTTGGTTACAGCAGGGATGTCTGCTCTGTTTGTCCTTCTCCCACGAGAACCTGGATAAGACTGAAGCTACACTACCTCCCACCAAGTGACTACTTCCTAGAAGGATGTGTAAGAGCCCCTGGGAATGGTGGAAAGGAATGTGTGCAAAGAGAAAGAAGGAGAGTGATAGGCTCAGAAGAAAAGAAGCACCTGCACTGGAAAACAAAAGCACATGTCAAAAGGAATGTGTGCAAAGAGAAAAAAAGAGAGTGATAGACTCAAAAGAAAAGAAGCACCTTCATTGGACAACAAAAGCACAAGGAACAGTAACCCTTTGTTAGCTTCAGCTGTGCAATACATAAGAGCATACATAATAAACACTGACATTTAGTGACGAAATAATAAACTACCTTCATCACTACTAAGCTTTGAGTAAGGGGCTTTTGCGGCAGGTGTGAAACATAAAACATCCGTAGTGGGACACCACACACCTCATCAAGCCATAGGCTATAGCTCTACAATTTAGCCCCTCCCTAATAGCTTCCCATATCTTCTAACTCTCTCTCTCTCTCTCTCTCTCTATATATATATATATATATATATATATATATATATATATATATATTTGCTGAAAATAACCTAAGTACAAGAACTACTACCACCATTATAACCCTATGGTGGTTATCTCATTGATTATTTCCATTATTTATCCTAGGACATGGCTTTTCCAAGACATACAACTCATAACAACAGTGGGAAAGATTAATACCACTACACTCAGAGCCCCCGATAGCAGTTTATTAACATCTTGTGAGCTTATTTAGCTTACAGGTCTTTCTCCCGTTCTCGTCCTTCCCATACACTGAACAATCCATCAATTAATAGCTCTGTTAAGGTGAAGCAGAGAACAGTAGTCAAGGGGAGATGAGAGGTTTCCTGGACCCGGGAGGAGCATCAGGGAGCAGAACAGAGTTGAAAGGCAGTAGGCTGATATGCAGCTTGCCCATCAAACAAAGCGCTTTGTTGTGTTTAGAGTTTTGCTTTTTTTTTTTGCATTTTAGGTATTTTTGATGAATTACATATAATATTTTATCCTGTCTATAAGTGGCCCATATATCTGATGAAACCTTGACAGCTATTTTTTTTATTTGCATTTGTCTCTTTTTTTTTTATTTTTTGAACTCAGTATTACGTATAGGTGTTACACTACCATGCTTGGTTTTGACTTATGGTAAAGGAAATTTAGTGAGCTATCCCACCTGTATTTGTTGTTACAACCTTTAATATTTACAATATCCCTCATTTTTTACTATACAGCAGGTAAGCCTCTAGACTGATAAACTTATAAGCCAGTAAAGTCTCAAATAGTCATTCTCAGCCACTAAAAGTGCTGAAATAATTCATGAATAGAATCCACATTTCAGACCCCTGTCTTCTTAAAGGGTCCCCCCCATACGATAGTTTGTAAAATCAGATGTGTACCACATACATAATCTAAAGAAGAAAATGTGTACTGTTTTTTACGTAATGTACTTCATCACCGTTGATCTGATCCCTTCCTGGTACAGTGGAGACTGACTGATAATACTTCTGGGACAGACCAGAAGACTAGTTGATCTGAGCATGTGTGACCACCTTAGTGGATGCTATAAGATGCTTAAGTGCAGTGTCCCGGATCAGATGTTTCACTGCTGTAATGCATGTGTGTAGGTCAGTACTATTCAGTATATGTATTCTGGACTGAAGGTGTCATTATGCACTCCCACCACTAGATGTCACTCTGTATTCTATGTACTGAACAGCACAGCTGAAGGAAGGTTTGCCAAGGGTCAACTGTAAATGTGACTGATTTCAGGTATTCTGTGATGTGTTTTGCCACTGTCTGTAGGCTGACTAAGACCAATCCCCGAGGATACTTCACATTAGTCCCTCCTCTATCCCCTTAACCTTTAGCCAGGTTAGCCAAATGTCTCCTGATCTGTTTCCCCCAATCAGACACCTCCATTATTTTTTATTGTGTGGTAGAGCAGTTATGTGGGGTGCAGTCTGGCTGTCTTCAAGTCAACAGAGAAACCAAAAGTGTTGTCCCTGATGAAGGACTTTTCAAAGGTTGTCCTTGAGTAGAGATGAGCGAACCTCGAGCATGCTCGAGTTGATCCGAACCCAAACTTTCGGTATTTGATTAGCGGTGGCTGCTGAAGTTGGATAAAGCCCTAAGGCTATGTGGAAAACATGGATATAGTCATTGGCTGTATCCATGTTTTCCAGACAACCTTAGAGCTTTATCCAAGTTCAGCAGCCCCAGCTAATCAAATACCGAACGTTCGGGTTTGGATCGACTCGAACCCGAACCCGGTTCGCTCATCTCTATCCTTGAGGCCAAGACACAACTGTGGGGCTCCAAGCTGATTCTTTATTATTTCTTTCAAGTGTTCCAGTACTAGCCATGCTGGGCTAGTATCACATGTGGCGAGGCTAGTGTAGACGGGAAGCAAGCCCTGATAACTAAGACAGGAGCTAAATAGCCAGCAGTTGGGAAAGTGCACCTAAAGCCAAGAACTCTGCTGCAAACCTGCTAGAAGTTAAATTCCAACAGCTTGGGGCCTGTATCCCTGGATTTGCTAGTTTTAAAATCATGGGTAAGTAAGGCGTGTGTGCAGAAAATAAAAATAATAATAATATTGATAATAATAATAATAATAATAATAATAATGATAATAATAATAATACGTGCTTATAGAAACCAGCACCAAAAATTGCCCTGTTCAAGCATTATCTTCCATCCTTGGTGAGGACAAAACAGAAAAAGTTTCATAGTTTACAATTCCACCAGTGTTTATTCTTCAATTTTATTGCTTCTCCAAGAATAAAAGCACCTGACATAAGCCACCTGACAAGAGTCAATGCATTGTGACTACTCATGGTGATCTTATTTATGCTCATACTACCATTATACCTTGTGCTCCATAGAAAGGGATAGTGATCACTTATAGTGTAGTGAGGTCTGAAGCATATAACAATACCTGCAGTGCTTGCAGTCCTGGCTTCCTTGCATTTTTCATTTGTGTCCAGCTATAATTTGCAGGTCATGGGGTCAATGAAGTCAGTGGTATGTAGCAGACAGTATAATATATGGCCACTCCATGGAACATGTTCTCCGGCAGAGACTCCACAAATCTGCTGCCTAAGCAATAAACTCCTTTGGTCTCATGGCAGCGGCCCTGTTTGTTGCCCTCGACCAGCATAAGGTAGAAGTTCATAGCCATGGATACAGGTTTGTCACCTTTGACTCAAGGTGGTTAGAGCCCCAAGTGTCTGGATAGGCCCCCTTTTAAGGTAGCCCATGGTATCCTCTAAGTCAAGTCCAGTCTTTAACAAGTAACAAGAGACTTTCTCTAGTATATCTCCAGCATACCTGCCTAAAGCAGTGATTTATCTCTCAGGTATTTTTATTCCTGCTAGGAAGCAGTGAAAGTATTTTAAGTCTTACAAGTATTATCAAGGGATCTCAGTCAGCAACTCTTCAACTATCGTATTTCTTGCATCTTTATTGAAAGAACTGTGATTTATCATGTACTGCACCCTTAAGAAGTTTCACAGTAAAGGTTTCTACTGTTTCAGTAATTGCTGGAGTCTGTGGTTCCTCTGAACCTACACCACTTTAATGGTGTGTGTTTGGATTCCAGGTAGGGCATACACCACTCAGACCCCTTGAAAAGTGCTGGAGCTGTACACCAACACCTGCCCTAACACCATCTGGCTGCCCTGGGTACAGCAAGAGGGAATAGTAAGTCTATATCTCACAAACAGAAATGATTGTACGTTTCAAATATATTTAATTGCACATAAAGCATCAGTCAGATTTATTGGTCTTAATGGGAAAAAACCCTTTGGTTACAACTGTATAGCAAAATAATAAATCCACAGGTTAGGAATAGCCAAACTACTATAATCCGCTAGTCTTTCTAATTTAATGAGCTTGTGTTTCTTACATCAAATGAAATCCTTAAATAGCCTATATATATTTTTTAAAGAAGAATCTTTAAAGGATTTACACTGGGAAGATGTGTTGCCAAACAACAATGTGCAGTAGTGAGGTTAAAATAGAATTGGATGGCTCATACCTCTCTTTGCAAGAGTGCAGGGAATAGAGTATATCTTTGGTAGAGGTCACGGTCAGACTTAGAGCACCTCGGCCGTAGGTGCTAAACTAGTGAACATCAAGTTCTATCGACCTTACAAAACATGGATTTCCATCGATAAGCACAAAATGATCTTTCACGTACAACAATGTTTGAAAGAAGCAAACGTGTCCACTCGGGATCACGCTATGTGTCTGAGTACAGACACATACATGCGATTTTGTATACGCATTTTTGTCTCATCTCAGTAGCAACACCCAAAATCTAGTCTAAAATCGTACTGCTGCCTTTAAAAAGGCTCACTAGTTTAGCATCTACGGCCGAGGTGCTCTAAGTCTGACCATGACCTCTACCAAAGATATACTCTTGCAAAGATGCACTCTTGCAAAGAGCGGTATGAGCCACCCAATTCTATTTTAAACTCACTACTGCACATAGTTTGTACACTTCCCGATTTTATTGCAAATTATTAAAGGTTAAGTTTTAAGCCTCCGGGCTAAACATAGGCACTAGGGGCTTGTGCCCCACAGCAGAATATAGTTATAGGTATAGCTATGGATTGGACCAGTTAATGGTTAAACAAGATAAACTGTCAATTTTTTCAAGAAGTGATATTTGCTCTTTATCCAGAAACAAAAGCATGTCATCTGCATACAATGATAGTTTTGCCTCCCGGGTGCCATATGTAATTCTCACCACATCTGCTGATGTTAGAACTGCAGCTGCCAGTGGCGAGCAAAAGGCAAAAGGCATCGGTGATAGAGGGCATCCCTGACATGTTCCTCTGTTTAGGTTACTTGCATAGAAACTTTTAGATCTTCATAGAACAATGAATCTATGATATAAAGGTGGGCCCAGATCCCTTTTCCAATAATACATACAGTATAGGTCCATTCAATGCTTTGGTAAGATCTTATGAATACACAAAATGTGCCCCAATATTATCAACAGGAAATTGTAAATTAATGTACATCCTTTCATGGTTAGTTTCCCTTAATTTCTTTGCCCTTTGTCTGCATTAAATATTACATTATAAATCACAAAACAGCAAGATACAGGGATCGGCACTCCGGTTCTTTACCCGGATAGCAATACACACGTGGTAACACTAGGAGTCAAGATAGTTTCCTAGGTTGGGCTTGACCATAGAATTCAGCACAATTGCAATAGTAGATGAAGAAAGACTTAGAAGCACTTACAATAATATGGAAAACGTAGTTTATTTCTTTACGGAAAAATCCATTATGACGACCAGGCAGACAAGATGCTCCTCACACAGCACTGACAGTTTCGCACCGATAGCGCTGCATCAGACTCCACCCCACCAGCACGTCAGAGGTTTTATATCACCTTATTCTGATGTAAGGATATGGGTGTTACAAATCATGATAAAATCAATACAAAAAATAAACTACATTATGCTTTAGAGAAAGAGTGGATCTAAGTGTCTCCTATCGTTCACCTTTAACTTTCTGCAGTGAGTGTGCAATATATGAAAAGAGTACACTCACGTTTCAGTAGTCTTCATCTTGACTTCTTTATTTGGAAGCAATATACAAGGTTCGGCTGTGTGTGGTCAGAGCACTGGAGGTAGCTAGAGGTTAGGCGTCCTCTCCCTGCCGCGCGACGTTTCGGAAGGCGGGGCTTCCTTACTCATGCGCCATGAAAGGTTTTTCTAGGTGCTTGAAAGACACCAATGATTAAAAAAAAAAAAAAACTACAGAGAGAAAGTGTCAAAGATGTCACGTTCATGTGTACGTTGGATGTACAGAGTTTGTACACTAACGTACCACATGACAAAGGCATGGCAGCCATAAGAGAGTTTATGCAGAATAATGAAAATCTGACAAATGTGGACATAAACTTCATAATGGGTCTCCTTGAGATAATACTGTCTAAAAATTATTTTCGATTTGACCAAGACTTTTTCCTACAGACGTATGGAGTCTCCATGGGCTTGGCGGTGGCACCAAGTGTCGCCAACATTTTCATGGAGACTTTTGAAAGAAAGTATGTATTAGAAAATACATGGGGGAACACGTCGTTCATGTGGTATAGATACATGGACGACGTGTTCCTACTGTGGAGAGAAAGTGAGCAATCACTGATGGAATTTGTGTCGTATCTGAATACCTGTCACCCCACGATTAAGTTCACCCTAGAGCATGATAAAAGTGAAATCCACTACTTAGATGTGCTAGTGACAAAAAAAGAGGAAAGGTTTGACACTACACTATATGTCAAACATACAGACAAGAATAATTTGTTACACCGTACAAGTCACCATCCACCTCAGGTATTTGACAGTATAGTAAGAAGCCAAATGCAAAGAATAGAAAGAATAGTGAGTACAGAAACTAATAAAATATTATGTCAAAAACAAATGAAAAACAAGTTTCAACAAAGAGGATATAAACACAAACAAATAAAAAAAGCGATGATGAAAAAGAAATCACAAGATACACAAAAACAGAACCAACAGAGACAAATATTAGTGACTACATTTGACCACCATATTCCAGTGATAAGAAAAGCTGTCAATAAATTTTGGCCTATAATGCAAAGAGAACCCAAATTCGGGAAATTATTCCAGAATAGACCCATGTTAGCACTAAAAAGAGGTAAAACGATAGCTAACAAAATCATAAAGAGTGACATTAAAAAGAAAAAGGTGAATAAACAAACATTTCTAAGAGCACAACGCAAAGGCACATTTGAGTGTCTACAACTGCACATCGATAATAAAAGGAGAACAGATTCAACATCCTACACAAGGTTACAATATTAACATCAAGGGATTTTTTACATGTAGTACACAAAAAGCTATATACATGCTGAAATGCCCGTGTGGGAAAATATATGTGGGGCAGACAATGAGACAGGTGAGGGTAAGGATAAATGAACACAGAGCAATGATTAGGAGACATTTAAAAACAGAAAATACTATGGAAGAAAAAACAAAACAGGGAGAAACGAGTGTTGCTAGACACTTTAAAGAGGCAGGTCACCATATATATGAGTTGAGATGGTGCGTACTTGAAGAAATACAAACTACGGGTTCAGAAAATAGGGACAAGCAGCTGCTACTTCAACGGGAGACCTATTGGATAAAAAGGCTTGACAGTATCGAGCCGATTGGATTAAATGAAGTATGTAGCTTTAAAGCATTTCTGTAAACTTCACTCTCCCTGAGTAGACGACGTGAATGTATTATTATAATATTGCAATGTAGGTTACTAGACAAATAACATGTGCCATGTGATTTACATAATTTATATGTCTTTACGTATACAACTAGACTACTGGTAAGACCAGACGTCGGTATTTAGCTGAGTAGGAACCGCTCACCTGTGCACATGAGTAAGGAAGCCCCGCCAGGCGCATGAGTAAGGAAGCCCCGCCTTCCGAAACGTCGCGCAGCAGGGAGAGGACACCTAACCTCTAGCTACCTCCAGTGCTCTGACCACACACAGCCGAACCTTGTATATTGCTTCCAAATAAAGAAGTCAAGGTGAAGACTACTGAAACGTGAGTGTACTCTTTTCATATATCGCACACTCACTGCACAAACATGATGGCGGGTGTCAGATCCTGAGCCCACTCCTTGCTCCCTGAACACATGTTGTCAAATTATTAAAGTAGTCATACAAAATACATAGGGAAGCAAGTGACACTTAAAATAAAGACCAATGTCCCATATACTAAACACATCAAAAAGTGTCTAACTTATCACTTTTTGGTATAAAGGTCATTAGTGTGTCCATGGCTCAGTCCATGTACTTTAATGTGGCAGACTGGTGTCTTGCACTCAGGTTTCTAGATTCTCACTTAGCATTTTGAATGGTGTGGGTCTCCTTTATATGTTCCAAGTGGGAGAAGCCAGTGATCCTTTGACAAGAACTAAAGCAAGGCATTGTGCCAATTCTACACAATTCACAATTGTACATTCACACTAATGGTCACCTCCCAAGAATGCATACATACAGTATAAAATGCCCCTCTCTTTCTCCTTGTATCTATTGAGTGCATATTACTGTACCTGAATATCCCAATGGAATGACAGCTTTATCTTATCCATGTTCTCTTGGAGAACTATAATGCCAGATATGGTTTCTATGTTAAATCGGTTGACATTCATTTGTATATCTATGTTGTAAAGGAATGAGTGCACATGTAATATGGATAAGCTTACCAACAACCACAATATAGATGTTGCATAGCCAATAACTACAACAAACACATTGGAACAAAATAAAAATAAATAAAAATTGTAGTCACTGAAGAACTTGCACCAAAGTGCAAAATTCAAAGCACTTTTCCTTGATAAAGCTAAACATGTAAAACAGTCTTACAGCCAAACTTGTGAGTTCCCATGACCTCTTTTCAGAAGATGTGAAGATATCCCTGAGACTACAGTTTTGTTTCCCAGGAACTTGAACTCTGCTAGACACATGCATGAGAGTGAGATACCAGCTGTGAGGTAGGAGACAAGGCTTCCTTGTAAGACCAGATAAAAAGAATGATAAAAGTTTATTACTTGGAATGTAAACTTACTTAGACCAAATTACAGCAAGTAAACAGTAAGCTTAAAGCACTATATCACTCCATCTAAATAGGCTGATTATCTTGTATCGGGCTTTACAATATGGTCAGTTAAGAAAAATAAAAAATAATAATATTCAAACTCAAATGCAAGTTGAAAAAAATTCAAAAAAGAAAAAAAAAATATTTAAATGAAAATGAGCGTATTTACATATTTCTCATCGTATGTAATACAATGCATTTATATAAAAGAAAAATGTATTTAAAATTCCAGCGGAGTAAATTGTTATCATCTAAGGAGACAAAGACGGATCTTTGCATGAGATGCTCTGTTTAGTGCAAGCACATGACCCCAGTAACACTGTCCCTTCACAGACCTAGGATAATGGACAATGTCTGTATTCTAGCAGGGCACTGACCCAAAGCATACATCAAAAGCCTCACTGGTGGACAGAAAAGCCAGAGCCATCAAGTCAATGCCCAGACTCTATTTCTATCATAGGTTCATAGAATAATTTGAAAACTACTGACAGATGGCTCTCGTTCATCCTATAAAAGCTGAATATCCTCCTTTCAACACCATTTTAAGGTACAAAATTTTATGCTGATTTATTTCAAATATCTTTTTTTAAAAATACCTTTTTAATGCTTGAAGCTATGTTTTTCTATTAAAGAACTCTTAATCAAATGATGAAATTCTTTCTGCCTGCAGCTTCTAGTAGAGGAAGCTTTGATTTATTATTAAGTTCAATAGGAAATCTATAACACTGTATGCAGTAAGTGTTTAAGATCATAATCTGAGTACAGTGGTACCTTGGTTTAGGAGTAACTTGGTTTAAGAGCTCACATTTTTTCAAAATTGTGACTTGGTTTAAGAGCATTGCTTTGGTTTAAGAGCTCCCTGTACTGGGTGGGAGCGCGAGTGGGGGAGGGGCAAGGCCTGCATAGCGGGGTCTACAGCACTGTACTCTGACCCAGGAAGTCTCCCTCACCTTCCAAATCATAGCAGATCCACTTCAGGCCTGGGCTTGCATCAGGGGACAGGACTGTGGGGGTAATCACTCCATAACTGTAACCCCTCTGTCACTGGACAGAGAGTGCTGCTATACTGTGCCCACATCTGCCCTGCTCATTCCTTCATGCTCCCTGTAGTCTGTCAGTCCTGATTGGTTCATGCTGAACACACACCCCTTCCCTATTGCTGTCATGTGACCACACAGACCTCTGACAGCAGCCCTGCCTCTCTATTCTAGCCTGTTGTACTACGCTACTGTATTATAGGGATCTGCAGTTCCATCCTGTATTTACAAACTGCTGCTATTTCAGGTTTATGCAGTTACTATACATTATACTCCACATGCTGATTGCTATACTGTACAGTAACTTATAATATCACATATTCAGCTGTTTTTCATTGTTTGTTTATTTGTTTTACATTTTATTCAGAATATTAAATCATTACTTTTGGGTTGTGGAACCAATTGTCTGCATTTCAATGATTTCCTATGGGAAAATTTGCTTTGGTTTAAGAGTGTATTTGGATAACAAGCATGGTCCCGCAACGAATTATGCTCGTAATCCAAGGCACCACTGTATTTCCCTTTAAATGAAGACAGAACACAGCCAGATATAAAGAACAGCAAATGTATTACTCTTGCATCATAAAGAACTGGCAGTTTGAATTTACACAGGGTACAAACCACCAACGACAATGGATATTGGCTCCATCATGCAAGTATTAAAGGGTAGTTTATTTCTTCAAATACATTTAAATTCTACACAAGCATTCTCACTGATGACCTTGGTTTGTCCCCAGACTGGCCCATACCTAGTGAATGAAGATAATATCACCCAGTTGGGGGCTACTGTTCAGGGCCGATCGTCCAAGTAGGCAGGCACTGGGGGCTGTTTCAGTTCAGGGCTTACTGTTCTCCTATGGACTTGACATTAAGGTTCTTATTTTATTTATATTCAGTAACACAAATATTTGGGAAACTTTTCCAGGCTTAAACTCTTCGACTGGAAGTCACATGACAATGTTGGGATTCTTGAGATTTTGTGAACCCATTGTTTGGCCATGTAGCCATTGTCTTGTTTTCACAATGTAAACATTGTCCTTTCTGTTGTTAAACTGCTCATTATCTGGGATTTCATGGAGGCGGACATCCACACACAGGTTAAAGACGACACTTGCTTAATAACATGAACAGTCTTGGAGGGTCAGGGTTTATAAGTAAGTTTTATGTAAAAATAAAATTGGCTGCTAGATTTGTTGACAAGATGAATTGATGTAGGCAAACCCAGGTTGTCACATTATGTGGTCAAATGCTATTAATCTTTATAGCCACTATATAATGTCTCCCTGTTATATAATTAGATTAATTGCCACACTTAATGTAGCTGCAGATTAATGGGAAGTCTACCAGCTCCTCTGTGTCATAAATATGGGGGGATAAATAAGGTCTCCTCCCAATGCACTTTGTGATTCTGCTTCTGGGTCAAGTGGATAACAGCAATCCTTTCATCTTTGCTGTCAGAATGCCACTTACCAGCTAAAACAGGAACACTGCATGCATAATAAATCTCAATAAGACAAATGATCATGAAAGGTTGTCAGTGTGTTATTGTTGCTGCTGGTGGAGGGAGGTGGGCGCTATTATCAGTGTGCCACAATGCCTGACTAATTAATTGGTGAAAAATAAAATGGATGGCAGACTATTGTGCGCTTGACGTCCTCTCTGTATGCTAACTGGCATCTGAGCAGGCACAGGTGATGTTAATCATGACGTGAAGACAGAAAGGTAAGCCAGGTATTAGACGTCAGTGTCTTCCCAATCAATACACTTTGCTTCTGACATTTCTCTGTATATCACAGTGTTCCTTTCAGAAAAATTGCTAACATACCTAAAGCATGAGGCAATGAACTTGTTCTTTCTGTGTCTGTCTATTTGTACTATAGAAAGCCTTGCCCTTATAGTCACATAACTCTTGTTGCTTTACAAATGAATATATATGTCCGAAAGCTCATGCTGCTTTTACTCACTGATGTTCTAAACGTATCTAACGTACTAGTCATCGCCTTTCATTCTTTGGTAAAACATTGTTCAGGATGTGCAAAACTGCTCCATTATATAGGTCTGTACATTTTGTACTTCTGGAACAATCTGTCTATTATTGTCCTGAAACAATTTAGGTATGCACCTTATACTGAACATTTTAGGAGAAGTAATAAAGCATATGACTAGTTCTTTTTGCTTACTTTGCAGTAGCTATTTTTATTGCCTTAAATTTTCAGTGTGGTTTGTGAAGATTCATTATCAGCAGTACTGACCCTCACCTTAAGGCTATGTTCACATATATTTTAAATTAATCACGGCTGTTTTTGCAAATTGCAACACCGGCCGAGATTTATTCAAAGTACACGTTGCATTCATTTCAATGGAATTCCAGCCGGAGTGCATACACATAGGGGGAGATTTATGAAAGGGTGTAAAGATACACCTGGTGTAAACTGCCCACAGCAACCAATCACAGCTCAGCTTTAAGCTCTGGTAGAACAAAAGCTTAGCTGTGATTGGTTGCTGTGGCCAGTTTACACCAGGTGTATATTTACACCCTTTCATATATCTCCCCCATAGTATACACTCCGGCTGGGATTCCCAGCAGCTGCAGGAAAAAATGACATGTCAGTATTTGCGGCCACTATTTATTGAATAGCGGCCACACAGAACTGTCAGTATGGACCATGGAAAGTGCAGCTCCGGCCACACTCCTCATTGTGAGCTATGGTGAATTGGGATGCAGGCGCACACAAATGCATCTACATTCCAATTCAACAGAAATGACGTTCTGAGACACGGCCTGGTCATGGAACACCCGGTGTCTTACTAAGTGTGAACCTGGCCTCAAGGGGTATTAATATTTACACTAAGGCTAGAATACCCTGTTAAACAGATCCCTCTCACATATCCTTTGTGTCCCATATAAAGCATGCGACAATTTACAATTCTAGTAAGGTGACTGTAATAAACAGGGCCAGATTACAGCACTGGCAAATGTGGCAGATCTCGGGGTCCTTACCACTCCACTTTACTCCAAGCTCATGTAGTCTGCTCTAGTCTTGCAACCTAAGGCCGAGTTCACACAGTTTATGACAGCGGCCGTTCTGTGAGGCCGGCAAATTAATAAATGACGGCTGTTGTCGCACACCTGCAACTATTGCGGTTGTTTAATGAATTTATACGTTGTGTGAACTTAGCCTTAAAGCGACTCTGTACCCACAATCTGTCCCCCCCAAACCACTTGTACCTTTGGATAGCTGCTTTTAATCCAAGATCTGTCCTGGGGTCCGTTCGGCTGTATTCTCTACCTGTAACGCCACACAGCACGCTGTATTCTCTACCTGTAACACCACACAGCACGCTGTATTCTCTAACTGTAACGCCACATAGCACGCTGTATTCTCTACCTGTAACGCCACACAGCACGCTGTATTCTCTACCTGTAACATCACACAGCACACTGTATTCTCTACCTGTAACACCACACAGCACACTGTATTCTCTACCTGTAACACCACACAGCACACTGTATTCTCTGCCTGTAACACCACACAGCACACTGTATTCTCTACCTGTAACACCACACAGCACGCTGTATTCTCTGCCTGTAACCACACAGCACGCTGTATTCTCTACCTGTAACGCCACACAGCACGCTGTATTCTCTACCTGTAACACCACACAGCACACTGTATTCTCTACCTGTAACACCACACAGCACGCTGTATTCTCTACCTGTAACACCACACAGCACATTGTATTCTCTATCTGTAACACCACACAGCACACTGTATTCTCTACCTGTAACACTACACAGCACACTGTATTCTCTACCTGTAACACCACACAGCACGCTGTATTCTCTACCTGTAACACCACACAGCACACTGTATTCTCTACCTGTAACACCACACAGCACTGTATTCTCTACCTGTAACACCACACAGCACACTGTATTCTCTACCTGTAACATGACACAGCACGCTGTATTCTCTACCTGTAACACCACACAGCACGCTGTATTCTCTACCTGTAACACCACACAGCACACTGTATTCTCTACCTGTAACACCACACAGCACTGTATTCTCTACCTGTAACACCACACAGCACACTGTATTCTCTACCTGTAACATGACACAGCACGCTGTATTCTCTACCTGTAACACCACACAGCACGCTGTATTCTCTACCTGTAACACCACACCGTATTCTCTACCTGTAACACCACACAGCACGCTGTATTCTCTACCTGTAACACCACACAGCACGCTGTATTCTCTACCTGTAACACCACACAGCACACTGTGTTCTCTACCTGTAACACCACACAGCACGCTGCATTTTCTACCTGTAACACCACACAGCACACTGTATTCTCTACCTGTAACACCACACAGCACGCTGTATTCTCTACCTGTAACACCACACAGCACGCTGCATTCTCTACCTGTAACACCACACAGCACACTGCATTCTCTACCTGTAACACCATATAGCATGCTGTATTCTCTATCTGTAACACCGCACAGCACACTGTATTCTCTACCTGTAACACCTCACAGCACGCTGTTATCTGTGCCTGTAACACCACACAGCACGCTGTATTCTCTACCTGTAACACCACACAGCACGCTGTTATCTCTGCCTGTAACACCACACCGTATTCTCTACCTGTAACACCACACAGCACGCTGTATTCTCTGCCTGTAACACCACACAGCACACTGTATTCTCTACATGTAACACCACACAGCACACTGTGTTCTCTACCTGTAACACCACACAGCACGCTGTATTCTCTACCTGTAACACCACACAGCACACTGTATTCTCTACCTGTAACACCACACAGCACGCTGTATTCTCTACCTGTAACACCCCACAGCAAGCTGTATTACCTGTAACACCACACAGCACACTGTATTCTCTTCCTGTAACACCACACAGCAGGCTGTATTCTCTACCTGTAATGCTGATATTGGAATAAAGTAAAGACTTTTTTGATTTTTTTTTTTCTTTTCATTTCCACGCACATATTATGATCAAGCATCTTTTATCTTTGAAGTTGAGCCCCACAATAAGGCTCTGATCCTCTCTGCGGTTTAGCATCATTTACTTGTGTTACTGCATCATTTTTGTGAATACGCTGCAGTACTGAAAGGACACTCCAACATGTGTGAACACAGCCCTAATTTTACTGCACACTTCTGCACAATTAGAGAGATCAGTGCTGCACCTGCTTCTGGCCTGTCAGAGATGGTGAATCACTCAGGGGATTGGGGGATCCAGCCAAGCCTCCTGTGACATCACGCCCTGCCCCCTGTCTGCGTCATCAGCCTGATCTCAGCAAACACACACAATGTGAGACAGAGGCATGGAAGATTTGTCTCCTAAGGGGGGATAGCAGAAGGAGCAGGAGACAATGTGGATTTGCTCAGGGGCCATTTTTTTTCACTTCCTGGATTTCTATCAGCTACCAGTGTGGCAGAACCGTACAGATAGAGTAATACTATATTGTATAGACACATATATTTAACTTTTAATGTTTTTTTTTAATAGAAAACAAGTTTTTCTTATCCGGAGTTCCCCTTTAAACTGACAAATCTCAGGCAGGCAAGAACATAATAACGAAAGTATACTTACCTGTACCCGTGCCCTCATATTTTTTTGCACTTACGCTGTTTACTGTGCATGATCAGGAATGTGATCGTTTAATAGTTCGGGAGAATATGCAAGCGGCGATACCAAATATGTTTATTTATTTATTAAGAATGGGAGGTATTTCACTATGAATTTTGGGAGTCTATGTAGAACAGATGGTATCCATCATAACTATATGGGAAGGTATGGAGATCATGGAGCAAAAAGAATAGACCTTAATATGGTGCATTTTTACACCGTCTAGTTTCCACTGTCAAGCTAATTGACTTTTTTTTTAATTTAATTTAAAGAGGTACTCTGGCAAAAACTGGTGTTTGAAAGTTTTATATAGATTTTTAAATTACTTCTATTTAAAAGTCTTCCAGTACTTATCAGCTGCTGTATGTCCTGCAGGAAGTGCTGTGTTCTTTCCAGGCTGACACAGTGCACAATCTCTGCTGCCACCTCTTTCCATGACAGGAACTCTTCAGAGCAGTAGCAAATCCCCATATAAAACCTTTTCTACTCTGGACAGTTTGTGTCGTGGCAGCAGAGAACACTGAGTCAGACTGGAGAGAATACACCACTTCCTGCAGGACATACAGCAGCTGATAAGTACTGTTTTTTTTTTATGAAAGTTAAATACAAATCTTTATACACCAGTTTATTTGAAAGAAAAAAAAGTACCAATTTAATTCTACTGAATTAATTACTAAGGTGAACCAAGATTAAGACTGTTGCACATCTTCCTGCTTTTTGGTATTTTTTTCTGGCACTTTTTCTGCCATGTTCTCATTTTAGTGTAAAGTTTAGTTCTCATTTTATCCCCTGTGGAGCTTTGTCGGTACAATTCGTGTGTTTCTTTATCATGTGATTCCAGGTTTTATGTTGAAGAACTGGGGAAAAAAACACTCATTTCCATATAGACATGACAATATTCCCCCCTATAGAAGCTTGTGGAAAAACACAAAAAAACACCATAGCAGAAAAATGTCCTATGGGTGTGGTGTTTCGATTTTCCCCACTGACTAACATCTGGTCTCTGCGTTTTTTAACCCCAAAAATGCCATATGACATATTTCTGAAAAACGCCTAGTCTGAGTCCAGCCATATAGTACATGAGAACATACCCCTCCCCTAGTTATTCACAGGATAAGGGATAACAAGACCTAAAGAGAAAATAATGGAGCACTGTCCCCACTGTTTATTTGAGGGGGATATGTTTCCCACATTCTCATAATCACTGGGACCCCAACCAATCAGCTTGATATCCCCTATCCTGTGGATTTTGCAGGGGGGGGGGCGACCTAGCCCACACCTGCATGTATGGGTGTGGAGGCACAATACTCTGCCACTGGGTTATGTATATATGAAATTATGTATTTATGGTGGTGTCTGTGTTGCTATAATTAGTGTGACCCTGTCACTTGACAAAACCTTTTGCCAAGCCTTGTAGATGTAGGTATAAACCTTGTGATGCATGTTTTTTCTTCAAGATTTGAGTGTTCCTTTAATCCAGGGATATGCACATACAAGCAGGAGTTCCACCAGCCACCGCTCTATACTACTTTTGCGCATTGTGCAGGTGATAGATCTTCGTAGCAGGCAGATGTCCAGCTTTATGACTCTGCAATATGTGATGGACCCCCAACTCCCCCAAGTTATTCCAAAGAACGCAAAATAAAGACACAACACATTGTAATCAGGTGTCAAAGGGTCCCAATTTTATTTAAAATTACATGACACTGAAAATGGCAGACCTCCGACTCACAAAGAGTTGCCCTCCAGCACTCAGGCGAGGAAAAACCCCTTGTGGGGGAAACCTCGAGGGAGCCATGGCTGGAGAGCTGCCCCTCCCCTGGGGTTAGAGGGTAATACCATACTATAAGTATAATAAACTGGATGTGAGAGAGATAAGGCTGCAATATCTGTCACCTTCTTGATGGCTAGGCGGCTGTACCTCTTCTCCTTCACAGATCCAGGTCCCCTGCTAGAACCTCCAAATTTCATCAAGGGTAGGGGGCAGTAAATTAATTTAAGCTCAAGGTCCTCTGGCGCATCCAAGATGGCACTGATCAGGGCGCGGTGCATTGCTTTATGGAACCTTCTTTATGACATAAGCGCTTGTCATCACAGTGCACGGTTGCCATGGTTACTGCAGGTAAACACATCTGAAGCATTAACCCATTAATGACTGGCGATGTGCTTTACTTCAGAGGTCACTAAACACACTTGTGACCGAGCAAACAGCTTATGGTTAGGCCACACTAAGAACACTAAATAATATGGGTTGATGTGGCCCATAGCAACCAATCACAGCTCAGCTTTTGTTTCTCAAATTACTTTGATGAAATAAAAGCTGAACTGTGATTGGTTGCCATGCACAATTTAGTCTAATCTGCCCATAGCAACCAATCAAAGCTCAGCTTTAATTTTATAAGAGCTTGTTAATACATGAAAGGTGATCTGTGATTGGTTGCTATAGGCGAGTCAGATTGTGTTTTGTCTCTGTCAGGTTAATAAAGGTGCTCCATTGCTGTAAAATCGTATGATGATGATGATGATGACGACTGAAAACACATGACATCAAGCGTCCCCATAATGCTTTGCAGTCAGCCCTTCCTCCATACCTCCCAACTTTTTGGAGGGACACTTGTGGTTCACAGACATTTCTATACACAGTTTAGAAAACCACTGGTATACAGTTATATACGGCGGATTTGTTAACATGAATGAGACAGCTGACAATCTGATTTCATTGTATGTGGAAAGGGCAGCCAAAGAGTATTACTACATTTCCCAGGCTGTCATAGGAGATCAGTGATCACCTGATTAGTTGATCAATGGAGAAACTGCACTGACTGTACAAAAGGGGCTGTCAAGTTGTTTAAAAGTAAAATAGTCCACAGTATTAACCCCTTAATGACATCGGGCGTAAATTTACGCCCTAGCGCCCTGGTACTTAACGCATCAGGGCGTCAATTTACGCCCAATGTTTCCCTGTTCGCACACAGCGATCGGGGAAGATGGCCTGCTATAAATCATAGCAGGCTATCTTAGCTTCTCGGCACGGGGGGTGGTTAACACCCCCTGTGCTTACGATCGCCGCTATTGGCTGATCAATTCAGATCAGCCAATAGCAGCGATCGGAACCTTTCTGGGTCATCGGTGACCCGATGACCTGGAAAAAATGGCGGTCGGTGCTGTCCGAGGACGGCACCGACCGCCATTACTGTAAAAAGTAATGGTGGTCACGGTGCCTCCGGACCGATCGCCGTTCACGGCCGGCCGGTATCAGCCGGCCGTTCACGGCGGTCGGGCTGGTGGCATGGCGATGTGAGTCCACAAAAATAGTAAATACCTGCTCTGGACCCCTCAGCTAGGTAGCTGAGGGGTCCAGAGCAGGTATTTGTACATTACTCACCTGTCCCGGGGTCCTGATCGGCGTCTTCCGGGTTCGTGGCGTCCTCCGTCATTCCGTCGGGTCTTCGGCTATTTCCGGCGGTCCCCATCGTCTTTTTTCGGCTATTTTCGGCTCCAGCCTCGTCTTTTTCCGGATTTTGCGCTCTGCTGCCCTCTAGCGGCTGATATGTGTAATACACTTATCAGCAGCTACAGGGATGTTCAGAATGTAGAAAAAGTTTTTTTTTTTTTTCCAAATTTTTTTTTTCTATTTTCCGCACCCTATCGCCGCTGAGTGTTGATCAGCATCGCACGAAAGTGCGCTGCTAATCAGCAACTCCTTTGTTGGCGTACTTTTTTTTTTTATACTTACTGTAAAAAAACACGTAAAAAACACCACACTACATTGAATAAAGTTTGACACTACACCACTACATACCCCATATACTAGTCCCCGTATAAAGATGGCCCCCAGGGTGTTTTCGGCGTCGGACGCATACGTTATTATTGCCTCCGACACCGAAACAGCCAGTGAGGATGAATGGGGGGATCCTTCTTTCCTCCATTCTTCCTCATCATCCAGTGACGTGTCTGGGGGTAGCGTAGCGTACGCTGCCCCCCAGACACGTCTTTTCCGCCAGTACCGTCCCAATAAGAGATGACGGTATGAAATTCTCCAAACTCTGTGTGAGTACTTCAGTGTACCCTTACAGATTTAGGGTACGTGCACACTGCGGAATGGCGAAGGATAACCCTTTGTGCATTCCGCAGCTGGCACCCGCCGGCGGACTAATGCGGGCGCGTGTCTCCACCCGTGTCATAGACTCCAATCTATGCATGGGCGGATTCCATTGTCCATCCAAAGAATGAACACGTTGGACGGAGAGCGGAATCCGCCCGTGCATAGAATGGAGTCTATGACACGGATGGAGACGTGCGCCTGCATCACTCCGCCGGTGGGTGCCAGCTGTGCAATGCACGAAGGGTTATCTGTCGCGATTCCGCAGTGTGCACGTACCCTTAGAGTGTATGATGGAAGGGACACCCAAATCCAGCCCCCAGATGCCCCCCCCCCATCCTCCGAGTTAGTGGGGAGATAGTTTGGGGCCTGATCTTCCCACTGCTGGATAAGGGTCACCACCTGTACGGGGATAACTTTTATACCAGCACCCCCTCTTCTGGTCCCTCGCTGCCTGAGCTACTGTAGCTTGCGGCACAATCCGAAAATATCAGAAGCAGTAATAGAGCCCTAATATTTAGCAGCCATGGAGCGGACCCAGCGCTTCTGGATATGAGGGACCCCGTATCGCACCAGGACAACATTCTCCAGGTGACGTCCCCCACACTGGAAAACAGGAGACCCCAGAAGAAGTGCAGACTGTGGTGTAACAGGGGGATCAGGAAGGACACCATTTTCCAGTGTGACGCCTGTCCTGATCACCCCGGCCTCTGCATTCTGGATCGCTTCAAGGCGTACCACACGTCATTGGGGTTCTACATTATCTAAATTCTGTCCCTTATTCCTTTTTCAGGGGTCCGATCCGGGGATTATTCTGATCGCCATTATGGAGTCGGGAAGGAATTTTTCCCCTGTGATGAGGCTACTGTTGTCTGCCTTACGAGGGTTTTTTGCCTTCCTCTGGATCAACACAGGTTGAATTTGATGGACACCTGTCATTTACAACCTTATAAACTAATAATTGGCCTAATACTCCCAAATAAATAAGAATTGTCCCTTTTCCCCAGCTAAATAGATATGGCCGCCAATCCCATTAGAGAATGCCATGATGCAATTACAAAGCCTCTGTGTGGCCAGGACAGTAGAAACCCCCCACAAGTGACCCCATTCTGGAAACTACACCCCATAAGGAATCTAACAAGGGGGGCAGCGGGGATATGGCCCCCTGGTGACGGCCACATTTGGGACGTGAAAATGAAAAAAAAATCTTATTTTTTATTTTCTCGGCACATGTTCTACGTAAGTGCCCGTCACCAGTGGGGTCCATATGCTCACTGCACCCCTTGTTAGATTCCTTATGGGGTGTAGTTTCCAGAGTGGGGTCACTTGTCGGGGGTTTCTACTGTCCTGGCAGCACAGGAGCTTTGTAATTGCGACATGGCCTCCATCCTCCATTCCAGCCTCTAAATGGCACTCTGTCCCTTTGGTGGCTTGCCCTGTGCCCATATGGCACATTATACCCACATGTGGGGTATTTTCGTACTCAGGGGAAACTACCCTACACGTTTTGTGTTCATTTTCTTTTTTAACCCCTTGTGGAAATGGAAAAAATCAAGGCTAGACCAACATTTAGTGTAATTTTTGTAAAATTTTTACTCTAAATCATTAATCTTGTCATGATTTTTTCATTTTCACAAGGGGCTAAAAGATAAAAAAAACACTAAATGTGTAGCGCAATTTCCCCTGAGTACAGAAATACCCCACATGTGGACATAAAGCGCCATGCGGGTACAGGGTAAGCCTCCGAAGGGAAGGAGCGCCATTTGGTTTTTGAAGGCTGGATTTGGATGGAATGGATTTCGAGGGGCCATGTTGCATTCAAAAGGCCCCTGTGTTGCCAAGACAGTTGAAACCCCCCACAAGTGACCCCATTATGGAAACTACACCCCTCAAGGAATGTAACAAGGGGTGTAGTGAGCATATGGACCCCACTGGTGATGGGCACAAATGTGGAACAATGTGGCGTGAAAATGAAATATTACATTTTTTACACTATAATGTTGGTTTAGCCTTGAATTTATCATTTTCACAAGGGGTTAAAAGAGTAAAAAAAAACAATGTGTAGAGCAATTTCCCCTGAGTCTGTAAATACCCCACATGTGGACATAAAGCGCCATGTGGGCGCAGGGCAAGCCTCCGAAGGTAAGGAGCGCCATTTGGATTTTGGAGGTTGGATTTGTCGCATTTACAGAGCCCTCGTGCTGCCAAAACACTGGAAACCTCCCACATGTGACCCCACTCTGGAAACTACACCCCTCAAGGAATCTAACAAGGGGTGCAGTGAGCATATTGACCCCTTGATGACGGGCACATTTGTGCCATGAAAGTGAAAAAATGAAAATTTTCCCTTTCACGTCACATTGTTCCACATTTGTGCCCAACACCAGTGGGGTCCGTATGCTCACTGAACCCCTTGTTAGCTTCCTTGTAGTTTCCAGAATGGGCAGCACGAGGGCTCTGTAAATGCGATATGGCCCTTGAAATCCTTTCCAGTGAAATTCAGCTTCCAAAAGCCAATTGGCGCTCCTTCCCTTTGTAGGCTCGTCCTGCGCCCCCTTGGCGCTTTATCGCCACATGTGGGGTATTTCCGTACTCGGGAGAAACTGCGCTACACATTTTATATGTTTTTTTTCCTCATATCCCTTTAAGAAAATGAAAAATTGAAGGCTAGAACAACGTTTTAGTGTAAAAAATACATTTTTCTTTTTTCACGCCATATTGTTCGGAAAATCTGTGAAGCACCTGTGGGGTCCAGATCCTCACCGCACCCCTTGTTACATTCCTTGAGGGGTGTAGTTTTCTAAATGGTGTCCCTTTAGGGGTGTTTTTTAGGTTTTGGCACCCCAGAGCCTCTGCCAACCTGAAGTGGTACGGTCAAAAATGACCAAATATAACGGAGGCGTTGAAATTCACTAGGCACTCCTTTATATCTGAGGCTTGTGGTTGCGTCAAATAGCGCAATAGGGCCACATATGGGGTATTTCTATAAACTGCAGAAACGTGGCAATAAATATTGGGGTGCATTTCTCTGGTAATAGGTTCATAATTATGAAAAATATTGGATTACAATAAAATCTCTGCACAGAAAATTTTAATTTTCAAATTTCTTACACACTTAGCTTTTAGCTGTGACTCCCCTAAAGGGTTAAAAAACTTTCTGGATATGCTTTTGCAGAGTGTGGGGGGGTGCAGTTTCTGAAATGGGGTGCTTTGTGGGGCTTTCTAACATACAGGCCCCTCAAATACACTTTATGGCTAGGTTCACACTACGTATATGTCCGGCCGCATATTTTTCGCGGCCGGACATATACGTATGAAACTCCAGCCGGGAATTTACGCAAGTTGCGGCCGGATACGTACGGACCGCAAACTTACGCCCGTAGCGTACTTACGCTTCCCGAGCGCTCTTCGTAGCGATCTAACAGCTGTCTTTTTCTTGGAAATCTTTGCCTAGCCCCGGACACCCCACAGGACCTTTTGGATCGGAACAAAAAGCTGGCAAAATGAAGAAATCACCACTACGTACGGGACCGCATGTTACGCTACGGGCATAAGTTACTGCATTTCCGTCCGGAAACAATGGTCTGGTTCATTTTTTACGGCGCCGCATACGATCCGGGCGTAAGTTCGTTCGTAGTGTGAACTGTGCGCCCGTAGATCGTATACTTTCCATTGTACGCAAACTACGTAAGTTTCCGGCTGCTTATTCATGAAACGCGCTACGGCCGGAAACTTACGTAGTGTGAATGTAGCCTAAACCTGAACAGGTCCCTAAAAATATCTGATTTTGAAATTTTACTGAAAATTTGCTGCTAATGTTTTAAGCTTTCTATTGTCTAAAAAAAATGAAAGATCGTTTAATAAATGCTGCCAACATAAAGAAAACATGTTGCTAATGCTATTTAATATATAATTTATGTGGTATAACCACTTTCTGTATAAGCAAAAAAGTTTAAAAGTTGGAAAAATGCATTTTTTCACGTTATTTGTTTTTTTTTTCATAAAGATTCGTTATGAGTATCAACTCCAATTTTCCAGAAATGTAAAGAACAATATGTCACGAGAAAACAATCTCAGAATCAGCCGGATAGGTAAAAGCATCCCGAAGTTATTAATGAATAAAGTGACACTGGTCATATTCATAAAATTTGTCTTTGTCATTAAGGCCATTTCAGGCTCTGTCCTTAAGGGGTTAAAGATGTACTCAAGCAAAAAAATTATTTTAAATAAACTGGTGCCAGAAATTTGTACTTTACTTCCATCAAAAAAATCTCCAGTCTTCCAGTACTTATTAGCTGCTGTATGTTCAGCAGGAAGTGGTTATTCTTTCCAGTCTGACACATTAATATCTGCTGCTAAAGTAAATAACTATCCAAAGTAAGTTCCTGGCATGGACAAAAGTGGAAGCAGAGAGCAATGTGTCAGACTGGAAAGAATACAACACTTCCTGCAGGACATACAGCAGCTGATAAGTACTGGAAGGCTTGAGGGGTTTTAGTAGAAATAAATTAAAAATCTATATATAACTTTGTGACACCAGTTGATTTTAAAGATTTTTTTCTTAGCTTGACATCCCCTATCCTATGGATTTTAGGGGAGCACCACCTTGGGCCCACCTGGGAATTTGATTCTTGGGGCCCACCATACCCTACACCAGATATAATAAGCACCAAACCTTTCACATTACTATAGTGACCTTGCACAGAGCTGTGTATGTGACCAGCGATGGCAGTTCACTACTAGTAAATTGTCAGTCACTCTATGCGAACAGCATAACGTGCCACTTAAGTTTCTTGAAAGGAGAAGTCCCATGAAACTAACAAATCTCAGGTAGGAAGGGGGTGCAGGAACATAATAAAGAAAGTATATTTACCCATTCCTGTGCCCGCTCAGCCAATCACTGACTGGGGATGGACACCGCTGCAGTTATTGACTGGCTGAGCAGGCAATCCATCAGGCGAGTATGTGACATTGAGCTGGGGCCGTGACATACACAGATTCTGTTCGAAAATGACTGAAAAACTTCCAGCAGCTGTGGGAGAGAGCGCGGTTCAGGGGCAGACGGACTGGTGAGTATAGTTTTTATTATCTTCCCACACTCCACTGCCTGACTATCATTTGTTACAAGACTTCTGTCAAACTGCTGACACTGTTAGATGCTGTTAAGTCAAGAAGACACATGGTACCTTACGTATATTTGTCTGTGCTTCTATAGCATAGAAATTGTTTTTATTCTCTGGTAGAAAGAGTCAGACAGGGAGGCCCACCTCCTGCCAGGGGCCCACCAAGTGGTAGGGCCCACAGGGGGATTCCCCTGTTCCCCTGTAGGCCAGTCCGAGCCTGTACATTTGTATATGCATTAGGCCTCCTTTCTATCCTTCCTCCCACCCTCCTCATCATTAGGAATGATCTAGGAACATTTACTGCTGTTTGAGCTTTGCACAGGTGTATTAACGATCCAGCCCATGTTCATTATACACACAGGTGGGGAATAGGAAGCAATCTGCCTGGAGCATTCCTAATGATGAGGAGGGTGGGGAGGAAGGACAGAGAGGTGGTGCCAGCCTAATGCATATACAAATGTAAGCCCCGGCCATTAGACACAGCGCTGCCGGATTAAAAGTTGTTTTTATGACAATAACTGCATCCCCTGCAGAACGAACCCCAGGACAGATCTTGGATTAAAAGCAGCTATCCGAAGGTACAAGTGGTTTTGGGGGGGTCAGATTGTGGGTACAGAGTCGCTTTAAAGATCATCTAGATGGCATTGGTTATGGAATGATATAAAGACTATCATGTATGTACAGTATATCAATCTAATCTAATCTAACCATTACACGCACCTATATTACATGGCCACTGTTCTTTTTCTAGCTAGGAGATTTTTCCATTCATGGTCCAGGCACGTTGATAAACATTTAGGTTCTGCCTAGATATGAAATAGTAGTAATAGTAGAGTCATACTCACAGTGTGTGCTGTTCTAGACCCTTAGACTGAATATATACGCCATGTTCACACAACGTATATGTTGTACAAATCACGGCCGTTGTTCCAATTTGCAACAAGGCCATGATATATACAACACATACGTTGTATGTGAATGAATGGAATCCTGGCCGGAACATATACACATAGAATACGCTCCGGTTGGGATTCCTGTCAGTTCACACAATGGAGCGCGCGGTTCCCATGCTCCATTGTGTGCAGTGACGAATTGGGATGCAGGCGTACACAGATGCGCCCGCATCCCAATTAATCGGAAATGAAGATCATCCGGCCGGTACTGCAGTACAGGCTGGGATGATATTCTCTGACACCAGCCATTCTGTGACCCGGCTAGGTCACAGAACGGCTGGTGTCTTACGCCATATGAACATGGCCTTAGGGTTATTCCACATGCATCAGAATTTGGTTCATTAGGATAGGTCATAAATACACAGCAAATCTTACCTCCACACACATAAAATGGTGAAATCAAAGTATGCTGCAGCTGCAAATCTGCTGGAATCTTTTTCCCAGTGATTCTAACTCATGGGGGAATGCCCAAGGAGGAAAACTAATTTTTCGTCTTAATGCCACAGCATGTAGAACGCTCATTTACCCAATAATCTGTGCATTTAAAAGGACTAGCTCACCTATCGGCTGTTTGAATCTTTTGTGTGGCTGGTAAAATCATCTCTCTGTTTAAACAGGGGATGTGCAGCCGATAACAATGCATCTAATGGCCGCATAAAGGACATAGCGATTAATTGCGCCAACTTGCTGATCTTCAAGACTTGTGACCTAAGCACTCGCCCTTGGTGCCTAGTGGCAAATAAACCTCTGAGTAATAGACACACCTTAAAGTCTGTAAGAATAATACAACGGCATCTATTCTTTGAGAGTATTTCATTTTATAGCTGTTTTTGCCCCAGAGATACCTGTTTTGCCTAGGATATGAATTGTGACCAGCAGATATTCTGGCTGAATATAAATGTAGGCCCTTCTCTGGCCTTCCTTTGCACCCCTCTTCCCTTATTGCCAGTCCTATTTTCAATTTTACAGCATTCTGTGTTTTCTACTACTTGCTCTATGCTCACATCTTAATATTTCAGTTTTCTGTTCCATCATAAGAATAGAAAAGCAAAAACATGGCAGTGCTAGATGCACCTCATGATAGACACAAATGGCGCCTGACAGACCCTATCAATTATAATGGGGTCCTTCAGGTTTCTGTCATGTGGCCATCATTGTACCAGTTAATATAGCGCAGTGTACTGCACTATTTTTCTGCCATTTTTTGATGGAATCTGCAGAGAAGGATCCTGATGGAGTCTCCAGCACAGATGTGAACATAGCTGTCAAGGAGAAAAGCATGTATAAAATCATGGTAATACAATTTTTCTTAGCGTACCCAGAGGTACATCTATAGGTTTTACACATAACTAGAGATACACTTAAATGTATCTACATTTTCATACAATACTAGTTCCTGCGGCAGAATGTTCCACAGTTGTACAATTCTAACAGTAGGAAACCTTTTTTAGTAGAGATTAAATCTGTTTTCTTCCAGACTCAAAGGAGATCTTTAATCCTCTGTGGGGATCGTAAACCTTACAAATGATCACAAAGGGGTAATACTGGCTGTTAGTACATTTACTGCCTGTGATCACATTCCCCTAAGTCTTCCCTTTTACAGTGTTAGAGTTATTCCTCTCAGAAATGATTTATACATTACAGACACTAGAAACCATGTAGAAATAGATTGGATGAATAAAAAGACCCTGAGTGACAATTTAATACATGGTCCCTGATGGTTCCAGGACTATGATACACGATAGCGATGTAACAAATGTAAATACCCAGCACAGAGATGGGAGCTCCACCTCCATGATGTACACGGCATAATATCAAACATCGAGTATAAGAAAAAAAAAGGATTTAATAAATATAATTTAAACTGTGTCAGGTACAAAAGGAAGTTATGTCTTGAAATAACATGACGTCACTAACTTACCTGTCTTAAGGCACACTTTCTCCTTTACCTGGCATGCTCTTGGCTTGACAAAGCGCACTTGAGCACGGAACAATCGCCTCTTAAGAGGTGCCGCTCACCATCTTCCACCTTCCTTGCCTGCTCCCTGATGTCTACAATAAACTGAAGACTTCTCCAGTTTTTGGTGAGTGCAAGACTTTTTCTTTGCTTTCATATTTATCCATTGTCTTGCATTGTCTATGCACCACTTTTGGAGTCTGTTCAGGCATTGACTTTTGCTCGCTACAGTCCTTTCTAGCGTGACTGATATACTGTACCAGTTGTGGCAACCATTTGTCTTTCCTTGTATTTATTTCTTGAAATGTCAATGTTGTTATAACACGCAGAGAAGACGGTCCACAATGGGCCAATGGACGGGAATAACCCCAAAATAGGATCAGCTCAGGTGTGAAGGTAAGTAGTCCAAGTGAGATATCACTATCGCGATATAGAGTGATCAGGATGTCACAGATGAAGGGGATTGCAATCTGTATGCTTACTTGCAATGCGTTTCGGCCATACCATATGAATTGGCCTTTGGTTTTGTAACATTTAAAAGGAGCAACAGACAACAATGTCTTATGCTTGATAACAGTCAATTCAGATTGTATGGCCAAAACACGTTGCAAATAAAAACACCGATTGGAATCTACTTCATGTGTGACATCCTGATCACTCTATATCCCGATAGTGATATCTCACTTGGACTACTTGCGCTGAACCTATTGTGGGGTTCTTATGGTCCATAGTTCCATTGTGGATCATCTTCTCTGCATGTTTCCTGACCACCGAGGTGGTATCCCCTGGACTAACTGCAACAGCCATCTTATGCCTATATTAGAGTTGTGCCCAGTATTTTGCACAACTCTTACAGGTTAGTGAATTTCATCTTGCACTTTGTCTGCAGACTACATATTAGTCAATAGGTGCCCCTGTGTTGTCTTTACTGTTGTTATAAAAAAAACTTTTGACATGTCAGAGAAACATACCATGTAGCAATGATCCAACAACACATGGTAAAAGCTGGATGCACACCTGAGGGTCTCCAATCCCAGTCAGAGGCTGTAGTACATAGATGTGAAGTAATCCAACAGCATCTTGTACTTTCCCTGCATCATGCCGTTTTTACTAGGTGCCTGCACCTGCCCATATAGGTATATTACTAATAGTGGCCTTGGTATTATGGCACTAGTTATTTATAGACCCATTCTGCTACCATCCATCTCCTTGCATATATTTCTGGCTTATTGTCTGCCAGAAACTTTTACACTTACCCTTCTCTATCTCCTACTGCTGTTCTCTCCCCTTATGCTGTGAAATCCCTCTGACAAAAAGGAAGTGGCGCATTGTCAGAGAGTTGTTGGTAGGTAGTGACATCACCTCACTGATGTCATCCAGCTAGGCACGGCACAGTTTCGCACGGTGGAGCGCTCCTGTAGTATACCAGAGAACAATTTCTACGACTGGGCTTAAGGTGGCACCTGTCAACAATAAGTTTATTGTATGTTCTAGCATGTTCGTATGTGAAACTGTTCTATGTATTTCTCTGTACAAGTGAATGGCTTACATGCCTCAGGCAGAGAATGGGTTACATGCCTTACACAGCACACACTAAACAAACTGTGTAGTGCAGGTGTCACTGGCAACAGTGACACCTACAGTCTGTAGTGGGACCTGTTTTAGGTAGTGTAGACTTTCCAGCTCTTTCCAGAACTTGCTAGAAAATAGGAGGAGCAGGCTCCTAAAAAAAAAACCCTAGTTTTAACAGGAAGTAGTGTTCAGTTCAGTCAGTGTACAGTCATGGTCAAAAGTTTTGAGAATGATACAAATATTAATTTTTGACAAAGTCTACTGCTTCTGTTTTTAAAATGGCAATTTGCATATCCTCCAGAATGTTATAAAGAGTGATCTGCTTAACAGCAATTACTTGTAAAGTCAATATTTGTCTAGAAAATGAACTTTATCCCCCAAAACACATTTCAACATCATTGCAGCCCTGCCTTAAAAGGACCAGCTAACATCGTTTCAGTGATTGCTCCATTAACACAGGTGTGGGTGTTGATGAGGACAGGGCTGGAGATCAATCTGTCAT
Source organism: Dendropsophus ebraccatus (assembly GCF_027789765.1). NCBI lineage: Eukaryota > Metazoa > Chordata > Amphibia > Anura > Hylidae > Dendropsophus > Dendropsophus ebraccatus. The sequence goes on from NC_091458.1 coordinate 84,004,139, forward strand.
GATTAAGTAAGAATGACACCATTGGACACTTTAAAAGGAGGCTGATGCTTGGCATCATTGTTTCTCTTCTGTTAACCATGGTTATCTCTAAAGAAACACATGCATTCATCATTGGACTGCACAGAAATGGCCTAACAGGGAAGAGTATCACAGCTAGAAAGATTGCACCTCAGTCAACAATCTATCGCATCTTCAAGAACTTCAAGGAGAGAGGTTCTATTGTTGCCAAAAAGGCTCCAGGGTGCCCAAGAAAGACAAGCAAGCAACAGAACGATCTCTTAAAAGTGTTTCTGCTGCGGGATCGGGCTACCTGCAGTGCAGAGCTTGCTCAGGAATGGCAGCAGGCAGGTGTGAGTGCATCTGCACACACTGTGAGGCGGAGACTCTTGGAGCAAGGCCTGGTCTCAAGGAGGGCAGCAAAGAAGCCACTTCTCTCTAGAAATAAAACATCAGGGACAGACTGATATTCTGCAAAAGGTACAGGGAGTGGACTGTTGAGGACTCTGATGAGTCCCCTTTCCGATTGTTTGGGACATCTGGAAAACAGCTTATTCGGAGAAGACAGGTGAGCGCTACCACCAGTCTTGTCTCATGCCAACTGTAAAACATCCTGAAACCATTCATGTGCGGGGTTGCTTCTCAGCCAAGGGAATCGGCTCTCTCACAGTCTTGCCTAAAACACAACCATGAATAAAGAATGTTACCAGAATGTCCTCCAAAAGCAACTTCTCCCAACCATCCAAGAGCAGTTTGGCGATCTACAATGCCTTTTCCAGCATGATTAAGCACCTTGCCATAAAGCAAAGGTGATAACTAAATGGCTCAGGGAACAAAACATAGAGATTTGGGGCCTGGAAACTCCCCAGATCTTAATCCCATTGAGAACTTGTGGTCAATCATCAAGAGACGGGTGGGCAAACAAAAACCAACAAATTCTGACAAAATGCAAGCATTGATTGTGCAAGAATGGACTGCTATCAGTCAGGATTTGGTCCAGAAGTTGATTGAGAGCATGCCAGGGAGAATTGCAGAGGTCCTGAAGAAGAAGGGTCAACACTGCAAATATTGACTTGCTGCATTAACTCATTCTAACTGTCAATATAAGCTTTTGTTACTCATAATATGATTGCAATTATATTTCTGTATGTGATAAAAACATGGTTTCCCCACCTACTGTACCTGAGCTCAAGTTTTTAAAACAATTTAAAACCCATTTAGGGTACGTTCACACATACCGGATCCGCTGCGGATCCCTGCCCTGTAAATTCTATGGTCAGACAAACTCGCAGCAGGATGCACATCCCACTGCGAGTTTGTCCGCAGCCCGCCCCATTAACCCCCTCACCGCCGTAGCCTACACTTCACCTGCTCCCCGCTCAGGCTTGCTTCGGGGCTCCTGATGTCTTCACGTCCCACTTAGCCAATCAGTGCGCTGAGGCGGGGGAGCGCACTGATTGGCCGAGCGGGATGTGCCGAGAACCCCCGAAGCAAGCCGGAGTGGGAAGCAGGTGAAGTATAGGCTCCGGCGGCCGGGGGGTTAACGGGATGTACATCCTGCTGCGAGTTTATCTGCTCATAAAGTTTACTGGGCAGGGATCCGCTGCGGATCCGGTATGTGTGAACGTACCCTAAATGGGTTTTAAATTTTTTAAAAACTTGAGCTCAGGTACAGTAGGTGGGGAAACCATACTTACCTTCTTGGCACGCCTCTGTAATGGAGCCCTGATACCTGCATCAGCAGGACACCACTGATGGTGTCGATTAGCTGATGGGCAATGCGTATCACAATGACCACCAACCCAGAAGTACAGCGGGGTTCTGTTACAGAGGTGTGACGTGGGAGCAAGAAAAGTATGGTTTCCCTACCCCCTTGAGCACAATTTTTATAAACAATGTTATAGCTGAAAAACCTCTTTACGACTTGCTTCCAACCCATACTTAACAATGCTGCCCAGTTAACCCTGCTCTCCCTTGGTTACTTCTCTGCCATCTGCCAATCCCTTTACTAGCTACTTATTATCTAGTAAATTCAGATCAAAATATTATCAGTCTCATAAAAGGCTATCAACCTGTGCCCTCCACACATCTCTGAGCTAATGTAGTTCATGTTTATTTTACTTGTGATATGTCATGTATTTATGTGTGTTCAGAGCCCTTGTATAAATGGTGTTTTATAATCAATATAATTCAATAATCAATATCACTAATAACAATGCTTTTGTATATCGTTGCTGTGTTTGCACTCTCCCTTTCTGGAGAAGCTGTTCAAGGCTTCCACGTGTTGTTACCTCTTATGCTCCCTGTGAATGTAGAATTTCAGGGACAAATTAAGATCCTTGCAATGTAAAAGTATCAGAGCAGAGAACAGAACGGCCTAACACAATTAGACACAATCAATCCTTGAGGTTACCACAATGCTAGATTTCACTGACTATTCCCAGAAAAGGAATTGTGCTTTGGAAAACTGTGATTTAGTGACGTTTTATTTGGCACAGGAAGGATCCAACAACTGTCTGAATTCTGACGGCAGATGTGGAATGGTTGTTACCATGGTAACTGCAGTACAAATATTTTTTGCTTATTGCAAACATGAACACACTGTGAGATGTGTAGAGAGGCTATTAATAATCCCACATGCTGCTTTATTCAATATTTATTAAAAGAAAACAAAAATCTGCTCACCAAATACAAGTAGTACAGAGGACAGAAAAAAAAACATTCACAGGAGGCTCGCTTTTACATAAAAATTGAGTCTTGTTTGCGGGGAAGCCCTTGGGAAAGGAAGCTTTCTATTGTTATGAACTACACTGTCGAGAAAGTCAGTAACAGAATGAAAACTGCATGTGGGCATCTCTTCTAACCAGTGGGTTCATCTATACTCATCTATGAAGTGAGGCACTTAGATAATGTTCAATGACTATAACACTTTTCTAGAAACGAGTTGTCAGTGTAAAGATTGAATGGTATTGCCTATGAGGAACAGCAGTTCATTCAAAAAACAGAAGGACACATAAGTTTGCCGAATTGAACTGCATAAACATTATCTATCTTCTCTTGTAACACTGCTAAAGAAAAGTGGATGGCCATCAAGAACACTTTTATCGCAACCAGGGAAAATAGAGAGCTGAGATCCATAAAGAAAGAATGGATGTCTGATGACACCTGAAAGAGAGATAAAGAGTAGAGATGAGCGAATCGAACTTCCCAAATTAAGATTCGTCCTAAACTTTGCGAAAAATCTGATGTGGGAGCAAACAGAATTTTTTGAAAGTTCATACTAAAGTTCATCCAAAATGGCGGCCACATATAAGACTTTACATTACAGATAAAGCAGGGTTGTAAGGGGTTATCCATAATCCCTTGCAGCCAGGTAGTGAGCTGCAAGGCACCCCCCTGTGATGTCACACTTTCTCCTTCACTATATATATTGTAGAAAGTCAGATCCTGTGCAGTGAGCTGAGCAAAGAAGGTACATGTGAACTAAATGGCTAAACCATTATCTGATTCCCCATTCTGGATATTTATATGTTCTTATGGTGGACATTGTGGAGTCTTACCAGTGTTGTGTTATTTGTTGTTGGAGTGTGGACTTTGCTGTTGCTCATACAGTGAGCTGAACATATACATTTGCACTAGTTGGAGACAGATAGGTAGACAGTCAGTATCCTCCTCCACTCCAAGGCGGGTAAAACAGGCGCAGGTCCAAGAAGTAATAGTGATATAAAATATCATAAAATTTATTAAAAGATTTATTCCAGCAACACAACACATTTCGAGACCGGTCCGGTCTCTTTATCAAGTGTCTCGAAACGCGTAGTGTCGCTGGCATAATTCTTTGAATAAATTTTATGATATTTTATATCACTATTACCTCTTGGACTTGCGCCTGTTTTACCCGCCTTGGAGTGGAGGAGGATACTGACTGTCTTTAATCCCTGTGGGGATTAGTCGGGAGTGGCTGCGGTTCATTCACATGCTATCAGTAAGAGTTGTGCCTTACATCAGCACAGCCTACTCAGGTGAGAGTTCTATGTGCTTACGTTCACTACTTCAGCCCTGTCTGAATTACGCTATGGAGCGCTGTCCTATATTTTGTTACAGATAGGTAGAGTCAGGGTTAGAGATCAGGAACAGATGGAGAAATAATATAAGCTGTGTAGCTGTGAAATGACTCCTGTCCTGTCAATTTGTGTGCCAGTATACCACAGCTCTCCTTGTGTGAAGTTAACCCATTGAGTCACTGGTCAGGTTATGTAAGGTGGCCTGTTGTAAAACCACGTCTGGCAGCAGAATAATTGTCATTAAAATAATAAGTTGAGCCACACCAGGATTGGGAGTCTAAGCGGCATCTAGGTCTTCATGCTGCTCCAGGATGCAGATGCTAAACTCCTGCAGCTAGAGGACACCAGGTTGCTCCACAAGTGTTGTCCCGCTGTAAGCAGCAAAGTCGGTGCAAGACATCAGGGAACAAGCCGAGAAAATGTGGTCAGCAAGGCGGGTCATCAGCAGGAAAGTCAGAGCAGTAACAGATGTGAGACAGGTATCGTAGTTAGACAGGTGAAGGATTAGGGCAGGCTGCTTCAGAGGCAGGTCAGACAATCCGAGTTGGCAACATGAAAGGTACATACATGGTACAGAAAGGGGTCAGGCAATAATGTAATCCGAAAAACAGGCACAGGTCGGAATCAAAAGAAGAAAGGAGCCAGCTCACCACCAGTGTGCAATTGCTGTGTAAGATCCAGCACTTCAATAGTGTGTTCCAACTATATGAAATCAGTATAGTTCAGGATCAGCATCTGCAGTGTAATATGTCCTCTATTTCCCAGCCCTAAATCCAGTCCAACACCTTGTACGTCCTGGGATCAGGCCAACACGTTTACTCATACTCATACTCATGGCTACCCATTGTTTGAATGACCCAGGGTTAAATAACTCTCACTGTCTCCTCCCCTCAGAAACATGGGGATGTAGATTCCTGATGTTTACACCAATATTGTTCCTATTAACAAAGTCACACTAAAAACTAAATTTTCCGACACTCACCAAGACTTGCTTGCAAACGTGCGTTTATTTAAAATGACGAGGTGCACACAATACAGCAGGGCAGAACGCGTTTCGGCTAGGTTGCCTTTATCAACTGGCAGACACACGTGTATGAAGCAACAAGAGACACTCAGTTTCTCCAGTATTCCTGTTATATCTTTGATGCAATGCTAGGCACAAGAGGGAGAAAGTCATGGATAAACCCAGCCCACGCCGACATTAGCACCCTATTAGGACTCAACACTGTAGGACAGAAGGTGGTCAGACATAGATCTAAACACGGATACAAGTAACACACTCACTCTCAAATATTTCTCTTAAGTTCCAGCAGAGCACAGTACTACTTTGGGTTGGGACTCCCTTGACAAACTCCTCTCCTCTACTTTATACTCTACAAGCACCGCTACAACTACGTCTACTGTATTCTACACTTCCAAGTATCTCCACAGCACAAACCAAGATAAGCACTCAAGTCTGTACAGAGATTATCTATTTGCTGCCAAAGTCTTTTATGCTATTCAGAGACTGCACAGTAAAAGCTGACCTATTTTTATCACTGGGACTCATACACATTCGCCACAGACCTTGGGTCATTTTTACCCTTTCTGTGGGTGGCGGTACCGATAGTCCGCGTGGGTCATTTGCCACTCAGGACTACCGTGACAAGAGCCCAAGGGACCCATCACAACCTGGCAGGTCACCGACCATTTTGGGGAGTACAGCCTGCCACAACAAAAAAAGGTACTAACATCACACCTGTGTACTGGACTAGCACTAGCGTCACGACATTACCATCTTTGGCTGAGTTGTATCATATCACTGATACCATTAGACATTTAGACCCCAAGGTGCTCCGGTGTCAAGCTGGAACATCCAGAAGGCTTCCCTATTATGAAGCTTGTGCCTCCTGTCTCCTCTGCTGCTCTCTCAATTGCAAATGCACAAAAGGACTCTGTTGAACCATCATGCATTTCAACAAAGTGATGAGAGACACCTGAAAGATTTCTTTTGCTGCTATGTCTAATATCATACAAATGCACCAATATCCTAACCCTAAATTTTCTAGTAGTGCATCCCACGTATTTTAAATTACACGCAGTGCAGCTGATCACATATGTTAAAAAAGTACAATTGCGACTTTCAACAAATTTCATACTCTTATTGCCACTGCTATCCGTTACTGTTTTAGGCCGGGTTCACACATTGTAAGACAATGGTTGTTCTGTGACACATTCACGTGGGACCGTACAGCAGTACCGGACAGCTGAACTTAACTTCTTTTGAAGAAGAACACACACACACACGTAACCTCTTTGATGTAACTTTTTAGGTCGGTGCTATATGCATTGTACTTATCCCGGTGAAAGCTGAGGGCCTCCATGGCTAAGGCATGCGGGATGCTGGTGTACAAACACACCATATTCAACCCCAGCCAATGGAGGTCCCCACTCCACACAAATTAGGTCAGAAACCACAGAGAGTACGGAGAATAGCAGAAACACTTGGAATGTAAAGTCCAACAATGGTCAGGCAGGGAAGGGGCTACAGGAGCTGGTTTAAATAGGCACTGGTGGCTCCAGATTGGCAGATGATAATGGCAGGTGGAGACAACTCCAGAGCAGTTGGGCACATGTGTACCCTAGTGGCCAGAGGTGTCACTGCAGCAAAAAGTGGAAGAGAACATTGGAAGACATGATCACCCCCAGGATGGGCATGGAGCACAATAAAGGCACGAACAGGATGGCACCGCCGCTGCTGAGTCTTGTCTGGCAGCATTACACATTGCTTCTTTTTCTCATTGTGCTTGATGAGGTTTTATAGATTGTAAGCCCTCGCTGGCAGGGTCCTCTTCCCCCATGTACCAGTCAGCCATTTGCCTTCATGTAATGTGTTTTGATCTTGTATTGTTCCTGTTTGTTACCCCTATCTATTGTATAGCGCTCTGGAATTAAGGTCGCTTTATAAATAAATAAATAGAATAATAATAATATTAATAATAATAATAATAATAATAATAATAATAATAATAATAATAATCCAGAACAATTGACTGCAAACTCAAAAGGGGCTATTTTAGCAACCGATCAGTATGGAGCATTTCAACAACCTTTATCTACCTGACAACCTTGTTTTACATGCACAAAGCTTTGCTGAAATGCAGAATAAGCTTGATGACCTAGCCAGCCTCTGTACAGAAGCAGGACCAATCATTATTTCCAAAACTAAATTGATGGAAATCAACATGGAAATCAAAATAGATGGAAATCAACAACCTCTCCAGTTTCATTTTAGTAGGTCAAACAGTTGAGAAAGCTGAGACTTTCCAATATCTTGGAAGGCAAATTGCAACAGCCGATGGCACCATTTTTGAGATTTCTACCAGAATCAAGACAGCAGGGGGCACTTTTGCAAGTCTCCAAAATGTTTTTCACAGAAACTAGCTAAGTGTGCTGTCCATGAGTAAGGTGTTGTAGGTATTAGCTAAAAACAAAAGTTGCAAGTCTTCACCGACCATTGTTTGGTTACATCATCCGAACCGTATGGCCTGCCAACTGGATTTTGAATACTATTTTGCATAAGCGGGGTAGACAGAGACCAACAAAATTAGAGATTTATGAGAGCAAGTAGAGATGGATTGGATGCACCCTGGAAAAGAGTGCACAAAGGGTTTGGGTCCACAAGGACAATGCAGAAAAGGTAGACCAAAAAGCTCTTCAAGAAATCAGTACTGTTGTTGTAAATTTGACCTGGCCCAAAGTAAAGCTAACACCAGGAACTGGCAACAGTGGAAGTCTTTCAAAGTGGCCCTATATCCTCATGAGCAAGAACAGGACTAAATCCTCATTTACAGTGGCCCATTTATCAACAAAGAGCTTTGTTTGAAATGCTCCTTTGGCTGATATCAGTATGTGTATCGTGATCAGCCAAGAGGTAGCAAAACCGATCTTGCGCTAAAATTATTTGCAATTGACAAACAGCAAATCTCCCTGTGTAAACAGGGGGGTGCGGCCAACAACAATATATTTTAATGGCTACAGGAACAATACAGTGATTGTTTGTGTGGCCCAGAAGCATGATTGATCGTGGCTTCTCAAGGCACTGCAAACGAGCATTTATCTTACTGATTGGCACTCGTTTGCGTCATTGAATGGCCCCATAACAGGCTGTATAAAAGGAACCTAAGTAAGTACTGAGACCAAACCTTTTATTTCCTTTTTTGATCTGACAATTTCAATTGCTATCACAGGTTGGGGGTCTAACCCTCTAACCTACCATTGTAAATGCCTATGAGTGTGATCCTACTTTTATAACTCTCATCCTGCCAATAAACCTTAACTAATGCCAATATTTTTATAGCAGTGTCCATTGATGGAGATCACGCTACATTGTACAATTGATTTTCTCTAAGACTTTGCATCTAAAAATAAAATAGTTCTATCTTCCCTAAACCGAATATCAACTTTACAGCACAACTTAAATGTTTAGCATCCAAAGTATATTCCACTTCTAAAGTTTACCTGAACTGTTCTTTCAGAATACAAATCCATGTCATAAAGTTTAGAGATTTTATTTTAGCCAAGCAAGGCTTTGTGCACTCGTGAAGCAACAATGAAAAAAGAATTGTGTGTGTCAAGTAATAAAACATTTATATATAATGAAAAAAGCTATGGGTAAAAAGGCACCTGCAATTAAACAGCAATCTTTGTTTATGGCCGAGCAGCGAGGATCATAGTAATAACCCTATATTCGGCAAAGGAACACTGAGATATTCACATGACTTCTACTATCTGTAATGTCTTAATCTAAGTGCATTTCCAGCTGCTATATATGTAGGTAAATAAATACATAATAGCCTTCCCTTTAATAGTCTGCAGTTTATTTTTACAATACAAAATTCCAGGATGTTAGAAAAATATAAACAGACCTTGTCAGGACAGACCTAAAAGATATTGTGGGACAGGACATTATTCATTGGGACAACACAGTCAGGGCTCAGTCAGGACCGTGGTCCGGTGACTAGAGCAGCACCAGGGAGCAGGGGGAAGGAAAAAACTTTTTTTTGTTTTTATTTTTAAAGTCTTCCACCTCCCATTCAAACTTGCCAGGAAATGTGGTGTCTTTTAAGGGGAAGGGGCTGTATTGTTCAGGTCTGGTGTGGTGGTGTTATTATCTAGTATTGGTATTGGCTAGGTCCGGTATGGTGGTGTTATCCTGTCACATTATGGTGGTGTTGGTCAGGTCCGGTATGGTGGTGTTATCCTGTCACAGTATGGTGGTATTGGTCAGGTCTGGTGTGGCGGTGGTAAATGTGACGCCTGGAGCTATTACCTACCAATCCTGTGGTGAGAATTCCCTCAGACAATATGCAGACTGCTCTAATCATTGATTCAATGTGGAAATTTGTTTATGTTTTAAGCAGTTAAAAACCGTAAATATGCGATTCAGACAATGTTTCTACATGTAGAGAAATGCATATGGCCGAAACCAGGCTCCCATTTCTCCCCCTGTAGTCATGTGCTGTTACCAGGATTATTGGCCATTACCGCATGAGGGTCTGGTTTCGGCTGCATGTGATGAAATACAGTAAATGTGGGAATGCGGCCTAAGACTGATCAGATATCATATGATGTTTAGAAACTAGAAAATCATGATGCTGATTGTTGAGTGAAGATGGGGCGTCTTCAGGTTTAGTGCCTAGGGCAGCAGCAGCTGTTAATACAGCCCTGCATATAGTATGATGATGTCAGTCACTTATAACCTACTTTACTCTGTTTCCTGTGTACAGTAAGTTGCCTCCCCTTCAATTTTTATTAGGCACAGTGTCATACATATGATTGTGTGTATTCCAGCCTGTCCTTTTTACTTCAATGGGATGGAACTAAAGAGTGTCTCAGTAGCAGGTTCAGGTGCTAAAAATGTGTAGCATTGTGCCAGAAAGCAGTGGAGATGACAGATTCCCACCAAAGCATTACAACCACTTTAATCAGCTGAATGGTAGGAGTGCTGTGACTTGGACCCCCACCGATATCAATGGCCTATCCTAAAGTTATAACATCAAAGTTGAATACACCCCTTCCATCCCTTTAAAGCAGTGCTTCTCAAACTGTGAGACGAACCTCACCAGCGAGGCTTCCCCTAGATGTTGGTGAGACACAGCTGACGAGGCAGTTTTCACAAAAGTGACTATGATCTGTTCAATCCTTTCGCTGTTTGCAACCATCTCCATTTTAGCAACATTATAAAGTTATTTTGTACTTGCTTTATTGGTATATAGAGCTATTATTACTTTCAGCTTTTGAATGGACTTCACTGCTTTAAAATGCACCTATTTTTTTTTTAATTCAGATTCTGACATGTCAGGTGTTGTGAGTGGCAGGGGTCTATTAATTGACCCCGATCAATTTCTAGAACAGCAATTTTTCCCTTTGTTTCTACTCTTGGAATGCCAAACACGTGGGCAGTGGATGCCATGACAGTTTCATAACATGTTTCATAACATAGAGTCTGTCACTGTGTTTGTATCTTGTGCTGTTTGCTTTATGAGAAAAGCCAAAACATAGGGACAAAGCGCTCAGCCTAGTGATCAGGGGGAGCCTCACTAGCTGAACCTCCACCGATCATACATTGAATAAAAGTTTAGGTATGCTTTAAATGTAGTTCTCCAGTTTCACACTGAAAGGTAACCACTAGGTCCCAGCCTATATCCCATGTGGCTTATAGCTCGTGCAGCCAACGTGTCATAGCATACGTCTTTCTTTGTCTGTACAGTGCTTCTAGAAGCAAGCTGAGGTGAAGAAAAAGGTAAGCAAGACATTGCTATGATCTAATTCCCTACAAGGATCTTATATATCTCAGTTGCTATTAAATGTCTTATTAGCAGCTGGCACCCTACTGATTAGAACCTAGGGCTCCTGATTTTGTGATCAGTGATGGTGCCACTGGTTGGACCCTGACTGATCAAAAACACATCTATGAATTTACAAACTCTAGGCTGAAATGCAGAATTTATGTGGCCAGTTTATTGTGTTTTAGACACCATCACTACAGAGAGAGGTGTCATAACCTATATCCTGTAAAGGTTGACTGTGAACATTTATGTTTTTTTTAAGCATGTTGGGATGTTTGAAATGTCTCTGAAAATGCTATCTTGTTATTGATACATTTGTTATGTGATTTTTCACTGGTCTTTGGGAGAGGGCCACATTAGGTATTTATATGGTTGGTACCCAATATAGCTAGGGTCAGTTTAGTAGTGAGATTAGGGTTTTTATCCCAAGTATCAAGTACCACAGTTATTTGTGTATTTAGAATGAGGGTGGACGATCAGAAGAATGAAAACATCTTCTGCAAGTATAAGGCTATGTTCACATAACGTCAAAAATAGAGAAAAGGCGGAAAATTTTGATATTTAACAAAAAAAAACTTCCGTTATTGCAGCGATTTAACTGACTGCAATGGCAATGCATTGAAGTTAATGGAAAGACGAACGTCCAATGCACACAATGTATTGAATAACGGACGTTTTTACCGCGGATGTCAAAATAATGAACATGATCATTATTTTCGGACGTCTTTTGCAAACAGCGGATGTTTTTTATTAGTTTTTCACACACAGATTTTTTTTGTCACCCTTCTTTCTCTGTTTTTCCTATTAAATTCAATGGACTTTTCAATTAAGCCACACCCATTGCTTGACAGCTGTTTGTACAGATAGACGGCATTGGCAATACCTTGATCTCATATATGTCCCACGTCTTTTACCCTTACAAGTTATTCAATCATGACAGGTACTATTTAAAGTAATTAATTTGTATAATTTTATTCATTCTATACCAATATCTAATTCTCAAAATGCATCTACATTTGAAAGGTACTTAAACAACCCTTAACAATATTCTAAGGGCCTTTCTATATGTTTCAGGGGCGACTGTGAGGAGCAAACAAGCTATGTCAGCACTGATTTGTTCCTCGTTCCCCACTCGCTGCGCCGCTATTACACACGGCGGCAGCGAGCGGATGAGAGCCAGGGGCGTTGCAGAGAGGTGCGGGGGGCTGCCCGGGTGATCGCTAGATCATCCGGGCAGCCCATAGCATATAGCAGCGGTCTGCTGCCGCCGTTTCTATTTCACAGAGTGACGGCAGCAGATCGCTGCTATATAAGTTGTTTGTCTTTCAACATGTTGAAAGACAAACAACTACAACAATCATCCAACATTGTTCATGTCGGCCGATCATTGTGCTTTATTACACTGGACGATTATCAGTGGCAAGGGACAATACCAGGCAAAAAAGGCTGATAATCATTCCGTGTAATAGGGCCTTTAGGAGGGGCCATACACCTTCGCTAACTGATGGCTAAACTATTGTTCTGCTGTGAGTTACATACAGTACATTATCTCTTCCTTCCTTCTAAGTAGCGGCTACTGCTGACGAAAGTATAAGGTGTATGGGGAGCTTTTACTCCAACCCGGTAAGAATCAGCTTTCACTATCATGAAGAATGTGTCTTTATTGGTGTTAACCATTTAGAGACATTAAGAAAGATAGAACAATGAGAACTTTGATTCATATTCTTACAGTGACATGTACATTAATTGCTAAAAATTGGAAGAAATTTTAAATTCCTACTATGTCAGAATTACTACGGGTATACAGTTTAATTGCAATACGGAACAGATGATTGCTGACAGGACAGCGCATTTCTTATATGGATTATTATATGAGCAATAAAGAAAGATAGTTAATGATAGAGTCCACGTAATTAGAGAAAGATTAGGATTATCATTATAAATAAAGATAACAGTGTTAATATATATACCGCAAATTAGGAGGAGGAGGGGATGATTTATTTTCTTTTTTTTTTGTATGGTATAAACTGTATGCACTTTGCTTTTATTATTTTTTAGGAATAATGTTAATAGAAGAAGTGTGTTCCAATATTTTTATTCATATATTAGAGAATATTATGATAAATTGCCACCATTTACATTATTTGAGCCCCATCCAAAACAGTTAAATTAATACTTTACATTGTATGGTACTGTATGTACAAACAAAACACAACAATCACTGAACTCAGGGAGAACAGTGAATAATTCCAATGGAGTACTCATTTACGATGTCTCCATTGATTGTCCCATACAAAATTTGAATATGCAAAAAAGGGATCCGTGGAGCCTCAGTTACGAGTCTCAAAACACGGGAATAGCCAGATATCCCTCTCTCCATAGAAGGAAGCCCATTGCCAAGGGGTGCCTCCTAGTGGGGAGAGCACCAAGCCACCCTGATACGTAGTCCCTCAGGTCCTCACTCTGTTGCGAGCTTTGGGACCTAAATAGGGAAACACCAGGGTGACCCCTGTAAGTCAAAGTCTAACTCTGTGGCGAGTATAACGACATAAGACAAGGGTTACCAAGGCTAGGCATCCATCCACAGACTGCAGTTTTGGGGTATTTGCCCCTCGTCAGTGTGGAGCAGGATTCTGGCTACTGGGGCAATGATAAATAGACCAACAAAACACAACAATCACTGAAATCAGGGAGAACAGTGAAAAATTCCAATGGAGTACTCATTTACGATGTCTCCATTGATTGTCCCATACAAAATTTGAATATGCAAAAAAGGGGTCCGTGGAGCCTCAGTTACGAGTCTCAAAACACGGGAATAGCCAGATATCCCTCTCTCCAGAGAAGGAAGCCCATTGCCAAGGGGTGCCTCCTAGTGGGGAGAGCACCAAACCACCCTGATACGTAGTCCCTCAGGTCCTCACTCTGTTGCGAGCTTTGGGACCTAAATAGGGAAACACCAGGGTGACCCCTGTAAGTCAAAGTCTAACTCTGTGGCGAGTATAACGACATAAGACAAGGGTTACCAAGGCTAGGCATCCATCCACAGACTGCAGTTTTGGGGTATTTGCCCCTCGTCAGTGTGGAGCAGGATTCTGGCTACTGGGGCAATGATAAATAGACCAACAAAACACAACAATCACTGAACTCAGGGAGAACAGTGAAAAATTCCAATGGAGTACTCATTTACGATGTCTCCATTGATTGTCCCATACAAAATTTGAATATGCAAAAAAGGGTCCGTGGAGCCTCAGTTACGAGTCTCAAAACACGGGAATAGCCAGATATCCCTCTCTCCAGAGAAGGAAGCCCATTGCCAAGGGGTGCCTCCTAGTGGGGAGAGCACCAAACCACCCTGATACGTAGTCCCTCAGGTCCTCACTCTGTTGCGAGCTTTGGGACCTAAATAGGGAAACACCAGGGTGGCCCCTGTAAGTCAAAGTCTAACTCTGTGGCGAGTATAACGACATAAGACAAGGGTTACCAAGGCTAGGCATCCATCCACAGACTGCAGTTTCGGGGTATTTGCCCCTCGTCAGTGTGGAGCAGGATTCTGGCTACTGGGGCAATGATAAATAGACCAACAAAACACAACAATCACTGAACTCAGGGAGAACAGTGAAAAATTCCAATGGAGTACTCATTTACGATGTCTCCATTGATTGTCCCATACAAAATTTGAATATGCAAAAAAGGGTCCGTGGAGCCTCAGTTACGAGTCTCAAAACACGGGAATAGCCAGATATCCCTCTCTCCAGAGAAGGAAGCCCATTGCCAAGGGGTGCCTCCTAGTGGGGAGAGCACCAAACCACCCTGATACGTAGTCCCTCAGGTCCTCACTCTGTTGCGAGCTTTGGGACCTAAATAGGGAAACACCAGGGTGGCCCCTGTAAGTCAAAGTCTAACTCTGTGGCGAGTATAACGACATAAGACAAGGGTTACCAAGGCTAGGCATCCATCCACAGACTGCAGTTTCGGGGTATTTGCCCCTCGTCAGTGTGGAGCAGGATTCTGGCTACTGGGGCAATGATAAATAGACCAACAAAACACAACAATCACTGAACTCAGGGAGAACAGTGAAAAATTCCAATGGAGTACTCATTTACGATGTCTCCATTGATTGTCCCATACAAAATTTGAATATGCAAAAAAGGGTCCGTGGAGCCTCAGTTACGAGTCTCAAAACACGGGAATAGCCAGATATCCCTCTCTCCAGAGAAGGAAGCCCATTGCCAAGGGGTGCCTCCTAGTGGGGAGAGCACCAAACCACCCTGATACGTAGTCCCTCAGGTCCTCACTCTGTTGCGAGCTTTGGGACCTAAATAGGGAAACACCAGGGTGGCCCCTGTAAGTCAAAGTCTAACTCTGTGGCGAGTATAACGACATAAGACAAGGGTTACCAAGGCTAGGCATCCATCCACAGACTGCAGTTTCGGGGTATTTGCCCCTCGTCAGTGTGGAGCAGGATTCTGGCTACTGGGGCAATGATAAATAGACCAACAAAACACAACAATCACTGAACTCAGGGAGAACAGTGAAAAATTCCAATGGAGTACTCATTTACGATGTCTCCATTGATTGTCCCATACAAAATTTGAATATGCAAAACAGGGGTCCGTGGAGCCTCAGTTACGAGTCTCAAAACATGGGAATAGCCAGATATCCCTCTCTCCAGAGAAGGAAGCCCATTGCCAAGGGGTGCCTCCTAGTGGGGAGAGCACCAAACCACCCTGATACGTAGTCCCTCAGATCCTCACTCTGTTGCGAGCTTTGGGACCTAAATAGGGAAACACCAGGGTGGCCCCTGTAAGTCAAAGTCTAACTCTGTGGCGAGTATAACGACATAAGACAAGGGTTACCAAGGCTAAGCATCCATCCACAGACTGCAGTTTTGGGGTATTTGCCCCTCATCAGTGTGGAGCAGGATTCTGGCTACTGGGGCACTGATAAATAGACCAACAAAACACAACAATCACTGAACTCAGGGAGAACAGTGAAAAATTCCAATGGAGTACTCATTTACGATGTCTCCATTGATTGTCCCATACAAAATTTGAATATGCAAAAAAGGGGTCCGTGGTAATTAGAGAAAGATTAGGATTATCATTATAAATAAAGATAACAGTGTTAATATATATGCCGCAAATTAGGAGGAGGAGGGGATGATTTATTTTCTTTTTTTTTGTATGGTATAAACTGTATGCACTTTGCTTTTATTATTTTTTAGGAATAATGTTAATAAAAGAAGTGTGTTCCAATATTTTTATTCATATATTAGAGAATATTATGATAAATTACCACCATTTCCATTATTTGAGCCCCATCCAAAACAGTTAAATTAATACTTTACATTGTATAGTACTGTATGTACAGACACCACAACTACCCTACCAGCTAGCCTAAAGTAAGGTGCCCCCCAAAAATAAGGCACCCCTACTCTAAACTTGGGCACACCCCAAAAGTAAGGTGCCCGCCGAAAGTAAGGCCACCCATTGCCCCCCTTTGCCACCCAGGGTTCACCTAATCCCAGGCCACAGACAGCCTGATTCATGGGCCCCATGTCCTTCGCACTTCCCAGTGCATGCCACCACACGTCCCACTGTCTTCCGGGATGAGAGAAATGAGACATACCCCGAAATTAAGACATAGGGGGAGATTTATCAAACATGGTGTAAAGTGAAACTGGCTCAGTTGCCCCTAGCAACCAATCAGATTCCACTTTTCATTTTCCAAAGAGTCTGTGAGGAATGAAAGGTGGAATCTGATTGGTTGCTAGGGGCAACTGAGCCAGTTCCACTTTACACCATGTTTGATAAATCTGCCCCATAGTGCCTGCTTTTGAGCAAAATTAGTATAAGGCACTGTCTTATTTTCAGGAAAATACGGTAGTTTTAATATGCTTTTTTCTTCCATTGTTACTTAGCAAAACTCTCTGTGTCATCCAGTAATTTCACTCTGACCAAGAGAATTCATCTGGGATGGCAGCTCCACAGGTGGGTGCTGATACAGCAGGAAGGCGAAGGGGCCTCACAGTTTTGATTGGCTAGTGGGGTACTAATAACCACCATTACCATACACTAATTGTTAGCATCATGTCTAAGACACCTGCTTAGTGTCATGAATCAGCACAGAGCCATAGATAGCTGAAATAAAGTATTGGTTACTCATGCTGATTCCACAAAAAAATAATCAGTAGAAAACCTATAGAAAACCAGAGCACATTATATACTGTCCCTCATCAACTCTACTGCCCCAGCCATAGTCCAGAATAACAATGACCTAATTATTTCATAGGAATACCTAGTTGCTGAATCACTTTTGCTTCCAGGTGGAAGAGCCTGCTGTGTGATGCACTCCTCAGTCCGTGGTCGACAGGTCTAAATGAAGGCCTATCAGGTTAAATCAATGTCCTAAGTTAGCAAAAAAACATCTAGCTGAGAAAACGCCACAACGTATTACAAGTTATCAGAGTAGTACAAGATCAGCATAACCTGGAAGCCTGAAAAGTCACTGCAATCTATGTGTATAATTACATATCAGGCATGCAGTAGGGTGTTTTTTACCTGAGGCTTAGGCTGAATTATAGCTAAGCACACATTGGGAGCTGTATAAAACTGCAATATTTGGGCCTCTACTGTACACTGATTTCATACAAAGTAATGATGACCTGCTCCATTACAGTATTAGGCCATGTTCACACAATGTAAGTTTTGAATTAATCACGGCCGTTGTTGCCGATTTGCAACAACGGCTATGATTAATTTAAAAATTACGTGCACTGCAGGCTAAGGGAATCTCAGACAGAGTGTATACACATACTGTAGTATACACTCTGGCCAGGATCCCTAGCAGCCGAATAAAAAAACTGACATGTCGGTTTTGTACGGCCAATATTCATTAAATAGCGGCCGCATAAGCCTGACAAGTCACACAATGTCGGCTACGGTGAATTGGGATGCGAGCGCACTCGGATGTGTCCGCATCCCAATTTAGCACAAAGGAAGATCCTCCGTGATCACAAACTTAGAATGTTTTACGCCGTGTGAACATAGCCTTATTGCATACTTGGAGTGAAGAGGAGTATACTTTTTAAAATGCAGGAGGGAGATACAGCTGGCCTGCACCACTAATCAGAGCACCAGTATCTGGGAGTCTACGGCGGTAAACGTGCAGGACAGGTGGCAGGTATTCGGCTGAAGACCGGTGGTGCAAGACGGTATAGTAATAATGCAAGTTGTAAGAGGTAGATAAATCAGCACTCACCCGGTATCTTGAATCAGCTCACTTTATTCCGTCTGCCATCGGTGGCGGGTAGGGGAAGGTGCGGACGCGCACTGGGACGGCCGTTTCGGGGATACGCCCCCTTTGTCGACCAGGTGATTGAGTCATGGGGAAAGAGGTGTGCTCTATATACAGGTAACGTGCACGTGACCAAAAAAGAAAACAACACAAAGATACAAAAGCAAATCATTATACAAATACACTGAGATAATTACGCTCGTTAAGGCCGAGCGGACCAGTAGCACTGAGCCGAGAGATCCAGAGAGACTCCTTCCTTAGGAGTACTTGGTGCCTGTCGGCTCCCTCTGGGACTTGAGAAACTCTTTCTAGTCCGAGGAATTTCAAAGTCCTTACATTGCCTTGGTGGACAGTCCGTATATGCTCTATTAACCGTGGGACACCTTTACCTGTCTTCACGGAGTATGCATGTTCTTTGAACCTTACCCACAACGGTCTTTTTGTTTTTCCCACATAAAATGACCCACAATTGCAGATTATGGCATATACAACGAATGAGGATTTGCACGTAATGAAATCCCTG
Source organism: Dendropsophus ebraccatus (assembly GCF_027789765.1). Lineage (NCBI taxonomy): Eukaryota > Metazoa > Chordata > Amphibia > Anura > Hylidae > Dendropsophus > Dendropsophus ebraccatus. The sequence continues at coordinate 84,022,849 of NC_091458.1, forward strand.
ATTATGCATTCACGTCCTCCCAGACGGATAAAGGAGACGTCTAATAGTTGGGTGCAATATTTGCACTGGCCGCACCTTCTGTTCCCCTGAGGTAGCGTTCTTGATAACCAATCTTTATTTTTGTTATTAATAGAAGGTTTAGGGGTATTAAGATGGTCAGCTATGGTTTTGTTTTTTCTGTAGGAAATACATGGTTTCTTTGCAGCTATATCCCTGAGGTCGGGGTCTGATTCTAAAAGGTGCCAATGCTTCTTAATGGCCTCTTGTATAGCTAGATTCATAGCTGAATTCTGGAATATGAAATTAAACCTTTTATCCTCATGGGATGTGTGTTTGACTGGGGGTAATAGAAGAGTAGCCCTATTTTGTACACTGGCTCTTTGTCGCGCTTCCCTAACTAAACTGGTGGGTATCCTCTCTCAGCGAACCTCTCCTCCATCTCGGCTGCCTGTTTGTTAAAGGACTCATAAGTGGAATTCACCCTGCGCAGGCGTAGCATTTGGCTATAAGGAATTGCTTTCTTAACATGCGCAGGGTGTGAGCTGTCGAAATGGAGAAGAGAGTTGCTAGAGGTAGGCTTCCTGTATACTGAGGTATGGATCTCATTATCGCGGACATTGACTAAAACGTCTAAGAACTCCAATGAATGACCCCCAAATTTAGATGTAAAAAACATATTAACGTGATTTTGTGTGTTCAAAAAATTAATAAACTCAGGGAACTGTGCCTCTGTGCCTAACCAAACAACAAAAACGTCGTCCACAAAACGATGGTACGATCTAATGAACTTAATGTAAGGGTTGTCTGTGGAAAAAACAACATTGTGTTCCAGCTTAGCGAGGAACAGGTTGGCATACGTACAGGAGACCGGCGTGCCCATAGCTGTACCGATCTCCTGACGATACCACCTGTCCTCGTAGCAGAACACGTTGTTGGTGAGAATGAAGGATAAAGCTTCGCCAACAAAATCTAGCATAGCTGCAGAGTTTCCGCCCTGTGTGACATACCACTTTACTGCCTCTACACCCGCATCATGTGGGATGCGGGTGTAGAGGCTTTCCACGTCAATGGAGGCTAAAGCACAATCCTCAGTCCAGGCAATGTCATTGAGGACTTTTAGAAATTCACTTGAATCCTTTATGTATGTTGGAGTGCTTTTTAAAATGGGATTGAGGAGCCAATCTAAAAATTGTGACAGGCTTTCTGTGACGGAATTTACGGCAGAGACTATAGGTCTCCCAGGTGGCATGTCCAGGGATTTGTGTACCTTTGGTAGGAAATACCACCTGGGAGGTCTCTGAGCATCCGGGAGGAGTTTTTCTGCTAGTTTTTTATCCAAAGCGCCGGTAATTGTGTGTTTATTTAGCAATTTTCTGAGCCCTTCTTGTATGCCTGTCATGGGGTCCTTTTTCAGGATAGTGTATGTGCTATTATCCCCCAATCGGCGTTGGGCTTCAGTTTGGTAATACGCTTTGGACATAATTACGGCTGCCCCCCCTTTATCAGCTCGGCGCACTACCAAGTCTTGCCGTGATTTCAGCCATTTAATGGCTCTATTCTCCCTGTCAGAGATATTCATGGAAGCTGGTGGATATCTAAGTGCCTTTACATCTCTAATTACAGACTTGTGAAAGAGATCCAGTGGTCCTCCAGGCGTGACCTGGGGGGTAAAGGAGGATTTTTTTACTCCTGTGAAACCGATATGATCGGTGTCGGGGGCGGTATTGGTAGAAGCTGGAAAATCTGCCAGCAGTCGTAGGCATTCGACCTCCTCGGCATTGAAGCCGCTGGGCACTTGGAACCCTAAGGGTCCTATAGAACACCTAGACACTGGGTTATGTTGCTGTGATGTGAATTTATTATTTGCGAAGAACTTCACCAAATTTATCTTCCTGATCGCTTTGAATAAATCTATTTCAAAGGTAGGTAAATCAAAGTTTTCGCACAGACCAAAGTTCAGTCCCTTAGAAAGTGTTTGAAGGCAATCCGGAGGAATATCAGCTCCTGAGATGTTAATTACATTGCTGGGTATTACTGACGTCTCCAGGACACAGTCTTTCTTCTCCTGTTCCCTTTGCCTTGTGCGTTTCCACTTCTTGCCCCCCCCCCCCTTCTTGTCTTTCTTCTAAAGGGGCTGGCCGATGCGGGGCAAGGGATGATGTAGGATTGACATCCATACTGCTGGTATAGTCGTCAGAACCGCTGGATTCAGATTCAGTGGTGTACATATCGCTAGGGTATTTGCGTCTAGGTGCACCTCTTCTATTTTTTTGACTCCAGTCAAACACATGTTGGGTGTCATAGTCAAGTTTATCCCTCATAAATTTATCTTTCTTTTTTTCTTTAGTCTCGTTCTGCAGTGCAACGAGCTTGGTCTCCAATCTGGCAAAGAAGGTGTTTGCATGTTCTTCTGAAACTCTATTACGTAGCTCGTGCTTTGCCTTGCATAGGTCTGTGGTAACAAGTTCATACTCTTTGCAATGTCGCTGAAGTATGATCGACATAAGGCTCATAGCATGTCTTTGGTGAGCGACCTGCCAGGCTTGGACAAATTCTGGGTCATCTTGGTACAACGATGGTGTCTTATAAGATCGTAGACCTCTCGGGACCCGGCCACTCTCTTCATATGCTCTTAAAGAGTTGATCGTCCAGAACAGTCTGGTCTCACGGTCGGCTAGATGGGAAATCCGATACTCAAGGGCTTTAGTACTTATGACTTGCACTGATTCCTTTGCGTTACATGACGCAAAAAACGCGTCCGCTCCTTCCCTGCCCGCTTGCAATGCTTGCACTTGTGGGGTGGATTCATTCGTCTGGACCTCCATGCTGGTGGAATAGTGTGCAGAGTCAAAGAGACACAGGTATGCGAATGCAGGAGGGAGATACAGCTGGCCCGCACCACTAATCAGAGCACCAGTATCTGGGAGTCTACGGCGGTAAACGTGCAGGACAGGTGGCAGGTATTCGGCTGAAGACCGGGGGTGCAAGACGGTATAGTAATAATGCAAGTTGTGAGAGGTAGATAAATCAGCACTCACCCGGTATCTTGAATCAGCTCACTTTATTCCGTCTGCCATCGGTGGCGGGAAGGGGAAGGTGCGGACGCGCACTGGGACGGCCGTTTCGGGGATACGCCCCCTTTGTCGACCAGGTGATTGCGTCATGGGGAAAGAGGTGTGCTCTATATACAGGTAACGTGCACGTGACCAAAAAAGAAAACAACACAAAGATACAAAAGCAATCTCCATTTCGACAGCTCACACCCTGCGCATGTTAAGAAAGCAATTCCTTATAGCCAAATGCTACGCCTGCGCAGGGTGAATTCCACTTAAGTCCTTTAACAAACAGGCAGCCGAGATGGAGGAGAGGTTCGCTGAGAGAGGATACCCCACCAGTTTAGTTAGGGAAGCGCGACAAAGAGCCAGTGTACAAAATAGGGCTACTCTTCTATTACCCCCAGTCAAACACACATCCCATGAGGATAAAAGGTTTAATTTCATATTCCAGAATTCAGCTATGAATCTAGCTATACAAGAGGCCATTAAGAAGCATTGGCACCTTTTAGAATCAGACCCCGACCTCAGGGATATAGCTGCAAAGAAACCATGTATTTCCTACAGAAAAAACAAAACCATAGCTGACCATCTTAATACCCCTAAACCTTCTATTAATAACAAAAATAAAGATTGGTTATCAAGAACGCTACCTCAGGGGAACAGAAGGTGCGGCCAGTGCAAATATTGCACCCAACTATTAGACGTCTCATTTATCCGTCTGGGAGGACGTGAATGCATAATCAGGGATTTCATTACGTGCAAATCCTCGTTCGTTGTATATGCCATAACCTGCAATTGTGGGTCATTTTATGTGGGAAAAACAAAAAGACAGTTGTGGGTAAGGTTCAAAGAACATGCATACTCCGTGAAGACAGGTAAAGGTGTCCCACGGTTAATAGAGCATATACGGACTGTCCACCAAGGCAATGTAAGGACTTTGAAATTCCTCGGACTAGAAAGAGTTACTCAAGTCCCAGAGGGAGCCGACAGGCACCAAGTACTCCTAAGGAAGGAGTCTCTCTGGATCTCTCGGCTCAGTGCTACTGGTCCGCTCGGCCTTAACGAGCGTAATGATCTCAGTGTATTTGTATAATGATTTGCTTTTGTATCTTTGTGTTGTTTTCTTTTTTGGTCACGTGCACGTTACCTGTATATAGAGCACACCTCTTTCCCCATGACGCAATCACCTGGTCGACAAAGGGGGCGTATCCCCGAAACGGCTGTCCCAGTGCGCGTCCGCACCTTCCCCTCCCCGCCACCGATGGCAGACGGAATAAAGTGAGCTGATTCAAGATACCGGGTGAGTGCTGATTTATCTACCTCTCACATACTTTTTAAAATACAGTGTTGTAATATAGTGCCATAAGCAGGAATTACATAGCAGGGCATAAAGTGCCTATGGCTTCATAATGTAGAACTGTTGGGAGTACATATGCAGGCTTGGACATGCACTAAGCACTAGTTAATTTCCTTTCTTTCTTTAGTAATATTCTGTGTAGATGTGTAATTGAAGCTTCTCGGGTCCGGTGTAATAGGAATTATTTCCCTTCTTGACAATAACCTGAAATGTTCATCAGGTGCTACATATAGTATGCACAGGATGTGAAGTGATGAAGTGTTGTTATATGAGCATCCGGAGTTAAAGGTTGCCTTGAGCTGATTTAACCCCCTTTCATTCCTCATTTTTATTGGCCTGTTACATACGTGTTACACATGTTAAATTATTACACATTGGAGACATAGGAAAAAGCATTGAATGGAGGAATAAGGGGACTAGATTAGTAAATGTTTCTAAGCTTATGATTATATTAGTAAAACGACTAAAGCATTCATCTTGATTTGACAACAGCCCTCCCTCAAGGCACACATCACCTTGGGGTTGCACACAATATTTACCACCCTCTGCGCTTTTATTACCTGTCAAATGGCTTCTCTTTTTATAGATATGGTCTATTATTTTTTCTGATAATACTGTTATGCCCATGACAGGAGGGCCATTTATCTAGATACATTATGACTGAAAGCTGAGATAAACTACGACCTTTTAAAGCATGATGGAAAAGTCAAGATCATTTCAAGCCTGCATGCTTCTGAGACGGTAATACGGGAAGAAGTTCACTTACCTACCTTACCTGTTTTTACCTGGAACCCTCTTCACAATGTGGTCTGCTTTATTGGGCCTTCAAGAATGAAAACTAAATAAAGAACCGTAGTACCAAAGACTGCTTAAAAGGGTTATTCTGGAAAAGAAAAAACACGGCTACTGTCTTGCGAAAACAGCGCCACCTCTGTCTCCAGGTTGTGTGGTATAACAATTCAGCACAATTTAAGTGTAGGTGGTTGATTATTTACACCGCAGCTCAGGCCATGTAATAAGGCCTTAAAGGGTTATTCCCACCGCCCCTTTCTATTTGGTACCTTGCTTGAAGATTGATCCACTTCCTGGTTTCCTCAGTGTGTGGCTTCCTTCAGTGTGATTGGTTCTCTTCACCAGCAGCACTAGGGTTGGCATCATGATGTACACATTCTGATGCATGCTCCTGAGATCCAACCAAGGAGTGAATATGCAAAAGAAAGGCCTGTGGAGCCTCATTTTAGAGTCTTGAAACACTATCCAAATATCCCTCCTGAAAGGATCCAGCCAAGGGGTCGCTCCTGAAGGGAAACCACCAAAACCACCATATTAAGCGGCTCTATAAGTCAATGTAATGACAAGGAAAAAACCAAGGCCAGGTATCCACATACAGCTTCTTCGGGGTGTTGCCCCTCATCAGTGTGGAAAAGGATTCTGGCTGGAAGGACCCAGCCAAGGAGCCAGCCAATATGGTGGTTTTGGTGGTGTCCCTACAGGAGCCATCCCTTGGCTGGGTGCTTCCAGGAGGGATATCTGGCTAGTCCTGTGTCTCGAGACTCTTAAATAAGGCTCCACAGGCTCTTCTTTTGCATATTCATGTTTCCCAGGGGGCACTGCACCTAGGATTTCACTGCACTGAGCGCTTTAAATAGCAGCCGGTAGTGTTATCGTTTGGCTGGTCTCCTTGAGTTCAGCAATTTGTTTCTCTTAAGGCTTTACTAGGCATTGCTCCCACCTAGTCAGAATCCTGCTCCATACTGATCAAGAGCAGCACACACCGAAACAGCTGTATGTGGATGGATACCTGGCCTTGGTTTTTCCCTTGTCATTACTTTGACTTATAGGGCCACTTAATATGGTGGTTTCCCTACAGGAGCCACCCCTTGGCTGGGTCCTTCCAGGAGGGATATCTGGCTAGTCCAGTGTTTTGAGACTCTTAAATGAGGCTCCACGGGTTCTTCTTTTGCATATTCATGTCTTTCAGGGGGCAATGCACCTAGGATTTCACTGCATTGAGCGCTCTAACTAGCAACCAGCAGTGTTATCTTTTGGCTGGTCTCCCTGGGATCTACGATCTGTTTCTCTTATAACCCAGGAGTGAGTCATCATCCCGGCCATTGCTGATAAGGCAGAGAGGCGGTCAAGAACCTAACAGCCAACTAAGAACAGCTGTAAACACATCAGACACATGAGAGGGCCTAGCAGAGAGACACAGCTGCAATGGTCATGAGAATCATCTGCAAACTTTCTTAACTTTTAATTACCTAATGTTTTATATATAGGTATGGACAGGGATATAGTTATAGCTTGTACTTCCCTAGACACTTGGATTTGATATTCTCTATTAGGGCAACTCTGCAAACGTCAGAATTTTTTCATGCATCACATATGTGCGTATAAGTGGTTAAATAAATAATAATATTGCAACGTAAGGAAAAAGCTGCAGTTGCAAATCTCATATCAGTTCTGGGACTAGGTGGTCTAGGTGGTCTAGGACAGTGAGGGGGGGGGGGGGGGGGGGGGGGGGGGGGGCAATGTAAGGATGTCCGTTGGCCTAGGGCAGTCAAATTATTAACTTTAAGATCTATGGTGGAAGACAATAGAAGGATTATTGCTGTATATTTAAGGTCCAGTGGTTATTTATGGATCTACTCTGTTTTCTTACTGCACTGCTCACAAAGGTAAGAGACAGAGGAGAGTAGAAGATTGTGCAGTTGCGACTGTAGGGTGGCACAATGTTTCCTGTGGTCAGGCGATGCGATGCAGCAGCGTTGTCCGCAGTCACAGCTGTGGGCAAGGCCTGGGCCCCTCCTGGCATAGGGCTCCAACTGTACCTCCAACCAATGCTACCCTCTGTAGCTAGGCCAATGTATGCAGCCCATCTGTGTGTAATATCTGTGTGTAATATTTAGGTGCTTCAGATCTGCCATCACAGAGCCTGGTGCATGGTATCATGATGGTAATGGAATACTGCAAAGAAATGATATGTGACTAGTCTCATTTGTCACTCTAACAATTACTTATAACTACATGTGCATGCTAATGATTTTTTCAATCAGGTTTTATGTTAAAAATAGAGCCCTGCCATGGTCATGTCACAAATCTTATTTGGTATGTTAGTTCTAATATTCACAGGTTGCTACGCTCTGTTGAAGATTTCATTTCCTTTCCTCTTCGTACACCCTGCGGTCTCTTACAGAAAGAATGCTTGTATGCAGTGCTGCTGTCAGCGAAGCTGGCACTATACATTGCCAGTTATTTATATCCATTCAGCACCACACTGGCTCAAAAAGCTGAAAATGTGCTTTGAAGAAATGATATTTTATCTTTTACTGGGAGAGGATGCATTGGAAATAAAACAATATCCTCCATATTAGTCCTGCTTCCTTCTCCGACTTGAGGTCCCGTAATCTGGGGAACTGATGACAGCAGTGGAAAATATTTATAATATAATAATGTGCTTATACTCGGAGTAAGTAAAGAATTCAGTGTTTTTCCAAAAATAAGACTGGGCCTTATATTGTTTTTACCTCCTAAAAAAAGAGCTAGGGCTTATTTTCAGAGTAGTTCTTATTTAAAAAAAAAAAAAAAAAAAGGGTATTGCTGTGTTCCCGCTCCTAATGTGAATTATCTATAGGATAAGAAGAAGCAGTCAGTGGCTATCAGGACTCATTTTATACAGAATCGGGAAAGTATACGATACCTGCAACAACGCATCAGAGATAATCAGGGCCACACACAGATCTGGCTCAGGATGTACAGTAGCTGTAGCTTAGCAGAAAGATTACTGTAAAGGAATAAGGCACTGACTTGGGTGGTCTTACCGGGTGCAAAACACTGCAGGACATGGGGCAACAGGACCCCACAGGAATCATGGTGCAGAGGGATGAGATAGTTCACACAGCCCTTCTGGTTAGGCTGAGCGGTAGCTATCATCTCTCCACAATCTAATCCTCCAGAGCAGAAAATAACCATTTGTGGTGTGCTTCTGCTTGGTTCTGTTGTGAGCTCGGCCGGTGATGTTATTTGTCATGATGCCAGTGCTAGTCCAGCACACAGGTGTGTTGTTGGTACCTGCCTTTTGTATGGCCGGCTGTATTTCCCAAAATGGTCGGTAACCTAATGGTTGTGGGTCCCTTGGGCTCTTGTCACGGCAACCTGGAGTGGCAACTGACCCACCTGGTCCTCTGTGTTTGATATAAAAGTAGAACAAGTTTACTGTAGAGCTTTTGCAGGTTAATAGTACACGTTTTACAGACAATATTAATCCTTATACACACTTGAGTGCTTAACTTAGTGCTTGAGGTAGGTCCTTGAGAAGAGCAGGTATTGTAGTGCTTTGTAGAAGGCAGAGAGAAGAGAAGTTTGCCAAAGGACCCCTAAGCCCAGTGTAGCCTTGTACTCTGCCGGAACTTATCAGGGTGTAGCTAGGTGTCCGAGACTTCCCAGTTACCTGTACTGTGCAGAAGGATACGTAGACCTTCTCTTTAAGGTAGCTTTGTCCTACTGGGATCAGCTCCTATTGTTTCAGGAGTCTGTCCTGCACTTTGTAGACATGCTCCTGGCGTGGACTAGGGTGTTCCTTGGTGGCTACTCTCCCTTACTTGTGTTTAGCACTGCATAGTGTACGTGGAAGTGACTTTAGGAAAACTCTTAATCTCTATCTGAATATGTTCACACTCAATATCTGGTCTAAATTGCACTTGGTGTCCCTGACAGGGGTCCTGGCATAAGCTAGGCCCTGGCTTAACTACAGCAGGAACTGTTTTGTTTCTGTCCTCTGTCTCTGAGATTCTGACAAGAACTGAACTGCACTTCCTCCACTAGTAACTCCTCCTACAGGGGCCTTTGTGTACCTGCCTGTGAGTGGTGGGGATGAGTGTGTGCAAGAGAAAGGCTAGAGAGGATAAGGTAGACAGAAGAAGCATTTGGATAGGTCAGCACATAATACATGGTATAAACAACTTAACCCATTACTCCCTTCAGCTGTGCAGTATACATATAAACAGTATACATATAAATATAAGAAACACTGACACCCAGTAAGGAAACTACATACTTCATCCAACATTTGTTTTAGCCTGAGAACTCTTGGACAGGTGCAAAGAAGAAAAATACCAGTGGTGGGACACCACACATCCTCCCCATCCTATTCCACCCATTATCCCTAGCAGCGATGCAACAAATGAGGACTTGGTATTGCAGATTCCTTCAGAAGCTGTTCACAGATTGACACAGATTAGAGACAGCTCACCTAGTTAAATCTTTGCCTTGTCATCACTACTGGGACACAGCAGAGTACAGCACAGACGCCGGGACCCATCAGAGGCTCTGCCTACCCTCCAGTGGGCCAGTCAGATGGTGCATCTAGTGAAGCAGCAGATGATGATGTTTGTAAGGGGCAGTGGAGATGCTGGTATGGTGCACCAGGTAGGCCACTGCACATCTCTGGCAGTCATTTCTATCAGATTAACCATCTCTGTGATCAGGAAACTCTTCTGTAAAGCTTGGAAAGAAATTAAAAGGGTGTGTAAGGTGGAAAGGCACAAGGCATACTGTTATCACAGAAATATGATTTAATCTCGAGAGGATATAGAGAACAGTGGGAAACAGGAGATATGTGTATTGACAGCAGAGAGTTGGCATGACATAAATTAAGATCATACATAGAGTACACTATACCCCGGTACTTATGAAGAGAATTGGATTCAGGGAAGACTCCAACTGTATGAAATGTGAAATGGAGGGGGCAGGTCTGTATAACTCATTTTGGTTGTGTCACGTGATTCATAGGTTCTGGTTAGAGGTTATGGAGGAGTTGGAGAGGAGAGGATTTTTGGAAGATAAACTGACCTTTGAACAGACACTACTAGATGAGGAAAAGGATCAAAAATGAGATAAAAGATTAATTAGTACAGTACTATTTCTGGCTAGATTAGGTACTTTGAAAAATTGACTGTCTCCTAATAGTCCATCGAGGCAAGAATGGCTTAACCAGGCAAACAGGGTTAGATGTTTAGAGGGCTGGTCTCAGAAGGCAGAAGGGAGCAAAGAGTAAAACAGTTGAAGAAATAGGATAAGTGGTACAAGGTGAACCAAGAGACTAAGTACCGATTTATGGGTGTTTTTTTCTTTTCTTCTCTCCCTGGCCTAGAGGGGGGGAGTTGGGAGAATCGGATATGAGGACATGTTTAGATAATTATGGTTATATAAAATGCGAAATCCTATTAATGATGATATGTACATATTGTAAACTTACATGAAATTTGATAATCGGTCAAAATTTTCTGGAAAATGTATCTGGAAATTTTTTTATGTGCCCTCTTGTTCCTTTTTAATGCTTTTAAACTTACCACACTGTGTCATACTGGCATGGTCTAGAGTGTCTGTGCCCCAGGTCTGTGACGCCTCTCCCTTCTTCCTCCTCACCCTCCTAATCATTAGGAACACCCCCAGGCAGGATTTCTATTCATCACTCTAAACTGCATCTGCATCACTACAGCCCAGGTAAAGTTTAGACAAGTGATGAATAGGAGAAATCCTGCCTTGGGGGCGTTCCCACTGATAAGGAGGGTAGGAAGGAAGGAAGAAAGAAAGAAAGAAAGAAAGGAGAAAACTTGGGGAAAAGACACTCTAGTTTATTTGCTTACTACAGATTAAAAGATCATTTTTGCTGTAAACAAGGCACCAGGTACATCTTTAAAGACGAGACCAGTAAGGATTTACTCTCATTAGAGATGAGCGAACCGGGTTCGGGTTCAAGTCAATCCGAACCCGAACGTTCGGTATTTGATTAGCTGGGGCTGCTGAACTTGGATAAAGCTCTAAGGTTGTCTGGAAAACATGGATACAGCAAATGACTATATCCATGTTTTTCACATAGCCTTAGGGCTTTATCCAAGTTCAGCAGCCACCACTAATCAAATGCCGAAAGTTCGGGTTCGGATCGACTCGAGCATGCTCGAGGTTCGCTCATCTCTGACCTCATCAAACGGATGGTGCTAACGGTTTGGTGGGTTGGGTTGGTGGATACAGAGTCACTTTAATCCACTTTAAAATGAGGTCAAAAACTGGAAATCAGCTTTTTTTTTTATTTTGAATTCATGGACTTTGAGTCATAAAATGAAATATTCCACAATATTTCAGTTCATGTTCTCACTTATCTACTAAAACATAAAAAAAAAATATGAAGATGCCACATGTGTGAACTCTCAATGGAAATGGAAAGGTGGACATGCACTTTCAGTGACTGCTGGCCGAAACAGCCTTTAGTTAGCGCTTTCATTCTTCTGCCATCTCCCCCATACACAGGAATATTCAGCACGGCTAAATCGGAGTGTTCCCATATTCTCTATAGAGAGATGAGGTGAAGCCGCTTCCAGGCAGTTTTGGCAGAGGCTTATCTTTCCCAGAGCAAAGATTTTCCATTACGCCCGAACCCTATATATCCTGACTAGAGATGAGCGAACCGGGTTCGGGTTCGAGTCGATCCAAACCCGAACGTTCGGTATTTGATTAGCGGGGGCTGCTGAACTTGGATAAAGCTCTAAGGTTGTCTGGAAAACATGGATACAGCCAATGACTATATCCCTGTTTTCCACATAGCCTTAGGGCTTTATCCAAGTTCAGCAGCCACCGCTAATCAAAAGTTTGGGTTCGGATCGACTCGAGCATGCACAACGTTCGCTCATCTCTACTCCTGACATTATTTATTGTTGGACTGTCAAGAGAGCCCCATATATATTATACTAAGGGTCAAACCTGCTGCAATAGGCAGGTATGGCTGGCAAAAGTATAAAGTGTATGGGGACCTTTAAGATTAAGTAATTGTATTCCAATTAAGCAACCAGAACCTGAATCCTTGTTTATAGCTAATGTACGTAAATATTAATATGTGAAGTATGAGTCAGTAACATTGCTGAACTAATTATAATGTTTGCCTAGTTGTTGACACAACCTCATGCATTAGTAATATACTGTGTTATGTGATTTAAATATTTTGCTTTAGCAGTTATCGCTGTTCACATATATAAATGAACTATAGCTTTCTAATCCTTTGCAACTTTTTTTTTGCTGTATGATGGAATTATAATGCTCAGAGTGCTGCTGACAGTTTTGTATATATACCTTGGTCCTGGATCAAAGCCCATCCAGCAGTAATGCAGCTTGTATACTGCTGGGCAAATAGGATGCTTCAAGTAGTAGAGTACCAGACTTTTGGACAGGGAGTATTAATAGGCACGGCGCTTATCCCCCTACCTACTTAATGGGCGTAAGTACTTACCTACTAGGGGTATTTTATTTATCTACTGGGGTTCTACCTATTTACTATAGTGTGCCACTTAAGTTTCTTGAAAGGAGAAGTCCCATGAAATAAATCTCAGGCAGGCAGAGGTGTGTGGGAACATAATAAAGTATACTTATGAATTCCTGTGCCCCTGTAGCACTTCCTAAACGATATCTTTTCCAGCTGCAACATAATGTACCCAGCTAAAAGACTGCCTGCTCAGCCAATCAGTGACTGGGGCAGGACACCACTTCAGTCAGCTGGTCTGTGATGTTCTGCATACTATATGCAGCTGCTTGTCACCCCAGTAACTCCCTGCCTCTATATAATAAGATGAAACCCCAGGTTACTATATAGAGGCACAGTGAGTGACTGGGTGACTGGCGTATGCAGCAGAGCTAAGGGATTATATGTAGAGATGAGCGAACCTTGAGCATGCTCGAGTCCATCCAAACGCGAACGTTTGGCATTTGATTAGCGGTGGCTGCTGAAGTTGGATAAAGCCCGAAGGCTATGTGGAAAACATGGATATAGTCATTGGCTGTATCCATGTTTTCCAGACAACCTTAGAGCTTTATCCAAGTTCAGCAGCCTCAGCTAATCAAATGCAGAACGTTCGGATGGACTCGAACCCAAACCCGGTTCGCTCATCTCTAATTATATGTTACCCTGGAGCTGCTAAACCGGGAAGCTCATGTCCTGCTCATTGGCCCACCAAGGGGTAGGGCCCACTGGACGATTCCCCTGCTCCCCTGTGGGCCAGTCCGAGCCTGCTTACTGTCTGATACAGCATGGGAATATATTTTCATACTATACATTCAATGTCTTTAAACTGAGAGCTATAAGGAGTAGAAAAGGTAAGTGGTTGTAAAAAGTGGGGAACATGTCTATTTTTCATTCTATCCTCCAGATGATAGGCTCTGTCCCAGCTTTCTGCTATATTTCTTGCTATTTGTATGATATGAGGGCGATAACCCCTAGAAAACAATTTGCTCTCCAAATCTTTACAAGTCATTACATAGGATTCATCATCTGAGCATGCATGGCGGGCCCTAATAAATTACCCTATTGGCAAATTCTTTATGACATTGCATGTGCAATCCATTACCAGCTGTAGTTTTTCTTTAAAAACTGGTATGGATTTCCTTGAAACATGATAAAATGTCTGGGAAGGAAATCTGGATAGGTTCAAAATGACATGTAAACTTTAAATTAAAGGACAAGTGCCATGAAAAACTTTTTCCCAGTAATTGAAGCACATTACAAAGTTATATAACTCTGTAATGTGCTTCAATCACCTATCTGACTCCCTTCCCTGTCTTTTCCCCCCTCCACCCCCCACCAGGAAATGCACTAAATTCACACAGACCTGATTACTGTCGTCACCGTCACCAGGCAGCTCCTTCTTGTGAGGATGAGTCATCAGCAGGAGGGCTGCTCTAGGTCCTGTTACACCAGCCCCCCCTCTCCTTGTCAGGTGACTCTGCTTGCTCAGCTTATCTTCTCTAGTGACATGACTCCTTCACTGAGTCCACGGCAGCAGGAGAGAGGGTATGAGGGGAGGGGGGAGAGAGGGTATGAGGGGAGGGAGAGCTGCCTAAGTGCCGGAGTCAGTCGGAGGGAAGATAAGCAAGTGAGATGTGACAAGTGATGGCTTGCAGTTGTTCAGCCAATGGGAGCTAAGCAAGCCTGTCACCTGACAAGGCAGGGGAGGGGGAGGCTAGTGTAACAGGAGAAGGAGCTGAGAGAAGAGCTTGGTGACGGTGACGACAGTAATCAGGTCTGTGTGAGTCAGGACACTTCCTGGTGGGGGGTGCAGGGGGGAAAAGACAGGGAAGGGAGGCAGATAGGTGATTGATGCACATTACAAAGTTATATAACTTTGTAATGTGCTTCAATTACTGGGAAAAAGTTTTTCATGGCACTTGTCTTTTAAGATTGTTGATTTAATCCCCTGTCTATATTAGAAGGAGTTTGTCTATGTACCTACCATACCAGGCAATACAACCTTGGTATGGATTGTGTGTGTTGGACGTGATAACCTCCCTGTATGCCATATACAGATCGGCCAAAAGTAGAAAATTTTGCACCCATAGGACATCCAACAATCTGTAAATAAAACAGGTCAAGGAACTTTAAAGGTTATAAGACAAAAGAAACTCAGTGACCAGAATAATGTCCCTCAGGGGCTGGCTATAGTTAATGCACTTTCTCAGCTGTTATCCAAGGGCTGTTAGTGCCTTATCATAGGGAATACAAGTGTAAAGTGCTGTTACGTCACACGACAGTCATAAGCTATGTGATATGCAAAGTAAACTCGCAATCTGTGCCAACAGACTCCTACTGTCATGGATATACTCCATTGTTCTTGTCACCAGGGTTGAAGTAGGCTATCAAGCCATGCACACATGCGCTCTAATAAAGAGCCAACACCAAAAACAATTGGAAGCAGGGAAGGGGGAAACAGATCTTTATGAGTCTTGGAGAGAGAATGGAATACAGGTATTATCGGATACTAAACCTACAAGTGATCCTTCAATTTGGTGTCTATCACCCCCAGCTCTGTGCCAATGTTTAACAAATCCTCCAATTTTTTCCTGCCCAAATCTATGGGATCAGATAAGAGGGGTCTGTACATTGTGGTATCATTGAGCATAGTAAGAACTTCCCTTATATAGAGTGATTTGTCCAACACAATGACAAAAACCCCCTTATTCAATTGGCAAACAATAATATTATGAGTGTTCTAATGGCAGCCCTCTCAACTTTAGTAAGAAAGTCTCCACCGTGTCCTGGAAGGATGAATCACAACACTATAAATCTAATAATGACTGTACGGCTACTTGTTCAGAGAAGGACATGCCCAAAGGAGCAGCCCTTGCACCCACATCATTCAAATCCACAGGTAGAGACTCTTAATGGTGACAGAACGCACAAACTTATCAATCTCTTATATAGTTTGATATAAATCAAAATTATTGTCCGGTACAAAAAAATTATCCTTGTGTCTTCACACCCTGTTGAGAAACAGAGAAAATACATGCTAAAGATTGTATATATCATAAAACTCAGGTACAGTTAGGTCCTGCGTTTGTTGTAGCATTTTGCTCTGCCACCAATGTTTCCTACCAGCTCTCCTTGGGCGTTTTTAGCAGCATGGCTCATAGATGGCTGCTATTATCCATTATCTTCCATCTAATCCTGGTGTAAGCAAGTATACAGATGGTGAGATTTCAGTGTCTTTCTCTTTTGATTATGGAAATCAGGTAGAAGAGAAATATTCTGGTCATCAGATTCTGACAATTATGTTTGAGTATCTGTTGTTTCCCCATCCGTAGTGCTTAACGTAACAGACTTGTTGTGTGTTCCATCACCTAACTTTTTTTATGAGTTGGGTCTTGCATTTCTCTTTCCAGGTGTAAACAGTGTAATCGGACCTCTCAAACATCTATAAATTACCAACAGGTAAAGTTTGTATAAAATGTACAGTATCTTAATGTTGCTTTAACTATGTCACAAGATACCTGTTTTGTATACTAATGTGGCGCATAACCCTACCTGTGTTTGAGGCGGTCTTTGCATGTGACGTGGATGGTTGGCATATGCATTTTTGGAATGTACTGCAATAACATTTTACCATGGGGTCTCCCTGAGATGCGTCCACATGCTTTTACTAATAAGACTTTTAATATGCCCAAAGATTGCAAATTTTACAGAGCTGTGGATTTTCTAGATTGTTTCATTTGATCTATACTGGTGCATGACTCACAACATCCATGCTCTCACAGCCTCAAAGCCTATTAAACAGGGAAGTCCAAGACTGGTGAGCTGACATTTTTTTTTGATTTTGCTTACTGGGGAACCCAAATTTCTACTGGGTGGACCTACCTACCTTCTGTGGGGAACCTGCCTATCTACTATGGGAACCTTCTAGCCTTCTGGGGGGAACTACCTACTTACTTAATTAGGGAACTTACCTGCCTGCTTATTAGGGAAACTATCTAGTTAACGAGTGGACCTACCTACAGTACCTACCTACCTAATATTGGGAAGTTTTGCAATACACAGGTCAATTCTTATCTTATTTGATGATGTGTTTTAGAAGTCTGCAAAATGTTGTCTGGTGAACACCAGATGTATTATTTTCCTTTTTTTAAGCATCAGCTCTTTTTCTGGCCACTCTTCTATAAAGCCCTTCACCCCTGTGAAGTGCATGGCTTAGTGTTCATATAGACAGATGTTCCCATTTCCACTGCAAAGCTTTAAAACTCTTTGAGTGCTATCATTGTTCTGTTTGCTGAATCTCTGATTATTGTCCTTCATAGAGAAAAGGATGATTATGTATACACACACAACCTTTCTGCTTTTATTGAAGTATTTCATTTTTTTTATATAAACAAGATATTGTACATAAAAAGCTATGTTTCAATAGGAAAAATCTTCCTTCTCCCTCTCAATGTTTGCAATTTAAATGGTCACTGATGTTTTGAACAGCATGGTAGACAATGTGACCTACAATATTTGTAGATCACCTTATAAACAAAAATTATTCCTTACATCAGAAAAACAGTTCTAAAGCCTTGCACATTAAGAGTCTCAGCTCTCTGCAATATGCTGCCCACTGCCTCTTGGTTAACCGCTGTTTGTTCACTGTTCTGTTTCAGCCAATCACTGGTGCAGGTACCACACACACTTTCAACCTATTGCACTTCTTTCTTCTCCTCTTTCTAGCATGTTCCCCAACAATTGGAAGTTAGACCTGGTCACCCCTATATAAGTCAGTTAGTTCCTGGTGGGAAGGTGTTTTGTCAGTAGTGCAGTTGGTGTAAGACAGAAACACAGTTTTTCAGAGCCTGAGAGAGAAAGTTATGATGCAGTTCTAAGCCCAAAAGTGGGGTAACTGTCATTTGGGTTCAACCTTGCCTTTGCAAGATGGAGCATATGAAATGTTTGTTCGGCTTAGCTTGTGCTATGTGTAGGAGAAAGCCTAGACTGGAAACATGTATTCTAAACCACTCAGCCTAATTAGGGTCCATGGTGTGCTCACATAGAGCCTTGCAAACCCAGTTCATCAGTAACCTCTTCTCGCCCCACATGCCATCTAGTACTGTAAGTAAATCATGAGCCCAGCACAGTGTCAGCCTGTTCAGTTCAGTGCATTTTCTCAAGCACTATATCATGGCATCTGAGGTAAGTATGTGCTTTCTTTGAGATCCAAGGAAAAGAAAGTCCAGGTGTGAGCACTTCTGGCAAACAGTCCGGCTTGGCTGTGCTCTGAAATGTCAAGAATAAAAATAGCTGTGCACCATGAAGGGGGCTCCCAGAGTCTCTATAACAGAAGTGGGAACACTATAATCATCTTATCACCACTCTTAAGTTTTATTGACCTTTAGTTTTACTTCAACAAAGCCATAATTCTTTATGATTTAAAAAAGATTTAAAAATCTTTTAAAATGACAGGTATACTTTAAAGAATTTGGGTAAAAGGAGGAGAAAGTTTCAGTTCTATATTTTTTACTCAGTTAAGAAATGTTTATAACACTGGAACAGGAAAAAAGACATAGCCACTTGTATTATAGGGGACAAGTCAGAAGTAGACTGCAATGGAGAAGTCAAGCAGAGCTCAAGCATTGTACACTGAAGTACAATGGAAAAGTATGTGACAGTTGTGACACGGCGGAGGGAGGACGGCGGCAAGGATTCGTCCGTCCGAAGATGACGTTTGGCACAAAATGGCGGACGGCCCTCGACACGGATCAGGTAATGTATAATGCACCACACTTCCGGGTACACGTGCGGGGGTGGGGGGACACAGGGAAGGGGGCGATTCACAGACATAACATACATTACAAAGTTGTATAACTTTGTAATGTGTGTTATTCTGTGAATAATTTTTTAGCGCCGCACTACCCCTTTAAAGGGGCATTCCAGTATAATAACATGTTTTCATATGTTGCAGGGGACAGGGTTACAATAAAATGCCCTGCTAGAAACTAGTAACTTCTGTCTTATGTCTGTTTGCAGCTGCTTCCAAATTGAGCCTTAGCAGAACCTGTATAGTATAATAATAAGGCCGGGTTCACAGTATGTGAAACACCGGCCATTCTTTGACCAGTGATCTTTTGTGTCAGTGAAGATCATCTTGCAGTACAGGCCGGATGATCTTTATTTGTGCTGAATTGGGATGAGGGCACATCCGTGATAGATGACAATGGAGAGTGTGACGGGAGTCACACTCTCCATTGTGTTAGCTGTCAGTGTTGTATTGCCGCTGTTCAATCAATAGTGGCCGCACAAAACTGACATGTCAGTTTTTTTGTGCGGCCACTAGGGATCCTGGCCAGAGTGTATACTATGTGTATACACTCCGTCCAGGATTCCCTCAGCCTGCAGTGCAATTTAACTTTTGTATGGCCGTAATTAATGCAAAAGTTACTTTGTGTGAACATAGCCTAATACTGTATTGTTAATGCATGTGGGGGATAACCATAATGCAGTTACAGAACAGAAATAACAGGGTGATATCAGAATAGTGCATTCAGTGATGTAACAATAGGTGGATTTTAAACTCTGTGAAATCTTAGGGAACAGGTATTGTGCACCAGGCCCGGACTGAAAATCTGGCAGACCAGGCAAATGTTGGCTCCGCCTCCTGAATGTTAGCCCTGATCCCTCTCGGCACTGTAATGCTGTTTAGGGTAAAGCTGGATTACCCATTTTCTCAGCTCAGCTCCCACATGCTGCTCCCAGTCTGCCCAGAAGGTGGAAAGTTCGTTGCGCTGCTGTTTTTCATGGAAGCAATTGCATATTGATAAAAAACCCAGGTGACAGGAATAGAGACTGAAATTCTACCCACTCTATCCATGCAAAAGATTAATGACCCTGTTTGGTGACTTCAGTCCCTATTTCTATCATTCTAGTCATATGACAGTCCCTACAGAGGTCATGACAGTAGGAGGTTAAAGGGAAACTATCAGAAGTTCCTGCAAACAAACTTGCTGATATCCCCTGCAGTTGCACACCTCATCTTTCTTGCACCAGACTTCTTTTTTTTCCCCCTAGGTCCCACTGTTTTGGAGAAGTTTAATCTAAAGCAAATATGCAAATCAGCTAGTTAGGAGCCCCCCTTAGCCCACCTGCCACCTCCTTTGGTGATGCCTTCTATGCATGTCCATATACGTATTATCCGGCCGGTCTATGACACGCATACGCAAAAAGAGGAGCTCGCCTGTGCTCTTCCTGCACATGCACGTCAAAGACTGGCCTAATTATTCATATATGAATATGCATAGTAGGCATCACTGAAGGAGGCAGGGCACCTTAAGAAAGAAACCTCGGCTGATCGTTTTGTGCGGGCAGTAAAATATAATGCCAGACATCTAACTGTGGCCAATAGCAATATATTTCAATGCCCACACAAACAATACAGTGTAGCTACAGTGTACCTTCTGATGGCACTGCTAACACGCACGGTTCTCACTAATCAACGGTCGTCTGCGTCAGTGTATGGCTCCATACTGGGCCTTACTGTGATTGGGGTGTGTATATGTGTATGTATATGTGGGCTGATGGGGTTTGACTGCCAGGGCTGCTTTTAAGTCTCAGTCCAGCCCTGTAGTGCACAGTGATGTCATAGGTAAAAGCTGAACTACAGCTATGTCACACAAAGAGAACAAATACAGGTTTGTAATACAAATATAAAACACAGAGTGATGTCACAGCTTGGACACAGTATACTATAGAGAAGACCCCCTCATGCACCTGCATCTATCTATCTATCTATCTATCTATCTATCTATCTATCTATCTAATCTATCTATGGTTTTCTTCCTTTCTGCCTGTTTGTCTAAGAGAAAGGAATTTGTGTAAAGAAATTCTAGAGCTTTTCTAGTGCCAGATGGTGGCAGTCTTCCCTCACAAACCCTTGCTTTTCTGCACCGCCATTACATTGGTATGCATAGTGATGCCTGCAGTCAGCTCATCTGTAGCTTTAACAGCTCATCTGCATGATAGATTTGAAAACAGACAGCACGGTGACTCTCTGTTAATCTTTCACAAAAAGTAAGGGATATGCATAAGGCAAAGCTATGCTAGAAGAATCACCTCCACTACAAAGGTCGGTTTCATCAATGAAAAACATTAATATACATTTAGCAGTTGCTGGAACAGTGATACAGCTGAACAGATCACATCTTGTCACATTTTATAATGTAGCACAGGGCTTCTAAAGGGAAACGCAACAAATTCTACATAACATTAAATTTCTATTTGAATAGAACATTTAACATTAAAATATTGAAAGTAACAACTTAGTACATGCTGCCTTCTTCATTGTTCTGATATACTGTGACACTTCCTATCAACATAAGGTCATCTCAATAAATTACCCCCTATATGTTACATGATATGTTTATTTGGTGCAGACTCCATCTGTGTAATATGATGTAGAAGTGCTGGAAACTTCAACAAGTCAATTACCTAAACTCTATAACTAACCACATTGGGGGTATAAAGGACACTTCCTCCTCAAGATGTATTCATTTATTCCTTATTGCTTATATAGCACCAACATATTCAGCAGTGGCTTGTCATCTCACACATCAATCTCTGTTCTCAGTAGGGTTCACAATCTAATGGCTCTATCCCTAAGTGTTATTTTATGGCTATAATGATAGAGATGTCCATAGATTTCCAAGGTGCAGAATATTTGAATACATCTTACACAGGATATGAAGCAGATGCTGACATTTTCTGTTCCATTAAAGTATTATAAATGACATGGTTAGCTATGTGAAACATTTTGAAAAAAAAAAACAAAAAAAAAACTATTTTGCCTTGCTGGATGGGTTGCTCAGGGTATAGTAAATGGTTGATATGCATAAGAAATACTTTGTATATTTAGTTTATGTACAAAAGTAAGGTGGAATTAAGAAGTTATGTTACCATAGTAACACCAGGTTTAACCTGTCACTCAAAGGCTTTGTTTTAAATACAAGGGTAGTCACCATAAAGGAATACCAGCAGCTACTCTTAGACCTTGACCCCCAACAATCTTCCCTACCAGCAGGTAAAAGACATGGATCTGAACCTGAAGAGGAAAACATAACCAGCATTCATTCTCCACACTATGCATGTTTGTAAAAAAATAAATCTATATGTTTATCAATGCATAGTGCTGTATAATCTATTTGTTTATCTATAACCTATCTTCTTTATACTTCTTTGTACTTTATTTTACTATCCGCTGTAGTATAACAACCTTTTGCAGTAATATTTGCTTTTCTAAACCGCCAGTATTGGTGAGAAGGCAGGAACTGTGCTTTGTTTGAAGTCAACAAACCATGTTACTTTCCTTGTCAGATGTTTCTATAAAATAATGAACATATGGCAAGTAGGGCAAGAGGAACGCAGCTGAAGTTTATCATGGTGAGTTAATGCATGTATGCCATGATGGGAATTAGTTACACCAAACCTTGATTAGGGAGTAGATTATTAGCCAGCTGTCAATAGGAATATTATAGAACAACCTTACAGTTGTCTGAGATAGATAACAATATTTAATCAGTGGTACATGAAGGGTTAAAACATAAAGGCCCATTGACACAGTGAAAATGTATTGTATGCCATTTGAAGAATAAATAAGATGTGACAAATCTTATCATGATGTCGCTTACTATGTGTTTTCTGTGCCTATATATAGGACTGCATTATATCTACTGTATTATCCCAGTGGGTTATTATGATGCATCAATGAAAAATTCAGCTCTGCTACTTGTGTATAATAAACAAACCAGCTTTAGTCAAGGACATAAAAGTGACACGTCTCTCTTTAACGGCTATTAGAGAGAAGAAAGATTATCACCATTAAGAACAGAGTTCATTACTATAATAGAAATAGTCTGAAGGAACTGCCATATTACCTTTGTTAGATTGATGATTTTTTTATTTGAACACAATGTGTATCTGTGTAAAAAAATATGGAGCTTAGTGACGCAGGCAAAGGATTGGCTTCATCCACGGACTAGATGCTATGTTTCCATATCTGCAGCGTGTAAGCAGAGAAGACAAAATGGAAATATAAAATGAAAGAAAGTCAATCAGCACATAAAAATCCATGACCACTGTTGGACAGAAATCTAAGTTTTACTTGGCTACATTTGGCTTCATTAGCCTCCTTGCTCCCCTATTCCTCTCCCCCTTTCCCTTAGCTGGCAATACAAACTTGGTTTACAGAGCTGAGTAATGTAATGGGGGAGCCACACATCTAGGGCACCTGGGGACCTGAAGGAAACATGGATTTTAGAGTAACTTCATTTAAATGACAATGTGAATACTATATCAGTACATTAGAAGTCAGAATCACAAACAAGGTTTAGTTATTATGTTTCTTTTTCTTACAGCATCTCAGAAATATATTATGTGAAGCTAAGATGCTAATTCATAGGTTACTACCAGAATGGCTCCATATTTTGTTTGTAAAAAAATGTTATGAGTAGAAACCCTCTTTAAAGGACATTTAAAGTGTCACTGTCATTTGGAAAAAGTTTTGACATGTCAAAAGTTTTAATTGGTCCAGGTCTGAAGGATCAGACCCATACCGATTGTGAGAATGAGTCAGGAGAAGACCACACCGCAGCACAGTTTGCTTCCCACTCAGTAAGTGGGGCTCTTTAGACTTACATTAGGAGCCACACTCATCACGTGACACAGAGCCGGGAGAGGATCACACTTAGCGCAGTTTTCTCCTGGCTTCTTCTCCCGATTGATATGGGTCTGAACACTCAAACCCAGACTGATCTCAAAAGTTTTTCCAAATGACAGTGACCCTTTAATATCAATTTTAGAGGCACAGGAATCATTTCTGAGTTAAAAGACAATGTACTATGCAAAATTTCCCTAAATGTCAGGCCTATCACACCACCTAATAGACTACATATTCCACTGATCCCCCACCCCTAGAAAAGCAGAGAATAGAAAAAAAAAATAAAAGCAGAAGAAGATAATATGGCAGAAATATTTCTGGCATGTGTAACTTTAGAAGAATCATCCAGAGAGAAAATTTCCATTTAGAAGTGCTCAGGGTGGCAGCAAAGCATAAAAGAGAATGTACTCATCTGCTGTTGTGAAGGTGTTTATCCTGCTGCTCAGAGGCTCTTTTCTCTATCACGACACATTTAGAATGGAATCCTCTTAGAATATGGATTGGACATTAAAGGAGTATTGCTATCACCTAAAATTTCATTAGATTATAGGGAATGCAAAAGAAAGCAATTTAGCAAATGTTTTGCATTAGAAAAATTGTTGTTTTTTTGAAGTTTGGCCCTTTTCTCCCTCTCTATGTTTGTTGCCTAGGTCCCTGACCACCACTCTCTGCTCTGAGAGCAGTGGCCGGGCTAAGGCCCCAGTCGGGTTCTCAATGAGCGCTAAGTATACTTTATTCTCCCTCTTCCTCTCTTACACACTTGGATTGTCCCTGGAGATGTGTAAGCCTGTTTGAAGACACAGTGATGCTGAGCTGATTGTACCCCATCCTTGATCCCTTCCGCACTGAACCAGCAAACAAGCAGGGATGCAGAGGTGCTGAGTTGAATTCTCAGCAAATGGCACAACCCTTTTAACCTCTTGAGCCACCATGATATACCAGTATGTCATGGGGTTGTTAAGGTGTACGGAGCGGATTCAGGGTCCTGCCAGTTTAATTCCCAGCAGTTCTCTGCTGAATTCAGCAGCAGAGATCCGCCACTAATAGTGTGCATAGGCTATTAACTGTTTAATTGCCACGGTCATTTAAAAACAGCAAATGTAAGTCATTGGAGGAAATGTGGAATGGATCACCTAATGCATTGTCATGGCAGCTGAGGGACAATACCATGGCTCCCAAGACTACGGCTCCCAGGCTCTACTGCAAAATACATAAACATTTGGTTTGAACTATTAAAATATAACATTATTGATTCCATACAATGAATGGCCTATACAGAAAAAAATAGCAAATGGCAAAATTGTGTCTTTTTTGGTTACATCACATCCTGGAACAAAATTTAAGGCCTACTCCGATAATTTTTTTCAAATTAACTGCTGTCAGTTAAGTTATACGGATTCTATAAATTCTGTAAATTCAATTTAAAAAGTCTTCTAATACTTCTCAGATGCTGTATGCCCTACAGAAAATGTTGTTTTCTTTAGCTGATAAGTACAGAAAGACACATGGTTTTTAAATAGAAGTAATTTACACATCTGTATAACTTTCTGGCACCAGTTAATTTAACATTTTTTTTTTTCTTTGAGCAGATATTGTGTTTTTGTAAGAAATGCACTTTAAAGGAATGGCCACGTTTGCTTCTGTTTGTGTGACCACTCAAGAAAGTAAAGAAGCTGGGATGGCAATACCTAGTGCCCACTCATGCCCTTTGACAATCACCCAGACTGTAATTAACCACAAGGGTTGCTGTATTTTTTTTGCCCGGCCAACTACAGTGTCCCAATCGTTGCGTGAAATCTATGACAACGGTGGAGAACTGGAGGCCCAGGAACTAGCAGCTGCAGCAGAGCAGGACAAGTATATAGCATATAGCACTGTTTTGTCCCCCGCAGCTCTGGCGGGGGAGTTTATGCCGAACAACCTCTTGAATATATTTAGAAAAATATTTAACTCCACAAGCTGTACAAGTTTAACTATCTCTCCTATACACAGAAAAGATTGCTACAATGTATGATGTCACCTGTGTCTATTTAATTTATGGAAAAAAAAAAACTTGTTTAGACTCCTAAATAGTTTTTTTGTGTAAACATTTATTTAAAATAGGAAATGTCCTGGACACTTGTATACAATGACTTCCTCCCACAGGACCAAAGTGCTAGCAATCTTTGAAAATAGTCCTTATAAACAGGATGTTTTTAAGCTAGCAGGTGGTGGATGAGCTGGATGTTTCCTCTGTTACCATAGATGTTTAATTCATACACACACTTGTGATAACACTCCTATTTTTATTGGAAGTGAATGGTACTTATTCTTGGCTTCGGTGAGGATACATTTGGTATTATCATCTCGTTACATTCTTTTAATTGTCCAGTAAAACTGTTTCTTTGCAGCTCTTTTAGGGCCTCTCCTTACTGTTTGCTTTGTTCATCGGTATCCAGTATAACACTATAGAGCAGGCATGTCCAAAGTCCGTCCGGAGGGCCATTTGCGGCCCACGTTCCGAACTTTTTCGGCCCCCCAGGTATCCAGCTTGCTATTATCTGCCTGTGTTATAAAGCATATAGCATGTAGCATGTAAAATGGTCGGCCCTCGCACATGTTCACTTCATCAAATTTGGCACTCTTCGAAAAAAGTTTGGACATTCCTGCTATAGAGGTATATTCAGAATAAACATGTTGAGCCACTCTCTTGTATACTTTTATTACAATCCCTCCCTTCAAGATTAAGGGGGAACTATCAGCAGATTAGACGAATCTAACCTGTTGATATCTCTCTATTACACAGGAGAACGGGAACGCCACGGAGGATGAAGGTAAAAGACATACCTTCATCCTTGGCGCCTTCTGTGCAATAGAGTGCTATAAGTAGTGTCTATCTTGTTCATAGTTCCCCTTTAATCCAATCACGCAGCAGAGAATTATTTTTTATTGATGTTCAGTAGGACTGTCTCTAGCATATGAGCTATTTATGGTAGTTTAGAGCCATAGAGGGGCAATTTAGAGCCTAAAGATTGTGTGTGGTATTGAAGCTTGCTTGAAATAAAATGCTAGAGATAACTTATAGATAGACATTGTCTTGCTTCTGAAAGGAAACAAATATATTGTGTCCATGGACAAACTTTAAGGGGGACATTTATCAAAACTGGGGTAACAGTGCACCAGTCTTAAATAAATCCCTGCCCCCCTTTCCCCAGCCGGATTTACTAAGAAGTGTACGCCTCTTAGTAAGTGCGTCCGACTCTGGTGCAGGCATTGTGTAGCGAATCTACACCTGCTCGGGAGCAGGAGTAGATTTGTATCATGATTTAGGGTACTATTACACGGAACGATAATTGGTCAAATCGTTCCGTGTAATAAACACAATGATCAGCCGATGACAACGATTATCGGCTGATCGATGATATAGGTTCGGACCTAGAATTGTTGGGCGCTGACCGCACATCGCTATGTGTAATAGCGGTGCGTGGGCGGCGGCTAATGATATGCAAACAGAATACATTACCTATCCATGCTGCAGGGCTCCTCTTATGCTCTGCTTCTCACCGGGTCTCATGAGCTCCAGCTTCAGAGCGGCCTGTCTGAGATTACAGGCCGCTCAGCCAATCACAGGCTGGGACCAGCGACATGTCAGCTGAGACAGGCCACTCTGAAGCTGGAGCGTGCGGGACCCAGGGAGAAGAAGAGCGCAAGAGGAGCCCTGCAGTGTGGAAAGGTATTGTATACAGTTTAAGTAAGGGCTGCAAGGACATCGGTAACGATGTCTTCGTATCCCTTGTTAAACGATTATTGGGCCGTCTAATAGGCCCAGTAAACGAGCGCCGATCTAGCAGATCGGCACTTGTTTACAGTTATTATCGGGCCCTGGTTGGCCCGTGTAATACTACCCTTACACCTGTGAGCAGGCTTAAGTGTACCTTCACACGTATCGTATTCGCAGCGGATTTCACGCTGCGAGTTTGCAGCAAAATTCACTGTGAATCCTGGTATTGTGAAGTTCAATGGGGTTACATACCCGCAGCAGAATATGTAAGCATACATTACCTGCTCGGCGCTACAGCTGCATGTGAGGCTCCTAGCTCCAGTCGGTCCTCATCAGCCAATCAGTGCTGCGAATCTGGTACGTGTGAAGCTACACTCAGTCATGATAAATCTGGCACTGAAGAAGGCCATGCCTCCTCCTCACTTGCTATGCCCCCTGCTCACCCATCAGGCAAGCAGGGGATGCTGCTGGCATACACCACGGAAAAGGGGTGAATCTGCCATCTACACCAGGGGCGCATGATGATAAATCTCCCCCAAAATCTATTAAATAGTTACCTATGTGATGCTTATAAGTGGTAGCTACTGCCATTTGACTCCATTTTGTTCCAGCTGATCAGTATAGCTGAGACTCAGGACAGTCATATTTGTCTGCTATCTCAAACTCATTCCTACAGAGCAAGTACATTTCACACAAAACATTTCTGTCAGCCGGCATTAGGGGCAGCTAGTTGTATGTGTTTCCAAATTACTCTCATTGACCTCAGGAGGAGCTGTATACGTTCTGTGAGCTTCCTCTACGTAAGCCTAGTGTTAGGCAGAATTTTATTGATTTGTTTTGCTTTGGGAAGGAAGGCACCTGCCTAGGTCCCTCCTTAGGTCCAGCACTCGATGTGTGGCATTGTGCGGCTGCAATGAGCACTGATCAGCGAGATCGTCGCTTGTTTGCAGTGCCTTTACAGCACAAACAGCACACCCATTTAAATGCATTGTTATCAGCTGCACATCCCCTGTAGACAGAGAGATGTGATTTTACCAGCTGCACAAAAGATTATTGGCCCTTTTACACGGCCTAATTATCGCGTAAATGAGTGTTCCTAGATTAATTGGCTCATGTTAAAGGGCCTTTAAATGCCAGAAGGGTATTGCTCTTGTCTCAAAGCCTGCTTGTTTATCAATTGGAGCTGCACAAATATATATGTGGTGAGCTCCCGCTAGTCGAGCCTGATGGCAGCCAGATATGTATTGTTGTTTTTCACTTCTGCTGGCACCTGTGTTGTTTATTTGCGGCACTCACTTAGCACTGTTGAAAGGGAAACTCTGTTGTATTGTTTATTTGAGTATAGTTAATAGTTTAATGGGGAACTCTACGCGCAATGTATTTATTGGGTCACTCTGACAGCAGTGTTTATTGAGGCACTTCAGTTGTTGTATGGGAATGACCTGTGCTCCCCTCTCAATAGACAAATCTATCTGTGTATACCTGTCTGTATTCTGTAGAAGAAAACTTTTCTATATTGAGCGTGCGTCTGTGTATTGTATCTTGGCTGCCCTTGGTGTTACCTTAATGAAATGTATAGTACTTAGAGAGTGCTGGTGGCAGAGTGACTCAGCACTATGAACCTACTGCCGCACATCTTCAGCCATCCATCTGCCATAAGAGAGAAGCAGAGAGGGCAGTTGTGGGAATGTCTGCCATGTGCGTCTGAATTCCGCTACTTTATCCTGACACACTCGCCTAATTGTACAGCTTGAGTCTGACAATGAAATTAGTGTCATAGAGGAGAAAAACAACAGCTTAGCTTTGCACTGCACCTGTTTAGCAACTAGGCATAACTCAGAGCGGGCGAGAAGTGTCTGACTATCAGTGCAGCTGTCCAGTTGCCATAGGAACAACTGTATATTTCTGAAGTGAACTCCATGACTAAGGTATATAAAGCAGTGGGCTGTAATGCCATGTCTGGTCAGAGATAATTATTGTGCAGGACCACAAACAGCAGCGGCTCTGACAGATAAAATGTCCTTGCTTAGCAGGATAATCATTGGAAAGGTTAGCGTCTCTGAATGGGAGGAACCATGGAAATCTGTGGGCAGGAAATGGAAGCTGGCAATAATTGTCAGGGTGAAGCATGTTTGACTAATAAGCAGCTTGCAGATCATCTGTGCATTGCTAGATGCAAGCAATATGCCCTATGGATCATTAGTTTTAACCTTTACGGATGCTGAAAATATGCTTAGAAAATATGATTTGCAAATATTTTGGTATTAAAACACAGTGTTCATCAATGTAAATGAGAAGCCATCTAGGGAAGGCTTACAATGCTGTCGAGACCTTATGCTGTGAGCTGTGAGAGATACCAAGGCTGACCTAGTAGCAGAGGGGATTCTTATGTTGGAGATGTAGCTATGTCCTTTGTTTTCCTTCAACCAGGGCAAAGATTTTGTTTGCTGCCTTAGACCTGTAAATAAAATTCTTGTACCCAGTGCCATGGGGCACATACTCCACCAGCCTCCTTTACTAACATCCATATTTACTATACAGTGCAAGGGTATGTTCACACCACAGAATAGGCGCCAAATTCAAATGGCGTTTGCGTCGCAGACTCTGCCTTTCCCATTGATTAAATAGGATTTCTCATAGATTTATGATTTACTTGTAGTTAAAAATCTCAAGTCTTCCCATACTTATCAGCTGCTGTATGTCCTGCAGGAAGTGGTGTATTATTTCCAGTCTGACACAGTGCTCTCTGCTGCCACCTTTGTCCATGTCAGGAACTGTCCAGAACAGGAGAGGTTTTCTAACGGGATTTGCTGCTGCTGCTCCGGACAGGAGGTGGCAGCAAAGAGCACTGTGTCAAACTGAAAAGAAAACAACATTTCCTGGAGGATTTGAGATTTTTAACTATTAGTAAATTATAAATCTATATAACTTTCTAAAACCAGTTGCTTTTAAAGAAAAAGATTTTTGCTGGACAACCCCTTTAATTGCTGCAGTGTGAGCCAAGTGCCAGAGTCAGTGATTTCAATGATGGGCCCGCACTGTGTGGTCCTCAATGTCCAGCTCCCTTAGCCCCCCCACCACTGACTGAGAGCTTTTTTTTCCTATGCACAGTATGTGGTAGCCATGAGGTGCTGCAGGTGATGTTATAGTGCAGGACTAGCTGAGTGCATAGTGCTGGTGTCAAATGGCAGAGTGGTACACTAGCAATCCCTGTGTTGGCACACCTCCTTTTCAAATGTGGTTGTTCCGGCCTATCAATGTGCCGGCTAATGACTTCTGACACAGAGTTTCTTGAAACAAATGAGATTTACTAAACAGTTCTTGCACACATTTGTGAGATTTACTAAACAGTTCTTGCATACATACCAGAATGCATCGAGAAGAGGCCGCAGCAGCCATGGATTTG
Organism: Dendropsophus ebraccatus; assembly: GCF_027789765.1. Lineage (NCBI taxonomy): Eukaryota > Metazoa > Chordata > Amphibia > Anura > Hylidae > Dendropsophus > Dendropsophus ebraccatus. The sequence continues at coordinate 84,053,414 of NC_091458.1, forward strand.
CTATAACTACATAACGGTATTGGGGGTTTGGAGGGTGGTGGGATCCTGTTAGACTAAGCAATTTTTTAACAATTAACGACAATTGCAAATTAGATTGTTTATCTCTAACCATATTATGGTGCGTTCACACAGAAAGATTATCTGACAGATTTTTGAAGCCAAAGACAGGAATGGATTTGAAAAGAGGAGAAATCTCAGTCTTTCCTTTATGACCTGTTCTCTGTTTATAGTCCATTCCTGGCTTTGGCTTTAAAGATCCGTCAGATAAATCTGTGTGTGTCAATGCAGCCTTATGGTGTGTTTACACGTAACGATTATCGTGCGAATTTGCGCGATAACGATCAAATTCGAACGATAATCGTACGTGTAAACGCAGCGAAAGATCAAACGACAAACGAGAAATCGTTCATTTTGATCTTACAACATGTTCTCAAATTGTCGTTCGTCGTTCGCAAAAAATTTGCAGATCGTTCCGTGTAAACAGTCGTTCGCCGATTTAACCAATGTGTGAGATAGGCTTAAGCGATCGCAAAACGAATTTTTCCGTACGATATATCGTACTGTCTAAACGCTGATCGTTATGGAAAAAAATCGTTACTCCAACATCGTTAATCGTACGATCGGGCCAATTATCGTTTCGTGTAAACGCAGCATTACACAGAACAATCATTACTGCAATCATTGACTCCATCTGATCCCAGAAAATGAAGGAAGGATGTGGAATTAGGGTGCGTTTACACAGAAAGATTTATCTGACAGATTTTGGAAGCCAAAGCCAGGAATGGATTTGAAAAGAGAGTAAATCCCAGGCTTTCCTTTATGACCTGTTCCCTGTTTATAGTCTGTTCCTGGTTTTGGCTTCAAAGATCTGTCAGATAAATCTGTCTGTGTAAACGCCCCATTACACTGAGCAATTAGTAAACGAATGTGGAATTACAGCGAATGAATAGTGAACGAATGCAGAATTACAGTGAACTATTAGTGAATGAATGCAGAATTACAGCGAACGAATGAGGAATTACAGCAAATGATTATCAAACGATTACCGATGATTTTGGTATCAGCACCAAAGGAACAATGAACGATTTCTTGTTGGTCATTTGATCATTGCGTGCATTTACACAAAACGATTATCGAATAATATAACCATAATTCACATAATAATTGTTCTGTTTATTAAGGCCCTAAGCTGAGACTTTTGGCCCTATTACACCAAAAGATTATCGGTGTACGGTATCACGTATCCAGGCAGGATGCGTGGTATACTCTGGTGTCCAGCACTGACCATGTAAGAGCTCTTACATGGTCAGAGCATACACCTTGCTGCAGCTGCCCCAGGCAGTAGTTGAAGGAATCAAGACTACGACTCCCATCTTCATTGGGGAACTCCTGAAAGAGCCGCTCAGCGACGGACATTAGAGTATACCACGCATCCTGCCTGGATAAGTGATACCGTACACCAATTCTCCTTACCGACCCTGTCGGACAGGGGCGGAACTACCGCCGTAGCAGCCGTAGCGGCTGCTACGGGGCCCCTGGCATCGGGGGGCCCGTGGCCTGGGCCCCCGGAGCTTACTGCCTACAACACCCGGTGGCCGAGCGGGCCTCCCGGCTGTTCAGTGTTCTGCTTGACAGCGCGAGAAGCCATAGGCTTCCCGCCCTGTCAATCACTCTTGTGACCGCAAGCAGCATTTTGCTTGCGATCACAAGATTGTTGCCCCGGACAGATCAGCAGCTTCCAGGCGAAGTCCCGGGCAGCGACATCACTAAGGTCAGTGTGCGTCGCGGCGGCTGGGACTTCCGGTACAGGAAGTGACGTGCACCCTGTACCGGAAGTCCCAGCCACCGCGGCGCACACTGAGCTCAGTGATGTCGCTGCCCGGGACTTCGCCTGGAAGCTGCTGTTCTGTCGGGTGCAGATGAAGAGAGAAGAAGAGACCTGGGGGCTGTATATATGGGAGAGGGACAGCACTGGGGGCTATATATATGGGGGAGACACAGCACTGGGGGCTGTATATATGGAGGAGGGACAGCACTGGGGGCTGTATATATATGGGGGAGGCACAGCACTGGGGGCTGTATATATATGGGGGAGGCACAGCACTGGGGGCTGTATATATATGGGGGAGGCACAGCACTGGGGGCTGTATATATGGGGGAGGGACAGCACTGGGGGCTATATATATGGGGTAGGCACAGCACTGCGGGCTATATATATATGGGGGATGCACAATACTGGGGGCTGTATATATATGGGGAGGCACAGTACTGGGGGCTATATATATGGGGGAGGCACAGCACTGGGGGCTATATATATGGGGGAGGCACAGCACTGGGGGCTTTATATATGGGGCAGGCACAGCACTGGGGGCAATATATATGGGGGAGGGACAACACTGGGGGCTATATGGGGAGGCTCAACACTGGGGGCTACATATATGGGGGAGGCACAACACTGGGAGCTATATATATGGGGAGGCACAACACTTGGGGCTATATATATATGGGGGAGGGACAACACTTGGGGCTATATATATGGGGGAGGGAAAACACTGGGGGCTATATATATGGGGAGGGACAACACTGGGAGCTATATATATGGGGGAGGGACAACACTGGGGGCTCCCTATGGGGGACGTACAAAACTGGGGGCTGCCTATGGGGCAGGGAAAACACTGGGGGCTGCCCATGGGGGAGGGACAACACTGGAGACTGCCTATGGGGAGGCACAACACTGGAGACTGCATATGGAGGAGGGAAAACACTGGGCGCTGCCTATGGGGGAGGGACAACACTGGGCGCTGCCTATGGGGGAGGGACAACTCTGGGTGCTGCCTATGGGGGAGGCACAACACTGGGTGCTGCCTATGGGGGAGGCAAATCACTGGGGGTTGCCTATGGGGGAGGGACAATACTGGGGGCCATTTGTAAGTGGAACAACACTGGGCGCTGCCTATGGAGGAGGGACAACACTGGGGGCCATATATATGGGGAGGCACAACACTTGGGGCTATATATATATATGGGGGAGGGACAACACTTGGGGCTATATATATGGGGGAGGGAAAACACTGGGGGCTATATATATGGGGAGGGACAACACTGGGAGCTATATATATGGGGGAGGGACAACACTGGGGGCTCCCTATGAGGGAGGTACAAAACCGGGGGCTGCCTATGGGGCAGGGAAAACACTGGGGGCTGCCCATGGGGGAGGGACAACACTGGAGACTGCCTATGGGGAGGGACAACACTGGAGACTGCATATGGGGGAGGGAAAACACTGGGCGCTGCCTATGGGGGAGGGACAACACTGGGCGCTGCCTATGGGGGAGGGACAACACTGGGTGCTGCCTATGGGGGAGGCACAACACTGGGTGCTGCCTATGGGGGAGGCACAACACTGGGGGTTGCCTATGGGGGAGGGACAATACTGGGGGCCATTTGTAAGGGGAACAACACTGGGCGCTGCCTTTGGAGGAGGGACAACACTGGGGGCCATTTGTAAGAGGAACAACACAGGGGGCAATCTTTAAGGAGGACGTCACAGAGGAGGCATCTATAAGGGTAACTACACTGCGGGATGTATATAATAGGGCATGCGCAGAGGGGGGGGTATCTATTTTAGTGGACTAAACAGAGGGGTCATCTATAAGGGGACTACACAGAGGGGACCATATACTACAGGGCAGGGATAGGGAACCTTGGCTCTCCAGCTGTTTAAAAACGACAGCTTTAGCTTTGACTGTCTACACATGATGGGAGTTGTAGTTTTGCAACAGCTGGAGAGCCAAGGTTCCCTACCCCTGGTATAGGGGATGCACAGAGGTTGTCATGTACTATAAACACAGAGGGGCTCTCTACTATAGTAGATGCACACAGGGCCATCTATGTGGAAGACTGAACAAGGGACTATCTATAAGGAGCCAGGGCTACCCACTGAAAGAGGGCTTAAAGGGGCCAATACAGATGTGCAGTGTGTATAGAAATGAGGATGGTGCCAGAGTGAGGAGCCTAATATGTATGTCTGGCAGATTCTGTGGATTCGTGGCTCGGAAAAGTTCTCATAATGGCACAGGACAGATGGAGAAGAAGATGAAAAGGGAAGAACTCCGATCAGAGGAGAAGTCCCCTGTGAGTCACTAAATATATTTGCACTGTAATTTATATGTAGTACAGGCCCTGTGTAGAGCTGGGTGTGTTGACGGTGTAGTGGTCGGTTGAGGGGGGGGGGCCCCAATTAAAAGTTTGCTATGGGGCCCAGCCATTTCTAGTTACGCCCCTGCTGTCGGATCCTCTGGTGGGCAGCGGGCAATCAAAGCATCTGGTGGTGTCGGGCACGAACCACGACCCGCGAAGGTGAGCAGTACCAATTCATCAATATATTGGTCAATCTACCCTGCAGAGTTACACTACGTGCGCCGTGCGCTGTGTCTTTTCTTTTTTCTAGTACCAAAAGATTATCGTCTGTATTCGGTCGATTATAGACCATTACAGCAGATAATTACTTGGTGTAATAGGGCCAAAAGGCAATGATCAGCCGATGTTGAAATGATGTTGAAAAAAATTACAACGATAATGACGGTCTGCTGGCCATCGCTCCCAGTAACAAGAGCATAGGCAGCAAGCCACTGCTATCTCCTCTGGGTTCCCTGGAACCCTTTCCACAGCTCCCCCCCCCCCCCTTTTCCTGCTTGCTGATGGCGGTGTAATAGTGCTCGCTTGCTCCTCCAGATCGGCCCGTGTATTAAAGCCTTTTCTGTTGTGTCTGGTGATAAGAGGAGGCTGCTGTAAATTGATCTGTACAGCATTGCAGCAACATGTGACACCAGTAGATAGAGAAGACAATAGCAGCTCACTGTGGAATGATCTCTTAAAAGGTCACAGAGTACGCTCATTATGCAGTGTCCCAGTACACGAAAGGTTCTTTTATATATATATGTAAATTCTTTGCTGTTGTACTGGAAAGGGTTAATGGCCACTGCAAAGAGCTCAGCTTGTATTGCCCCCTAGTGTTCAAGTTTGGTATCATCCTCTGTATTCCTCATATTCTCCTATGTGTATTAATTTGCCTATTTTTTTGTGCTTGTCACATGGTGTGGTGAAGCAAACGGCCTAGTGTCACGTGACTTTTCCCGGCTGCCGTGGTAACCCCAATAGCCGTCAAGCTTTTGGCCGGGGTCAGTTAGTCACTTCCCCCTCTAGTGGTTGTTCTCCCTCTACCTTCAAGAGGGAAGGACGTGTTCTCTGCTGCTCCTCAGGGAGAAGGCCACAACTCAGTGTGATCCACCTAACTACCTCTGCGACATATTCCGGTCCAGTCCAGACCAGTCTCATCCTCAAGACCCTTACTTCACCTCAAGATCTGGGTACAGTTCTCAAGTCGCTATCTTCATCTCATCGCTAACAGCAAGTATTCTCCTCAGTATCATCATACCCAGCATCATTCTCAGGGAACTACTACTCCCATCCTCTGTTAAGATTCCTCTCAACTAAAGTGACACTACCACACTATAGCCTATTGCAACATTACCCATCTTCTCAGTTGTATTCAAGTTTGCCTATCACTCGTTGCATCCAGAGACTGTTGCTATTGACAAATTCCGTGTTAAAAAACGTACAACTCCCGTTGTTTCTGAACCCTGGCATTGGTCTAGTTATTGGTGCCTTGACTAAGGGTAACGAAGAATTGCTGGGGTCCAGCATGGTCAGGTTCCTGTGGGTTAGTCACCTCCCCTCGTGCCATAACCGTGACCATAACATCTGGCAAGTGGCAACCCGGGTCCTACCTACCACTACCAACAACTACTACCCCCAGCGGGTCACCCCATCGCAATTAATGCTTCACATTCATCTCAAGGGAACAGACTGTCAAGCACTATCTTGCATCATGAGGAGAGCAACAGAAATAGAATAGTCATTCATAATAATCCATAGAATGGAATAGTCATAGCAAGGGATAACGCTAGTTGAACATGTTTGTTTTTAACCCAGTCTGGCCCAGTTAAAGAGGGTTATCCAGGAAAAGAAAAAGCACAGTGCCACTCCGCCTCCTCAGGTTGTGTGTGGTATTACAATTTGGCTTCATGCACTTCAATGTATCTGGGCTGCAAACGCCCACCCATACTAAGGACAAGGGTGGTTCTGTTTCTGGAAGATTGCACCTATGTTTTCTTAAGCCCGGGTAACCTCCTTTAACATAAAATAAATTGCCGAACAACCCCTTTACGGGAAGAATTTATATCTGCTAAATATTTTCACAGAAGCACTGCCCTATTTTTATGCTTATCTTACTTTTCAATTAAATCTAAAAGCTGTAATAGGTAGAGTATAAGAAAGTTGTGTAGTGTCACATGAGTTTACATGATAGTGAGACAATGCTCATTATGATGAGAAGAATACAAATTTGAATAAGTATAAAACTTTCCATGCAACATACAAATATGTATTAAAAACAAATTCCCTTCTGTGTTTTGTTTTATTATTCATTTATACTTTTCCAGGAATTTAAATAGAAAATTGAGAAAAGAGAAGTGAAACTATAAGGGGTAAAAAGCACTGACTGATAATTGTCCTTGTGTTACGTCATGGTGGTATTTAAAGCATCATTGTGTAAATGCTAGGTTTGGTTTTCTGCAAATGAAGATGGAAAAACATTAACAAATAACAAAGGGGGGGGGTATAATTTTGCATGTATATTTTAGGAAGTGGGCCTAATGGTTTTATTTACCTGCATATGCAGTAACAGAAGTAGAAAGTACATGTAAATAGGGCAATACTGTATTTATTTGAATAGGCAGGATTTTATTTTAAAAAAATCGATATAATGTAACAAACATTATTATAAACAATTATTCTTGATACAGTAACTGTCATTTTACAGTTATTAGCTGATATACAGTATAACGTACATGGCTCATATAGTAAATAGCTGTTATGTAATGAATATGAATGATATATTAAAAAGATGATATATAACATATACTGTATGACAAATGTAATAAATAACTAATGTAATGGATATAGCTGAATATATAGTAAACTGGTAATACAGAACAATATCGTAAATAATGCAATAAAAATGACTGATATAGTACAAAACTGATATATAATAGATGTAGCTTAGATAGTAAATAACTAAATGTAAGGAATATGGACAATGTAGTTCATAGCTGAGGTAAAATGTAGCTAATAAATAATAAAAAGCTGATATATAATAAATATGGCTGCTTGTGTTTCTATGTCTCCATATAGCCACGACTGTAGAAATTTGATTTTCATGGCTCTTTTCTCTGTTGTCTCATTAAGTTCATAAAACAGCATCTTGACCTTGGAGAAACACCTAATAGATGCACCTTTACCTTCATCTTTTCGTCTTGCTTATTTCAACATATGATATAAATTGTCCAGGTGCCTATTTATGAATCTGAGATGCTCCAGTGGTTACAACTAGATATATCACATTCAGGAAAAATCTGTAGCTATATTCCTCCTGTTCCTCACTTTTGCTGTTAATATCAGCTTGGTTACTGCCATTAAGGGTACAAACCCACACACCGTATACGCAGCAAATACGCAGCAAATACGCAACAAATACGCAGCAAATACGCAGCAGTTTGATGGTGAAGATTTAATGCTGAGTTCAGTTATTTAGATATAATCTGCTGCGTTTTTGTTGCGTATTTGTTGCGTTTTTGCTGCGTATTCGCTGCGTATCGCAGCAGTAAATACGCTGTGTATACGGTGTGTGGGTTTATACCCTAAGGGTACAAACCCACTTGACGTATTTGCTGCGTGAATCAGTCTTAAAAATAAGCAGGCAAAACGCAGGTTGGCTTTATACAATTGTTCTGCGTTAAAATACGCAATTGCGTATTTTTGAAGCGGAAGCTTGTTGTTAGCAAAGCATCAGTTGTTAAAATACGCAATTGCGTATTTTTGAAGCGTGAAGCTACATGCGTTTTTTGCACAGGTTGTTAACAACTGATGCTTTGCTAACAACAAAAATACGCAATTGCGTATTTTAACGCAGAACAATTGTATAAAGCCAACCTGCGTTTTGCCTGCTTATTTTTAAGACTGATTCACGCAGCAAATACGTCAAGTGGGTTTGTACCCTAAAGGGGTATTCTCATCACCTAAACTTTTATTAGGGCATAGAGAATGCAAAAGTATGTAATTTCGCAAACGCTTTGCATTAGTCCCTATAGTTGACAGCTCATTGCCTAGGTTCACGACCACCGCTTTTTGCTCTTTGAGCGGTGGCTAGGCTGTGATGTCACTTAGTGGCCGTGACCTGGGGAAGCAATGGTGAGTATAATCTACTGCTTTTATGGCTCCCACTAAGATCAGTTCTAGGGCTTCTAGATTGTCCCTGGAGCCATCTGGGATCTCAATGGGAGTCAGAGATGCAGAGCTGATTCTGGGGCGCCGCACAAGATAAAGTAACAAACCAACAAATACCTCTCTGGCCTGCACTGATCCCCTGGTAAGGCTGCAGTTAATACCTTGGCCTTCCCTTTGGAGCAGATGAGACATGACTACTGTATCCAATCCTAGCACTAAGCGGTGATGCTGGGAGTATGACATGTGAATGCTATAGCCGCAGAAGTTACGTCTTGTATACTCCAAAAGGAAGACTGGGATACCTAACAGAGCCTGAATGAGGGATCAGACTGGGATTGGAGAGGTTGGTTTGTTATTTTATCTCGTTTGGGGCTTTTCAGTATGTAAAGGCAAAATACCATGTATATGTTTCATATAAAATACTAGAAAATGTACCTAGCGCTGCCTATGTATAAAGTGTCAGTGTGTTAGATTTGTGCTAAGGTGCCCAGGAGGCCGATCTATGAACTTGTTTATTTTGTTTATGCGGAAAACATTTAACATCCTAAATACCCAATAGCCAAACTGTGATACCATGTTATAAAATATTATACAGAGCCTGTTTATATACACCATTGGCAGTTTTATTGTGTAGCTTGCTAAGGCTTCAGTGTACCTTACCAACTACTGTTATTATGTGTGTGTGGGAGAGAAGGGGATCTGGTCAGACACTGACATTATTTTTGTAAGGTAAAATCTGATCTCCACAACATTCTACCATTTATTTCTATAGGTCTGTTTTCCCCAACCCTCTCCTCATGAGCCACCAACAGGCCTGGCTGTCATATCTGTGACTGTGATTCTTTGGATCTGCACATTCATGTCTCTATAGCTTTGGCTGAGCGATAATAAGCACTGCGGAATCTGTAAGCGCTACTCAATCTGTAAGCGCTGTGGAATCTGTTGGCGCTATACAAATAAATATTATTATAATTCCCTCACCTGTGCATTGCTGGACAGACACACAGCTCTAATGATCCAAAAAACAAAAGGTACTAAAGCACTCCTCCTTAAAGACTATCCAGTCTAAAAATAATGAAAAAACTTTGTAAATAAAGATGCAACAGTTACCAACCCCGGTGTCCAGGCAGGGTCAAAAGAAGTCCAAGTATCAAAAAGGTAACAGCATCTCACAAGGCGGAGGTAGATAAAAGGTAAGTAATTTATTCCAGCATGGCACAGATACAACGTTTCAACCGCAATGGTCTTTTTCATACTTGAAAAAGACCATTGCGGTTGAAACGTTGTATCTGTGCCATGCTGGAATAAATTACTTACCTTTTATCTACCTCCGCCTTGTGAGATGCTGTTACCTTTTTGATACTTACAGCTCTAATGATGTCACCTGTGTGCGCAGTGTTAAGAGTCTCTCATTCATTTCTACTGGGTGCTCTTCCCCATCCCCCATCTCTTATGTAAATCTGGTAAGGACGGGAGCTTCACTTTAACCTTTCGGGACAGTCAGTGTATCTGTGGGCCAAATTTGGGGTTAAATGGTTCAGGCATTCGAAAGTCTACAGAGGACAGACAGACATTCATTTATTTTTATTCTATAGATTGTACCTTTCTCTGTCTTCCTGAGGCTTCACAATAGGCTGTTTGTAAAGATCACTTCTTAACAGTTTTTTCGTTATCATCAGGCAGGATTACAATGAAAAGTAAAAGTAATTTTATAAAACTGGAGACAGAGAACTTTATCATTCGAAGATCTTACATAAATTCTGTTGAATTGATGTTACATAACACTAGCATTGACCACATGTAACCTGCAAAATAATAAATAATGGTGAGAGAATAACAGTTTTTCTCTTTGTACAAACCTTATCCACATTATGTCTATGTTCACACCATTTAAATGATGTTCTTTTTTTTTAATGGCCGTTATTTAATGGCAAATAATGGCTGTTATTTTAATGGAAAAATATCTGCAGATTTGCTCCCAAAAACTTGCTTATAGCTCCCGGTAGCCCCTTTCCGGCAGCAATCCTCTGATGTTTGTAAGCCCCGCCATTTTCACGAACATTAATCCTAAAGAAATATGTAAATTAGTACGTTAGCAGTACTGGGGCATTCCTTGGCCCCCTAGAGCACTGTTTGGCCTGCCTGTTGCCTCCTACATTCACACCTACTTATGCATATTCAAGTATACATAACCAAGCCAGTCTTTAGTAGGTGTGAATGTAGGAGGCAACGGGCAGGGTGAACAGTTCTCTTGAGGACTGAGGAATTTGTATATTTTTATAGGATTGAATATCACAAAAACAGTGGGAGACCACCGGCCAGTAAGAGGAGGTAAACAACCACCTGGAACTTTTAGCAGGTTTGTATGCACAAAGTTTTCATTTAAGATGTAATGGGGAACTCTGGTTAAGACAGATTTAACCCTGTTGAATCCCTACCCATAATCAAAGCTTGTTTATAATAGGTTTCTATTACATGAATGGGTCAGTTTGTCTGCAGAACATCCTGACTCAAACCCTGAAGGCGTGGAAAATCCTTACTTCCTGGTCCACTTTGTCTCCACTCCTCTGTCTTTCCCCTTCCTCCTGAGACAGAGGTCACATGGTCTCTGTCTCTTCTGTTGCCAGGCAAGCTGTAACAATAAGGCTGGGTTCACACTACGTATATTTCAGTCAGTATTGTGGTCCTCATATTGCAACCAAAACCAGGAGTGGATTAAAAACACAGAAAGGATCTGTTCACACAATGTTGAAATTGAGTGGATGGCCGCCATTTAATGGCAAATATTTGCTGTTATTTTAAAACAACTGCTGTTGTATTGAAATAATGGCAGTTATTTACTGTTATATGGCGGCCATCCACTCAATTTAAACATTATGTGAACAGATCTTTTCTGTGTTTTTAATCCACTCCTGGTTTTGGTTGCAATATGAGGACCACAATACTGACTGAAATATACATAGTGTGAACCCAGCCTTAATGTGTAACCCTGCCCACCACTGACATCACACAGCGATCACCTGGCTAAGGATGGGGAAATAAGAGCCTCTCCTGAGTAGTATAGGGAAAAGGAGACACTGTTGTCATCAAAGTAGATCGGGCCAGTGGTGGGCAGATGCTACAAGACAGGGGTGGGTACCTGGTAGTTGGTTACGAGGTACAATGCATGATGGGATATGTAGTTTCTTGGCCAGGTGCGTAAATGTAAAAATGGCGTCAAACTACCGGTGAGGGATTTGTGAGTGCACCTATGTACTTTTTGAGCATTTTATTTTTTTTATGGGATTGCTGGCGTTCCTCTTTAATTTAATCCAAATACTACTTGCTTCTGTTTACATGAAAAAAGCATTAAAGCAACCACTGTAAAAATATATAAAATGTATTCTCCAAAAACTGTGTTTGAGCATATCCTTGAAATAACCTTGTTTTTGAAGCTCATCTTCTTCTGACCCAATTTCATGATGTACGGCAGAATAACAACCGTGATGTCTTTATGTTTTATGTCTGTGGCCGGCACTAAATAACTTCAGGTAAATTGTTTTACCTGTTCCTGATATAATTAGATTTCGGTGGATGCAGCTCTGTATTTCTACCCTGATAGCAGCATGTGTTTTATGGAATAGCTGGGCTTGGGTCAGAGACTGCAAATTGTAACAGACTAGAGGGCTTGCATTTGTGTATACTGAATAGCAATCCAATAATCCTCAGATGAAACATTGGCAAAATGTACGCCCCATGTGCAGTAGTGTTGTAAATATACGCCTGGCCCAGACTTATCAATCTGTCTGGTTTTGCACACAGAAATTAATCACAGCTGTTTATAGCTAAACAAGCTCTGGAAAAAATTAATGCTGCGCTATGATTGGTTGCTAAGGGGCAAAACCACACAAGCTTGTTTGTTTGTTATATTGTTTTTCGACATTTTACATGCAGAACATGGTATAGCCATATTCTACAGGAAATACCATTAGTGTCCCCTAATTGTGGGTCACACCCTCGGCAAAATAACCGCCAGACCCCTTTCTTCTCAGAGAGCTAAGCTGTCTGGCTGCAGCTTACCCCTCCACTCCCCATGGAGAACACAAGAACATTCAGCCGTGCCAAACCTTCATGTGTATGGGAACGAGAGATAGCTATTAGCCAGATGATCATGCAACAGTTATTGAATTCAATCTAGATCAGGAGTGTCAAACTCAAATACACAGTGGGCCAAAATTAAAAAATTTGACAAAGTCGCGCGCCAACCTTGATAATTATCGAAGCACGAATGCGGCGTTCCTGGCACTGTCAGTGGTGGGAGACTCACTATGCACTATGCACTATGCACTGTGCACTATGATAAATGACATGATAAATTGCTATCATGTAATAGCCAACCCTCCCCAATATTGCCATATGTTTTAGCCAACCCAACCATATTAGCCAGCCCCCCAATAGTGTCTCAATAGTAGCCAGCCCTCCAAGTGTCTCATATAGTAGCCAACCCTCCCCAGTAGTCTCATACAGTAGCTATCCCTCCCCATATTCTCTTATAAAGTAGCCAGCCCTCCCCCCAATAGTCCCTTAAATAGTAGCTAGCCCACCCTGTAGTCTCATATAGTAGCCAGCCCTCCCCCCATAGTCTCTTATATAGTAGCCAGCCCACCCTGTAGTCTCATATAGTAGCCAGCCTTCCCAATAGTGCCCAAATAGTAGCCAGCCCCCTAAGTAACCCATATAGTAGCCAGCCCTCCCCTGTAGTCTCACATATTAGCTAGCCCTCCCAGTAGTGCCCAAATAGTAGCCAGTCCACAAGTATTTGATATAGTAGCCAGCCCCCCCAATAGTCTCTTTTATAGTAGCCATCCCTCCCCCCATAGTCTCTTATATAGTAGGCAGTAGAGATGAGCGAACCGGGTTTGGGTTTGAGTCCATCCAAACACGAACTTTCGGCATTTGATTAGCGGGGGCTGCTGAAGTAGGATAAAGCTCTAAGGTTGTCTGGAAAACATGGATACAGCCAATGACTATATCCATGTTTTCCACATAGCCTTAGGACTTTATCCAACTTTAGCAGCCACCGCTAATCAAATGCCGAAAGTTCAGGTTCAGATGGACTCGAGCATGCTCGAGGTTTACTCATTTCTAGTAGGCAGTCCTCCCCAATAGTCTCATATAGTAGCCATCCCTCCCTAGTAGTCTCACATAGTAGCCAGCCCTCCCCCATAGTCTCTTATATATTAGCCAGCCCCCCCCCAATAGTCTCATATAGTAGCCATCCCCCCAATAGTCTCTTATAAAGTAGCCATCCCTCCCCAATAGTCTCTTATATTGTATCCATCCCTCCCCCATAGTCTCTTATATAGAAGCCAGCCCTCCCAAGTAGTCTAATATAGTAGCTAGGCCTCCCCCAAAGTCTCATATAGTAGCCAACCCTCCCCCATAGTCTCATATAGTAGCCAGCCTTCCCCCATAGTCTCTTATATAGTAGCCAGCCCTCCCCCTTAGTGTCATATAGTAGCCAGCCTTTCCCCATAGTCTCTTATATAGTAGCCAGCCCTCCCCCATAGTCTCTTATATTGTAGCCATCCCTCCCCCATAGTCTCTTATATAGTAGCCAGCCCTCCCAAGTAGTCTAATATAGTAGCTAGGCCTCCCCCAAAGTCTCATATAGTAGCCAACCCTCCCCCATAGTCTCATATAGTAGCCAGCCTTCCCCCATAGTCTCTTATATAGTAGCCAGCCCTCCCCCTTAGTGTCATATAGTAGCCAGCCTTTCCCCATAGTCTCTTATATAGTAGCCAGCCCTCCCCCATAGTCTCTTATATTGTAGCCATCCCTCCCCCATAGTCTCTTATATAGTAGCCAGCCCTCCCAAGTAGTCTAATATAGTAGCTAGGCCTCCCCCAAAGTCTCATATAGTGGCCAACCCTCCCCCATAGTCTCATATAGTAGCCAGCCTTCCCCCATAGTCTCTTATATAGTAGCCAGCCCTCCCCCTTAGTGTCATATAGTAGCCAGCCTTTCCCCATAGTCTCTTATATAGTAGCCAGCCCTCCCCCATAGTCTCTTATATAGTAGCCATGGTGGGCCAGATGTAATTCAAACTCTAAATTGCCTGGCGAGCCAAAATTAATGGCACCACAGGCCAGATTTGGCCCGTGGGCCAGAGTTTGACATGACTGATCTAGATGGGGCCACCTCTTGTGTTTAGATTTGACAGAGTCTCTGTTGCGGACTATGGAAGTGATATAGTCTTGCCGCATAGATTCTGTGTCTGTGTAACTATTGCAGTGGCCCCATCTTTTCTCACCCCTGCCCCCCCTCCTGAACGTTTAGTGACATTGGATGTGCTCTCTTGCTGCAGGTGTCCTCTTTACCCTAGATTTATTTTTACTGGATTTGAGGAACTGAGATATTATTAGGAAATTTCCCTCTGCAGGCTGGGACTGGTCCTTGGCAGTAGTCCTGTTGGGTTTCCTTCCATGAGCTTTTTCTCTAGTTAGTGACTTGTGTTCATCACAAGAAAGTATTTTCAAATATGAGTTAACCTACATTTGGTGAGATCTATGGTTTTAGCCATGTAACGTGGCATGTTTTCTATTGCTGTGTAACATAATCTTGATGTGTTAATGGAATACGTTGGATTTCTTTCAATGAGGACTGCTTAGTGATCTGTAATTTATAGCTAGCATCTGTGTTATGTATGCTTAATAAACATTGAATTTTTAAAAAACTTTTTTATGATGTATTTTTAAAGAAATAATAAACACGCTATATTTCCATACCTGCTGGTCTCCTACTACATTTGTTCTTAAATGCGGTGTTGGCCTTGATATGTTTAATGGAAATACTTATTGATGTCGTTGACAATTACATTTCAGTGGATGCAGCTCTGATAGCAGCATGTGTTTTATGTAATAGCTGGGCTTGGGCCAAAAACGGCAAATTGTAACCTACTAGAGGGTCTGCATTTGTGAATAATGAATGGTAATCCAATAATTCCCTAATGTAATATCAATGTCGTTTGTGTAATTCCTGATTGTTACAATGTACATAAATATACAATGTAGCCAGCAGCCAATGAACAGGAGAAACACTTTTGTTGTAAAAATTTAAAAGGTGAGATGCAATTACAAACAGTGAGAAAGTATTAGAAAATGGTGCCTAGCAAAGAACACACAGTCCTCCTTAAAGTTTACTGATTGTTTAAGACTTGCTTAAACACAGTGCTTTATTTATTTTCCTGGAAAGCCACCTGTATTTTTCCCCAATAAAATCTTTTATGTGTCTAATTATGTGGCAATGCAAAAAGAAGTAAAAATTGCTTATAAACTAATAAAGCGCTTTTTTCACATTTTCACTTTCTTTCCCCATCATTGGTGGGCCGTATTAAAAACAATGAGGTCTACACCTTGGGTAGAGTGTCTTAAATTTCATAAGTCACTATACTAATAGATTGGGAGCTACTTAGGCATGTTTCCAGGCTCACGGTAGTTTTCTCAATGAAAGAAGCTTTGAAAACTTAGTGAAATGTGAACATAAAAAGGAAAGTTAAATTTTCCAACGCCAGAGAAATTTTCGCACACAGTGGTCTTATTGATTGATTCAGGAAGAAAGTACTTATACACTAGACTTAAGCAAGCTTGTTTACAAAACACACGGTTGTCCTATTAATGTGCCTGTGAGGCAATAATTTTGAAGAGGTTTCCTGTCATGTGAGGAAGCATATGTAAATGCTCATTTAGCTCAATATACATATTGTACAGATTTATAAATACTTCCAAGCAACCCTACCTGAGTTTATAAAGGTCGGCATCTATGAGAAACCTGGAATGTTATAAAGAAGCAAAGAAACTCAAGATGAAATTTAAAGGGGAGCTACAAAACAACTGAGCTCTCAGTGATATAAGCATTGAGTATGTTTTGGCAGCATACCATAGGTCTAAGCACTGATTCTGATACGTACTGTATGTTGCCCAACCTCACCATGTTTACACCTGGACTGTAAGCTATTGCTGGCATATGATGACTGCATGACTGAGGAAGTTCTGGTTCACACAATGTACTGTTGATAAAATCGTACAGCAACAGAATAGTAGTGTAGCTTCTGCAGAAGGGTTCAGGAAGCTTCTGAGTAGGGAACTGAAATATTCAGAAAAAACACATGGATTAATATCCAGGTCCCAGTTGTCTAACCATATAAATAACAAGAGGTAGAAGCATTTTCTCAACAAAGAAGAATTTTCTATTGAAATTCGTGTTCATCCTGATTTGTATGGTGTTTGAAGATTGCATTACTGGGACTAGTGGCCCAGAATAGGACCGCATTCACACAGTGCATTCTACGGCACAGGACTCTATTGCCATTGAAGTGAATTGAGCGTAATTGCAAACCACACCTGAACTGGAAACAAGAGGGGTTCTGTCTCTGGAAAAAAGTGGCCATGTTTTTGTAGCGCTGGATAACCCCTTTAAACTTTTTTCTTTCCAGTTTTCCGTTTCCCTGTAATAAGATGATAAGATCTATTACTGGTTTGGGCAAAATATATGAGGCAAAATTGAGCTAAAAAGCAATTATGTGGCTTCTAAAAAGACCTGACCGGGGCCTAAGGCCAATAGGGTTTTCTAGCACTGCTGCCAGTTTACTTTGGTAATAGGTGGGGGTCATAGACTGGACATTCACCAGGTAATGCTATATTTTTTAATATTTGCAATTAGTAACATGCACTTCTGCACAAGAACATCTGTCTGTTTTACCCACACTATGAACCTAGAACCGAAATATTGGCCTTGGGTTCATTAGTTTTACCCTGTAAAAATAAAGAATATTCTTACAGCCTTATGGCCTGTTCATACTGCGCAAAAGTGGCAGAATTTCAAGCAAAGCCCACGTTACCAACACCGCTGGAAATTCGGCCTGTCCCATTGATTCAGTGGAAATCCCATTGAATCAATGGGACAGGCAGAATTTCAAGCGGCGACCATGGCACAGGCTTCGCTTGAAATTCCACCACTTTTGCTCAGTGTGAATGAGCCCTTGAAGAGGATCCATCATCCCTTCTGTCCTGTCTGCTTTAGCAAATACCTGCACTGCCCATGAAATAACAGTTCAGGATCACCTATTCTTCTAGCTCTGTGTTGTGCCGGGCTTTCTGTTGTGAAGCATATATTCATTAGAAAAAAAGACAATTGCTTTCTCCATGATTTAGTTTTGTTATAACATGCTGTCGGAGCTAAGGGGACAGGGGTCACCTCTACTGTGTTTCTAGCACAAGTCTTCATTTAGCAGTAGACATCAATAGATAATCTTTCAATATGTTGTTGTGCGCAGATGTTAATAAGTCAGGGTGAAAGTGTGCTATTAATAATTCCCACAAAGTTCTTGTCACCAAGACTCCAAAATACAAATTGTGTAATAATTAATGTTGCATTATGTCGTGGATCATTCTGCACTTAGTATCTTGCTGAAAATGTCACATGCAGTTTAGAAGTTTGTACTATTCTTAGCTAGGCACCTATGCATTATGTATTAGATGAATGGAGGATGAGTTGGGAGGGAGCCCAAGGAGAATGTTTTGTTGTCACACAGCCCTATGAAGTCTATGAATATATTGTTTGTACATCAGTACCACATGCTGGGCACCATACAGCATGCTATATCACATTCTAAAAATTTATATGTAGATTACTTTGATAATCCTACATCTTTACTGCTTTTGTATATTTGAAGGAAATTTGGCTATACTGTTTTTGGGAAACATGAAAAACACCAGACTGTACATACTAATTGTAGGAACAATATATCATCCATTCTTAAAGAGTCACTGTCGTATTTTTTTTTTTTTTGCAGAAATCAATAGTCCAGGCGATTTTAAGAAACTTTGTAATTGGGTTTATTAGCCAAATCTGCCATTATCTGCATGTAAAAAGCCTTTTCCCAGGTCCCCCCCTCCTTCCTCTTTTTCATCCACTCCAAAAAATCTGAAAATTGTGACTTGTTGCATGAGTCATACCCTGTCTGCTCTAGGGAGAGGGGAGGGGGGAGGAGGAAGGAGGGAGTTAGCCGGCAGCAGAAAGCAGATAACAGAGGATTACAGGCACGGAGCTGGGTGACAGATGTAATCTGAGCTCAGACAGGTCACTGGTGACTGTCACAGGAGATATCCCGTGAGGGATTTGTAGATTAACTCTTTGTTGTCCTGTTTTGGTCTTTTCTTTAGCTCTCTCCATAGGAGAACAATGAAGACAGGGGGGAGAGCTTCAAACTGCTTTTTCATGATAAAAATGCATTTTTCGGATAATAAACCGAATTACAAAGTTTCTTAAAATCGCCTGGACTATTGATTTCTGCAAAAAGAAAATTCACGACAGTGACACTTTAAGCTAAAGCCCAGTTTCTCATCTTTATTATTATTTCGTGGTATCAAATGTTCATTGCCTCCAAGAGTTTATATTGCAACATGTATGACTCCAAGCTGACCACAAAGAATAAACTTGGCATGTTCATATCTGAATGACATATTACTTAACACCCATGTATTCTGCAGGAGACCTTCAAGTGCTGTCTGCCATCTGCATACTCATTTTTTTGAATTACATAAGTTGCAGTGGAGGCCTATGGGTCTTTTTTAGACACGAAGATTGTTCGTCCACAGGGGCTGCAAACAAGCACCGATCAGCAAGATCAGTGGTCGTTTGCAGTGTCTTTACACAGCATGACAAATTGAGGGGCCCAGGCTGCACGACCGATCCTTGTATCCCTGTGTATATATCTGTTCTGTCACAAGCAGTCTATACCTACCATGCTGTATGTGATCCAGCATCTGTCTTCTCCAGACTTCTGTCCCCTGGCTTTATCTTTAAGCCCCACCTCCTCTGACTGTCAATCATTCTGGAGGAGGTGGAGACCTGAAGGTACAGCAGCGGAAGACCAGACAACCAGATGCCAGATCACAAACTGCATGGTGAGTGTAGCCTACTAGTGATCTGGAAAGCACAGATATAAACAGTATGTTTTATGACTATATTGTAAGTGCTATATTTTTATTTTTAGCACACAAGTTCCATGTCTCATACTGTATACTGTTCACAGCATTTATAGATTCCCTAATTTTCTGCTATTTTCATATATATCTTGTTCTTATTATTTTACATGGAGTCTATATACTCTCCACAATCTTGTACATGTGAAATAAAACATTTAAGAGCATCCTTGCAGTTCATGTCACTTCTGCCTGATGTTTACAATTTAAGGATCAAGACTCGGCATTGAATTTTTTACTTTGTGTAAAAAGCGCAATGCATCAACAATGCTCCAGCTCCAAAGGTGCAATGTCAATCTTTAAAAGAAGGCTCTTAACAAAGAGATTCCTGCCACTCAGTAGTCTGAAAGAGAATCACGTACCAAAGGGGACAGTATATTTCTTACAAATTGAATTTAAATGTGTCATCTTTGCCCCCCGCACTATTTGTACTTCTTCTAGATTTTTATAGTAATGGATACAACCTGAGATACAGCACTCACAAGCTGTGGATCTAAAAAGCTTAAAAAAAATTATTACATTATACATTACTCTGGGACTGGGGATACTGTCTATCCCTCTCCAGTTTAAAATAATGAAAACTGAATTTTAAAGAAACACTCCAGGTAAAACTGGTACCCTAAGTAATGCCCAGTTCAGGGCCTAAGCATGCAATGCATGACTTCTATCTATGATGTTCTCTATATTCTGATGTCGTGCACTGCCTCCTTGGGCCTGCCTCTAGACATTACACAGTTTGCCTACCTACAGCAGTGATCCCCAACTTGTGCCCCTCTAATTGTGGCAAAAACTACAACTCCCAACATGTCTGCCCAGAGATGTAGTTTCGCAACAGCTGTAGAGCCACAGAATGAAGTCCAATGGCCTAAAGTTTCATTTAATCTGGAACTGTCTCATAGAAATTTAATGAAATGGTTATCTACAAGAAAAAAAAACAAAAACAAAATGGGAGCATTCTTCTAGAAACAGCACCACTCTTGTCCTCAGTTTGTGTTGTGTTGCAGCTCAGCCCCTTTGAAAGAAACATAGCTAGCTAAGTTGTAATAACATATACCCATAGCATATTTTTGCGGCCGGACATATACGTGTTAAACTCCGGACGGGAATTTACGCAAGTTGCGGCCGGCTACATACGGACCGCGAACTTACGCCCGTAGTTTACTTACGCTTCCCGAGCGCCCTACGTAGCAATCTGACAGCGGTCTTTTACTTGGAAATCTTTGCCTAGCCCGGACACCCCACAGAACCTTTTGGATCAGCAAAGAAAAGTGGAAAAATGAAGAAATCGCCACTACGTACGGGGCCGCATGTTACGCTACGGGCGTAAGTTACGGCATTTTTGTCCTCAAACAATGGTCTGGTTCGTTTTTTACGGCGCCGCGTACGATCTGGGCGTAAGTTCGGACGTAGTGTAAATTGTGCAGCCGTACATCATATACTTTCTACTGTACGCAAACTACGTAAATCTCCGGCCGCTTATTCAGGGAACGCGCTACATCCGGAGACTTACGTAGTGTGAACATAGCCTTAGACAGGTGTGGCACTGTTAGAAGAAAGCAGCTATGTTTTTTATGATCCTGGATAACCACATTAATCTGTGACCAAACTGACCTTTAGTGTATTTGGAAAATAACTAATAATTCTGATGTTACATTGGGTTAAACACTATATATATATATATATATATATATATATATACACATACATATATATATATATATATATATATATATATATATACTTATACACAGCAAGAAGCATTGTAAATGTCAAAAAACAGATCTTCAAAATCTCAGAAAACATCTCTAGTCTGCAGATAAGTCATATGTTTAAAGCTGTTGGCTTATTAGCATGGATAGCCATGTAAACTATTCATACAGCTTGCAGGCAGTCAGTTTTGATTATGGTAGAATTCTTCAGTACTGTATAATAATAATTCAACCACACCACTATGCATTAGGCATGATTTTGTTAGCAATATGCTACAAGGTGATTAAAAAAAAGATGGTGCAAAAGTAAAGGCCTGTAATTAAAGGGAATCTGTCACTCGGGTTGTTCCACCTTAAATAAGGGCAGCATAAGCTAGTGACAGAAATGCTGAACAGAGCAATGTATTACTTACATCATTCTCTTCAGCCATTTTCCTGATATGCAGTAAATGTGTTCCAAACAGAAACTGTATTTCGCATTGGGTGAAGCAAATCAAAAACCCCTTTAAGCCATGAGAAAAACGCAGACCACCTAAAGACTTCAGAAACTAGGCTGACTAGTATAAAACTAAGTCTACAGTTCGTTCTTTTTTGCTGAGGATACTGTCACTGGCCACTCCTACCTGGATATGTTAAAGGAAAGACTTCCTGTATGCCACAAATAGAGGATGCCAAATGTAGTCTATTAGCAGGATGGTGCACCACCGCGCTGCTGTACTGTCACAGTCACGTCAGTTCAGTAGCGAGGAGCTTCACCTGTTCCGCAGCTCACTGTATCATAATGAATTATGATGTAGGGAGTTCCATAAGAGTTTAAGACTTCAGCCCGTGATTATACATCTAGCTCACAGGCTGTACATCACGGATGTGTGAAAGCGGCCTTATACCAAATAGGGGATTCACTTGTAGCACCATCTACTCTAATTTATTTCATAAGCACTCCTTTTCCAGCAATGGCTTTGGCATTCCCACCTGAATACCTGGAACAACTACAAAGCCTTTAAGAGGAAGCACTCAATTTGTATGACATGATCAATGAGCACCCGCAATTATTTTTCATTGTTATTTCTGGTTTGTGTTCCTTTCCAAATACCACTCCAGGTAAAAAGAGTCCATGTAATATAAAGTCAACAATTCCCTTTGGAAAGATCGAAAGTCACACAGCATAAACAGCTGCTAAAGCTTAGAGCCCAGGCAGTATTTATATTTATGGCATAGAAACGTAATTAAGCATAGCCTGGAAATCTTGGAGCTACATCGCCCTATAGAAAATTGACCTACAAGTAACACTTTGTTTTCTTTTCTGCCATAATATATGTATTTTCTCATTTCCATTAAGAAACGACTGGTTCAGGATATCGAATTTCTTCTTGCGGCAGTGATCTGTCATGTTCTTGCTTTAATTTTAGAATTAATGCATTTGCTCTTGAAGGAAATAGTTCAGCTAATGCCACAGGGACAAATAATTCTTCCAAACGTACAAATTGCAACATAACATATCGCTTATGGCCAGTGCGAGCCAATCTCCAGCTAGCACACACCATTAGGGAATATTTTCACATCCTGAGTCCATCTTGACATTCTCTTACACTTAACAGCATGTGAAATTAAATACAATTACATCCACATTTCTGTGAGACCTTATAGAATTGCATAAGACTGTAGGAAATCTGTAGCAGATCCTTCACATTCAAAATAATGAAATTCAGCTAAGGGGATGTTTAAATAAATAACTATTGGAAAGCCGATCCAAGAATGTTTAATTAAAATGCTGTGCTAATGTAATGTGAAATCTCTGCAATAAGCTTCGAAGTTCACTCAAGAATTATTGCACTTCTTGCTAGAATGAATACATGTATAGCATATTTATAGTGTATTGGCAGCTTGGAGAAAAATACATCTACATCTAAAGATCCATTTTACTACATCATACTAACATAATGACGAATCTTGGTGTTTGCTTCTTGTTCAAAGTGAACTATGAGAAACTCATTAAATAAAGAGAATACAGCATGCTGTAAAGACACACATACTACTGAATATCTTAATATGTCTTTAAATATATGTTCACCAATATATGCATTGGGTTAGATTATGGGGTCCCTTAAAGGGGACATTTTAGGAACACAAGCCAGCCAACTCTTATCCCTGTGGAAAGTCTAGGCTGTTTCGTCCTCTCATTATATCATTGGAGTATTAGAAGCAGAGCAGCATGGGCAGTGAAGGGGAAACACTGGCAGGTCCCCACTTACAGCATGAGTTTTGGAATGGAATGGGCCCTCGCTTCCCCTTGATACAACTCAACACAGGCTATGAAATGAAGGCACAAAACACATTTTTTGATTAATTGTTAAGATGGCCGCAGGTTTATTTAAATCACAGGACTAAAGCAATCACAGGAGTCAGGTGAAGTGCGAGGTCACAGGGATTCACAGATACTGTACGATCCCCAGCTGCCTGACATTCAGCACCCGGCTAGACAGCAATAAAAAGGGCGGAACAATCTGGCTTGCATTTCTAGCAGAGCCAGTCCACTTTAAGGGCACCAATGACTCTACTGAAGATCCTCACTCTTGTGCTTAACCACCATGCCCTTCCCTCCTGGATAACATTACCATTTTGACCCCTTTAAGACTGTACATTTTCAAGGCTCAGTCTATGAGTTAAAACGAGTGCTTAACTTGTCTGCAAATTCAACCTGACTCCTGAGCTGCCAAACCAAAGCTATGACAGTTAATAAAATAAACATAAATCTATCAATCTAATCTTTTTTATTTATTATTTTTAATATTTTACACATTTTTGTACACTTAATTCAATTCAATTAACGTATAACTTTGAAGTACAAGTCCACTGAAAACTAGAAAAATTGTGCAAAACAAAGATAAACCTCGACTCATAAAAAGTCATCTTCCCACACTCAGGAAAAAACCTATGGGGAACCATGGCTGAATGATTGCCCTTTTCTTGGGATTGAAGGGTTAATGCCAAACTATAAATAATCAAATGAAAATAAAACCAATATTGTCATTGTTAATTTCAGGGTTTTTCTTATTACATGGTATGATAAAATATCTGAAGAAACAAACATGACATATCTTTCTAATAGGGATCTCAGCACCCTGATCAATAAAAAAAACTTCTGACATGCCTTCATAACATGAGCTGTAAGTCAAACAGCACCTATATAGAGTCCTTGCAGCAATGTGAAGAACAGATGCACGCCAGGTAACCAACAATCTCAGTGGAAATCTTTCTTTACATATTCAATGGAATCCATCGGCATCCAAGATAGTGGAGATCTTTAAATCTGTCCAGGCATATACTGCTGTTTTGGTCCATCTAAGTGTTTGCCAGCAATACATTAAAGTGACTCTGTACCCACAATCTGTCCCCCCCCCAAACCACTTGTACCTTCAGATAGCTGCTTTTAATCCAAGATCTGTCCTGGGGTCTGTTCGGCAGGTGATGCAGTTATTGTTCTAAAAAACAACTTTTAAACTTGCAGCCCTGTGTCAAACTGCCGTGGCCTAGAATATCTGTGCCCTAACTTTGCACCACTCCTCCGTTCCTCCTCCCTCCCTTTTCCTAATCCTCTGCACTAAACACTGCACAGGTGCCTTAACAATCCAGCCAATGTGGCGTGCTCACACAGGTGATGAATAGGAGAAAACCTGCCTGGAGCATTTCTAATGATGAAGAGGGTGGGGAGGAGGGACAGAGAGGTTGTGCCCGCCTAATAAACGGACACTCTAGGACACGCCAGTTTGACACAGGGCTGCAAGTTTAAAAGTTGTTTTTTTAGGACAATAACTGCATCACTTGCCGAACGGACCCCAGGACAGATCTTGGATTGAAGTATAATTGTGAAGGACGGCACTCTGTGGAGCGGGTGGTGCTCATGGTAGGACTTGTCCAGAACGCTCCACAGTAAACAAAACAAGCATGGTAAAAAACATTGAATTAACATGCAAAATGTCCAATAAACTAGTGAATACAGTGCGGGCATGGCCCGGGTGGAAGGGCGGAAAACTGTGATACAAGAATTCATCTGTAACAGCAGTATTGATCCGGAGGTCCGTCTCCTGTAAGCTGTGAGTGAGAAGCCGCTGATCGGAGGAGCGCTGGACATGGGCATGCGCACTACTGAGATACGGCCGGTCAGACGAGAACAGGCTGCAACATAGTATCTATCGAGGAATAGCATGTCAATACTCCGGGATAGTCCAATTGATGCTAAAGCGGCATAGAAGGTAGCGGTATGTATAGCATGAAAATAAAGAGCATAATAAGCAAAGCTGGGAGACAGATGAATAGTGCTCAAGGACTATGAGCGTACATGTGATCAGGCTGAAAAGAACAAATAGCGGATATGGGAGACATGGAAATACAAATGAACATGAACACAATTATATACAAAATATACAATATATACAATAGAAGGATATGACCCAGAAACTGAGTATGTGTATATCTACAGAAAGTCATGGAAGGTTGAGAGCTAACCTCAATGGAGGTAAAATCATGCAATAGGGGGTATAGGGTCTAGGCAGGCAAGTGGCAATGCATGGTGAAGGACAAGGACATACCTTGGCTGTGCCCCCGGGAGATACTCCAGCTGGAGTAGGAAGTCATGTAAGGAGGGCCGCCTAGGGAGAGAGAGGGAGGAATGTTATGAAAAAATGCTGGATAGCTCATACTCCCTATTGAGTCCTCTAGGTGTAAGTGTTTGGAGGGTGTGAATCCAGTAAGCCTCACGTCTCTGGAGCAATTTTTTGAGGTCGCCCCCCCCTGCTCGGTAGAGATACTTTCTCAAGGACGTCTTTAAAGTGGTATGGTAGCGGCAGTATTAAGTTCTGACATCGGATAGTAAATTTGTGCTTACTGATCCTGTCCCGAACAGTTTGTGTAGTTTCACCCATGTACAACAGGCCACAAGGGCATTTTATGCAATAGACCACATTTTTAGTGTTTCATGTATGGAAACCCTTTATTTTATGTAGTTTGCCAGTGTGGGGGTGTCTCACATCACTACCCTTGATGACATTGCTACATTGGGCACAGTGTAGACATGGGTAGGTACCATTTTTAGTGGACTGTATGGGTTGGCTTTCATAGGTAGAGTCAATTCTGGTGATGGTCAATTCTGGTCATGTTCATTCTTCAGCGCGGACAGGGCAGGAGCGCGCGCCTCCCATAGACTCCCATGATGAGCGGGAGGCTAACGGCATTCCGCGGCAGACAATTCCGCTGCGGAATTCCGCTAGTTTTGCTCAGTGGGAACAGGGCCTAAGTCATGTCAGGGTATGCTTTGGACAGTAGAGACCAGTGTTACCACGTTGTTAACCTTGGGACTAAGGGGGTTGTACTGTCGCACAAACAGTATGCGCTTGGAGGTGTCAGTAGCGGGCCTAGTAGTTGTACTGTTTCTAGCTTCATGCAAGACGTGTTTAGGGTGACCCCTCTCAATGAATTTGTTTTCCATTTAGTTGAGTCTAAGTGACTCGCTGGAATTGGGATTTGGGGATAGCCCTTTTTACACTCTGTGGATGTGCACTGCTGTAGTGCAGCAGGCTGTTACGATCCGTAGTCTTGCGGAACAGGTCAGTGTTGAGGCCCCCCTTCCCGTCCTTGGTGATTCTAGTGTCTAGATAGTCAACTGTCTCCTGGCTGCAGGTCATAGTGAATTTTAACTCCTCCCAGATGGAGTTTAAGTATGTAAAGAAGGAGTCTAGGGTGTCCCGTGGACCTTCCCAAATGCAGAATATATCATCTATGAAACTGCGCCAGGTTTTGACGTGTGAGCGGAACCCATTGTGGTTGTATATGTGCATCTCCTCAAAAAAGCCATGTAGGCATTAGCGTAAGACGGGGCCTCATTAGCACCCATCGCCGAGCCTCTGCACTGCAAGTAAAAGTTCCCTTCAAACATGAAATAGTTTTCAAAAAGGAAAACTTCCAGTAGATCAAGAAAAAAGTCTTGTTGGTTCAAAGGAAAGTTACTGTTCTATGGACATTATCTTACTAACAGTGGACAGACTACATAAACAGATTGCAACCACTAAAGACAAGATCCAATCAGCAGAAACCAAACTAAAGGACGCTCTCACACCTGAGGACTTCAACACTTTGAGAGAAAACCTTGATAAACAACTGGAAACCTACCTATGGGACAGTGAGGACTACCTCAAAAAAACGGTCTACAGATGGCAAGACGATTCGGAAGCCGCCCGCCCATACTACGCCAGAAATGGATATCACTCGTCAGGGTCCAACAGCTATGTGTCCGGTTCAGGACACCAACGCCACCCTTTTCCCAGGCGCTACAGAGGCAACAGGTCAAGAAGACCAGGAGGGCTGGGAGACACCACCGCCGTCGGACCACCGATGCTGACATGGTCCCAGGTAATGAACAATCAATAGTCCTTAATATCTCCTCCAGACTGTTGGACAGCACCCAAATGGGTTTACTGCAGAAAGGCTTGTCCTTCTGCCCTGTTGGACAGTATGTGAATGTCGTATAGAGAACACACTGTATGACTACACTTCACAGGTGCAGAAGAATTTATTACAGAAATATATTGTAACAGACACGCATACAGACATACCAAAAATATTTACAAGAGTATCTACAATGTCCCTGCCTATACTATTACCGGAGCCCCCTGGTATGGGCGTCCCCAAACTCCAGGTGCGGGGGAGCTATCCCTGCACTCTAGCAATCAGATATTTTAACCGTCCAAAAAATACAATATATTGTCAGGAACCGGTGACACCAGACACACAGAGACAGTGAGCCCTGAGCTCAGCCCCTCCCACTGTCCCTACCTAATTGCCGCAATCTGCCCTAAAATGGCAGCGGACAACTTGGCGGCGATCCCTGGCCTGGATACGTGAAACAGTAGACAAGACAAAACGAACAAACACAATAAGAATGGTCAGCAATCCGGGTCACAACAGTCTGGCAGCAAAGGTACAAAATCAGGATCCAAAAGAGTAGTCAAATAACAGGCAATATGGTCGGGGGCAGGCAGCAAGCAAGCGAGGTCAAAAGATACAAGGCAGAAATCAGGAGAAACCAGAACACACAAGCAGGCAGAGACTAAGTCAATAACCGGCAAGGCACAGGCAGAAACAGAAATCTTAAATAGGAGACCAGGAACCATGTCCAGAAAGTGATAGGAGGGACCAGCTGTCAATCACTGAGGCAAAGGCAGGTTAACTGTTACAAGACCAGAAGAAACTTAGCAGAACAGACACGGGTGGGGCAGGGAAAACAATTAGCAGACCAGAAGGAATAAGACACAGTTCAGACAGGGCACAAACAAAGGCAAACAAAACACAGAATAAATGAAAGATTATGGCCAAAATCGCAGTTTTTGGCGCAGAGGTCTAATCTTCGCAGCAGAGGGTGGCACTGATGCCTTTTCAGGCGCGATCATGACATTACCCCCCCTTTTATGAGGGGCCTCCGGACCCTCACAAGATGAACCAGACCTAGGAGGGAAAGGACCTCTTACAATGCATGTCTCAACATCGCTAGAAATATCGTCGTCTGTCTCCCACTCATCGGAATCAGACTCCAAGTGATAGGTAACCAGTCTACTGACAGATCCCCCATAACTGCTCAAATCAATACCAGACATAGATCCAAATTCTGCCTTACATGAGGACACAGACCTAGTACCATCACCAGGATATACAGAGCCAATTTCCACATTGCATTAATTAGACATGGTATCCTCGGCGGGACCCACAGAGCCAACTTCCACATTACATGAAGTCACAGATATAGCATTGGTAGGTTCATCAACAGGATAATGCACATCAAGACCACCCACAAGTACCTGGGCGCCCAGATGACTATCCTGGTTGTCATCTGGACGCTGATGATCTGGCTTCGGGGGACGCTTGGTACAATAACTGATGAAATGTCCACTTTCTCCGCAGTAAAAACAGAGTCCATTCCTTCTTCTGAGTTCCTTACGGGCCAGAGATCTTTTAATTTTGCCCAGTTCCTGAGGTTCCTCCATGGTGACCAGAGGACGAGACATAGTATGCAGAGGTTTGGAGGGGACAGAAGAAGGAACATTAACAACACAGGAGTGGTCTGGGCGTAGTCTTAAGGCCCTATTCCACCAACAGATCTGACGACAGATTATCTGCCAAAGATTTGAAGCTAAACCCAGGAGTGGATTTGAAAAGAGGAGAAATCCAGTCTTTCCTTTATGACCTGTTCTCTGGTTATAGTCTGCTCCTGGGTTTGGCTTCAAATCTTTGGCAGATAATCTGTCATCAGATCTGTTGGTGGAATAGGGCCTTTAGCATGCGATCAATGGTAATCGCCAGGGAAATGGCCTCTTCAAGGGAGCTAGGGGTGGGGTGACTGACCCAAGCATCTCTGAACGTCACATATGTGTTCAGGTCCCCAGAACACTTGTCAGGCTCCTTGAGTGTGACCACTGGGGTGGCAGGAGTGGTAGCTGGTAGCTGCTGGGGCAATAGCTGGACCTGTTTGGCCAGCTCAAAAACGAGGTTAGCAAGACCCTCAAAACGGACAGATAACTCCTGTGCTGAGTCCATTACTGGCCACAGGTAAGGAGTTAAAAAAATATTGTATGTCCGGTTTTTATGTCAGGAACCGGTGACACCAGACACACAGAGACAGTGAGCCCTGAGCTCAGCCCCTCCCACTGTCCCTACCTAATTGCCGCAATGTGCCCTAAAATGGCAGCGGACAACTTGGCGGCGATCCCTGGCCTGGATACGTGAAACAGTAGACAAGACAAAACGAACAAACACAATAAGAATGGTCAGCAATCCAGGTCACAACAGTCTGGCAGCAAAAGTACAAAATCAGGATCCAAAAGAGTAGTCAAATAACAGGCAATATGGTCGGGGGCAGGCAGCAAGCAAGCGAGGTCAAAAGATACAAGGCAGAAATCAGGAGAAACCAGAAAACAGAACACACAAGCAGGCAGAGACTAACTCAATAACCGGCAAGGCACAGGCAGAAACAGAAGTCTTAAATAGGAGACCAGGAACCATGTCCGGAAAGTGATAGGAGGGACCAGCTGTCAATCACTGAGGCAAAGGCAGGTTAACTGTTACAAGACCAGAAGAAACTTAGCAGAACAGACACGGGTGGGGCAGGGAAAACAATTAGCAGACCAGAAGGAATAAGACACAGTTCAGACAGGGCACAAACAAAGGCAAACAAAACACAGAATAAATGAAAGATTATGGCCAAAATCGCAGTTTTTGGCGCAGAGGTCTAATCTTCGCAGCAGAGGGTGGCACTGAGGCCTTTTCAGGCGCGATCATGACATATATACTTTGAAATGCCAGTCTGTTATATTAAACCGTTGTTTTATAACAATGATAAATGGCATGCGATATAGTTGACATATATTAGTGCAGCAATATGCTATGGCAGAGACAAGAGTATACAGAAGATATATTGCACTTGTGAGTGGTACTTGTGGCTCTAGTTCCTTAGCCACTCTATGCCTATACATATATAATTGAGTCAGGCCTATTCGTCATAGGTAGATTTGAAAACAGACGTCACACTTCTTCCAACGCGTTTCCCCCTGCTGTTGTGAATAAGGCGGGTTCATCAGGGAAATGTGTGGGTCTCATGTGGGGATGACTATGTTACTTGATCATTCGTCAAAGTGGATGAATAGCTTGAGATAGAGATAATATCCCTCACAGACCAGTATCTAGTCTGCAGAGCCTTGGAGCCCACGTCGATGGAGGGTATTCCAGAGACTTGTATCAGTATGTGATGAGGCACGTTATGATTTCGGATGATAAATATCTTGATATTGGTCCCCCCTTGACACTTGTTTCCTCATCATGGACACGCACATCACGGCAATCCAGATATCATGGATGCCGACATCGTAATCATACATGGGACGTACATCCTGATATGCCACAACTTATAACTGTAGTCCACCTACTATTAGAACGAGCATACTGTGGCTCAAGCCAGACCCCAGGGGACCAAAATCAAGATCCTACCACGGCAATCCGGACATCACAGACGCCGACATCATAATCCCATGTTTTGACATACATCTCAACAAGCCACAACTCACAACTGTAATCTACCGACTATCAGAACTGGTATACTGTGGCTCATGCCCGACCCTGGGGGACCAATATCAAGATATTTATCATCCGAGATCATAACGTGCCTCATCAAATACTGATACAAGTCTCTGGAATACCCTCCATCGACGTGGGCTCCAAGGCTCTGCAGACTAGATACTGGTCTGTGAGGGATATTATCTCTATCTCAAGCTATTCATCCACTCTGACGACTGATCAAGTAACATAGTCATCCCTACACGAGACCCACACATTTCCCTGATGAACCCGCCTTATTCACAACAGCAGGGGGAAACGCGTTGGAAGAAGTGTGACGTCTGTTTTCAAATCTACCTATGACAAATAGGCCTGACTCAATTATATATGTATAGGCATAGAGTGGCTAAGGAACTAGAGCCACAAGTGCACCTGGAGTTTGGGGACGCCCATACCAGGGGGCTCTGGTAATAGTATAGGCAGGGACATTGTAGATACTCTTGTAAATATTTTTGGTATGTCTGTATGTGTGTCTGTCACAATATATTTCTGTAATAAATTCTTCTGCACCTGTGAAGTGTAGTCATACAGTGTGTTCTCTATACGATATTCACTAACTGTAACTAATACTGTAGACACTTACCAACACGATATAGGTCATAGTCTGACCAACTACTAAGAACTGTTGGACAGTATGACACATTCCAACTAGATTTGGAACTACAGAGACTATACCGTAATGTTCGTCTAAAAGCATATTTTTCTGATGTTGTGACCAATGATGACACTGATGTACCTCTATCACCTAAAACTCTGGGTCTGAAACTCCCTAGCAAATACAATCCACCACACTTCAACCATCCGGTTGAAATCTTCATACATCTGGTATGCACGGATGTAGACAAAATTGCCCAAACTTTGACATCATCTAATGTACATATCAAGGGCAACATGTCTCAGTCAGAACACAAAGCACTTAGAAAGCTCATGAATGACACTTCTATTACCATCAAACCTGCAGACAAGGGGGGCTCAATAGTGGTCATGGACAGCACTATGTACAGAAATGAGATACTAAGACAATTATCTGACACAACGACTTACAAAAAACTATTTTAAAATCCACTACCCGACATACAATCTAGAATATGGGGCGTCCTAGAAACGCATATTGCTAGGGGAACCTTGACTTGACTTGACAAAGGTCTCCCCTATAACACCAGTCATATATGTCTTACCCAAAGTCCACAAAACCCTTGAAACCCCCCCCCCTCCCCCGGCAGACCCATAGTGGCATCCATTGACTCCGTACTAAGTCCCTTATCCATATGCATCGAGAAGGCACTGACACCTCTAGTGAGGAACACTACATCCTGTCTGCTAGATATATCTCAGTTCCTGAACATACTCAGAGAGATGAGGGACATCACGACTGACACCTGGTTGGTAACCATCGATGTTGTTAGTCTCTACACATCGATAGAGCACAGCAAGGGGATTACCGTGACCAGCTGGCTATTACGCAATAGTGACTTTCCTTTAAACCAACAAGACTTTTTTCTTGGTCAACTGGAAGTTGTCCTTTTTGAAAACTATTTCATGTTTGAAGGGAACTTTTACTTGCAGTGCAGAGGTTTGGTGATGGGCGCTAATGGGGCCCTGCCTTACACTAATGCCTTAATGGCTTTTTTTGAGGAGAAGCACATATACAACCACACTGGGTTCCACTCACACGTCAAAACCTGGCGCGGGTTCATAGATGATATATTCTGCATTTGGGAAGGTCCACGGGACACCCTAGACTCCTTCTTTACATAATTAAACTCCATCTGGGAGGAGTTAAAATTCACTACGACCTGCAGCCAGGAGACAGTTGACTATCTAGACACTAGAGTCACCAAGGACAGGAAGGGGGGCCTCAACACTGACCTGTTCCGCAAGACTACGGATCGTAACAGCCTGCTGCACTACAGCAGTGCACATCCACAGAGTGTAAAAAGGGCTATCCCCAAATCCCCATTCCAGTGAGTCAAACACATAGTCAGCGACACAGCGACAAAGAAACTTAGACTCACCTAAATGGAAAACAAATTCATTGAGAGGGGTTACCCTAAACACGTCTTGCATGAAGCTAGGAACAGTACAACTACCAGGCCCGCTACTGACACCTCCAAGCGCAAACCGTTTGTGCGACAGTACCACCCCCTTAGTCCCAAGGTTGACAACGTGGTGCGCAACCACTGGTCTCTACTGTCCAAAGCATACCCTGACGTGACTGAGTTCCAATTGCCACCTCTTCTCTGCAACAAGAGAGCGCCAAATCTCTACAATAGCTTGGTGCGAGCGGACACCAGAATTGACTCTACCTCTGAAAGCCAACGTTCCCTACAGTCCACTAAAAATGGTACCTACCCATGTCTACATTGTACCCAATGTAGCAATGTCATCTAGGGTAGAGATGTGAGACACCCCCACACTGGCCAACTACATAGAATAAAGAGTTTCCATACATGCGACACTAAAAATGTTGTCTATTGCATAAAATGCCCTTGTGGCCTGTTGTACGTGGGTGAAACTACACAAACAGTTCGGGACAGGATCAGTAAGCACAAATCAATTATCCGATGTCAGAACTTACTACTGCCGCTACCATACCACTTTAAAGACAAAGGACACACTGTTGCGCAACTCAGGTTTCAAGTCCTTGAGAAAGTGTCTCTACCGAGCAGGGGCGGGGGACCTAAAAAAATTGCTCCAGAGACGCGAGGCTCACTGGATTCACACCCTCCAAACACACCTAGAGGACTCAATAGGGAGTATGAGTTATCCAGCATTTTGACATAACATTTCTCCCTCTCTCTCCCTAAGCGGCCCTCCTTACATGACTTCCTACTCCGGCTGTAGTAGCTCCGGGGGGCACAGCCAAGGTATGTCCTTGTCCTTCACCATGCATTGCCACTTGCCTGCCTAGACCCTATACCCCCTATTGCATGATTTTACCTCCATTCAGGTTAGCTCTCTACCTTCCATGACTTTCTGTAGATATACACATACTCAGTTTTTGGGTCAAATCCTTCTATTGTATATATTGTATATAATTGTGTTCATGTTCATTTGTATTTCCCTGTCTCCCATATCCTCTGTTTGTTCTGTGCAGCCCGATCACATGTACGCTCATAGTCCTTGAGCGCTATTCATCTGTCTCCCCGCTTTGGTTATTATGCTCTTTATTTCCATGCTATACATACCGCTGCCTTCTATGCCCCTTTAGCATCAATTGGACTATTCCGGAGTATTGACATGCTATTCCTCGATAGATACTATGTTGCAGCCTGTTCTCGTCTGACCGTCCGTATCCCATATGGAGCATGCCCATGTTCAGCGCTCCTCCGATCAGCGGCTTCTCACTCACAGCTTACTGGAGACGGACCTCCGGATTGATACTGCTGTTACAGATGAATTCTTGTATCACAGTTTTCCCCCCTTTCCCCCGGGCCATGCCCGCACTGTATTCACTAGTTTATTGGACGTTTTGCATGTTAATTCAATGTATTATACCATGCTTGTTTTGTTTACTGTGGAGCGTCATAGTTACGTCACCCTGTAGCCCCGCCCCCTGTATTTGACGGTCTTTTTGCTATTTAAACCTGTGTGTTACCACTGTACATTGAGCTGATGAAGGCTATCTAGCCGAAACGCGTCCTCCTGTATATACTGCACCAATAAATTAAGAAGAATTCTACTAGGTGTGTGTCGGGATCCATTTTTCTATAGATCTTGATTAAAAGCACCTATCTAAAGGTACAAGTGGTTTGGGGTGGGCAGATTTTGGGAACAGAGTCACTTTAGGGTGGTGCATATAGACATACATAGTGGTTTATACAACTAACTCCCAATATAGACAGTGCAAAGATTATCATAATGATGTCAAACCTCAGCACAAAGACTCCACTGTCAGGACCCAGATCCTGTAAATCCTCTAGAATTGTGGCTAGAAATAAACTGTGATCAAATTTATATAATCGGCATGTGGCAAAATTTCCTATATATAATAACACACATCATGTTAATTCAGCTAGATTAGTAGTACATCGCCCAATGCTGCCAGTTGTCACCCTCGGGCTACCTCTTCTGATCACTCCTAAGAGGGTAGGTAGTGAGGACAAGAGGCAGCAGAAACAACAATGGTGGCTATAAATAGCTGGATGCTCATGATAACAGACTGTGCTTGCAATCATCCAGCAGATACAGGCTTAGGCTATGTTCACACAACGTATATTTTCGTAAAAACCACGGCTGTTGTAAAAGTTGAAAAATATGTTACATAGCCGTCTATGGGATCCCGGCTGGTGTGTATACACATAGTGTCCGTTCCGTTCCGGATGGCGCCGCAAAGAATTGACATGTCAGTTTTCTGCGGCCGCTATTCAGTGACTAGCGGCCGTAGAAACCTATGTCACTGCACACTATGGAGCGAGCGGATCCGGCCATTTGCTCCATAGCATGCAGTGGAGAGTTCTGATGCGAACACGCAGGGATGCGCCCGCATCAGAACACTGCGGCTGGGAGTACCGGCCCGGGATGATCTTTTCAGAGACCGGACGTTGTGTGAACATAGCCTTATGCCAGATCATGCACTTTTGTTGGAGGCAATGAAAAAGCATCCAAAACTAATAATAAATATGGCACAAGACATATGTGACTGGAACAGGCTCAAGTGCGTATGACCAAAGGGTAATTATGGAAAGAACTGCATCAGTGTGAACTGGCAGAACCACAGAGGCAACATCCTAAAAATGAAGTTTTTTATTCTTAGAAGCAACATGTTTTGGCTTGAGGGTAACAGCGAGCCTTCCTCAGGCATACTCACAGCACAAAACCTTCTGTCTTAAATACTTTAAAAACATCCAAATAAAAGAGACAGCCACAAATCCTCCTTGTTTCCTTCTAGGTCGTGGGTCACTCTATATCAACAAAGTCCATTTACATATAGCCACATATATTACACATAGACACATATATTATTTAAATAAATACTATATTATCTACCTATAAAATAACTTAGTACTTATTACACCTCATAAGCCAAAAATTTCTTTGCACATATCACAGAATCATATATGCATATATGGTAACAACTTCATATATATACATATAGGCAACCATCACAAGCATTTGGCTTACCGAACATATATATCAAGTAGCTGCTAGTATTTGGATGATAAATTACCTATTAAGTAACGATTGCTTCAGAACTGCAGAGTGAGGCCAATGGAGTCCATCATGCAACTAGTGTTACTCCGTGTCTCTAAGGACTTCCTTTCTGCACTGCCCTCTGACATAAGGTACCCTTCTCCCAATGCCAATAGTGTAGTTTTTCTCGCAATAGCTGTGATGCTGATAGCGCAGTTCCTCTAAGAGTAGATGCAACACATCGGGAAAGTATTAAATGTGTTCTGTCATTTCATCGAACCCTTGGGGTGCGAAGCACTGCATCTTGTAAAAAATGATTCTCGCTTATTCAGGAGGGACCATCTATCATTTGATTCTTCGTTGATTTGTATTTTTTATTTATTGTGGTCATATGTCTGTTTATGTTTATGCGTTTGTTCAGTGGTTGTGTCAGCCTCTCTATATATTGGAGGCTACATTTACAGTTTAGCAAGTCATCACATAGGAAGAGGAACAATATACATGTTGTTTTATAGCAATGTTTTTTTGGTTTTTTTTGGTGATGTCAGATTGAAAAGTTTTTTCACCATGAGCAATATATTTACAGCAAAGACAGCTGCTTTTCCTACACTGAAAAATCCCATTTTCCTTTTTGACCTCTGTGTTTTAAACGGCTAGGTGTTGTAGATAATATATATATTGTGAGACAGTGACAGGGATTGTGGTTGGGAATCGCTATATCTCCCCGAGGTACCTGTCATATGTGAACACTAGGTTCCAGAAAGTCCATACCTCATCCAGGGAAAGCTGGGTGAGATATGGAGGAATCCAGGAAAGTTAAAACCCATAGCAAACTACTTGCTATGGGACTGTTTTAGTTGCTGTAAAAGGGCCTGGATTTTTATGGAATGACAGGCAGGTTGGTAGTGGGGCCTGTCATTCCCTTTCTGGCCAGTCCAGGTTTTTCTATCTGGCCAAGTCAGCCCAGGTGCTGGAGGCCACTGATCACAGGTCTCATAAAAGGAGGCACAGAGTGTATAGAGCTGTGGCTGTGCATGGAGGTCTCTCCTGGCTGTGGAGAGGGTCAGGGCTGCTAAAGTTTCTGCTGGGACTTTGAGCCACACTGGTATTGTACCGACTGTTGTTGGTTTATGTTGGGTGACTGGTAGACAGTCACCTGTATAGCTAGGATTTGCTGTGTTAGTTAGAGCTCAGACGAGCAGGATTTATTTTACTTTGTGCCTGTATGTAAGGCTGAATTTCTTTTGGTTTCAATAAACAAACAGGAGAATCTCTGTTTTATACAAGTTTGTGTCCCTGTCTCTGACTGCCAATCCTGCTGTCTGCCCGGCTCTACAGAGCTAATCTCCCACATATGGTGCTCAGTGCGGGCATAAAAATGCAGTCTTAAAGAGACATACACACTGAAAAAACTTTGTACAGAGATACCTGTTTATGTCTTGGATAAAAGCTGCAGGAGAGCTGAAAAAGGAGGCTGCTGCAATGGAGGACTTAATGAAACAAGTCATGATGCAAGCTGAGAAACAGCAGCAAGCTTTTACCCAGGCCATGCTGAAGCAACAGCAAGAAACCCGGGCCATGCTTCAGCAGCAAAATGAGGCACACAGGCTAGTGGTGGAGAAAATGGCCGAGGCAATCTCAGCTTAGAGAAGTGCAGGAAACAGCTCTGTACTGCAAGGTACTCAGGGTCCACAGCCATCTGCAAGGGCCACTGTACAGACATCACTCCAAAAGATGACACCCACAGATGATGTGGAAGCCTATCTCATGGTCTTTGAAAGAGTTGCAGAGCGTGAGAAGTTACCGGCTGACCAGTGGGCAGATGTTGTGGCGCCATTTCTGACTGGAAAATCCCAGACGGCGTACTATGACTTGAGTGAGCAAGACTCCAGAGACTATCAGAAGCTCAAAGGTGAGATCCTTGCCAGACTTGGGGTCAATATGCATGTGCGAGCAGGCCGGGTGCACAACTGGACTTTTTCTGAAAGCTCACCACCACGGTCACAGATGCATGACCTGATCCATCTTGTTAAGAAGTGGCTACAGCCTGAGGAAACAGTCCTGGAAAAGTTCATCCGTTCCCTTCCTCCAAGGATCCAGCGCTGGGTTGGACAAGCTGGGCCTACAGATGCTGACCAGCTTGTGAATCTTGTGGAGAGGTATAGCGCCACCGAGGAGCTACTACAGGTGTCGCCAAGACGTGCCAGCTCCAGGGAAAACAAGCCATTGAAGCCAACTGGTAAGACTGTTCCAGTTACTAAAGGGGTGCAAAAGGTCTCAAGGGGAGGTGGCT
Source organism: Dendropsophus ebraccatus (assembly GCF_027789765.1). Lineage (NCBI taxonomy): Eukaryota > Metazoa > Chordata > Amphibia > Anura > Hylidae > Dendropsophus > Dendropsophus ebraccatus. Next base: position 84,092,074 of record NC_091458.1, read on the forward strand.
CAGAGGGGGACCTAGCGGTTGGGCCCAGGAACAGTGGGACATTTGGTCAACGACCATGGTCTCAAGGTCGAGACCAGGGCCGTATACAGTGTTGGCGGTGCCATGAACTGGGGCATATAGCTGCTAATTGTCCCCTGACGACTGAACCCATGGAATGCAACACCTCCAGACGTATCTCCTTATTTGCACGACCTGTTCTTGCTGCAGAGACTATGTCAGAGACTGAACCTCAAATGTGTACTGTGTCAATTGGAGGTTATGCAGTACCAGCTCTGCTGGACTCTGGGAGCTTGGTGACTTTAGTGCATGGCTCTCTAATAGACCCTGGAACACACAGTGGACATACTGTCGGGGTCTTGTGCATACATGGTGAAACCAGAGAGTATCCTACCGCTGTGGTCCCAATAACGACTACTTGTGGGATAGCGTCTCATGAAGTGGGTGTGGTTAAGTCTCTAATGTATAATGTGATACTGGGAGGAGACTTTCCCCTATTTTCGGACTTGTGGCGGGGAAAACAGGTAACTTACACTGAGAATGAGAAGAGGGGAGACAGGGGGCGCTTCCTCGTGTGATAAAAGATAGCCAGGTGGATGGTAGCAGGGTCTTACAGGGATCCACTCACCTGGGTAGGTTGTGCAAAATTTAGGCACAACTCTATATGCAGCATGAAACAGTGTACTCCGCAGCTGTACTGGGGGACGTCACCACCAACGGTGGGAGAAGCAAATGTAGATGTGTAATCAGCCGATTACAGGACCAAGAGTCGAATCCACACCAGAATATAGTAAGCGCAGGAGTATATAAATTTGCACACAGCGGTGCAGCCAGGAATCATCCAGAGGTAGATGGCATAATAAACATATATTCTTTATTACAATGCGTTTCGGCCCTATATCGTCTAACATTGGCCTTTATCAAGCATACAGAGCAGACACTACATAAGAAATATATAGGCACATCCTGATGACATCATGTTGGGCTTCCAGGTCGGTCGGACCTCAGGAAGTCCAAAGACAGAGGTAAACAAACAAGAGCACATGGTAGACAGAGATAGACAGATATACACACATGGCCGGAGTAAACAAATGTATACACATGGCGGAGATGAACAAATAAATAAATAAATAAATAAATATGAGCACATGGCAGGTACAACAGATGTGTAAACAAAAGGGCATCGGCCCATAAGTCCCATGGTATTCCAAGATTATAAGTCTATGAATTCATAACCAGTTCTTGCCAAAAAATCAATAAAGTGAATAAATGAATAAACGACCATGTATTTCCACATAAACAGCGGGATTAGGCCGCGCGCACAAATAATGATCGGTCCAGCCGACTCTAAAATGTACATAGTCACTAAATAGCATAGTTAGTTCAAATGAGCATGATTATGATCATGTGTAAATAAAATTTGTTGCTTACCGTACCGGAGGACAATAACCCCCATCCTAGACTGATAGACAGGACTCCTGAGATGTGGAGGAGCGGAGTAATCTTTCTGGCGTGTGACGTCATCACGTCAACGCACGCTACATTAGTGTAGCGGTACGGTATTCTTGAAAGCTGGAGTAGTGTAGTGATAAGTGAAAAAGTTACTTGGTAAAAGTTCTAGTGCAATTTAAAAGAGATTTTCCTCCGGTACGGTAAGCAACAAATTTTATTTACACATGATCATAATCATGCTCATTTGAACTAACTATGCTATTTAGTGACTATGTACATTTTAGAGTCGGCTGGACCGATCATTATTTGTGTGCGCGGCCTAATCCCGCTGTTTATGTGGAAATACATGGTCGTTTATTCGTTTATTCACTTTATTGATTTTTTGGCAAGAACTGGTTATGAATTCATAGACTTATAATCTTGGAATACCATGGGACTTATGGGCCGATGCCCTTTGTTTACACATCTGTTGTACCTGCCATGTGCTCATATTTATTTATTTATTTATTTATTTATTTATTTATTTATTTGTTCATCTCCGCCATGTGTATACATTTGTTTACTCCGGCCATGTGTGTATATCTGTCTATCTCTGTCTACCATGTGCTCTTGTTTGTTTACCTCTGTCTTTGGACTTCCTGAGGTCCGACCGACCTGGAAGCCCAACATGATGTCATCAGGATGTGCCTATATATTTCTTATGTAGTGTCTGCTCTGTATGCTTGATAAAGGCCAATGTTAGACGATATAGGGCCGAAACGCATTGTAATAAAGAATATATGTTTATTATGCCATCTACCTCTGGATGATTCCTGGCTGCACCGCTGTGTGCAAATTTATATACTCCTGCGCTTACTATATTCTGGTGTGGATTCGACTCTTGGTCCTGTAATCGGCTGATTACACATCTACATTTACACTGAGAATGTTACTATTGATAATTTATGTCATGAGGTAACCCCGGTTCCATTTGACCCAGATGCTGAGGTACCAGCCGTAGGGGTGACCACAGAAAGTGACAATGTTCCCTTAGCTGTACTGGCTGGTGAGGGTGAAGTGCAGGAAGAAGTTCCTGATATGCCTGACTTGGAAGTGTAACGTGATAACTTTGGCACTGCTCAGCTCAGGGATCCCACCTTGATAAAGGCCAGAGAGAATGTTACCGTGATAAATGGGGTGTGACAACTTCCAGGGGCCAACAAGATGTACCCACACATGGCAGTCACCCAGGATCTACTGTACAGGGTAGATAACATACGTGGGGAAGTTGTGGAGCAATTAGTGGTACCTCAGCCATATCTCAGAATGGTCTTAGATCTTGCACACAAACATGTACTTGGTGGTCACCTGGGATGCGAAAAGACCAAAGGGCGTATTCTGCAGCGCTTTTATTGGCCAGGGGTCCATAAGGAAGTACAAAGGTACTGTGAGTCATGCCCAGACTGTCAGCTCACTGCTCCGGTGTCACATTTTAGGAGTCCTTTAGTACCACTGCCCATTATAGAGGTGCCTTTTGAAAGGATAGCCATGGATTTGGTCGGCCCAGTAGTTAAGTCCGCAAGAGGACATCAATATATCTTAGTGGTGTTGGACTATGCTACACGCTATCCAGAGGCTGTGCCTCTGAGAAACACCTCCGCTAAATTAATTGCTAAAGAGCTTTTCCACATGTTCTCTCGCACAGGTATTCCAAAGAGATCCTTACCGATCAGGGGGCACCCTTCATGTCAAAGGTCACAAAAGAAATGTGTAAGCTATTGAAAATTAAACACCTGCGTACATCTGTGTATCACCCACAAACGGATGGTTTGGTTGAAAGCTTCAATAAGACATTAAAAAGCATGCTGAAAAGGGTGGTTAGTAAGGATGGGAAGGATTGGGATTGTCTTTTGCCTTATTTAATGTTTTCCATCCGTGAGGTTCCCCAATCCTCCACAGGTTTTTCCCCATTCCAGTTGGTGTATGGCAGACACCCACGTGGACTTCTTGACATTGCAAAGGAAACCTGGGAACAGGAGCGCACTCCTTATAGAAGTGTAATAGAGCATATTTCCTTTATGCAAGATAGGATTGCTGCTGTCATGCCTAGGGTCAAGGACCACTTACAGCAATCGCAAGAGGCACAAAGCCGTGTCTACAATAGGTCCACTAAAATTAGAACCTTTAGCCCAGGTGATCGAGTGTTGGTGCTAGTACCAACTGTGGAGAGTAAGTTTCTAGCTAAGTGGCAAGGGCCGTATGAGGTGACCGAGAGAGTGGGACCTGTAAATTATAAGGTGCACCAGCCAGGTAGACGGAAGCCAGAACAGCTGTACCATGTAAATTTACTCAAACCATGGAAGGACAGAGAGTCTCTGTTGGCAGGAGCCCCCACTAGTAAGGATGTTTCAGTAGAGCCCGTATCAGTTGTAAGCCCCCCTTGTAAAAAGGTCCCAGAGGTGCGGATATCAGATACATTATCCAGAGCCCAAAAACAGGAGACAAAGGAGTTTGTCCTTAGAAACACAGATGTGTTCTCAGATTTGCCTGGGCGCACTGGCGGAACTACCGCCGTAGCAGCCGTAGCGGCCGCTACGGGGCCCCGCCGTATCGGGGGCCCGTGGCGCGGGCCCCCGGAGCTCACATAGCCTGTAGCACCCGGCGGCCGAGCAGGCCTCCCGGGTGCTACAGCTGTTTGGGGTCCAGGCAGTGGCCACGAAGGGGGGCCCGCGGGGCCCCCCGATCAATCACTCTTGTGACCGCAAGCATTGTTTTGCTTGCGGTCACAAGAGTCGGGCTCCGTCTTCCCCCGGCAGCCGCGCATCCCAGAACTCCCTGCGCGCCTTGGGCCCTGACTTCCGTTTCCGGCGCGCAGGGAGCTCTGGGATGCGAGCGCTGCCGGGGATAAGACGCGACACCCCCGGCAGCCGCGCAGCAGCCGAGGACAGACCGAAGGAGTGAGGATCAACGTGGGAGCGTGTTGTCAGGTGAGTTAAGTTTTGTTTTTTATCAGCCTGCAGGGTGGGGGGGAAGGATGGGGGCATCTATGAGGGTGGGGGGAAAAAGGGGGGCATCTATGGGGGGAAAGAGGGGGGCATCTATGAGGGTGGGGGGAAAGAGGGGGGCATCTATGAGGGTGGGGGGAAAGAGGGGGGCATCTATGAGGGTGGGGGGGGAAAGAGGGGGGCATCTATGAGGGTGGGGGGGGGAAAGAGGGGGCCATCTATGAGGGTGGGGGGAAAGAGGGGGGCATCTATGAGGGTGGGGGGAAGGAGGGGGGCATCTATGAGGGTAGGAGGAAAGAGGGGGCATCTATGAGGGTGGGGGGAAGGAGGGGGGCATCTATGAGGGTGGGGGGAAGGAGGGGGGCATCTATGAGGGTGGGGGGAAGGAGGGGGGCATCTATGAGGGTGGGGAGGAAGAGGGGGGCATCTATGAGGGAGGGGGAAGGGGGCCATCTATAAGGGAGGGTGGGGGGAGAGGGGGCCATCTATAAGGGAGGGTGGGGGGAGAGGAGGCCATCTATAAGGGAGGGTGGGGGGAGAGGGGACCATCCATAAGGGAGGGTGGGGGGAGAGGAGGCCATCCATAAGGGAGGGTGGGGGGAGAGGGGACCATCCATAAGGGAGGGTGGGGGGAGAGGAGGCCATCTATAAGGGAGGGTGGGGGGAGAGGGGACCATCCATAAGGGAGGGTGGGGGGAGAGGGGACCATCCATAAGGGAGGGTGGGGGGGAGAGGGGACCATCCATAAGGGAGGGTGGGGGGAGAGGGGACCATCCATAAGGGAGGGTGGGGGGAAAGGGGGCCATCTATAAGGAGGGGGGAGAGGAGGCCATCTATAAGGGAGGGGGTAGAGGAGGCCATCTATATGGAGGGGGAGAGGAGGCCATCTATAAGGGAGGGTGGGGGGAGAGGGGGCCATCTATAAGGAGGGCAACATGGGGGGAGAGGGGCCATCTATTTGGGGGGGGCAACATAGGGGGAGAGGGAATACACAGAGGGGGGCATATTATTAGGGGGTCACATAGAGTCAGGGCTACCCACTAAATGAGGGTGTAAAGGGGACAGTACAGATGTGCAGTGTGTATAGAGATGAGGATGGTGCCAGAGTGAGGAGTCTAATATGTCTGTCTGGCAGATTCTGTGGATTCGTGGCTCGGAGAAGTTCTCATAATGGCCCAGGACGGATGGAGAAGATGAAAAGGAAAGAACTCCGATCAGAGAAGACGTCTCCTGTGAGTCACTTAATATAACTGTACTGTAATTTATATGGTGTATAGAACCTGTGTAGAGCTGAGTGTGTTTATGGCGTAGTGGTCGATTGAGGGGGTTGGGGCCCCAATCAAAAGTTTGCTATGGGGCCCAGCCATTTCTAGTTACGCCCCTGCCTGGGCGCACCTCTGTGATAAAACATGACATTGTCACCGAACCACCAGAAGCTCGTAGGCAGGCCATATCGGAAGAGGTCAGAAACATGTTGGATCTCGGGGGTTATTGAGGAGTCAAAAAGTGAGTGGTCAAGTCCCATAGTCCTCATTCCAAAGCCAGATGGGACACTTCGGTTTTGTAATGACTTCCGAAAACTGAATGAGGTGTCAAAATTTGACGCATACCCAATGCCAAGGGTTGATGAATTAATTGAGCGGCTTGGCCATGCTAGGTTTTTCTCTACCCTGGACCTTACTAAAGGATATTGGCAGGTACCCCTCACTGACACTGCTAAAGAGAAAACCGCATTTGTCACCCCAGATGGTCTCTTTCAGTATGTCAGTTTACCCTTTGGGTTACATGGAGCCCCCGTCACATTCCAAAGGTTAATGGACATAATCCTCAAACCCCATCGCAGGTATGCCTCCGCATACCTGGATGATATCATTGTTTTCAGTAATGACTGGGAAAGTCATTTGGCAAAAGTGCAAGCAGTAGTAGATTCCCTCAGGGCGGCAGGGTTAATGGCCAACCCTAAAAAGTGTGCTTTAGGTCTGGAAGAAGCCCGTTACCTGGGGTATGTAATAGGAAGAGGTGTGATTAAACCCCAAGTAAACAAGGTGGAAGCTATCCAAAATTGGCCCAAACCCTTAACCAAGAAAAAAGTGAGAGCCTTTTTGGGTATAGTGGGGTATTATCGCAGGTTCATACCGAACTTTGCTACCATAGCAGCTCCCCTGACCGATCTTACTAAGGGCAACAAGTCTGTTATGGTCAAGTGGAGTGCAGAGGCCGAGGGGGCATTTCAAAGGTTAAAGTCCGTTCTGTGTAGTGAACCAGTGCTGATCACCCCAGATTTTGCAAAGACCTTTGTGCTTCAGACAGATGCGTCTGATGTGGGTTTAGGTGCCGTTCTTTCACAGGAGGTGGGAGGTGAAGAACACCCTGTAACGTACCTGAGCAGGAAACTTACACCACCAGAGAAAAATTATAGCATTGTGGAACGTGAATGCTTGGCAATAAAATTGTCCTTAGAATCGCTCAGATATTACTTGTTAGGCCGACATAGTTACAGATCACGCCCCTCTTACCTGGATGAGTCAGGCCAAGGAACGAAATGCACGAGTTACAAGGTGGTTCCTCACGTTACAGAATTTTAAGTTCTCAGTAGAGCACAGGTCAGGAAAACTTCAAGGTAACGCAGATGCGCTGTCCCGAACACACTGTTTGATGGCCAAAAGTGTTCGCCCCCACAGGTTCAAACAGAGGGGGAGGGTATGTGAGACAGTGACAGGGATTGTGGTTGGGAATCGCTATATCTCCCCGAGGTACCTGTCATATGTGAACACTAGGTTCCAGAAAGTCCATACCTCATCCAGGGAAAGCTGGGTGAGATATGGAGGAATCCAGGAAAGTTAAAACCCATAGCAAACTACTTGCTATGGGACTGTTTTAGTTGCTGTAAAAGGGGCTGGAATTTTATGGAATGACAGGCAGGTTGGCAGTGGGGCCTGTCATTCCCTTTCTGGCCAGTCCAGGTTTTTCTATCTGGCCAAGTCAGCCCAGGTGCTGGAGGCCACTGATCACAGGTCTCATAAGAGGATGCACAGAGTGTATAGAGCTGTGGCTGTACATGGAGGTCTCTCCTGGCTGTGGGGAGGGTCAGGGCTGCTAAAGCTTCTGCTGGGACTTTGAGCTACACTGGTATTGTATCAACTTGTGTTGTTTTATGTTGGGTGACTGGTAGCAAGTCACCTGTATAGCTAGGATTTGCTGTGTTAGTTAGAGCTCAGACGAGCAGGATTTATTTTACTTTGTGCCTGTATGCCCGGCTCTACAGAGCTAATCTCCCACAATATATACAGTATATATATATATATATGTATATATATATATAGAGAGAGAGAGAGAATCCACAGCACTTCATATATATATATATATATATATATATATATTATATATATATATATATATATATATATATATATATATACATATACAGAGAATCCACAGCACTTCAGTGTAGTGAAAAAGCTCAACAAGCTGTTTTTATTCAGTCAATTCATAGTGCAACACTCTTAAGCGCAACGTTTCAGTGACTCTCTGTCACCATTTTCAAGTATATGTTTACATATGCCACTAAAATTGGTAATCATTGACTTACTACAATTAATTAAACAAAACTTTGTTCTACTTTTCTTCTCAGGTTTTTTTTCAGTGCGCTGCTTCCTGTTGAGTTCAGGTGAACTATGATACATGATGTCTTAGTTTGCTGCCAACATTCTGGCACATAATGCACATAGGGCATCATCTGAATCAGCCTTACATCTCTCCTGTGACAATAACTTGTCAGTTTCATCTTAGGCTGGAAGTAAACTGTTCATACTGATTTTAATGAAGGGCGCTTATGAAACTTAGGTTAAGGAACAATAGGTTGCAACTAAAGAAATCTGAAAGTACAGTACATGCCTTTTAAATATACAGTTAAAGTCACCTTCTCTGTTAAAATCGGTATGAGCAGTTTAAATAATTATATCAATGTCTGGAAATATCCTTACCACCGAAATACATACCTTTACATCTTTTTTATATTCTATATTTTACAATGGGATAGGTTTTCTAATTATTTGAAGAATTAAGTCATTGCAACGCCAATGTACTCCTAACATTTAATGCCATACAACTTGCATTAAAAAATGAATCATTGATCGGAATTTATTGAAAACATGTTTTTAAAGGTAAAGGCTAATACTTGTCCACCTTGGTCTTTATGTATAATGAATAGTGATGAGTGAACATCCCCATGGATCACGAACGTGAAAATAAAAAATTGATTGTGATCAGTGTTGTTTGTGTTCGCCAAACATTCACCAACAAATAGCGAACATACAATAGAAGCGTACGTTTTGTTCTTCGCACATGCATACAGATTATAAGGTGCAAAACGTAAATTACACAGTTGCGTACGTTCGCAAGTTTGAATATGTTCGAAAATAGTCGTTATAACCATTCCAAGCATCAAATTGTTCGTGATTGGAGAACACAAATAATTAGCGTCATGCTTGTACAAACATACGAACGCAGGAAGCTGCTGCTAGACTCCTTTGGCGGTGTCTTATATGCCTAGGAATCCGAAATACAACTCCTCCCTCTCATCTGTGGTAAGGGGGGAGAGTCATGAACACAACACATTGGATAAATAGCTGAGCCTGCTAAAAAAAAAAGTAGATTTAGACAACTTTAACCTAGGTGTATGACTACCTTAAGGTGCTGCCTTGTATATTTACTATTTCTAAACTAAAATCAGTGTGGAGGAAGCTTAATATTTGTATTAGATAGTAAAAGAATATAAAATATACTGCTGTTAATGAAAAATGTTGAGTAAGTGCGAAGACCTTGATCTGAATAAAGTACTTTACAGTTTTTGCCTCGATTTTTACATTTCATGTTGGTTCTTTGTATTCTGCTACCTTGAGTATGGCATGATGTTCTCACATTCGTGATGGTCTCATTCTTTAGTCCTTTTTGTTACATTGTTTATTTTTTTTGTTTGAAAAATTAAAATCCTTGATAATACTAACACTTAAAGCTGTGAAAAGAAAACTTGTTGTTCACAAGCTGTAGCATTTCCTTTGTGTTACCATCACATGTACAGGACTGATACACTCTGTGCTGCTATTTCCAGAAAGAGGACTTTGTGTTCTTACAGGCTAATGGCTAACAGACTGGTTAGGTTTTTTGTAGTTTCTTTCTGTGGATCTGGCAGGTTTATAATACATGTTCCCTTACTTAAAATCAGTGTACAAAAAGAATTTATTTTAAAGCTTTAAATTGTGACTTACACCTGGTGTATACTACTAATTGTACATTGTAAGCCCTCACGGGCAGGGTCCTCTTTCCCTATGTACCAGTCTGTCATTTACTTTATTCATCTTGATTATTGATTTTATGTCGTATTCTGTATGTTAATCCATTAATACATGTATAACGTTCTAGAATTAAGGGAGCTTTAAAAATAAATAATAATAGTACATATTTATATCCATTGACTATCCAGTGGCATTGTTACCTTGAAGACCAATCTGGCCGACATGGCTCTTCCGAGCCTGGATTATAGGAGCTTGGCTGTCTGCATGACAACTGGTGTCACAAGAAACCCCCAGTCCTGGCAGTTTAACCTCTTACATGACATGGGGTACAATCGTCACCATGGTAGAGGATTTGAGGGGTTTGCTCTCATCTTCAGCAGCTTAGCAACTAGATCGTTGGGTGGAAGTCCCTGTCATGTATATGTAAACACACAGCCCTGCCAGAGGCATAATGCATAATGGGCCCATTTAACAATGACATTAGCAAAAAAGCTGTTATGCTTTTCGGTTTTGCTTACACACAATTCCTATTAATGCAGTTTTAGGCCATGTTCACACTCTGTGAGCTGTTCACCCAGCCCATGCTATAGTATCAGCTGGATGAACATCACTTTATTTGAATTGGAAAGCAGGCACATTCAGGCATGCCCGCACTCCAATTAGTCATAGATCACAATGTAAAGTACGGCCGTGAGCAGTATTTTACATTGTGTGCACATGCTATGGTGTGTGGCCTTTATTCACTGAATAGCAACCGCACAAAATAGACCTGTCAATTATTTTATGCGGCTGCAGAGAATCACGGCCGTAGTATATACAATGTGTAACCACTAAGGCTGTGATTCCATGGAATCTAATGTTAATGCCGCAGTGTTATTAAACAACGGCCATTATTACAATCTGCAACAACGGCTGTTGTTTAATAAAATAAATACGCCGTGTGAACTTGGCCTCAGTGAAAAAAACGGAAGCTATGTTTAAACCTCAGTGTATACCTCCTATATGTTCATAGGCCCCTAGGGACACCGTTTGTTTTTTATTTCCTATTCTCAATGGCAGCTGCTTATGGGTAACATATCACACTGCATCCCAATACACTGCAGCCGCATTTTGTCTTCTTCAATGGTACATATTACATAGTACAGTATAGTGATTTCATGATTTAGCACAGAGGTGGTGATAGAACCTCACCAGAACATTGAGCGAACACATTGAGACTTCATCAAGCACAATGATATGCAAAATAACATAGCAACAAATATAACAAAACAACAAAGGCAAATGTGCTTTTCTTAAAAAGGAGAAGGACAATTCATAAAATGACCTCATTGTCGACCTGAATGGATCCATACAGAGAATAATATTCACTGTAAGCAAATGTTTGAGTCATACTATGAAAATCTTCTCTGGTAGTTTAACATGCAAACAGGGTAGCTATATACATTTCTACAGACGTTCCATCTCTCTATATAATAATTAACAGCGGTGTGGTATGCCTGTAGGATATTAGTGTTCTTACTCACATAGAAATTCCTGTGAGAGATATACAACTTTTTTTTTTATAGTGAAAGTCACGATCAGCACATTTACCATAGACTTTTGCTGTATGTGTAATTAAAATTCTGGAAATTGCAAGTGCTTCTTATATAATCATGAATGCCTTGATTGAGATCAACATAATGGTTATATATTCCGTGAAACTGCTGACAGCCTTATACAGTTTATCGACTCTTGTATGACAGGAATATTCATTTGCATTGCCTACTATGTGCAGGAAATATTACCAAAGTATCAGTTCTCTCAAATGTGAAAGCCGTCTTTAAATATTAAAGCTGAAATAGATACTCAGACTCATGCACATAATGATGTTTAAGCATGCCCCCAATATGGAATGTTTCTTAACCCTAAGGGTTTAATCAGACGATTATCAGCTTATTTATCAAAATTAGGCTTTGTTCACATCACTGCCATGCTGACAGCAATGCCAGATCTGCCAAACAACAGCGTCTGATGGACCTCATTGAGTTGTTCCGTCTTCCGTCTTGTTCCGTTGGGGTGTCCATCATTTCAACCAGAGTAAAAGTGCTGTTCCTGGTGTTCCTGCAGTGGTTGGCACCTAACAAGGAGTCCAAGGAAGAATAACTGGTATACCAATAAAAGGGACATCGGCACCAAAATCATCTATGTGGGGAGGGGAGCCCATCCTGTCCAATCCCATGGTATATCTACTGCTATGGTGAAAGGGTGTTGGAACATACAATGCCTTGCATTGTATGAAGAGTCAGTATACATGCTGACTGCTGTCCATTGCTGTAAGTGCCTACAATGGGCAGATAAAGCTTTACAACTAGACCACAGAGCAATGAAGATAGGTGGCCCATTCTAAGGAAATACACTTTTTTTTAATATCACATTGACAGTTGGATGATGTGTTGGGGAGTAGCTGGCATTGGGACAAACTATGGGAAGACGGCAGGCCAGCAGAGGCAGTGTGATGTTCTGACAAACCTAGGGTCCTGGCATTAATTTAGATGTTACTTTACATGTACCACCTACATAAACATTTTAGACCAAGTAAACCCCATTATGACAATTGCCTAGTAGCTGTGGCCTCTTTCAGCCAAAAAATGTACCTTGCCAAATTGTAAAAGAAATGTCAAGAACAATTTGAAGACTATAAAAAAGAGTTTAAAGGGGTTATCCAGCGCTACAAAAACATGGCCACTTTTCCCTCTACTGTTGTCTCCAGTTCAGGTGTGGTTTGCAATTAAGCTCCATTTACTTAAATGGAACTGAGTTTAAAAACCGCACCCAAACTGGAGACAACAGTAGGGGGAAAGTGGCCATGTTTTTGTAGCGCCGGATAACCCCTTTAAGATTTTGACCTGGCTTCCAGTTCTTCATATTGAGCATTTGTGCTTGGAAAAAAAACAATCTGTTCCATGGTGTCCGCACCAGAGATGAGAGAAACTCGAGCATAGTCTCAAAATGGAATTTATATTAAGGACCTTCTGTTCATTTAGTTATTTAATATGTAGGTTGCACTTCCACTGTAAAGGCAATGATAGCAGTTCATATTCTAGCAGAACCTGTCTACCTACATGAAGGTCACCTTAGAAGAGATGTGTATCTCCGATAACAATCATCGGCCATCACACAACAAGCATTACATAAACCAGAAGGAGAACAATAAATGAAACAGCAGTTTTAAAACCATTGAAATGACTTGCACATTGGACTCACTAATGTGAACGAAAAAATGAATGTCACTGGAGCAGAAACAATGTTTCCTGTTGTTTGAAATAACAGCACTAGCAAACGCCTTTGTATGCGATAACAGTGTTTTTGGTAACCCTTCACTGATTTCTGTGGTTAATTAAATAACTAGTTTATCCTGCTTCTTCAACCTATTGTGCTTTTTATGCATGGGTACGTATTATGAACAGAGTATATACAGAAATTATTTTAATGTCTATATTATGTTGTCTTAATTAAAAATAAATAAATAAATATTAAATTTGGCTGCACACAGACTAAATCCAGATTTTTGGGGCAGGTTTCCAGGCACAGATGTATTATATGGGGATAATCATCTCACAGACTATTTCCCCCCAGACCTACAGCCATGCAATCTCCATAGGGAGACACGTCAAGTGACAGTTAGCCTGGAAATACTGTATGACTCTAACAACCTGTTCAGTCTGTTCTGCATTGGGGACAATTGAGTACAGATAATATTGTCAATGTATTCCAAATCTGCTGACAAAAGTGCATGGCCCATGTGAGAGGATTAGCTACATAGAGACAGACAAAAGGCACCCAGTTGCAGTCAGAGACATGATCTTATGGCCACATTAGATGACCCAAGATGCTTTGTTAACCAGCCCTGATCTCATTGATCGGCATTGGTTTACAGTGCCTATTGCACAGCCTGATAATTATGCAGCCAATTGGTAGGTTGTTCATGTGGCCTTAGCGTTTATCAGCCATATGCTGCACATCCCCTACTACACAGGAAGATGAGCGACTGTATTCTGTATTTTAAAAACGAGTGTAAACATCTAACAGTCGCTCCCATGATTCCTCAAATTGTCAATTTTACCCCCCCCCCAACCAAAATAAAAAAAAAAAACGCATACAAAAGGATACAACAGTCTCTTAGAAGAGTTGTTTAAATTTGTAGCTCTGAAAAAATTGACAAAATGCTGTTTGTTCAGAAAAATGAAGCATAAAGATTTTTTTTGTGGAACATGATTGGTTTTAAGCTGTTTAGCAGAGTATGCAGTAGGCTTGTACATGGTGATTTCAAATCAATAAAAGCATGTTCTCTTTAGTGTCTGAGAACGACATTTCCCTTCAGAAGACAAGAACAGAGCCCTCATATAACTTATGTTCAAGTACGTGTACAGTGAGATAACATTTATAATCCATTTACACCTTACATGCTGGTTATTATGTACTTATGCATGTGTGTTGTTCCTGCCTTTATGCTATATAAATGTTACATAAGGATCTCACTTCACAACAGGACAATTGATATGAATAAATAATCCAGGCCACATACCTTGTTGTATGACAGAATATAAAGAAGATTAACATACCCGGCGTGTGAACAGAGGATGTCAGTGATAAGTATAATTTACATGATTCACAAATTTACAATTTGGGTTTCATGTATTCTGTTTTGAGTAAAAATATATTTTTCTCTCTCTAATACATGCATGGTGAATCTTAATTATTTATATACAGTTTAACCCTTTGAGGACCAGGCCCAAAATGACCCAGTGGAACGCGCAAATTTTGATCTTAGTGTTTTAGTTTTTTCCTCCTCCCCTTCTAAGAGCTCAGAAACTTTTCTATCTACAAGCCATGTAAGTGCTTGTTTTTTACAGGAATAGTTGTACTGTGTAATGGCGTCTTTCATTTTACCATAATATGTATGCTGGAATTCCAAATATATTATTTATGAAGATATAAATTGGTGAAATCGTAAAAAAGAATGCAATATGGTAACGTTTTCGGGGTTCCTGTGTCTACCTAATGCACTATATGGTAAAAGCGACATGATACTATTACTCTATAGGTCAGTCCGAACACAACCATGTGCAGGTTTACGCAGATTCTCTAATGTTATATATATTTTTTAAATGAAATCCTTTTTTTGGCAATTAATTATAAATAAAATAGCCCTATTGTGACATTTATAACAGTTTTATTTTTCACCTATGGGGCTGTATGGGGTGTCATTTTTTCCACCATGATCTCTAGTTTTTATTAATACCATATTTGTGAAGATCGGACGTTTTGATCACTTTTTATAATTTTTTTTTATATATAATGTAACATTTAATCGAAAATCCGCGCACTTTTTTCTCTTTTCGCGTATGCCGTTTACCGTTCTCAATGACGCTTGTTATATTTTAATAGATCGGACAATTCCGCACGCTACGGTATATTATATGTTTATTTGTTTATTTTTTTTTATATGTTTTATTTATATAATGGGAAAGGGGGGTGATTTCAACTTTTATTGGGGGAGGGGTTTTGGGGTAGTGTGTTAGTGTTTTTAACTTTTTTTTTTTTACACATTTGAAGTCCCTTTGGGGGACTTTTACATACAGTACTTTGATTTTTACACTGATCATTGCTATGCCATAGGCATAGCATTGATCAGTGTTATCGGCGATCTGCTCATTAAGCCTGCCTGCGCAGGCTCAGTGTAGCAGATCGCCGATCGGACCGCACGGAGGAAGGTGAGAGACCTCCGGCGGTCCGTTTTAATGATCGGGACCCCTGCAGTGGTCCCGATCGGTAAGTGACAGGGGACACTCCCTGTTACTTACACTTAAACGCTGCGGTCGCGCCGTGATCGCGGCGTTTAAGGAGTTAATGACACGCGGCAGCGCGATCGCGGCAGCGTGTCATTACCGGTGAGGTCCCGGCTGCTGATTGCAGCCGGCCCCCACCTGCTATAAAGCGCGCTCCGCTCCGGAGCGCGCTTCATAGCCGGAGAAACACCCAGGACATATAGTTACGCCCTAGGTCGTCTGGGGACAGACTTCCATGGCGTAACTATACGCTCTGGGTCGTCTAAGGGTTAAAGTTGTACATGTACATTTTGGGTTGTTGCACTTTAGCCTAACCCAACGTACATGTACTTGAAGTAGAGTTTAACTTAGCCAGCAACTTTTGACAGGTCCTTGCAACCAGCCAATAACTTGAACAGCTAGCCTCGGCAAGAGATTGCTGTTTGGTCTGTCATTATAGACAGATCCATAAACAGTGTAAACTGACAAGATGGGCTGGGTTTTGACTCTGATCTCCTGCATTGTTCAGTCTAGTGTTCTCTCATCTGCGGTGGGCGGTGTCCCTACTCTCCGCCGCCACTCTTTTCTCTGTCATGGCCTGCTCCTTCCAGCCTTCGGGCCTAGCTGCATAGAGCAGCATGTGTTCTCTCTCTTTGTGCAGTATAGATCCGGCCAATAGATGGGGCTCAGTGCCTCAATTATCCCCACCTGTGGCTTAGGTATATAAGGAGGCTTTCCTGCTAAGGTCTCTTTGCTATTGTGCTGAGCAAGTATTCCTGAGCTTCTGTTCTGGTTCCTGTGTTCTGGCTGTGGTGTTCCTGTGTTAGGACAGTGTTCCTGCTGTCTGGCCCTGCACTCCCAGTTGGATCCCGTATTCCTTTGTGTTTTGTGTCCTGAGTGTGAACCTGACTCGACCTGTGTTTATACCAGCTACCCTTTCCTGCACCAAGTTACCTGCAACAAGTGACCTGCACCTGTGTCTTTGTCTGAAGCATCTGTTAACTGCATCCGGGGTGTATATACATATTTGCCTGTACAATCTGTTTGGCAACTTGGGTGATTACCACCCCTGTCATCTGGTTTGCCTGGACCAGCTGCCATGTGTTCCGTTTGTCTCCGGTGTTCCCCCACTGGGAAAGCCTATATTGTAAAGAATGGAGGATATGTTTAGACAATGCCCTTAGGGATAGACAGTCACATTTCTGTTAGGGATGCGGTGGCGTCCTGTGCTCTGTGCCACCGCTGCACCTGCTCTTCCCGCCGTCTGTATTCAGCAGATGCTGGAGCCTTGGTTCTGTTGCCCTGCTGTTGCTTTGGTCCCTCCACTTGCCTGACCCATCCACGCTCTCTTCTGCCCTGCCCTGGCCGGCACACACCCCTGCCTCCTAGGGTGCACGTGCTGGCTCTTGTAGATTTGAAGGGACAGTATGTCTCTAATTGGTTGATGCACCCAAACACTACCCTAAAAATCTGTGCACCTCCTTGACCACTCTATTGGAACCCTAAGCATGTTTGGCATAGTGTGTGGTCCCAGCTCTCCTGTGATTCCTGCCCGTGGTTCCTGCCCTGTGTCTGCTGTGGTACAGTGGATCCACCAGTTGTTGCAGTTGCACAGTGGGCTCATGTCCGCTGATCCTGATTAGAGATGAGTGAATTTGACGAAGTTCGGGTTCGTATGAACCTGAACTATCGGCTTCTGATTCCCGCTGTCTGCAGCCTCCGTGAACAGGGTGTATACAGCCTAAGGACTGCCTGGAAAACTGGGATACAGCCTATTTCAAAGTCTGTATCCCAGTTTTCTGGCAGTCCGTAAGGCTGTATCCACCCTGTTCACGGAGCAGACAGCGGGAATCAGAAGCCGATAGTTCAGGTTTATACGAACCCGAACTTCGTCAAATTCACTCATCTCTAATCCCGACACACCATGTCATGGGATAGCAAAAAGGAGTAGGTGTTGTACTGTGATTGGCCAGACCCATACAAGTAAGGGATAGGTGGTACTTGTATGGGTACTGCTTGCAAACAGTCCAGCTCTTGTCCCACCCCCTGAAATAAGGAGAATGAAAAACAGCTGTGGACCATGGAGAGAACTCTCAGGGGTTTTATATCAGCAGTGAGAGCACTAAAATCTCTACTTTTAAGAGTTAATGTCACCAAACCATGCAGGTTTTTTAAATAATTTGAAACAACTGGAATTCTTTAACAATAAAGCAGGATATGTAGTGAGTACAGTAGTGATTGTTTTACTTGTTTGCAGTACATTTTGTAATACAGTAATAAAGGAAATCAAGATTAGATGGACTTTTATGTAACATAATTTAACCAACTGCAGATAATGGAAAATAAAGTTAATTTTAGTAAGTAAATGTTTTATGTTCACTTTATAATCCCATTTATCTACTAACACATAGATAATATTAAAAGCATGTCGCTGTTTGGAGCAATGTTGTACTTGTTTTGTGCATGGCATAGTCCCAATTGAGCGACTGTGCCTTTCATTTTCTTAAGTGCTTCTGGGTGTGTGCCATTCACCTTAGTTCTATTGATCGATTTGCAGACTCTGTGACAAGTTTCTTTTATATTAGGTCTCAAGCAATTGATTTTTTTATTGGTGAATTTTTCCTTTACAGCACTTGCCTTCTTAAAAGCAAAGGCATCTAAATATACCATTTACATAAAATGAAATTACCTTGCAGAAACAGAAGCTGGAGTTTGTTTTTCCTAATTCAAAGTATTGTGAGACATTTCATACTAATCTTCCTTTATGTTACCCTATAATTCACCCATACGTTGAAAATTATGTAAATAAATGCATCAAAAATTCTTCTGCATACAATGTACTCAATGTATTGTTTTTGTCATTTGTGCTTTAGGCTACGTTCACATATCTATATAATAAAAATCAAAGTCTGTCTGTCTGTCTGTCCCATATAGACTTCCAAACGCCTGAACCGTTTGACCCCAAATTTGGCCCACAGATACATTGGGTGCCCGGGAAGCTTTTAGCGAAGGTCCCATCCCCGCCAGATGTACAGGGGGGGAGGGGAGGGGAAAGAGCGACGCCCCATAGAGATGAATGGATAAATCTCCTCACTGCAAACACAGGTGATATAATAAGCTGCAGCTTTGCCCAGAGAAAACGGCAGTTGGAGCCTTAGCAACCAATAGGATTACTACTTTCCTTTTCACAGGGAGCAATGGTTGCTAGGGAAGCTGCCTCACAACATCCACAGTAATAACTGGTAGACCCCCTACTCCATCTATACAGTACATGTATGTACAGGACCCCCTACTCCATCTATACAGTACATGTATATACAGGACCCCCTACTCCATCTATACAGTACATGTATACATGACCCCCTACTCCATCTATACAGTACCTGTATACAGGGGCCCCTACTCCATCTATACAGTACATGTATATACATGACCCCCTACTCCATCTATACAGGACATGTATACAGGACCCCCTACTCCTTCTATACAGTAAACGTATATACAGGGCCCCCTACTGCATCTATACAGTACATGTATATACAGGGCCCCCTACTCCATCTATACAGTACATGTATATACAGGGCACTACAGGTATACAGGGCCCCCTACTCCATCTATACAGTACATGTATATAGGACCCCCTACTCCATCTATACAGTACATGTATATACAGGGCCCCCTACTCCATCTATACAGTACATGTATATACAGGGCACTACAGGTATACCAAACTGTGACTGGGTAACACTGCCACACCAGACCTGACCAATACCACCATACTGTGACTGGATAACACTGCCATACCAGACCTGACCAATACCGCCACACTGTGACTGGATAAAACTGCCATATCAGACCTGACCAATACCACCACACTGTGACTGGATAACACCGCCACACCAGACCTGACCAATACCGCCATACTGTGACTGGATAACACTGCCATACCAGACCTGACCAATACCGCCACACTGTGTCTGGATAACACCGCCATACCAGACCTGACCAATACCATCATACCGTGACTGGGTAACACCGCCACACCAGACTTGACCAATACCACCATACCATGACTGGATAACACCATCATATCAGAACTGACCAATTCCATAGTTACATAGTTACATAGTTACATAGTTAATACGGTTGAAAAAAGACACATGTCCATCAAGTTCAACCAAGGAGGGGATGGATACAGGGAAGGGGGAGGGGTGATATGTTATACATATGCATCTATATTATTTTGGTCTAAGAACTTGTCTAGCCCTGTTTTGAAGCCCTCTACTGTTTTTGCTGTGACCAGATCCTGTGGTAGACTGTTCCACAGATTCACAGTTCTCATGGTAAAGAAGGCTTGTCGCCTCCGGAGGTTGAACCTTTTTTTCTCCAGGCGGAGGCAGTGCCCTCTTGTCCTTTGAGGGGGTTTTACCTGGAACATCTTTTCCCCATATCTCTTGTAGGGGCCATTTATATATTTAAATAAGTTAATCATATCTCCCCTTAAACGTCTCTTCTCCAGACTAAACAAATGTAATTCTTTTAATCTCTCCTCATAACTAAGATGCTCCATTCCCCTTATTAGTTTAGTTGCCTGTCTTTGTACCCTCTCCAGCTCTAGAACATCCTTTTTATGAATCGGGTTCCAAAACTGGACGGCATACTCCAGATGAGGCCGCACCAAAGCTTTATAAAGCGGTAATATTATATCCCTGTCCCGAGAGTCCATGCCTGTTTTAATGCATGACAATATCCTGCTGGCCTTAGAAGCAGCTGACTGACATTGTGTACTGTTCTGTAGTCTATTATCTACAAGTACACTCAGATCCTTCTCCATCAGTGACTCTCCCAGAGTAACTCCCCCCAGGACATATGATGCATGCGGGTTATTAGTACCCAGGTGCATAACTTTACATTTATCCACATTGAACCTCATTTGCCAAGTGGACGCCCAAACACTCAGTGTGTCTAAGTCATCCTGTAACATCTGCACATCCTCCATAGACTGTACTGTACTACAAAGCTTGGTGTCATCTGCAAAGATAGAAACATTGCTGTTAATTCCATTCTCAATATCATTAATAAACAAGTTAAACAGAAGAGGGCCCAGTACTGACCCTTGGGGTACATCACTTATTACCGGGGACCATTCGGAGTAGGAATCATTGACCACCACTCTCTGGGTACGATTATTAAGCCAGTTTTCAATCCAGTTACACATTAAATTTTCCAAACCGATAGACTTTAACTTACCCATCAGACGTCCATGAGGAACTGTGTCAAACGCTTTAGCAAAATCCAGGTACATGATATCCAAAGCCGCACCGCCATCCAGGCTTCTACTTACCTCTTCATAGAAACATATTAGGTTGGTTTGACAGCTTCTGTCCTTAGTAAAACCATGCTGGTTATCACTTATAATACTATTAGCCACTACATATTCCTGGATGTAGTCCCTTATAAGCCCTTCAAATAGTTTCCCCACAATGGACGTTACACCATACTGTGAGTGGATAACACCGCTATACCAGACCTGACCAATACCACCATACCATGACTGGATAACACCGCCACACCAGACCTGACCAATACTACCATACTGTGACTGGGTAACACTGTCATAACACACCTGACCAATACCACCATACTATGACTGGAAAAAACTGCTATACCAGACCTGACCAATACCGCCATACTGTAACTGGATAACACTGTCATACCACACCTGACCAATACCGCCATACTGTGACTGGATAACACCACTATACCAGACCTGACCAATACCGCCACATTGTGACTGGAGAACACCGCCACACCAGACCTGACCAATACCACCATACTGTGACTGGATAACACCGCCAGACCTGACCAATACCGCCATACTATGACTGGATAACACTGCCATACCAGACCTGACCAATACTGCCATACTGTGACTGGATAACACTGCCATACCACACCTGACCAATACCGCCATACTGTGACTGGATAACACCACTATACCAGACCTGACCAATACCGCCACATTGTGACTGGAGAACACCGCCACACCAGACCTGACCAATACCGCCATACTGTGACTGGATAACACCGCCATACCAGACATGACCAATACCGACACACTGTGACTAAATAACACTGCCATACCAGACCTGACCAATACCGCCATACTGTGACTGGATAACACCGCTATACCAGACTTGACCAAGACCGCCATACCCCCCTCGAAAAGACACCAGATTTTCTGGCAAGTCTGAACGGGAGGGTACTGCCCCTCTGCAAGGTGCTACCCTACGCACCAGACCATGGGTGCCTAATGGTAAATACGACCCTGCAGGTATACAGGACACTACAGGTGTACAGGACCCCAAAACTATACACTACAGGTGCACGGGACCTCCACCAACTATATACTACAGGTATACAGGACCCCAAACTTTACACTACAGGTTTACAGGACCCCAAAACTATACACTACAGGTATACAGAATCTCCACCAACTATATACTTCAGGTATACAGGACCTCCACCAACTATATACTACAGGTATACAGGACCCCAAACTATACACTACAGGTATACAGGACCCCAAACTTTACACTACAGGTATACAGGACCCCAAAACTATACATTAAAGGTATACAGGATCTCCACCAACTATATACTTCAGGTATACAGGAACTCCACCAACTATATACTACAGGTATACAGGACCCCAAACTTTACACTACAGGTATACAGGACCCCAAAACTATACACTACAGGTATACAGGATCTCCACCAACTATATACTTCAGGTATACAGGACCTCCACCAACTATATACTACAGGTATACAGGACCCCAAACTATACACTACAGGTATACAGGACCCCAAACTTTACACTACAGGTATACAGGACCCCAAAACTATACATTACAGGTATACAGGATCTCCACCAACTATATACTTCAGGTATACAGGAACTCCACCAACTATATACTACAGGTATACAGCACCTTCACCAACTCTTTACTACAGGTATACAGGACCCCAAAGCTATATACTACAGGTATACAGGAACTCCACCAACTATATACTACAGGTATATAGGACCCCAAACTATACACTACAGGTATACAGGACCTCCACCAACTCTATACTACAGTTATACAGGACCTTCAAACTATGCACTACAGGTATACAGGACCCCTGAACTATATACTACCGGTATACAAGACCTTCATCCATTATACATTACAGGTATCCAGGACCCTCAAACTATAAACTACAGATATACAAGACCTCCACCAACTATACATTACAGGTATACAGCACCAACTATATACTACAGGTATACAGGACCTTCACCAACTGTACACTGCAGGTATACAGGACCTCCCTCAACCCCCTAAAAACTATACATTGTGGGTATACAGAACCCCTCCAACTATGCACTACAGGTATACACTAATTTCACTGATTAACTCAGATGAAACAATACCTTTAGCTTGGCCTCCTGGGCACCTTAGAACAAATCTAATTAACACACTGACACTTTATACCCGGGCAGCGCCGGGTACATTTTCTAGTAGTAAAATAAAAGGTAAATACGACTGTAGTCTTGAACGAAAATAAAACTTTGTGAACAGAAAAAAATAACCAGATTTTGCAAAAGCAGGTAGTAAATAATAAGCATGTTCATTATTTTGACTGCCGCAATAAATTATGGCTATTATTCTATACAAAGCGTGTGCACTGCCGGACAATTTCCAATCGACTTCAATGGAGGGTATTATTATACTGAAAATATAGCCAAATTATGGGTCTATTTTACTTTTTTTTTTTTTTTTTTAACTGTATGTGAACCTAGCCTTAATTGTATTACGACACCTAGATGTTTTGACAGATTTTTTTTATTTTTGTTTCTAATTTCTGATTGCTGTAATGTCACCTATTGTGTTATTGTGTTATATAATTATGTTCTATTCTATTACCTAAGTCATGGTGTCACTTTTCATTGTGTTTTTGCCTGTGATGATAAGGAGGAGATTGATTAAATATTTTCTGTATACAACAGAAAGTGTCAGCTTATTAAGTGTTATTAAGTTTCCTTAGGTTATGTCTGGCATTGCTTCTCAACGTTACTGAATAGGGCTGAGCTTTAAAGGGGTTATCCAGTGTTAGAACATTTTTATATAATGCTGCCATGTTGGAAAACATCATAAATATCTTATGCTTACCCTCTCAGCATTCCCTCTTTGTCCTGTTGCGGCATCTCCAGTGTCCCCCACTGACCTCCGTCACTTCCGAGACAAACTTGTCTCCTAAGTGACAGCCGGCTCAGCCAATCAATGGCCACGGTGCTGTCCCATCGCAGTCAGGGATTGAGGGATTGAGTTGTCACTCATGAGACAAGTTTGTCTCTTAAGTGGCGGAAGTAGGAAGTAAAAACCCGAGAAGTTTGTATTTTAAAATTTCCGTTTCAGGTACTAGGTAGAGGTAGGAGGACACAATGTTAGAGACAACTAGTGCTGGGGTGATTTTTAACACAGCAGAGGGATCCAAAAGAATAAGAGAATAATTGCTTTTTTACATTTTACCATCAAAAGATCATTTGAGACCAAGAGGTAAACAAGATGGAACAAACAAAGAGCAGCATCATGCAAGGTATAATGAATTTTAAAATCCTTTATTGTCCTGGTATATAGAGACATGCTATTTGCATAAGTGCTAGAATGAATATTGCCTCAAAACATTGACGTTTAAGCTGCTGACAACTCTAATAAAGCGTTTTTATAATGAAAGGGAAGAGCACTACATCAATTTCCTCTAGACAAAGTGTTCTTGGAGAAGAGATAGGTGTTGGCCCTGCTTTTGCTCTATTGTTCCTGAAGAACAAAACAACTTAAGTACAGTAATCACTTTACTATTTAATTATGGTACATATTTTTTCCCTTTATAAATCTTGTTATGGGAATGTCTCATCAGAAAATGACCCAATGTTAAAATCATATTATGATTTTTTTTTATTTTTTTTTTTTAAAGTTTGGTAATTTTCCACATCACTAGCTATTTTATAAATCTTCTCTTGGCTGCTAAGTCTAGACTTACACTTTCTTTCTTGTGGAGAAAACTTTTCAGCAGTCTCCTCCTTATCATCTTGGGCAAGATTGCCAACATATGTGTATAACACAGGATTCCCTGTAGGTGAAGGTCACAGCTCAGTTATCCTTACCAACCTCTCAAATTCTGCATAATAAAAAGAGAGGACTTGTAAGTATGTGGACCCTGAAGAATGACTGCATCCCCCGGTACCCAGCACCTTTGTCAGCTGCTTTACACGGACAGAGGTGTTCTGTGTATGGAGTGCTGGCCGCTGGGGCCCCACATACATAGCGTCTCTGTCAGTTTAAAAACACTTCTGACAGAGGCAATGTATGTTGCAAGTCAAGTGGAGGTGCATCTAGATAGAGGCTCCTTACACCACTGCTCAGCGCTGCCTATGTGAGATCCATACTTCCTAGGAATTCCTGAGGACAGGACAGGGGGCAGGACAGGTGAGTATGAAATACTACACAGGTACCACAGTACAGTACAAAGTATATCTTAAGTACAGTATATTACATCTCAATGGGGGCTGCCAGAGTACATTATATCTCATTGAAGGAGTAAAGTAAATGATATCTCGTTCTGGGAGCACAATATATTATAGGGTGTGACAGCATTGTGTTCCAGAAGTGTGGCAGTATTATATTCACAGGGCACAATGTGTGGCATTATTACATTCAGGCGGCACAGTGTGCATCAGTAAATTGTACAGGGGGCACAATTTGTGATATTATAATATTGAGAGGGCACAATGTGTGGCATTTAAATTATTAGAGGGCATAGGGTGTGCCATTATAATATTGAGAGGGCACAATGTGTGGCATTTAAATTATCAGAGGGTATGGTGTGTGATAGTATTACATTCAGAGGGCACAGTGTGTGTGTGTGTGTCAGTATTATATCCAAAGGGCACAGTGTGCAACAGTATTATATTCAGAGGGCACAGTGTGTGGCAGTATTATATTCAGAAGGCAAAGTGTGTGGTAGTATATTCAAAGTTCACAGTGTTTGAGGGCATAGTGTGTGTCATTATTACATTCAGAGGGCACAGTGTGTGTCATTATTACATTCAGAGGGCACAGTTTGTATGTCATTATTATATCCAGAGGGCACAGCATGTAACAGTATTATAATTCAAAGGGGCATAGTTTCACATAGAATTGTGGGGTGAGGAGTTTCTTAACACAATCATTTGTGACTCTGTTGATGTATTATTCATTGTTGTAGGCCTTGGCTCACTATTTATTTAAACAGAATTGTTGTGTTCATTATGTTTTCTAGAAAATATTAGATGAAGTTACATTTATGTGCTAGATGCCAGTGATGCCAATATTCGCAGCCTGCAATATAAAGAAAACGTGAAGAGAAGTACTGAACCAGCAGTATAATAAAATTATATTTTTGATACAATATTTGGGTGTGCTGGTTCAGTACTTCTCTTTCCCTTTTCTTTATATTGCTTATTATCATAGTACTGTAGCACCCTGTCAGTTTTTATTTTGTGGTGCCCTCCCCCCAATTAGTTATAGCAATATTCGCAGCCTGGACAGAAGTTAACCGTGTCTTGCTTTCTGTAGCTGTCTGACATAACAGCAGAGAGCACAATACATGTGTACAGCTATCATCACAGTGTTCTCTTGGTATGACTTTTACAGCTGCTGACCTCTCAGTGTTGTCTGTAGACAGTTTCCTGTTGCCACAGCTGATAGCCTGGCAGCGCCTGTTGTGGTCTTTTAAAGTGTCAACATTGTAAAGTTTGCTGCTTTAGTTGACTCGCTGTTAATGAGGTAAAGCAGCTGGGTAGGGGTGAAGGAATGCAATGTATAACATAGGAGTGCCACTGGTACAGGAAGTGAATATTGTCAAATTATTTCCACAATATAAGATGTAAGAATAAATACAAGATATACAAGTAATTAAAGAAATAGCAACCCAATTATTCTGCATGGTGCATTGTTAAGGTTCATTAACAGACAAATGTAATACCAAAGCATTTGTTTCTCTCTATGTCCCATATCATTGGTCAGATACTATCCTACTGGCACTCGGACTCTTCAACTGACTGGTGGTGCCGCTAGTATTCTATTGGACTATGTCCCACAGCAGTTATGATGGCTGACACAGCCCACATACTGTGCCCTCTGTATTGTTTGTAAGATACCAGTATCTTGAGGACTACGCCAGATTCTGGGCACTACATTGATGACCGTCAGAGTTTTTACAAATTAAAGGAATTGAATGCAGATATATCCACATCAATCCCTGATAATAGTCACATTAAAGGTGGTCTCCCGCCACATTTACAGTGATCTAAATTCCCATTATATATCTTAAAGCATCCACAATACACTTAGAGATACTGATATAGATGAGCTTACTGGTGATACACTGGCAATTACTAGTGTAGTGTTCTCTACAGAAAGACAGGTGGGAGAAAATGATGTTGGAATGACACACTAATTTGTAGAATTACATGTCATTTTCTACAGCATTTTATATAATGAACAATCTTGTAATCAAAATCAATTATGTGCAGCATAAACTATTACTGTAATTATCTGGTGTAGTCCCATGATGCTTTACATTGTAAAAACATAAAAATTACAGAGAATGCACATTTACAAGACCTGCTGCATAAAAACAAAGCATCATATTCATTCACTCTCTAACAAGAAGCCAAAGGTTTGAATGGAGATGAGTAGGGCAACAGAGGTAAGGATTAGGGTTGAGCGAACCTGTGGAAATTTGGGTACTGCGGTTTGGCCCAAATTAAAAATAAAAAAGTTTGCAGACCCAAACCCCATTGACATCAATAGGGACCTAAATTTATGGGTTCAAAAATGGCTGTGAAATGGGTATAGAAAGGGGTAAAGGGCTGAAATGGAAATGAAAATGGAGGGAAAAACAGAACATTAGCTCTGCTATAAATGGGAATAAGAATAATAACAAGAACTAACAATTAAATAAACAAATTAAATAATCATTGGTGGAGGAGGTGGAGTTGGCGGCTGAAGAGGCAGAAAAGGAAGTAGCCAATACAGTAGATTACAGAATTGTATGTTGTCCCCTCAATTAGGCACCAGGACTGACAATCTGATCCATGCCTGGTTCATTTTGTCCATGTTAGCTGTGGATAGACAGATTTGCTCTTCAGTGATGACACCTCCTGCAGTGCTAAACACCTGTTCAGAGAGCACACTAAGGGCCCTATTACAGGGGGCAATTATTGTGCTGAAAATCGTTATATTGTTCAAATTTAAACAATAATCGTTCTGTGTAAATGCAGGCATTGATCGAAAAATCATTCATGTGTCGTTGATTTAGATTTGACCCTAAAATCATTGTTAATTATTCGCTAATCGTTCAGTGTAATTCCACATTGTTGATTCTTTTGCTGGGATCAGATGGAGTACGCAATCGTAGTAACAATCGTTGTAACTATTGTAATTAACGACTATCGCGCTGTGTTATATGGGGAACGATTTCAAGTTAACGATAAACGATCTCATTGTTAATTATTAAAAATTGCTTTGTCTAATAGGACTATTACTACAGGGCAGGCCAGCATCTCCAAGGTAGAAAGGGTAGACATTGGCCAGGTGTCCAATTTTGAAACCCAGAAATTGAACTGGGAAGACCCATCAATCAGTACCAGGAGACATGTAGACATACACTTTATTACAGGTACGAACACCAGACACAAACATATCGTGTTCTGTGTTCTGGTCCGCGTACCCGAATATGTGGATTCGTGCACAGACTTTACAGTCCAGGTCTGCTTATTACTAGTAAGGATAATGTTTGCACATACTAGTTGGTTAACAGATGGTGGTGGTAGTTAATTCAGGATACAAAAAATGCATAGGTTATTTAATATATGTGCATTGGGCAATTGTGGTAATAACTGGAGATTGCAAGAATAATTTATACATTTATTAAACAGAATACAAATTTACCCTTCAAATTCCTTCTTGATGCTGCTAGAGCAGTTGTCTAGTACTCACTAATGGCAACAATGACTTACTGGTATAAGTGGTCACACAGATTAGACACACACAAACAAATTTTTTTTTTTAAGCAGGAGTATATAGATGTGATAGTAGGGAGTCAAAACTGAAAGTTAGTAGATTTGTCTTTAGTATTTCCAACTGATATTGTATGTATTCTTTCAGATGTACTATGCCAGCAGTATATAATAGTGGGATTGCCTGAAATGTCACTTTGGCTAAAGAATGTCATAGAAAAAAAATATTTATTAAGAGAATAGTTAATTGATGTGTTTAACACCTTATAAGAAGTAATATGCAGTAAATTAAAGTATCAATTGTTATTATTACTGTAAATAACACTGCTTTATATAATGTTCTTCTCATATAAAATTAGCATATTTGTTTGTTTGCTCTGGTTTAAAAATAAGCAGCTTTTCCACAGCACAAAATGTCCAATATTCTGAAATAAAAGTGGCTGTGGCTGGACTTTATGTAAATTGTTTGTTCCAACAATCTCTGTTATTACAAAAGAGCTAAATGCAATGTTTGTAACAATAAGTCAGTTCCTGACAAAGACATCTAGGGTCACTGCCAGATGTCTGATTTTTACAATACGTTCATAGGGCCTATTAAATGGGGATCAATTAAGCTTGGAACAATAGAGATAAAATCAGCGAAGCACAGGTATTTCCACTTTATTGTTGTCTCCAATCTATGGCAGTCAATAAAATGACTGAATTCAATTTTGTTTTTGTATTGTTGGAGCAGGATTACTATCGTTAAGGCCCCATTGAACAAACAGGGAATAGACACATGTCTTTATTTACAGCTGTCTGCATAGGAAGAATACAGTCTATTGCCCCATTTCTGCTCTGATAATCTGCTTCACTATGAATTAGGCAGGCACTAGCTTTTGGATACAAGGCAAAATACTGTATTATGAAAAGGTTGCTGTGCTATGACACTTTGTGAGCAATACAACTGCAGAGTTAGGGCTTCTGCCTCTTGTATATAACTATATGCAAAATATGAAGACCTATTGTGTACAGAGGTTAATAATAAAGTCTATTGAATTCTCGATGTCAAAATCTCAATCATACATTCTCACCGGAGCAGTGATTTCCTATGGACGTCGGACTCATCTCTGGTCATTAACATATCTCATGCGAAAGTTGGTATCGCTTGGAGAGTTGGTATAGTTTATTATGTTCTTGCCTATGCCCTACCATTTGGAAAAAATCATGTGGCCATACTTCTCCTTTAAACATAGTTCTTTTAACAACAACTTTTAAGTGTCAGAACTACAATAACAATACACCTGAAAATGCATATTGTTTCTACAGTTTGCTCAGTGTGGGTGATATATACTTACTTTAATGCAGCATAGCACAGCATAAAAGTCCCCTATGAGGGAATGACTTACATGTTTCATTACAGTGAAGCTCCACTTCAAGTGATATATAAGGAAAGGCATAAATACCAATTGCATTATTTAAAATGCTGCTTTTGTTGCAGACACATCTAAATATCCTGCAGGATTTCCTTTGAACTCACCAATAAAACACAGTCTGCAATGTATTCTGCCCAAGGGCTGATGGGTGTACAGGGCAAGTGAAGGGTTTTTGAAATAGTTTAGAACTTCATTCTTTTAGGAAGTTCTGCAGCTAATAAAAGCAATTCCAGTTGTAACACTACATTATGAAGTTGTTTACTTGAGCTTAGTATTAACGCTTATGGTAAAATCTTGCTGTCAGATTGACAATTACCAAAATAGGTGAAAGGGAACCTTTCAGCTGTAATTTAAGACACATGGTACTTTTCAATATCCAGCTGTGCTTTCAGGATGTAGAGAAATGCTTTTATTCTTTGGTACAAGGAGTCAAAGAGACTTTTTTAGGGTAGCTTCACACGTCCGTATCGCAGCGGATTTTCTGCTGCGGATCCGCAGCAGATTAGGCTAATTGAATGACCACAGCATTACATCCGCGGATCCGCAGCAGATTTGATGGTGCAGTTTTGATGCTGAGTTCATTCATTTAGTCAAATCTGCATCCGCATACGGAGTGGGACACTGCCTATGTTTGAGTAAAATTGCCACCAATCAGAAAAATAACAAATTTTGACTTGATTTTGTAAAGGGCCATGTCTTTATTTTGTATGAAAAATTAGCATAGATTTTCAGTACATCTCATGATACCTGTTAGCTTGTTTTTATTTAGGCAGTGTGAGTACCAGTTTTTGCTCTTAAGATGTTTTCAGAGAGCAGTGCTCTGGGATCTTGTGTGTTTCAGAATGTAGAGCACATCTAATGCTGTAATATTTAGAAAAGCCTAAAGGACACCTTTCATGAATTTCTTTCCCAGCTCTAATCTTTAACGTGAATAACCCAAAGCATTTGTGGCATATTATATGTCTATTTTCAGTGCTCTACGAACCAGTATCCCAGCCTAGGGTTGTTGTGTTGCTGCGGAAAATGTTGCTAAATATATTAAACTGTGCTTGGGCATCGTAAGTTTCTTGTATGTACTGCTATTTAACTTGTCAGACATCCAAATACTGTCATACAGCATACAATGAGGTATATTGACAGTATAAGAGTTAGCATCATTGTTGTTTATTTACCACACATAGTGGTCACATGTAAGGTAGCAAGGATTTGGTCACATGGCACTTCCTCCTCAATGTGTGCTCTGAGGAGGAGTCTCCTGGATCTAACTAGTGATGAGCAAGCATGCTCGTCTGAGCTTGGTACTTGTTCGAGTATTAGGGTACTCGATGGTACTCGTTACTCGGATGAGCATCTCGCGATACTCGAGAAAATCTCATCATCCGTTTCCTGTAAGTTTCTCCTCAATTTCTCAGCCAATCAACATGCAGGAGACTCTTTGGTACATCCTGCGATCATTTAGGGCCTATACATGTCGATAGCAGCGATTGGTTGGCCAGGTCAGATGACCCTGCCATAAAAAAAATTGCGGCTGCCAAGGCTCGGCTCACATGCATGCTGGAAGACATTAGGGACAGAGCTGCTGCTTGTCAGGGAGAGCGTTAGGGAGGGTATTAGCGTTCCAGTAGGCAGGGAATACTAGCGTAAGGGCTTCAAACCGTTATTTTTTTTGCATTACTCCAGACTGCTGGCTGGGACTTGCAGTGAAGCTACCACGATTTCAGCAGCACACTGTGGTGATCGGCTGCTGGCAGAAAGGGGACATTAGGCGTTGCATACACACCCCTAAGAAGTGCTCAGTACTCTTTTATGATTTTGTGGCTGGTGGTGCTGCTGTCGTACATTGTATTGCTGTGATTTGTAGTACACCTGCATAGAACTTCACTGCTCATTGTCCTGCGTAACAGGTGCCATAGTCCACAGACCACAGACCACCACTTACACACAGACTCTATACGACAGCCTCCAAATACTAGTGTGACACTGACCACCAGTATATTTACTTATTTCTGTATCTCTTACTGAAGCCATACCCAAGTTCACTGCTAATTGCCCTGTGTAAGGTAGTGTAACACAGTGTATAGGTGCAGCCACCAACAGATTGTATACCACAGCCTCCAAAGAACTAGTGGGACCACCAGTATATTTACTTATTTCTGTATTTCTTACTGAAGCCATACCCAAGCTTACTGCTAATTGCCCTTTGTAAGGGGGCGTCACACAGTGTATTAGCCACCAACAGATTGTATACCGCAGCCTCCAAAAAACTAGTGGGACCACCAGTATATTTTATGATTTCTGTTTTTCTTACTCAAGGCATATCCAAGCTCACTACTGAATGCCCTGTGTAAGGGGGTGTCATGCAGTGTATCGGTGCAGCCACCAACTGTTAGGAACCGGACAGCAGGACAAGACAAGAGAGTGAGCCCTAAGCTCAGCCCCGCCCACTGTCTCTACCTACTTGCCACAATCTGCCCTAAGATGGCGGCGAGCAACTGGGCGACGGTCCCTGCACTGGCTAGGTGGAACACAAATACAAGACAGACAGACAAACACAATGAAGAATAGTAAACAGTCCGGGTCACAACAATCGGGCAGCAAAAGTACAAAATCACAATCCAATAAACGTAGTCAAAGTCCAGGCAAAATGGTCAAGGGCAGGCGTCAAGCAAGGGAGGTCAAGGAATAAGGCAAAAATCAGAGATAGCAAATACACAGAAGATACAAGCAGGCAGAGACTAAGGGTGGTATTACACGGGCCGATGGGGGCCCGATAATACCTGTAAACGAGCAGCGATCTGCTAGATCGTTGCTCGTTTACTTGGCCTATTACACGGGCCGATAATCGTTAAACAAGGGCTGCAGGAACATCGTTACCGATGTCCTTGCAGCCTTTGTTTAAACTGTATACATACCTAATCCATGGTCCAGGGTTCCTCTTCTTCTTAACTTCTCCCCGGGTCCGCACACTTCAGCTTCACAGCGGCTTGTCTCTGCTGACAGGCCGCTCGGCCAATCACTGGCTGCGGCGGTTCCGGCCTGTGATTGGCCGAGGGGCCTGTCAGCTGACACAGGCCGCTGAGAAGCCGGAGCGCACGGGACCCGGTAAGAAGCTCTGAGGAAGAGGAACCCTGGACCTCGGATTAGGTATGTATTCTTCTTTGCTAATCGTCGGCCGCGTACCGCTATTACACGTAGCGGTGCACGGTCGGCACCCGACGATTATAGGTCAGAACTTATATCAACGATCAGCCGATGACAACGATCATCGGCTGATCATTGTCTTTAGTACAAGGAACGATAATCGACCGAATCGGGCCGATTCGGCCGATTATCGTTCCGTGTAATAGTACCCTAAGTCAATAACCAGCAATGAGTGCACAGACTGGATTAGTTATATAGGAGGCCAGGGTTCTGATCCAGAATGTAATTGGACCATCCCCCTGATCTCCAAGCACAGACACCTGAGAACAAGACAGATCCACTGGCAGGAAGACCTGTCAGTCACGGCAGAACCAAAACACACATTAACCATGACATGGCCAGACAGAACTCAGCAGGTGAAGTCGGGTGTGTCTCCCAAAGAGAGCAAATAAACCAGTGTTCAGACACAGCAAAACAAAACACAGAACAGAATAAGAGAATATCAGCGCCTTCTCGGCCGCACAGCACGAGCCGAGGGACGCATAACGCTCCGCAAAGATACCATCCTGACACCAACAGATTGTATACCACAGCCTCTAGTGTGACCTGACCACCAGTATATTTTATGATTTCTGTATTTCTCAGTGAAGGCAAATCCAAGCTCACTGCTAATTGCCCTGTGTAAGAGGGTGGCATGGCATACAGTATATAGCAGAACTTACCCACAGATTGTATTTGACAACCTCGAAAAACCAGACTGACCAGTATATTTTCTTATTTCTTTATTTCTCTGTGAAGCTATATACAAGCTCACTGCTAATTGCCCTGTGTAAGATTGTGGCATACTCTATATAGCAGCATGTACACTTAACTTCTGAGGGGGAGGCAAGGTCAGTCACAGGACCGGTTGGAAGAGGAAGAAGGGTGGGCAGAGGAAGAAGCAGGGCCAGAGCAAGTAGATCAGCAACTGTTTCAACTGAGTCAAACTCCCGTGGTCAGGCCTAGATGTTGGCAAGTCTGGAGGATCTTTAAAGAAACTGCATATGACCGACGGACTGTAGTTTGCAAACTGTGACACGCCAGGATTAGCAGGGGAGCCACCACTACCAGCCTAACCACTACCAGCATGTGCAGGCATATGAATGTTAAACACCCCACTCAGTGGAACCAAGGTCGTTCAGTGACTGCTAGTCACACCCCTGCTCCTTTCCCTGTGTCAAGTGCTGGCTCTGTCAGTCCCCCCGCCCAGGCCCCAGGAACGAGGGCTTCCCGCCCTAACAGCCTCCAAAAAACTAGTGTGACCAGTATATTTTCTTATTTCTTTATTTCTTAGTGCAGCCATATCCAAGCTCACTGCTAATTACCCTGTTTAATTAGCAGTAAGCTTGGTTGCGTGTGACAACAGGCGGAACCTGGTGGTGGCTCTGCAACTTGGCAGCCTAACACATGTACCATGCCTGGCCCATGTCTTCAACCTAGTGTTGCTGCGGTTCCTTAAAACCTACCCCAATTTGGCTGACTTGCTCACCAAGGTGCATCGTATCTGTGCACATTTATGCAAGTCAACCAGGGAAAGTTACCCCAACTGCTACAGTCAAATTCTAAGTCAAATTCAAACTCAAAACAACGGTGGGGAGAAGTGGTGAGTCACATGATGCAGGGAAATTTACCCCAACTGCTACAGTCAAATTCAAGTTCAAAGTCAAAGTCAAACTCAAATCAGCGGTGGGGAAAAGTCAAAGTGTTGAGTGAGTCACATGATGCAGGGAAAGTTACACTAACTGCTACAGTTAAATTCAAAGTCAAATTCTAACTCTAATCAGCGGTGGGGAGAAGTGTTGAGTGGGTCACATGATGCAGGGAAAGTTACTCCAACTGCTACAGTCAAATTCAAACTCAAATCAGCGGTGCGGAGAAGTCAAAGTGTTGAGTGAGTCACATGATGCAGGGAAAGTTACCTCAACGGCTACAGTCAAACTCTACAGTCAGGCCTAGTTTTTGTGAGGCTCCAGGCCTGCCTCATCTATAGGCCAGTAAAGCCTATTTAAATTTTCAAATCAAATCGACTTCAATTCAAGTGCTATTTTGCAGTGCTGTCATGTTATCTATTTTATCTCCAAGATACACGCCACTGTTCAAAGGAACAGACAGTAAACATGGTGGATCCTAATTTAGCATCCTCCTTGTGTTGTCCATTTCGAATCCTATTATCTGTGGATGTCAACTTGCGGGTGTTCTCTGCCGTCCTTTCATTTTTTAGCTGTTTCAAAGGCAGTAGTCAGCTACTCGTTAGTCTATTAATTTAAAAGACAATTTTTTAAGGAGGGGAGGAGGGAAGCTGTCTGCTTGTCAGGCACTGGCAACGTTCAAAGGAACAGACTGTGAAAATGGTGGATCCTAATTGAGCATCCTCCTTGTGTTGTGCATTTTGAACCAGACAATCTGTGGATGTTAACTTGTTCAACGTGTTCTCTGCTGTCCTTTTTTTTTTCAGTTGTTTCAAAGGCAGTAGTCAGCTGCTTGTTAAAGGCCACTTCATGGCCTTTTTTTTAATCTTCAATTTCAATTTTCAAATCAAATCAACTTTAATTCGACTAACAGTTGAATTCAACTTTGACTGTTCATCTATTGTATCTCCGTGGTGTCAGGCTAAGTTTTGTGGTAGTCCATATGCTACCTGTGTTTGAATGGTTTCCTGTGTTCTCACCGCCCTGCTGTGTCAGGCTAAATTTTGGGGTGGTTTATATGCTACCTCTGCTTTCATAGTTCTCTGTGTCCTCACTGCCATGCTATGTCAGGCTAAATTTTGGGGTGGTTCATATGCTACCTCTGTTTTAATCCTTCACTGTGTAAGTGCGATTAGGCAGCCTCAGAGGCATCCATGCATGCTGACCCTGCTGTTTCCTATCCATTTCCCTGGTGTTTCCATAATTTTCTGAGGTTGACAGGTTTTCACACGACCTTACCTCTACTGAACTTGGGTCCCCTGCTAAAATGCTTGAGCACCCGAGTATCAGGAAATATTTGACTCGAGTAACGAGCACCCGAGCATTTTAGTACTCGCTCATCACTAGATCTAACGCTTTTCCAGTGAGAAACAATTACTGCAAAGTTAAGTCCAACTCTCTCTCCCCAGAGGTATAGAACTTTATAGTCAGACTAGCCCTGTCCAGAAAAGTGTAAGAAAGCATACACCAGCTTGGTAGCTGTATAGACTTTAGGCTTCACACCCAGTCTTACTTAGCCAAGCGGCTTGGTGCTCGTGGATGTAAACACAGTTCCACACGAATAAATTCCCGGCACTCGACCAGCACTTTAGTTACTTGATTTGACTTGAAGGAACTGTAAATTGACCAGGTCTAAGACTGGGTGTGACACACGAATAAATTCCCGGCACTCGACCAGCACTTCAATTGCAAGGTGATTTATTCACAACACGAGGTGCACACACATACACAAAGTCAGGACGCGTTTCTGACTTTGTGTATGTGTGTGCACCTCGTGTTGTGAATAAATCACCTTGCAATCGAAGTGCTGGTCGAGTGCCGGGAATTTATTCATGTGTCACACCCAGTCTTAGACCTGGACAATTTACAGTTCCTTCAAGTCAAATCAAGTAACTAAAATGCAGTATTACCCTATAACCAGTTCTAGTTGCAACCCTTGTTCAAGGACACATCTGGGCTGGTGAATCATGTGAGTCAGGAGGTTTCGCCTGGAAAACTGCCTAAAGTTCAAACTAAGAAGAAAGTCCTACATAAACAGCTGTTCCTTATCCAGACAGAAAAAAATGGCAAAGTCAGGAGAGCCATCAGTTCCTAAAGGACTCCTACAACACTTAACTCTATGTCAGCTTGAGTTGGAGTTAGTGCTTAGTGGGCACATATGACATAGTTTTTGTTGTGTGCAGCCTTCATGTGGGGCTGTGCTGAAATGTAAAAGTAAGTAAAGTCTTCTTCAGTACTCTACTCTGCAACTCGCCAATTCTGTGGAATCCTCTACAGCAGAGTCTAAGGTAATTGAACCGTAAAGCAGCATCTCCACTAGCAAAACTAAACTGCATACATTACTTCTAAAATTATGCTTAAAGGAGAATTCTGGCGAATTTTTTTTCTAAAGTATTGTATTGATCCCTAAAAGTCATACAAATCACCAATATACTGTACACTTATTAAGGTAAATGCACATAAAGGGCTTTTTTCTCTGCACTTACTGCTGCATAAAGGCTTCACTTCCTGTATAAAATGATGATGTCACGACCCGACTCCCAGAGCTGTGCGGGCTGTGGCTACTGGAGAGGATGATGGCAGGGGGACACTGAGGGACACAGGGCACTGGAGGGACACTGAGCATCCTTCTGCCATCATCCTCTCCAGCAGCCACAGCCCGCACAGCTCTAGGAGTCGGGTCATGACATCATCATTTTATCCAGGAAGTGAAGCCTTCATGCAGTAGTAAGTGCAGGAAAAAAAAGCACTTTATAAGCATTTCCCGTAAAAACTGTGTATTGGTGATTTGTATAACCTTTGGGGGGCAATGCAATACGTTAATAAAAATTTTTGCCTGACTTTTCCTTTAAATATATTACTGCACATCTTTTCTCTTCCTCTAACTTTTTCTAGTTATACTGTACACATTTTAACTAACCTATAATCAAAGCTTTTTCTTGATTTTAAATATAAACTTCTTTGAAGTGAGGACACCACCACAACTTTTTAACGTCACTTTAACAGTAATTATCTACCATCTACATTTACAATACCTAACAGATGCACATCTTTTTGCATTGTAATTTTTTTATGTGGACATTTATTCCTTCAAATTTCTTGTACATTTTTTTTTTTTTTACTAAATGCAGATATTTAGTTAGGGCTAAAGGGCATGAAACTGGTGCAGTTGCGGTTTTCTGAAAGGTAGGACTTTTTACTAGTGATCAAATGACATACACAAAACAATCATTTGTTGTTGTAAATGTGTATACCAGAAAAAGCAAAGAAAAGTATATGCCATATGGTAAGTAAGCACACCACAAGTCATAGAATAAGCTCAAGAATAACAGTACTTTATTCCACAGGTACAAAAAGAGATATAAATAATACTCATAGATCCAAAAAGATTAAAAACACTTAAAAAGCACACCATACGTGGAGACACCACGTAAGGTGTCATCCACCTTGACACCCCGTAAAAGGATTATAATGTGTCCTGTTCAAAATAAAAAAGGTAAATAACCCTTCAAAAGTGAAAAAAATATATTGCCATAAAAGATAAGATATCAAAACTAATACAAGCAACAATGAAATGAATAGGCAGATAATACAGTGATACCCAAACAATAGATAGTTACCACCTAACCAAGAAATGAACAGTGACACAACGGGGTGTCAATAAGAGGAGCCCCACGCGTTCCGTCCGCACTACCGGACTTCCTCAGGGGTAATGATACATGTCAAAGGATCTATATTTATATGGTAATTCATAAATGCTAAATCTGAACACAATAAGTTTAATCAATACCTGTGTGGGTGATTGGCTCCATGTACCCTAGCTCCAAGATGGCGCCACCGGCGTCCCCAGTACCAGTAGTACGCATGTCCAAAATGCACTGTGCGTCATGCGGTCACATGATAACAATATACCACATGACCGCAAGTAATCCTACGTCATACGGTCACATGATCACAATACATCACATGACCGCATGTATTCACCGCTGAATAAAAAATGAGGATAATATATATATTTACTCAACAAAAGTAGATCTACTTATAGCGGTCATGTGTATAATGTATAGCTGGTATCCATGAACAATTGTATATACCAATACATCGCATCGCGCCGGTGGCGCCATCTTGGAGCTAGGGTACATGGAGCCAATCACCCACACAGGTATTGATTAAACTTATTGTGTTCAGATTTAGCATTTATGAATTACCATATAAATATAGATCCTTTGACATGTATCATTACCCCTGAGGAAGTCCGGTAGTGCGGACGGAACGCGTGGGAATCCTCTTATTGACACCCCGTTGTGTCACTGTTCATTTCTTGGTTAGGTGGTAACTATCTATTGTTTGGGTATCACTGTATTATCTGCCTATTCATTTCATTGTTGCTTGTATTAGTTTTGATATCTTATCTTTTATGGCAATATATTTTTTTCACTTTTGAAGGGTTATTTACCTTTTTTATTTTGAACAGGACACATTATAATCCTTTTACGGGGTGTCAAGGTGGATGACACCTTACGTGGTGTCTCCACGTATGGTGTGCTTTTTAAGTGTTTTTAATCTTTTTGGATCTATAAGTATTATTTATATCTCTTTTTGTACCTGTGGAATAAAGTACTGTTATTCTTGAGCTTATTCTATGACTTGTGGTGTGCTTACTTACCATATGGCATATACTTTTCTTTGCTTTTTCTGGTATACAGGTTTTCTATATGCCTATTGTTAGCACCCAACTTTATAAATTGTCTTGGCTGTGCATGCCCCCCATTTGTTGTTTTCTTGTTGTAAATGTGGCCATAAAAATTATTGTGTGTTGTCGTACTCCCCTATTCGAACATAAAAATAAAAGTGCTGATAAATTTGCTGTATTATTGATTGGTGTCCATTATGGGAAGTAAATCAGCCTGTGTAAAAGGAACTCATGGGTTGATAGTGTGGTGAGCTGGGGGGTCTGCAGAGGCGGTTGTAGTGCAGGCTAGCTAGGTATTGTAGTGTAATGGCTTTGTTATGGGACGATCCCTGAGACAACTTTTACCAATAACAGTTGTCCCTTTTGTAAAGTTTGTAGGCAAAACAACTTTTTTCGTGAAACAATTGAAGTTTACTGAACAGTTTGTTATAGACAATACAAAATAGAATACAGTCCCTTGTCCATAAAATGTAGAAAGCTTTGAATCCTGAGAGTTAGTTAGTCAGGTCACTTACCCTTTAAGTACTGTACATCTGCAGTTAGCAGGTAGACTGATGACTTTAGATTTAGAAGAGTTTGAGTGGGAAAGGCTATACATGACTTATAAATGACTTGAGAGAAACATGGGCGACTACTTAAGGAGTACTCAGTCCAATTAGTACCAGAATGTGCCGACAAGGACCTGCACAATTTGACTTGCTGTGCCTTGATAGATGAGAGAGAAAATTATACTCATAGGAAAACTCTGCTGAATCTGTCACATGATATCTGTAGGGACTTTTGCAGGAGAATGACTATCAATGTGTGAGCTGATCTGTACTACATGATACTGGAGGCCTGGTGGAAGACGGTGCAGCTGGAGTGCCAGAAAGCAAGAACACAATTTCCCCAACCCTGGACAAAGGTGTGAAGACGAGAAGATGATGGTTCTTTACAGAATGGACATAGCGACAGATGGCAGGAACATACAGGAACACAGCAACTCTTCTGACTGGAACACTAACTGACATAAGAAGCCAGGCTCCTAGGGTAAATTCCTGAGACCTGACTCAGTCCACCCTTTTATGCCACAGAGAAGGTTTCCTATTGGTGGAGAGAGGCCTGAGGTAACTTGGACACTGATTGGTTTTGAGAGACATGGAGACACTGGGAAATCTGTGATAGGTCTCTCAGGCACTTGACAGGTGTGGCTACATGTCTAAAGACCATAGTTAACCCTTGCCTAACAGACCTGCTTGCAGTCAGTAAATAACAAAAAATTGAGAGTACACAGTTCCCCAACACAGGGTGCACAATTGCTACCCCAACAACACCAATACACACGGCAATAAAGCTTCTTTTTTTAATTTTTATTCTTTTCTAATCAATTTCACATAAAAACTAAAAATTCTTCATATAAGTGTCTTGAATACCTTGCATGTATATGAGAGCATCAAATGAGTATATTATTATACTATTGTCTACATTAGATAGAATGCATGATAGGATGCCTTCTATATTTTGAATCTTTCTCTGTCCCCAGTGGCGTAGCTACCATAGAGGCAGGGAAGGCGGTTGCTATGGGGCCCGTTGAGGGAGGAGGCCCAGGGAAGATGAGAGCCTCCTGTGTCCTTTTGCTTAACCCCTTATGTACTGCAGTGTGTAAGTGACCCAGTGTTCTCTTACATGCTGTAACACAAAAAAGGTTTAACAATTAGCTCTCTGCCTCACTACTCTGATAACCTCTGACCTCGGTTCTCTGAGCTCCTGCAGAGGTCAGGGGTTATCAGTGCAGGAGTCGTGAAGGAGAGAGCTAATTGTCTTCTCTATTAACCCTTTGTTTGTGTTGCAGCATGTAAAAGAACACTGGGTCACTTACACACTGCAGTAAATAAAGGGTTAAGCAAAAGGTAGTCTGCTCCTGCACCTATGTATATAACCATGAGGCTCCTAATAGGCTGTTATAGTTATATACAGTGGATGGGCAGAACAAGCAGACATTGGCTTTATCCTCTGCCTGTCACTGTTGTCGCTGCCACATTACCGAATATATATATATATATATATATATATATATATATATATATATTAGTGTGTAGGGGGGCCCCATACAGTCTTTTGCTGTGCCGCCCCATGAATCCTAGCTACACCCCTGTGTGTCCTCTTAGTTTGCATTGGCTAGTTCTATAAGGTTCAACATGGTCAGAGTCTGACACACCAAAAGCTGAAAAGTTAATCATGTATGTTTAGTAGGCAATAAAAGCAACTATTATTCTATATTGTTGCATTTTGTGTATCAAGATGTAGTTGACACTTTTCTTTTCTTAGGAAATATTTACACAATGCTTTTATTTTTCATGTATATTGCAGGAATACATGCTCTTCCATCAAGATATGTAAAAAACTGTCATGACAAATAAAGTTGCAATGGTGTTCACTGCGTTGAATATACTGACTCAAGCTTTTTTGGTAATTTTTTTAAAAACACATAGGAGAATACTTTTCTAATTTATTGAATGTCCAGACTTCGTAAATCTAGACAATGCAGCCCCTAAAGCATTACTTCTAGACAAGTATATGAATTGAACTTGTAACTGGGCAAAAACTAAATCGACAGCTTGAGGCCAAAGTTATAGAGCATGACATGCCCCCCAGCATTTCTAAACCAAATTTCTATCTGGCTCATGATGTTTCTGATTATTTGCCTTGTTTCATATAAAACGACAACTGGTTATCTTGTACTTTACTAAAGACCGGCATATGTAAACCATGATAGGGGGATCATAATCTATAAATTGATGGCTATAGCTTAGATATATTATTTTAGTGCATGTTGGATGTTTCAGGATCTTAGAGTTTAAGCTGTTTTGTAGAAGTCAGCTTGTTTAGCTTCAGTGGACTGCTTTGTTTTTCTTCTTCAAATCATTGAGTAAATTACGGCAAAAACAATCATTTGGATTGCATTCCTTGAAACTGAACAAAAGGCTTTGTTTTAAAATGTCAATTGTAACATTTATATTTGTGATATGAGTGGAATTTTAGCAGTGTTATATTTACTTTTTAGCTTTTTAGCTTCTCTGCAGAGACTGTACAGGCAAATTCATTTCACAGCAGTTATCCAGGATTTCAATTTTTCTCTCCCTTTAGGCTGCTGTATTTATCCATCTTCTCTTCACGACCACAGGGTTCCATTACATTCCATATGTTTTAGAGAAATGAATGTTTTCTAGTATGGTCATGATTTTTTTTCTCTATTATGCTGGCAGGCCTATTCCCCTCCATCTTCATTTGGCTGAATTAGAAATTCTTGATGATTAAAGCAAAGCAGTCTGCCATCATAACCACATCGAAGAAGATTAATAAAGAGTAGGGCAAATAAAATATGGAGAGACTGACTATTGCAACTAGTTGGGTAGTTGATTCTCTAACCTGCCTTACAATTGTGACAGCGGTAACCTGATTGGTTGCTTTGGGTAACATTGCCTTGTGCTACATTACCTTTTCTAAATCATCAAGATGCAGAGACAGTCTATTACTTTACATTGTTTCCAGTCTCTATGGACACTTTCAGCATCTCTCTCACATGTACAAGCTTTATTCATGAAAAGCACATTAACCTGCCAGCAGTCTCTTGGGGTTTAGAATGAGTCTTGAATGCCTACAGGAAATTTTTGCATACAATTCAGAGAACATATAAGCCTGACCTAGATGGCCTCCTAGTCAGAATTGTATCCAGCTCATTTCAGCTTCAAGGCAGCTAAATAGGTTATTTCCTACTTATTTGCAAAGTCTTAAACTGTGAATTTTTTTTATCAGTATTACTGTATAATACTATATTAAATGTCAAAACACTCTACTATTCTCTCTCAACCCAATCATGCACACAGAGCTGAAATCTCTGGTGTTGTATGCAAAACTAACGGGTGCAACATTGAGAAAGTCAATGGAGAGGCAAAGAATAGCCAAAGCCAAGAGGTATAACCCTAGCCAGAGGAGTATCTTGG
This sequence comes from Dendropsophus ebraccatus, assembly GCF_027789765.1. NCBI lineage: Eukaryota > Metazoa > Chordata > Amphibia > Anura > Hylidae > Dendropsophus > Dendropsophus ebraccatus. The sequence continues at coordinate 84,135,678 of NC_091458.1, forward strand.
TTTCCAATGATATTTAGAGGCTTAAAGGAGAAGTTCAGACAAAAGTATTTTTTAATATGTTATGGAAAGTTAGACAAATTCCTAATGTACATTAATTATGGGAAATGTGCATATAGTGCTATTTCTCTTAATTTAGTAGATCAAGGAGTCTTTAAATTCTCTCAAAAATCGTGACGTCACGAATCAAGTGTAATTCCTATGGCGTGTACAGCAGGGGGCGCACTATATCTAAAAGCCTATAGAACTGTATTGTAGTGTAGTGTTAGTACACTATGCTTTATTGATTGAATACGCATATGGAATACTTTGGTGAGCGAGTGTCGTTGCTCCCCACAGTATTTCTTAAACTTGGACGGCACTGAGCTGGGAGGGAGAGAGGTGCTGGTGAATCTAACTACCTCCACCTTCCCTCCCTGCTCTGTGCTGTGGGCACATACACACTGTACTACTCCTCCCATCATGTGCTCATAGTATAAGCACATGATGGGGGAGTAGTACCAGGGCCGATCCCCACCGCCACCACAGTCACACTGTATTACTCCTTCCATTATGTGCTCATAGTATGAGCACATGATGGGGGAGTAATACCAGTGCCGATACCCATTACCAGCATCCCCCCAGGCCCACTGCCGCCACCGCTACACCGCCATTCACATCACCAGCACTCCATAGGAATTACACCTGATTCGTGACATCACATTTTTTTTTTTAAAGAGAATTTGAAGACTCCTTGATCTACAGTACTAAATTAAGGGAAATAGCACTATGTGTGCATTTCCCAAAATAAATGTACATTAGGAATTTGTATAACTTTCCATAAGTAATAACATATTAAAAATACTTTTGGCTGGAGTTGTCCTTTAAAGGGAATTAATTACTAGTAGCTTGTTACTCAATAAATAGGTATTCCCACCTGGGGTAGTTATGCCCTATCCAGAGTGCAAAGGCTAGGGCACAAATAAGAGATTGCTGAGTGTAGCTTCGGCTCTCTTTGGCAGCTCCATAAAAAAGTGAATGACATTTATCCTGCAGACAGACATGGTTTTAGACTAGGCCACCTGACAGGTGACTCACTGAGTTAACTTCATCCAGGAGAGTTATGGACCTTTGGTGTACAATGGCGAACTTGGTGTGGGTGAGGTGCAGCAGAAATCAGCCAACAGGGAGACTAGGCATTATTATTTAACAGTGACTTTACCTTAAAAATGGCCACCAGAGATGGGTAAATAAGTGTAGATTTCACTCTCAAATACAACGACCACACATATACCTCCTATGCAATATAGCAGCAGCATAGGTAATTATAAATATCATTATACAGTGGTACCTTGGTTTAAGAGTAACTTGGTTTAAGAGCGTTTTGGTTTAAGAGCTCACAGTTTTCCAAAATTGTGACTTGGTTTAAGAGCATTGCTTTGATGTAAGAGCTCCCTGTACTGGGTGGAAGTGCGAGTGGGGGAGGGGATGGTCTGCATAGCGGGGTCTACAGCCCTGTACTCTTACCCAGGAAGTCTCCCTGACCTTCCGAATCATAGAAGATCCACTTCAGGCTGGGGTTTGCATCAGGGGACAGTACTGTGGAGGTAATCTCTCCATAGCTGTAACCCCTCTCTCCTTAGATAGAGAGCGCTGCATGTATGTGCCCACATCTGCCCTGCTCATTCCTTCATGCTCCATGCAGTCTCTGGTAGCCCTTGTGTTTCCCATCCTCTCCATTACTGTACAGTAACTTATAATATCACATATTCTTCTGTTTCTGGATGTTTGTTTCATCTGTTTGACATGTTATTCAGAATAATAAATCATTATTTTTGGGGTGTGGAACCAATTGTCAGCATTTCTATGATTTCTTATGGGAAAATTTGCTTTGGTGTGAGAGTGGATTTGGATTACAAGCACGGTGCTGGAACAAATTATGCCCGTAATCCAAGGCACCACTTTATACAGAAACAACCTATTAACTAGAACGGTCTTTTGCCCAATGTGAAACACTCTTAAAACCTTTGATAAGTCACTTGTGAACAGCACCATTTTACAGTTAACCTAAATACACCTGTAAACCAGAGTTAGTTAGATAGAGTTACTCTAGCACATAAGTAGTGTTAATTGGAGTCTCTGCATAAAATATCACCAAATAATATCCTTTATAAAAAGACGGCATCAGCTATTATGGTGTTTTTAACACACTAAACCCCAACAAAACTACCCTTACCCTTACATTACTTATTTCAAACTTGGCACAACTTTAAAACTTCGGCCTTTATAACATAAAGCTGAACTGTCTAAAGCAGTGCTTCTCAAATTGTGAGGCGGGCCTCACCAGTGAGGCGCCCCCTAGTTGTTGGTGAGGCCCAGCTGGGGAGCCAGTTTTCACAAAAGTAACTATGATCTTCACAGTCCTTTCGCTGTTTGCAAAGATCTCTCTAGCATTATTTTCAGCTTGTAAATGGACTTTTACCACAGATGATAAGGTCCAGGTACCCTCTTGTTCAGTATGGTTAGGCCCAGGCATTGCCTTGTTCTGTTGGATGAGGCTCCAGTAGAAAAAGTTTGAGAAGCGCTGGTCTAAAGGGTGCATAACAGAGGCCTGGGCACTTCATTTGCAGGGCCAAGAGACCTTGACTTGTGGTTTTAAAAATATCTGGGCTTTTAATTACTCCTGATGACATGCACACAGTTGGGAGTTAGTTGGGGAACAACAGCCACATCTCTCTATGAAAGATCACTGCAGTAATAATAAAAGCCCCCAGGGGGACTAAAAGTTACAGTATAAAAAATAAAATACAGTTTTTTCATTAATAAAAAATTCCCTCCCCTAATAAAAGTTTCAATCACCCCATCTCCCATTTTATAACTACAATTAAACAAACATAATGGTGTTGCTGCGTGCGCAAGCGCCCAAACTATTAAATTATCATATTGCTGATCTTGCACAGTAAACGGAGTTAGCGCAAAAACCCACCAAAGTGCAAAATTGCTGATTTTTGGTCACATCAAATTCAGAAAAATTGTAATAAAAAGTGATCAAAAAGTTCCATATATGCACTCATGGTACCGATAGAAAGAACAGATCATGGCACAAAAAATGACTCCTCATACAGCCCCATAGACCAAAGGATAAAAGTATTAAAAGGATCAGTATAGAGCAATTTTAAGAACTTTTAGTTTCTTTTTTACCTTTTAATTTTTTAAAAGACATCAAATAAAATAAAAGTTATTCAAGTTACATATAATTGTAATTGTACAAACTTAAGGAACATAGATAACATGTCAGTTTTTTGGGCAATTTTACTTCACAAAATTTTTTTTTCTGGTTTTGCAGCATATTTCTCGGAAAAATTATATCTGCCATTACAAAGTATAATTGGTGTAGTAAAAATAAGGACTCATGTGGGTCTGTAGGTGAAGAAACACAAGGAGAAAATTAAAGCGCAAAAATGAAAATTGGTTCGGATGAAGAAAAATTTTACGTCAGAACTCATAGAACCTTCAAAACTTTGCTCATTTCTACTTTTAAGTGAATTGACACTTTAATTAACATTAAAGGACTCTCCTGCAAAATGATTTTTCTTTTAAAATTAACTGGTGTCAGAAAGTTATATGGATTTGTAATTTAATTCTACTTAAAAAACTCCAGTCTTCCAGCACTTATCAGCTGCTGTACGTCCTGCAGGAAGTGGTGGATTCTTTTCAGTGTGATATGCTGCTGTCTGATGCCATCTCTGTCTGAGACAGATACCAGGCAGCCATTTACCCTCCCCATATTAATTAATATTATTATTATTATTAGGGCACTGGAGTATGCAATGCCAGTCTTTGTGTGCATTTTAAGCGATTGCCTCCAATGAAGCAGTCTTCACCAGGCCCATTGTTTTTCCATAACAAGCCTGTATGGGTTGGCAACTCCACCACTCCTGTACCACCTCTTTCAATCATATCCCTGGGAATTACATAAGAGTACCTATAGAGTATGTATAAATGCAGTTTGAGGCTGGGTTCACACTACATATATTTCAGTCAGTATTGTGGTCCTCATATTGCAACCAAAACCAGGAGTGGATTAAAAACACAGAAAGGATCTGTTCACACAATGTTGAAATTGAGTGGATGGCCGCCATTTAATGGCAAATATTTGCTGTTATTTTAAAACAACGGCTGTTATATTGAAATAATGGCAGTTATTTACTGTTATATGGCGGCCATCCACTCAATTTCAACATTGTGTGGACAGAGCCTTTCTGTGTTTTTAACCCTTAGGCGACCCTGGATGAACCCGTACATCCAGGGCCGGCTCCCCGCGCTCAGAGCGGGGCCGCGCTCTGAACCGTCGCGATCCCGGGTGCCACACGTAGCACCCATGAGAGATCAAAGTGTATATACTAGAAGTCCCCCAGGGGGGCTTCTAGTATAAGTGTAAAAGTAAAAATAAAAGTGATGTTATAAGTAAAAAGCCCCCTCCCCTAATAAAAGTCAGAATCACCCCCCTTTTCCCATGTTATAAATAAATATAAACAAATAAATAAACATGTTTGCTATAGCCGCGTCCGTAATCGCCCGAACTATTAATTAATCACATTCCTGATCTCGCACGGTAAACGGCGTCAGCGCAAAAAAATCCCAAAGTGCAAAATTGCACATTTTTGGTCGCATCAAATCCAGAAAAATTGTAATAAAAAGCGATCAAAAAGTTGCATATGCGCAATCAAGGTACCGATAGAAAGAACACATAATGGCGCAAAAAACGACACCTCACACAGCCCCATAGACCAAAGGATAAAGGCATTATAAGCCTGGGAATGGACTCCCACTCCTGGTTTTGGTTGCAATATGAGGACCACAATACTGACTGAAATATACGTAGTGTGAACTGAGCCTAAAAAAATGACACAGCAAAATACAGAAAAGGTTTCATTTTAGTCACTATATGATATATGGTATCATAATGCGAATGCAAAATATGGGTATGTGTGAAATACCAAACAATACATGAAATCAAACTTATACCCTTTTGTTACAAGATGCAGTTGTCAGGAAAACATGAAAGCCATCCTTACAATGCTAAAGCCTCATGTATATGACCATGTGCAGGGAACGTATAATCTGTATAACACATTACGGCTGTGTACAGTTCATATCAATTTTTCCCAAGTTGTCAAGAAATGCATATTTATCTTATGTAAAACACACATTTTTATTTGAATCCAGAGGTGGTAGACCATAGTTCACCACTGTGCACCTTCAGGGATACTCAGAAAGAACCTCACCTCATGTGGCATCTTTCTCTGAGGAAGGAGACAGCGATTTAGCAGATGAACAGTTCATCCATGTACTTTATGATTTCTTGGCAAAGACAGGGGGCACCACTTCAGAGAACCCCCATTAGATTATGTAATGTTCTTTAACCCTTAGAGGACCGGGCCAATTTAAATTTTTGCGTTTTCGTTTTTCCCTCCTTGTGTTTAAAAGGCCATAGCACTTGCAATTTTTCACCTAGAAACCCACATGAGCCCTTATTTTTTGCGCCACTAATTGTACTTTGCAATGACAGGCTAAATTTTTTCATAAAGTACACTGCAAAAGCAGGAAAAAATTCAATGTGTGGTAAAATAAAAAATAAAAAAACGCATTTCTTTTATTTGTTTTTTTTTTTCCGTCTTGACGCCGTTTGTCCTGGGGTAAAACTGACTTGTTATATATGTTCCTCAGGTCGTTACAATTACAATGATATGTAACATGTATAACTTTTATTGTATCTAATGGTCTGTAAAAAATTCAAACCATTGTTAACAAATATATGTTCCTTAAAATCACTCTATTCCCATGCTTATAGTGCTTTTATCCTTTGGTCTATGGGGCTGTGTGAGGCGTCATTTTTTGCGCTATGATGGGTTCTTTCTATCAGTACCTTGATTACGCATATGTGACTTTTTGATCGCTTTTTATTAAAATTTTTCTGGATTTGATGCGACCAAAGGAATGTGATAAATTAATATTTCGGGCGATTACGCACGCGGCGATACCAAACATGTTTTTTTATTTATTTATTTTTATTTGTAACATGGGAAAAGGGGGGTGATTCAAACTTTTATTAGGAGATGGGGCTTTTTATTAATAACAACCCTTTTTTTTTTCTTTTACACTTATACTAGAAGCTCCCCTGGGGGACTTCTAGTATAAGCACTCTGATCTCTCATACAGATCTATGCTGCATAGATATGCAGCATAGATCGATGAGATAGGCACATTGATTGCTTCCGGCTGCTGCAGCCAGAAGCAATTGAGTGCCGAGCCGGGATCAGCACCATTACGGCACTGAGCCCAGACGGGGTAAGATGTGTGGATCGCTCCTCTGGGACAACGTCCCAGAGGAGCGATCCACCCAACTAGACACCAGGGATTGGCTGCATCAAGTAATCGGATGCAGCTGTCAACTTTGACAGCTACATCCGATTACTTTATTAGCAGGCACGGTGATCGGACCATGCCCGCTAATAGCCGCGGCCCCGGGCTACGATCGGCACCCGGGACCGCGGCGGTTCAGAGATTGGCCGCCGCGCTAGGTTCAGAGGCATCAAGTTATTATTTTTATATTTTATTATTTTTAATTATTATAGCATTGCTAGATATACGGTTCTACTAAGAATATTCCATTTTCGTTTTACTTCACACTTAATCGAGTACTTCTCTGTGGTAGACCTAATAACTTGATGCCTCTGAACCTAGCGTGGCAGCCAATCTCTGAACCGCCGCGCTAGGTTCAGAGGCATCAAGTTATTAGGTCTACCACAGAGAAGTACTCGATTAAGTGTGAAGTAAAACGAAAATGGAATATTCTTAGTAGAACCATATATCTAGCAATGCTATTATAGTGTCTGGTGTGAGGTATTGATGATTTCTGCATCTCACTGTCAGTTATTACAGATCAGGAAAGCTCTAGCCATTTCTTAGGCCTTGCGGTGCTGTGTCTATGTGCTTATTTCTGGCCTGTGCTGCTGTGTATTTACTCTTTTATATAGTGGCACTCAACAGAAAATGCACTCAAACTGTAGTTCCTTTACCTCGGGCACACATGAACATGTAAGGTGTCATTTCATAGGAAGTCCTTTAGCCTAAAAATGCTTGTAGAATCAGATAAAAGTGAAGTGAACAGAAGAGGCAAATGACTGGGCCTCATTCACACAGATTATTATTGTGTTACTACAGGTGGTTTAAAAAGCTATAAAGTTTTTCTTGTTTGGTTATTTATATAATTTCTGCATCTTTTTAATGCTATATAAAGAGTTTTATTTTCCAACATGTTTAAAGTAATTTTTTTTATTATGTGTGTGTGTGGGGGGGGGGTAGGGGTCATGCAATTTTTCATTTTTACAAAGTGCCACTAAACTAAGGGACCAGACTATGGTGTATTTTTTTAGTTTGTTTTTTAATTTGACAAATTGTGGAATTTTAAAGTGTAACTATCATTTGTAAAAACTTCTGACATGTCATAGCAAAAATAATGAATGTGGTTAGATCACTTGCACGTAAAACATAAACAGTGTCCAACAGGCCCACTTTAATGGTTTCTGTTAGGTTTCCAATACAGCTAAAGACTAAAAGTCCTTTCACATGGACAGATTTGCCTGCCGTGGATGGCTGCAAATGAGCGACAACAAAATGACTGGCTGTGCTGCACAAACGATGCATGTATTGTTCGTGCAGCCATGGAAACTGTACTATCCGTACTGTCATTTCCCATATCACACAGCAATATATTCTTACCTAGCGTGCTGCTGCTGTGATCCAGTATTCTATTTCTCAGTCTCTTCTGTCCAGCCACAGGATTCAGAAGTTCAGATGGTATATTTGTGTTACAGCCTCAGACCTAACCGAGAATGAGGTGAATAGGACCTGTTGCGGCACTGGACAGCTCTTGATGGCAGTAGATAAAAGTATCAGTATTTTATTGTCTCATAAAAACAACAGTTTCATGGTCTATGCCCCTTTATCAAGTTACAAGTGATATGAGTAACAGCATACAGAGTAGTCTGAATAAATAAACCACAACCTACTGTTTTGCGGGAGAAGTCCGTAATAGTACCACTAGTGATGAGCGAACATGCTCGTCTGAGCTTGGTACTCGTTCGAGTATTAGGGTACTCTATGGTACGCGTTACTCGGACAAGCATCTCGCGATACCTCTACTATATTTTATGATTTCTGTATTTCTTACGCAAGGCATATCTAAGTTCACTACTGCTTCCATAGTGTAAAGGGGGTGTCACAGAGTATGTATAGGTGCAGCCACCAACAGATTGTATCCCACAGCCCCCTAAAAACTATTGGGCCCTTTACTATATTTTCTGATTTCTGTATTTCTTACACAAGGCATATCTAAGTTCACTACTGCTTGTTCAGTGTAAAGGGGGTGTCACAGAGTGTATAGGTACAGCCACCAACAGATTGTATCTCACAGCAGTTGCCCAGAATTTGGCATAATTGTGCGATTAGGCAGCCTCAGAGGCACCCATACATGCTGCCCCTGCTGTTTCCTGTCCATTTACGTGGTGTTTCCATCATTTTCTGAGATTGACAGGTTTTTACATGACCTTCCCTCTACCGAACTTGGGTCCCCTGCAAAAATGCTCGAGTTTCCTATTGACTTCAATGTGGTTCGTTACTCAAAACGAGCACTCAAGTATCGGGAGATATTCGTCTCGAGAAATGAGCACTCGAGCATTTTAGTACTCGCTCATCACTAAGTACCACCCCTAGAACAGTAAAGTCGAAGTACATGAGGAAAATTAAAAAACATACACATATACAATATAAAATAACAGAAGTGAATGACCAAAAAACATAGAGATCGGTCAAAATTCATGATTATTATATGTAATCTTAAGGTTACTTAATGTTTCTTGTAACTTGATAAAGGGCCATAGACCCTGAAACGCATTGTTTTTATGAGACAATAAAAAACTGATACTTTTATCTACTGCTATCAAGAGCCGTTTAGCACCACAACAGGTCTTATTCACCTCATCTTCGGTTAGGTATGTAAAGGGCCTTTACATAAAAAACAAAAAATTGGCCTCTTATCTCTTATGATCTAAACATATCTTCTTTGCATTATCTTAGTAGCATTTTAGGAGGGACTTGGATTCTAGAGCTACTGTAAACCTAAGAAATAAAGCAATATGCAGTAGTATTTTAGTAAGGAAAGGGCTGCAATGAAGAGCACATGCTTGTAAAGTTATGCAGTGGTCAAATTGGCTTAAATTATTCAGATGTTAAGAAAACAAAAGATTGTGTTGAGTGAAGGCAAGGGCACAGGTCCTCCTTACATGCTTGTGGAGGGGAGGGAGTTTACACAGCAGGGGTCAACACTGAATTTTAGAGAGTAACTGCATTGTGTGGATCTAACAAGAGGAAGTAAGAACAGACAGTGCCCCTCCTCAATACAAACACTTACAGACTTAACCTGCAGCTGAACTTTTGCTCTTGAGTGACCAGTGCCATTAGGACATAGGTCAAAAGGTTACAAAGGGACAGAAATTGAACTGCTATAGAATAGAGTGGAGGAAAAAAAGATTCATATTTTGGGAATTGTTAAGTAAATTTGATTCTTATGATACATAGGAGTGATAAGAAAGAAGAATAGAGAAAATAGAAAAAAATATTTAAAGCTGTGTTCATACTGGGTACTTACATACTTATATATTACTAACATGATTAGTAAACGGATTAATGTAACAAAATGCATGGTCTAAATTGAAATAGATTTGTGCATAGCATAAAAACATAGCAAATAAACCCAGAATACAAATAGATAGATACATAAAATGATAGCTCAATCTTGATTATTTCATACACAGATGTGCAGGACAGATATTATGTATCATTTGTATAACACTTGCTGGAACGATGATGAAGTTGCGAGACATATCATGTATGACTGGGAAGATAAATTGGAATGTAACCTGTATTTAGCTCATTACAGATAGAGATAACTAATATTGTTGGACAATATGTTGATATTTAAAGATAGTAAATCAATATTGTCTAGTAGAAACATTGACCACTGAGTGACAATGGATGGATAGATGGATGAATTTTCAGCAATTAACTTCACGTCACTATTTCTGTAGGGTGTTCAGTATAGTAAATAGTGCTACGTAGAAACCATATATGAAAACAGTATGAGATTATGTTCACAAACATTATTTTTGCTCAGTATTTTGCAACTAACACCAGGAGTGGATTGAAAATGCAGAAAGGTTATATTCACAAACAGTATTTTGGCTTAGTATTTTGCAACCAACCCCAGGAGTGGATTAAAAATACAGAAAGGCTATGTTCACACACTATTAAAATTTAGTGGATGTCCATCATTTAATGGAAAATAACGGCTGTTCCTTAAAACAATGGCCGTTATTTGCCATTAAATGATGACATCCACTCAATTTCAACAGTACGTGAACATAGACTTTCCACTCCTGGTGTTGGTTGCAAAATACTGACTAAAATACTGAGCAAAAAAACTGCATAGGAACTTAGCCTTGGTTCATACTAGGGATGGTTCGAACCCGCCGAGGTTCGGGTTCGGCTGAACCCGAACGCTCGGCATCGGATTCCCGCTGTCTGCCTGCTCCGTAGAGTGGGCGGATACAGCGGGAGGACCGCCTGGAAAACTGGGATACAGCCTATGGCTATGGTTGTATCCCAGTTTTCCAGGCGTTCCTCCCGATGGATCCGCCCGCTGCACGGAGCGGGCAGACAGCGGTAATCATTGCGGAGGGTTCGGGTTCGTACGAACCCCGTCCGAACCAGGTTCGGACCATCCCTAGTTCATACACAGTAAATTAAGACTAAAAATTAACAAATCTTGCAAAAGCAGGATGTAAATAGCGAACACGTTCATTATTCAGAAGGATGTTATTCTGTGTGTGCACTGATATCTATTTTCCAATTGACTGCAATGGAGAGCATTATTACAAGAAAAATACAGACGTATTTTAACCTCAAAATAACAACTGTATATTATTTTACTTTATGGTGTGTGAAAACATAGCCTTAATTTGCATATTTTTTTGTCAACATTATTTGTTTTTTGCAACATTATTTTGTCAGTATAAGAAATTATTATATAATTGCAGTTTGGTTAGGTAAAATATGGCCCTCAAGATATAGGGGCCCTTCTGGGATTTTTAGCTCTGACGCATAGGATTGCTATATTAGCTAGATATGGTAGGCAGATAGATAGCGATAGAGGGTTTTTAAAGTGCTGCAGAATATACTGCCACTATATAAATACAGATAAATAGTAATCTAGAAATAAGGGAAAACATTTGAGTTTATCTGAGGATGAAACTACGTTCTCCCCATTGCCTAGCAACTGACATTTTACAACTACATGTAAAAATATAAGAGAGCTATTTTCTTTGTAGGGGAGGGGGTTATCATAGGCTGGAACAGGTCTCAGTAAAATATACTAAGCTTTTCTCCCATATGAATTGAAACGCATTAATATGCTGCGCTTGTATGATTAGTCCTATTTCATCTTGATGAGATGTTTCTTTCTTTACTGTTTTTCTCCGGCTAACCACAAATTTTAATGTTTTTCAAACGACTTTAAATTAACAGCGTAAAAAATGAATTCATGATTGCAAAATTAATAACGCAATAAAACACTGGAGTTTTGCTGATCAGCTTCTCTCATTAGCATAGAGAAAAATATCTTCACTTTATGTTTCATTTTATTGAAAACCAGTTAGTATGGGGTGCAATCAGAAGGAACTATATAACACAGTGACTAAGCCAATTAAATGCGTGCAGAGCGGAGTATAGAATATGTGTTACTAAATATTATGGCATTACTTTACCTGAGCAGACAGCTGTGCACTGAAACATGGTCTCATTTTCTGCCGGGAAGCAGTTCAATCTAAGAATTGAGCATAAATCAGGTGGAAATTGTTTAGAAATCATTTATGAGATTATTTGCGGCCCAGTGTTTTTAGAGCCTACGACTGTACATATCGCTATGCTTTTTAATTTTATCTCTGCACGCAACATTTCAACTGGATTATAACTTTTCCAATTATTGTTCTGTTTGTGAGTTCTACATGTCATTTCTTATATTTTATTCAAAACACACTTCCACTTTCACTGGTAAATGTCATTTCTTGAGTCGTCCTGTTTTGTCGGTAAATATTCCATTAGCTCTTTCTAAGCTATATTGGTTTATTCATGATCTGATTTCCAATAGTGGTAGTGGTAATGATGGTTATTGCAGTTTCTCTAGAGGCTGGCATTCAGTCTCATTTGGGGTTCTGAATGGCAACTCTACCCTTGTAGATACCAGTATTATGGTAGAGACACATTTAGTAGGCATCAGAAAATTGGATGCCCAGTTCAACTAGGGTGCTGAGTTCTAACAGTGAAATTAATTTTGGAGCCCCCCCCCAATTACTGTGCATAAAAATATTACCTGACCAGGTTTAAGTCTTGTGCACATAAACATATGCTCTTGCCATTGATAGAATGTGTGGCAATGACCATGTGATCACCATGTTGTAATAGTATGTCATGGTGTCTTACTATCTAAGGGCCCTATTCCACCAGACGATTATCATTCAGATTATCGTTAAATCGTTCAAATCTAAACGATAATCGTTTGGTTGAAATGCAGTTAACGATTAACGACCAAACGAGAAATCGTTGCAAATCGTTCGCATTGAATAAGACATGGTTCGGTCGTTCGCAATAGATACGAATGCAATAGCGAATAAATAGCAAAGAAAAAACGATCGCAATTAAGATCATAAGTAACGATTATCTTTCCATGGAAATGAGTGAACCTTTTCAGGTCTTTCGCAATAGCGGTCGTTTGAGATCGTTAATCGTTAATGATTATGCAAACGATAATCGTCCGGTGGAATAGGGCCCTAAGACTCTTCTGGCAAGGTGTGGTGAGGGCTAAGAGACATTACTCTTTAATTTTTTATGTGGACAAAACCTAATGGGGGCTTGTTTTTTGAGGGAACATGTTGTAAGGTAAGGAGAGCTCATCTGGCATCACTGTGGGTTTAAAAGGGGGGCCCAGGGAGGGTGAATATTGGTCTTCTGCTATGCTGACACAAGATGCAAGTGGCAAGAAACATAAATAGGGGCCCATTCAAGTTCAACAGCCCACTGGGGTATTCACCTGCTTCCTTGCGGCTTGGGGTCAGTTCCTAAAACAGGTATAACAACAGCCATAGTGGTTGCCGATCATCTATCTATCTATCTATCTATCTATCTATCTATCTATCTATCAATCAATCTATCTATTTTTTTAAGGATTTTTTTCCCCCAGTGCTATTACAGTATGTTGCGGAGTTAGAAATCACAAAATGGCCTATTTTTTAATCAACCAAGTGATTGGAATGGACTTCTAATAGCACAATAACATCTTCTTTTTTGAGGTAACTATCTTGTATATAATGGCTATTCAGTTTATATTGGATCTATCTATCTATCTATCTATCTATCTATCTATCTATCTATCTATCTATCTATCTATCGTGTATCTGCTTTATTTAGCACAGGACTAACTGACCATCAAATCCTGCCTTTCACGCTACATTATACTGGTTCATACTGGGGGCTACAAGTCATTATCTAAGAAACTAGCAGCACAAATGGCTGAAAGAAAAATCTCTGTAAAATAAAGATTAGAGGAGGTAAAACTAGTCTTGAGCTTCAGATAAGTCTATATTGATCGGCTTTGTGTTATAAAAAGCCAAAGGAATTGCTCAGCTCTGACCTCGAGCCCTCTGGCATCACAGGTGGTACACAGGCACAAAGACAGTTTGGATGTAATAAGTGCTAGAGGCACTTTACACAGTCCACATTGTAAATTTGTCCATTTATGAGCGTCCTGCAGGGGTTCCCACCAACCTAGCAAACAAAGAAGGAGCTTTAGCGAACAAAGCATTTCCATAAAAGTTGTTCAGATTGCCACTATTAATAAAACTTAGCCCATAAACAAATTTATTGCAAGCTGTTTCCTGCATGTGGTTTTCTTTCTTTTGCTCTGGCTCTACCTCTCTCTTTACCTTTCTGTGTTGTATTTAAATGGATTTAAGGAGGAAATACCACACAATGGATGATTTCATTATTGTAAGCCTCATCCTGAAAGCAATTTTCTGTTGCTTGGAATATATCAGAGGAAAGGGATGGAGCGTGTGTATGGAAGTCAGACCACGGACAATTATAGAAAAAAAAAAATGCCAGCAGTGTGTAATGGTATCTTGTCATCTGTAGGTATGTTCCATAGGGGTATTGGTGCCAAATAGAACAACAACCTTGTGAAATGACCTTTTAGGGTATGGTTTCATATTTAGGGGTTGTTTTATGTGTTATATGCAGCTCAAAATGACCCATATGACTGTGCCATTTTTTTATTTAGCATTTTTGATTTTTCCTCCTCCCATACTAAGGGCTGTAAAACTTTTGATTTTTCTACCTACAGGGCCATGTAAGGCTTCCAAAATATTATTTATGAAAATATAAATTGGTGAAATTAGAAATAGAAATGCAATATTGTAACCTTTGGGGGGGTTTCTGTGTCTATGTAATGCACTTCATGGGAAAAGCGACATGATACCATTATTCTACAGGTCAGTCCAAATACAACCATATGCAAGTTTAAATTAAAAATTTTTTTTTGCAATTAATTATTACAAAAATGGCCCTATTGTGACTCTTATAACGGTTTTATTTTTTCACCTACAGGACTGTATGGGGTGTCATGTTTTGCGCCATGATGTCATGATCCCTATTAAACACGGAAATCAGCAGGAGCAAGCAAGCGAGCGCCGACTTGTCATGTCAGTGGTCGTCTGCTCCTTGTTCCCCACTTGCTCCCGGCGCCAATGCACGTGCCAACAGTGAGCGGGTAAGAGCTGCATGTGGGGGGTTGGTTTCTGTTTCATTATGTTCAGAGGTGACATAATAGAAACCATGAGGGAGATTTATCAAACATGGTGTAAAGTGAAACTGGCTCAGTTGCCCCTAGCAACCAGTCAGATTCCACCTTTCATTTTTTAAAGAGTCTGATTGGTTGCTAGGGGCAACTGAGCCAGTTTCACTTTATACCATGTTTGATAAATCTCCCCCCATGAGGCTATTTACATGCTGGGGATTTTACAGTTCATATTCATATCAGCATTTAATGTTTTCCTGGATTTGTCATTAATAGCATACATTGCTATACATAGGGTGAAATTTGTGGCCACCTTTGCATCCAAATCTGCATATAACACACCTTAATTCCGCCACAGAGTTCAGAGAAAAGAATCCGACTGAAATAACTGATTACATATCCTGTACCCAAGGGTGGTAAATATCTTCACACAGACTGCAGGGGACCCATGATGTTTATGTAGGATATCATCATTAGTTAACTATGACCAGTAAACATATAGGTGTTAATATGTGTTTATAACCACCTGGTGATTTATACCATTAACAGAAACAGTAGGAATATATCCAATATATGAAAAACCATCATCGTAGATTAATTTGAATTACAAAGAAAACAATCATACATACAACACAGCACTAAACACAGTGATTCTATATCAAAACCATAGGTTTGGAAGCTTCATTCATGACTGGGATCATGGTGACAAGCTCTGTCTAGCCAAGGGCTTATTTTTACCCGGTTTAGCTGGTGACAGGTCCACTTAAAAGGGTACCTGTCCTTAGGTTTCTCCACCCGATAGGTGTACAGTCACCAGATGTTAAGGTATCTATGGAGATGACCACACCAGGACGGTTTTGTGCACGGAATAGGACTTGCAAATGCAATTGGCCTGGTGCAGTTGTATGCATAGTTAGGTTAACTTCTGGCAGCAGGAGGGACTGCACTGCCATTGGGTGAGGAAACCTAATGACAGCTATCCTGTGAGTTGTCTCCAAGATGTACAAAACATACAACCAATTCCCCCCTCGCTTAAATGGCAGTGAGGAATTATTTTGTAAAGTGAGTTTATCAAATGGGAAAAATCCTGTTTTCTAGCGTTAATGACCACCTTTTATCATAATTATATAATATTCTGTATTCATATACTGCCAGGTTCTCAATGTTTACAATGTTTCTGATGCAGAACACCACACCTGCTGCATGAACCTAGAGTTTCTGCCACCACAAGAGGGAGCATCTGTTACCATATACCCCAACAGGTCTCCTCTGTTCTTATGGCTCCAACCATCCAAATGAGATTATATGGTCCAATGGCATTATGGTATAGAGCTCTATAGAAACCAGCAGATGTTAATAAAAATATAACATGTCATTTATATAAACCCAAATCTTGGGAACTACCATGTTACAAGAAGCCTATTATTTATTAGAATTTGTGAACACAGTGTTAGAAAATTCTAATATTACAACTATGTTGGAGAAACAATATATGTGTTAGGGAAAAATCCCGTCATGCATATGTCAGGTCTGTAGTTATTTGGACACATACTTTCCTTCCTTTATGCAAAGTAATATCCTTTAATGACCTAATCAGACTTTTATTGACACATAACAGAGACAACATGCCTCTTCCTCCTCTCCTCTTCACTTATCTCTCTGTCAAGATTTTACTATCTGTCTTTTTAACACTTACACAGCAGAGATTATTGTCCTCTGTACTGATAAAGACTGGAATGTTAGTGATAGTAGCTAAGTACTGCCTTTAAACTGAAAAAAAAAGAAAGTTTCTAAAACTTTTCTATTAAAATATATATCCTTGCCAACACTGGGCTCATATAAACCTGATCATAATATGTGCACAGATGGTGTTGTGATTCAGATGGTGTTAAATGTCCACTAGTTTGTTGCATTTTTTTTTTATTACAAAAAGTTTTACTTTCCTGCGATAAGCTGTGTCACATGTGTCTGCTGATGGCCAATCCTCACATTGCATAACAAAACATGCACACTTGATCTGGCTTAGTTGGAAGAGATAGTTGTAGGCTGAACTATCCACTTGCTTTTTAGTGAGTTCAATCATTTGCTTGTCTTATTAAGGAAAGTTATTGATGTCTGGAATAAAAGTCCGTCTGCTGACATTTACCCCTTGAAAGAGTACAGTTACTGAGTATCCCTTGCTTAGAGCTGCTATGTTAATAGGCTAAGTGTAAGCATTTCACCTCTGACCTCAGACTGAACTCCTTGTAGACCCTAGGAATATACTCCTGACCTTTAAATTGTCAGAGACTTCACAAAGGATTGGAGTAAAGCCATTATTTAATGATTTCTCAGTTCTACAAAGCTGAGATTTTCTGAGGTGATGCTAAATAATCATAAACAGTGATAAATCAACAAGCAAAAGAATGGCTTTCAGAATATGTTAGAATTGATTTCACTATATGTTAGTAGTATCCCATACTACAGTACTAATAGAAAAACAAGGGAAAGCAGACAAAGAGATAGGCCATGTGTACTCACAATATTTGGCTCGGTATGTTGGTTAGTATTTTTACCGAAACCATTCTTTCTACTATAGTCTCTGTGTCAGTTTCATTTCTGGGTGCGACCAAAAATACTGACTTAAATTAAAGGGGTAGTTCACCAAAATGTTTTCTTTCAAATCAACTGGTGCAAGAAAGTGCAAGAGATTTGTAATTTACTTCTATTAAAAAATCTTAAGTCTTCCAGTACATACCAGCTGCTGTATGTCCTACAGGAAGTGGTATTTTTTCCAGTCTGGGGAGCAGGAGAGATGGCAGAAGAGAGCATTTTGTCAGACTGAAAAGAATACTCCACTTCCTGCAGTACATGCATCAGCTGATAAGCACTGGAAAACTGGAAAATTTTTAATAAAAGTAAAAAAAAAAATTTTTTTGAACAACCCCTTTAACCAAAATAGAGAGAGAACATATTATTATTATTATTATTATTATTATTATTATTATTATTTATTTATTTATTTATTCATTTATTTATTTTTAAAGTGCCCTTGATTCCAGAGCGTTAAACAAGTGATAGGGGGTGACAAACAGAACATTAAAAAATAAAAACATTTCACATGAATAAGGTAAATGGCAGACTGGTACACAGGGATAGAGGACCCTGCCAGTGAGAACTTACAATCCACAAGGATAGGGGAGGGAGACAGTAGGTAAACAGCAGCTATTCAATGTGTGGTGCAGAATTATTGTAGGTTGTAGCCTAATTTAAAGAGATGTGTTTTCACGTTGCTTTTAAAAGTTTTGATGGCGGATAAGAGCGCGATGTGTTGGGGTAGTGAGTTCCAGAGTATGGGGGAGGCTGTGTAAGGTACGAACAAGGGGGAGCACAAACCAAGGTCATTGGAGGATCAGAGGTTGCGGGAGGGACAAATGCAGGATATCTGGTCAGTGATATATGGAGGGGACAGGTTGGGGATAGCCTTGGATGTCATGGTAAATAATTTTAAATTACTTTGTTGTTTGCCTGTTGGGGTAGGCAAAGGGGAGAGATAGAGCGAGGGAAGAGGTGGAGCAGAGTTAAGGATACACTGAAGTAGAGCAAGGGTGTTAGATGGAAGGTCAGAGAGGAGAATGTTGGAGTAGTCCAGGCGGGAGATAATGAGAGCATGTACCAGCTTTTTTTTAAGTCAGGATTGAGAAAAGAGCAGATTCAGGACAGTGTTTTTGAGGTGAAGGTGGCAGGAGGTGGTCAGGGTCTGAATGTGCGGCTTAAAAGACAAGTTAGAATGAAAGGTGACCCCAAGGTAGCGGATTTGGGCAATGGGTACAGAGTACAGCTATTCATTGTAATTGAGAGATTAGATGGCAGGGTGGAGTGAGATGGGGGAAAGATGATTAATTCTTTTATGTCCATGTTGAGTTTTAGAAAGCGTGAGAAGAAGAAGGAAAATATGGCCAATAGACACACTGGAATCCTGGATAGCAAAGAGATGACATGGTAGATCTGAGTGTCATCGCCATAGAGGTGGTACTTGAAACCCTATATATTACAATCTGAAGTAATCTACCACTCCAACTTAAGGCTATGTTCACACGTCGTATATACCCGGCCATTCCATGACCTGGCCGGGTCACGGAATGGCCGGTCTCTGTAAAGACCATCCCGGCTGGTACTGCAGTACCGGCCGGATGATCTTTCCGGACGCAGTGTTCTTATGCGGGCGCATCAGCGCGTGCCCGCATCAAAACCCTCATAGCACACAATGAAGCAAGCAGCCAGAGCCGCTCGCTTCAGTGTGTGAACTGACATGGGTTTCTACGGCCGCAATTCAGTGAGGGTCAGTTCTTTGCGGTGCAGCGAGGGATCCCGGCCGTAGCGTATACTGTGTGTATACGCTCCGGCCGGGATCCCATAGAAGAAAAGGCAGTGTGTTTCAGCGTACAAAGTACGGCCATTGTTGCTGATGGCAACAACGGCTGTACTTTTACGCTGTGTGAACATAGCCTAAAGTTGTTTCACACAGGAACCAAAACAGAAAAAAATGCACATTTTCTGTGTTTTGGCTAAAAATACTGACTTTGGTTATGTTTACACAATCTCAAAATGACGCCAGTTTTTATCTACAGACATCATTTACCACCAAAAAATGGCCATCTTTTGATAATTACAGCAGTAATGATAATTTTTTGCAACTATATAGCCTAAAATTAGCTTTTATTTTCTTTTAGTTTATTTGTTTCAGCTGTTTACAGGTCAAAAGTGGACCAGATTTATGAGCTATATAAACAATTTATATAAATACATTACATAAAAAAAAAATCGGAATTAGAAGCTCCAGTCATGTCATAATATCAGATGCATCACTAAAATTTTAGGCTTTACATTCCACCTAACCTTCACTAGCTTTAAGAGGATGACGCATTTGGATCTTAACCTTTGCAAACACTACTACTAAGCAAATAGTGAGTCCACAAAAAAGATGTGGTAAGAAGGTGGTAAGAAGGTGAAACAATGTGTCTTTGGTTACAGAAATATGGGCTATAGGAGAGGTAGTACACATTTTCACCTTTTTTTTTTTTTTTTTTTGCATTTACAAAGAAGCCACAGTAAGGCTATGTTCACACTACGTAAGAGACCGGCCGCTCTGTGAACAGCCGGTCTCTGCTAAGATCATGATCTTTCCGGCCGCAGTTTTCTGATGCGGGCGCATCAGCGCGCACCTACATCAGAACTTCACACAGTACACAGTGAAGCTTGCGGCCTGAGCCGCTCGCTTCATTGTGTGAGCTGTCTTTTTGCGGCCGCAAGTCACTGAATTGCGGCCGCAGAAAACTGACATGTCAGTTCTTTGCGGCGCCGTATGGGATCCCGGACGGAGCGTATACTATGTGTATACGCTCCAGGTGGGATTCCATAGCAGATAGGGCAGTGTTCCACACCGTACAAATTACAGCCATTGTTGCCAATGGCAACATTGGCCGTACTTTTACGGAGTGTGAACATAGCCTAAGGATAATTATTTCCAGCGACATTTTCCTGAATGCATATTTATCTGCAAAATACTGCTTTTACCTGAACAAGTGAGTGCAAATGTTGGTATCAGCAATGCAGTATGCTTTACACTATTTTTAATGGTTGTGTGCATTGGTGTTTTCTATATCCTTCCCTGCTGGCTAAACATGAATATAGTGGTAATAAGCATTCCTCCTTTGCCCAGAAAATGGAAATGAGCCAGTGTAATGTTCTTCAATTCTTCAATATAGTGGATTATAGGATTCTGCTTCCATTATTAGATATGGCAGTCTGGGCTGCAGGTGTATGATAAATGCAAAAATCCTCTGAAATCCGGCCACTCTGTCTCCCGGCTTCTGTATTTAGTACTGGAGCCTTGTTGTAATGCTCCTTTTAGCTTGAATAGCAGAACTTCTGCAAGACTCTCCATACTGAGGTAAGGAGACTAGAAGAAAGAATGCCGAGGTTTGTAAGTTGTGCATTTATCACACACCTGCAGCATAGACCCTGAGAGGTTTCTTTGTTGTAGCTAACAAAGCAAGAGAAATTCTGGATTAAATTTAATAATGAATAAAAGTACCTTATAAGTACTAAGTTTTATTTCTATTTTTTTTTAAAACATATACCATAAATAAAATGGGATGAAAATAAATGTTCACTACATTAAAATTACATTATAAAGACATGCACATCTCACATGTTGCAACACATTAAAGGGGTTATCCAGTGCTACAAAAACATGGCCACTTTCTTTCAGAGACAACACGACTCTTGTCTCCAGTTCAGCTGCAGTTTGCAATTAAGCTCCATTCAGTTCAATGGAACTGAGCAGCAAAACCCCTCCCAAGCTGGAGACAAGAGTGGGGCTGTCTCTGGAAGAAAGTGGCCATGTTTTTGTAGCGCTGGATAACCCCTTTAAGACCTTCTACAAGCTTTACTGTCACTTGTGACATTCACACTGATGTGTATATGTTTTGATCGTTCGGGGACACAGTGTTGAGGTCCTCAATCGTTAGAGCCTGAAAAAGTGTGCACCTGAGCACTTCACTCCCTGGCTCACTACTCTGTCTAACTTTCCTGCAGAAAATGGTCTCTATAGACTTGCAGTGGAGCCAATCGAGCAGTGTCTTTCCCACTCTAGTGACAGGGTGGTATTACACGGGCCGATGGGGGCCAGATAATACCTGTAAAAGAGCGCCGATCTGCTAGATCGGTGCTCCTTTACTGGGCCTATTACACGGCCCTATAATTGTTTAACAAGGGCTGCAAGGACATTGTTACCGATGTCTTTGCAGCCCTTGCTTAAACTATATACTTTACCTACCCACGCTCCAGGGCTGCTCCTCGCGGTTCGCTTCTCCCCGGGCCCCGCACACTCTAGCTTCAATTTAGCCTGTCAGTTGACAGGCTGCTGAGCCAATCACAGACGGGGACCGCCGCGGCTGTGATTGGCCTAGCGGCCTGTCAGCTGACAGGCCGCTCTGAAGCTAGAGCATGCGGGGCCCGGAGAGAAGAGGATCGCAGGAGCAGCCCTGGAGCAGGGATAGGTAATGTATATCGTCAGTCGCCGGCCGTGCACCACTTTGACACGTAGTGGTGCGCGGTCGGCGCCCGACAAATATAGGTTCTAACCTATATCAACGATCAGCTGATGTTTGTTGTCATCGGCTGATCGTTGTATTTATTACACGGAGCGATAATCGAATAGTACCCTAACAATTAAACCCTTGTCTGGTACCATGAAAAAAAATACCTTGTAGTACCATGGGCTCAATATGACCCCACCACCAAATTTTGTATTTCTATAGATGTATTTTGGTCAGGATGTATTTAAATAATGGAATCCTTCCCTTTAGTTGTCCTTTAACCTGTTTTAATTACTGTATTATTACTATATTGAGGGCACAGCAGGGGTGTTATTACTATAAGGAGGGCACAGCATGGGGCATTATTAGTATAAGGGGCACATCAGGGGGCATTATTATTAAATGGTGGTACAGAGAATGGGGCTTTATTACTATAAGCACAGCAGGGGAAATTATTAGTATAAGAGGGCACATCAGAGGGCGTTATTATTGTGTGGGGTACACAGCAGTTTGGGAGGCTATAGGACTGAGAAAGGGAAGAAAGTTGCTAGAAATGTGCGGAGCCTAAGATGTTTGTCTAGCAGGTTCTGAAGAGATGAACTGTAGCTGGAAGAAATCTTCAAGGAGGTCTAGACCGGATGGAGAGGAAAAAGGAAAGTAACATCTCGGATCAAAGAAGACGTCACCTGTGAGTCACTAAATGGCTGTTTTTATATTGTGTAAAACATTACTAGGGTGGTAGTAGGGTGCCCTGAGCGGAATTTTTTTTTCTAAGGGGTGCCCCGAGGTGGAAAAGGTTTGGAAGCACTGTGTTAAGTAATAGAAATGCACAATTTTCACATTTGTTTAATTATCAACTTTTGTTCTTTTCTCTTTGCAACTACAATCATGACATGGCATCATCCATGTTTTCCAGGCAGTCCTGGAGCTGTATCCTCCCTTTGCATAGAGCCGGCAGAATAAAGGATATAGTCATTCAGTGCAGCAGTCATCCACTGAAAAACCTGAAAAAAAACCTTTGTTGCAGCAAACTAATCACCAAAGTTTACTGACAAACCAATCTGACAAACCACTTATTGGCTCTGGTTGTGAATGTCTGCCAAACCTGTGGACAACACATGATATGTGAACGTGCGAGAAAAGAAGAGGCGATTCAGAGAACAGCAACAGTACTGAGCCGATTTGCCTGTGCATTGTGGTAAGTGCACATGTCTGTGAGTGTATGTGTTCTCACCTCATTGTGAAACAGATTGCTGAACTCATGGAGACCAGCCAAAACATAAACACTGACGACTGCTAGTGAAAGCGCTCAATGCAGTGAAGTCCTAGGTGCATTGCCCCCTGGGAAACATGAATATGCAAAAGAAGAGCCCGTGGAGCCTCATTGAAGAGTCTCAAAACACTGGACTAGCCAGATATCCCTCCGGGAAGGACCCAGCCAAGGGGCAGCTCCTGTTAGGAAACCACCAAAACCACCATATTAAGTGGCCCTATAAGTCAATGTAATGACAAGGAATAAACCTATTTGTGAGGGTAGAAAGTGGATAAAGGAAAATCCAAACAAGGTGTGATTTAAAAAAAAAAAAAAATATATTGATAAATGTCATGTCAGTGCCATCCTCTAGGGTGAAGTTACGACCCCTGAAGCAAAGATTACACTTTTGGCCTTAATATTCTGTTCCAGTTTTTTTTGTAGTGTTTGTTGCATTTGTCTTTGCCTCAGTTGTCCTTTCCATGTTTTCCAGTTGACCCTGCACTTAACTTTGCCTTTTCCCTAGTTGCTAATTATATCTGTTGTGCTTTGATGGACAGGTCTCTCCTCTGTCTATGTGTGTTTTTGTCTGGTCATTGGTCTACATTTTTCTGCTCAGACCTATGAGCTTTGGATCTGGGACTTTGTTTTCTATATAGGAATCTTCCTTCTGTCCAGTGCTCTTGATAGCTTTGTCCAGCTTAGCTCTGTTCATTCTGATCCAGTGGTTTGTCCTACACTTATTGTTTTCTGCTATCCTGACCTTTTGCCTGTTTATGACTACCCGTTCTCTTTCTAACTTTGTAACTCGCTGTCTTCTCGCTTCTGACCATTTTTGTGACTACTCTCTTATCTGCCTTCATTGTACCTTGCTCGCCCTCTCAGTTGCTTGCTCGGCCTGTCTGACCATTCTATTCTGTGTCCTGACTTTTGCCTGTATTTTGGCTTCCATGTTTTGTCCTGTTTGCTTTCACTTATTTAGGGACTGTTGCCTAGTTGTGGACGGTTGTTTAAGACCTGCTCTGCAAGTAGGTAGGGACAATGTGGGCAGTACTAGCTTTAGGGCTCTTGTCCTGTCTCTTTGTCCCTCTGGGCCCTGAAAACAAACTTGTAAATCTTCATATAGTCCCTCTAGATTTGCCAGAGCTTCAGAAACATCATGCCAGTGACAGTGACATCATGCACACTTTCAGTCTTTCCTTATGTTATCATTTTTATTTGGCTGTTAATAAAAAGAAAGACAGCAAGCCCACCTATAAGTTTTATTATTGCTACTGTCAGGAATGTGACTTTGCGCTCTTCGGTCCATACTGGGCGACCGAGGAAGTGCTGAGCCTCTGGTTGTTTGTTGTTTGCAGTCCTGGCTGAATGCTGTCTTAGTTTCCCAGCCACACCCGCATTGCCTGTTACACTCTGGCAGTGCAGGGGTTACTCCTTATAGACCTGTCCAGCTGAGCTGGGTGCTGGGATCAGGGCTGATCCAATCAAGTGCTGGACCCAGTCCCTGATTCCAGATAAAAAAGCAGCAGGCTCTTCATTTCCCTGCTGGCTATTGAGTGTTACTCAGCTAAGCGCTTCAGCTCTCCTGGTTCTGTTACTTCTGTTGCCTGACCTATTGCTTGATCTTCCAACCTGCTTTGTCTGCTGCCTGCCCTGACCTCCTTGTCTGTCTCTGACTCTTCTTCTGCCTTACGTTTTTGTACCTCGCTGACCGCCGTTGCTGACCCAGACCGTAGACTTTGCATTATTGTGTTTGTTTCGTCTGTCTTGTTTTGTGTATCACCTGGT
The DNA here is from genome assembly GCF_027789765.1 of Dendropsophus ebraccatus. Classification (NCBI taxonomy): domain Eukaryota; kingdom Metazoa; phylum Chordata; class Amphibia; order Anura; family Hylidae; genus Dendropsophus; species Dendropsophus ebraccatus. Next base: position 84,160,744 of record NC_091458.1, read on the forward strand.
GTAGGACAAGGACTGACACCGTGGTTGTCCACGGCCGTTTAGGGCCGTTGAGGCAAGTAAGTAGGGTCAGAAGGTGGGTTCTAGTGGTTAGGGCTCACTGTCTTGTTCTGTTCCCCACCTACGTCCGGCGACTTTGTGACAGAATAGCCAGCCAGAAAGATTTTTGGGTCACCTGCATCATGGACCCTATGAACACCCTGGTGACCCAGATGCAGGGTCTGAATACGTTGGTTCAGACCCTTGCTGAGCGTGTGCAGGAACAAGAGTCCTTGCCCAGGCAGATGTGTCTGACCCCCCCGCAGGCTCCTGAACCCCCAGTGCAGCTCCCTGAGAAATTTAAGGGGGACAGGAAAAATTTCCGGACCTTTCGGGATGGGTGCAGATTATTTTTTCGGCTACGTCCCCGCTCCTCCGGAGATGAGACCCAGAGGGTGGGCATTATTATGTCCCTCCTGCAGGGCCCACCCCAAGAATGGGCATTCTCACTACCTTCTGACTCCCCTGATTTAATGACCGTTGACAGATTTTTTTCAGCCTTGGGCCTTCTGTATGATGACCCAGACCGAGCAGCAGAGGCAGAGCGCCAATTGACGACACTCAGACAGGGTAAGAGACCAGTGGAAGAATACTGTGCTGACTTTAGGCAGTGGTGTGTACCCTCTACTTGGAATGACCCAGCTCTGCGTTTCCAGTTTCGTGCGGGCTTGTCTGACCAACTGAAGGACTTGTTAGTAGCCTATCCTAATCCTGAGACTCTGGAGGAAACTATGACCTTAGCCATACGGGTAGATAGGCGTATGCGGGACAGACGCAAAGAGAGAGAAACGTCTAAATTCCCTTCTGGTTCATGTCCTTTGACCTTACCTCCTAAACCTTCTTCTTCCTCTCCTGTGTCCCCTCCGCAAGACGAACCTATGCAGATCGGGTCAACTGATGCCAAGGCCAGACGTGCATATCGCCTCCAGAACCATCTGTGTCTCTACTGTGGCAAAGCGGGGCATCAAGTACGACAATGTACCGCTAGACCTGGTTCACCGCCGGAAAACTTCAGCGCCTGAATGATTATCGAGGGGGTCATTCAGGTGCACAGGTAACCTTCGACAAGAAAAAGAAGTTGTTGTTGCCTATTTCTTTGACTTTGGGAGATAAATTTATCTCGGGATATGCCCAGGTTGACTCTGGGGCTTCTGCTAACTTTATTAATACTGTTTTCTGGTCTGGTCTGGGGGCATGTCCGCTTCAGCTTAAATGTCCGTTGAATGTGACTGGAGCGGACTCTGCCCCTTTTGCTCAGGGTAATATACGCTACATTACCCCCCATCTTGAGGTAAAGGTGGGATCAGTTCATTTTGAAAAGCTTGACTTTTTGCTTATGGAAAATTTGTCTGATGATATTATTCTGGGGTTACCCTGGTTGGACCAGCATAACCCCGTGTTTGACTGGCCCAACAGGGAACTGGTTCGATGGGGACCAAAGTGTGCTCCTCATTGTATTTCTTTGTTGCTTGCTGAATGTTCTTCTGATGATGGGGAGATTCCAGAGTTTCTGCTTGATTATGCTGATGTGTTTGATGAGAGATCGGTGGATGGATTACCTCCCCATCGTCCCTATGATTGCACTATTGACTTGATACCAGGGTCTAAGTACCCTAAGGGTAGAATATTTAATTTTTCCTGTCCAGAAAGAGAGGCAATGCGAGATTATATCAAGGATAGCTTGCGTAAAGGTCACATCCGGCCCTCCTCTTCTCCCATGGGGGCGGGATTCTTTTTTGTGGGTAAAAAAGATGGTGGTCTACGCCCCTGTATTGATTATCGAGAATTGAATAAGATCACTGTGAAAAATCAACACCCTCTGCCTCTCATTCCAGACTTGTTTAACCAAATTGTGGGAGCCAAATGGTTCTCTAAGATTGATTTGCGGGGAGCATACAACCTAATAAGAGTAAAGGAGGGAGACGAGTGGAAGACTGCCTTTAATACTCCTGAGGGACATTTCGAATACCTCGTTATGCCCTTTGGATTATGTAATGCTCCGGCAGTCTTCCAACATTTTGTTAAAGACGTGTTCCGTGAACATCTGGGTCGTTTTTTGGTGGTATATCTAGATGATATTTTGATATTTTCTCCTGATTGGTGCTCTCATGTTCAGCATGTTCGTACTGTGTTAGAATTGCTAAGGCAAAATCACCTCTGCGCCAAGCTGTCAAAAAGCCAGTTTGGGATACAGGAGGTCTCATTCTTAGGGTATAAGATCACCTCCAACTCATTTTGTATGGACCCCCTTAAAGTGACAGCCATTGAAAATTGGGAGCGACCCAGTAGCCTTAAGGCCCTACAAAGGTTCCTGGGATTCGCCAATTACTATAGAAAGTTCATCAAGGGTTTTTCTGTTATTGCTAAACCATAAACTGATCTAACCAAAAAGGGGGCAGACCAGGTTAATTGGAGTCCTGAGGCTATCCTGGCATTTGACAAGCTTAAGAGGTGTTTTGCTGAAGCTCCTGTGTTAACTCAGCCTGATTTTGAACAACCCTTTGTCATTGAAGTTGACGCATCCGAGGTTGGGGTAGGAGCAGTTCTCTCACAAGGTTCAGAGACCCTCACCAACCTCAGACCCATAGCCTACTTTTCTAGGAAGTTCTCCAAAGCCGAAAGCAACTATGACATAGGTGACAGGGAACTTCTGGCCATTAAATTAGCCTTTGATGAATGGAGACATTTTCTGGAAGGGGCTAAACATAGAATTAAGGTGTTAACAGATCATAAGAATCTGATATATCTGGATAAAGCCAAACGTCTCACTCCTCGTCAGGCCAGATGGGCTTTGTTCTTTACAAGATTTAATTTTGAAATTTCTTTTCGACCTGGGTCTAAAAATGTTAAAGCTGACGCCTTATCGCGCAGCTTTGACATCGACACGGTTCCCAGGGAGCAACCAGAGACCATCCTGTCACCCGGGGGTGGTGGTGGCCACTTTGCAACCCGATCTGGCAGCTCGGATTGCGGAATCTCAGTCTCTGGCTCCCCGGAACACTCCTGAGTCTAAACTGTTTGTTCCTCCAAACCTTCGCCTTAAGGTTTTGGAGGAGATTCATAATTCTGTGTTGGCTGGTCACCCGGGAATTGCAGGTACTAAGTACTTACTCTCACGGCATTATTGGTGGCCTTCATGGGCAAGAGATGTCAAATCATTTGTCGACGCCTGTGAAACTTGCGCCAGATCCAAGGTTCTGCGTAGACTACCTGAAGGTCTCCTCCATCCCCTTCCGGTGCCTACCAGACCTTGGACTCATATTTCTATGGATTTTATTACCGATTTGCCACCCTCTAAGGGAAAAACAGTTATTTGGGTGGTTGTTGACAGATTTTCTAAGATGTGTCACCTTATTCCCCTGCGTAAGCTCCCTAATGCTCGTACCTTGGCTACATTGTTCATAAACCATATCTTACGTTTGCATGGTGTTCCAGAAAATGTAGTTTCTGACAGGGGGGTACAATTTGTCTCCAGATTTTGGAGAGAATTTTGTGGTCGGCTGGGCATCTCATTATCCTTTTCGTCGGCTTTTCACCCACAATCTAATGGCCAGACAGAAAGGGTGAACCAATCTCTGGAACAATTTTTGAGGTGTTTTGTTGCAGGGAGCCAAGATAAATGGAGAGAGTTTCTATCCTTAGCGGAATTTGCTCTAAATAATCGTGAAAATCAGTCACTCAAGATGTCGCCATTTTATTGTAATTATGGCTTTAATCCCAGATATTCTTCTGTACATGCGCCAGAGTCCGTAAACCCTTCGGCCGAAGGTATTTATTCTAAACTGTGCACAGTTTGGGCCCAAGCTCTTCAGAACTTGGTCAAAGCCCAAGAGACAGCTAAGAAACAGGCGAACAAAAGACGCATATCTGGCCCAGATTACGGTATAGGAGAAAAGGTATGGCTCTCAACTAAAAACTTGAAATTGAAGGTTCCCTCTGGTAAACTAGCACCCAAGTACATTGGTCCGTACGTTATCACAGAGATCATTAATCCTGTTTCATTCAGATTACGATTACCTGGGTCTATGAGAATTCACAATGTATTTCATAAGTCTCTTCTCAAAAAATATGTTAATCCTGTGCTTCCTTCAGTCCTCCCTGCTCCTCTGGTCATCCAGGGGGAGCTGGAGTTTGAAGTGGACAGGATATTGGACTCTCGTCAAATTCAAAATTCCATCCAATATCTTGTCCAGTGGAAGGGATATGGTCCTGAAGAAAATACGTGGGTTGCCAGTAAGGATATACATGCCCCACGTCTCATCCGGAAGTGTCATGACCATAACCCCTCTAAACCGGGTCCTTTAAATAAGGGTCCTGAGGCCCCTCATAAGAGGAGGGGTACTGTCAGGAATGTGACTTTGCGCTCCTCGGTCCGTACTGGGCGACCGAGGAAGCGCTGAGCCTCTGGTTGTTTTTTGTTTGCAGTCCTGTCTGAATGCTGTCTTAGTTTCCCAGCCACACCTGCATTGCCTGTTACACTCTGGCAGTGCAGGGGTTACTCCTTATAGACCTGTCCAGCTGAGCTGGGTGCTGGGATCAGGGCTGATCCAATCAAGTGCTGGACCCAGTCCCTGATTCCAGATAAAAAAGCAGCAGGCTCTTCATTTCCCTGCTGGCTATTGAGTGTTACTCAGCTAAGCGCTTCAGCTCTCCTGGTTCTGTTACTTCTGTTGCCTGACCTATTGCTTGATCTTCCAACCTGCTTTGTCTGCTGCCTGCCCTGACCTCCTTGTCTGTCTCTGACTCTTTTTCTGCCTTACGTTTTTGTACCTCGCTGACCGCCGTTGCTGACTCGGACCGTAGACTTTGCATTATTGTGTTTGTTTCATCTGTCTTGTTTTGTGTATCACCTGGTGTAGGACAGGGACTGACACCGTGGTTGTCCACGGCCGTTTAGGGCCGTTGAGGCAAGTAGGTAGGGTCAGAAGGTGGGTTCTAGTGGTTAGGGCTCACTGTCTTGTTCTGTTCCCCACCTACGTCCGGCGTAGTACGTTACCAAGCAGGGAGGCCGTGAGGGACCCTGAGAGTGTCTACCCTCATTGGATGGCTAAACCACATGACCTCAAATATTTAATAATTAACTTCCGCCTCTCAACCGCAGATGCGCTTTCAACCTAGCCAGGGAGACATCTTCGAGCAGGGAGCGTTTTGGTTAGGCAAGATTACTGATGAACCCAAAAGTCCTTTTCAGGGCTAAGATCCAGCGAAAAAGGTCATCTTTGAATCCAAAGCACATCTCAGTACTAACACATAGATGATATAACAGCATCAGCAGCAGCAGGAGTATTTATTCCAGTACCCTGTGTGTACAACTGACTTATAGTGTCCCTGGTTTAGCCCACTAAGGGCACGTAAGCGTTATACATATTGTGCCAGTTGCCCAGTAAAAGGCAAGTGATACCTATTGTGCCAGTTGCCCATTAAAAGGCAAATGATACCTATTGTGTCAGTTGCCTAGTAAAAGGCAAGTGATACCTATTGTGCCAGTTGCCTAATCTCCGCTCTGCTGCAGCTTAGCGTTCTTACAACGTAATGCGTGATACGCACGAATAACGTGACGCTCTACGGACGCACATTGGAATCATGTATGTAACGCTGCACACGAAATAAGAAGGAAATGTGTGAACATTCCTGTAAACATTCATAAAGCACTCACAAATATTTTTCCTTCGCAACTGCAGAGAGCGGCATTATACTGCAATTTTGGGGTGTTGGGTGCATCCAGGCATGCCCCCCCTGATGTCACAGTGTCACTCTGGAGGTGTTGGCATCATTTAGGGAGGTTTCATGGGGGACTATGTGACCTCCAAGTAGTCGAATTTGGATTTCCAAGTGCCGAGAATTTTTTCCCATAGGCTATAATGGGATCGAATAGTCGTTTGAATAGTCGAATATCGGTGCCTATTCGATTCGAATTCTCGAAAGTCAAATATTTCACTACTCACTCATTTCTATTTATGACATATTAGTTGTTTAGGTATTTGGGAGAGTCCCTGAACAGATGGACTATCCATTTGTACTACTATCACTCAATAATTGCATAAGTGTATGCAGTGGCGGATTAAATGTACCATGGGCCCCGGGCTGTCCACCCAACCTGGGCCCCTACCCCCCCCATGAACATATTGCCACCTGGTCCCTTGCTGTTGCCCTAGCCCCTCTAAACATATTGCCACCTGCCCCAATTGCAGCTGGTTCCACTGCCAGCCCAGCCCCCCTCCCCTAAGCCCTCAATGGTCCATGTTCCGGTCCGAGCACTCCCCATTTCCTAAGAAAAATAACTTAAATGTTAAAATGTCTCACACAGACACAGGCTGCTCCTGAACCGGAGGCGGACGCTGCTCCTCTTTGTCATGGGCGGCGCAGACTCAGTCAGCTCACGTCACGTGACTCACGTCGCCAGCTTCTTCACAACGCAGCAAGGCGTCCCGCCCACCTGGAGCAGCGTAGTAGTAATACAGTAGTAACTGCACTGTTTGGTGTCATGTGCAGTAAAGAAAGGAGGTATGTGGGTCCCGTATGTAGGATCCCGTGCTGTGCCCCCATATAGTAATAATGTCCCCATGCTGTGCCCTCCATATAGTAAAAATGCCCTTTGTCCCCATAGTAATGCCCCCTGCCATGCCCCCATAGTAATGTCCCCTGCCCTCATAAAAATGCCCCCTGTTCTCCCTCAACACAACAGAATAAAAAAATAAAATCATACTCACTAATTTGGGCAGGGAAGGGTCCTCTTTTCCCTTGTGTGCGCCTTGTGGATCAACCAGCAGGCGTGATGACGTCATCGCTCTGCGTCTTCTGGTGAGATCGCATCCACGCAGGGATGAGACTAGAATGGAGTTGTTAGAAGGAGGTCCTCCCCTGGAGTCTGTATTCTAGCTTCTTCACCATAGAGCTGGCTAGAATGGAGTTGCTAGAAGGAGTTGCCAGACATTATTACAATCAGGAGGCATTACATGAGGTATACCAGGGGAAACTACAACTCCCAGCATGGCCAGCCTGTTATTATGGGAGATCGGAGGACATCACAGGAGGAGATATAAGAGGAGAACTACAACTCCCAGCATGTCCAGCCTGTTATTATGGGAGATCAGAGGACATTACAGGAGGAGATATGAGGAGAACTACAACTCCGAGCATGGACAGCCTGTTGTTATGGGAGATCAGAGTACAATACAGTAGGAGATATAAGAGGAGAACTACAACTCCGAGCATGGACAGCCTGTTGTTATGGGAGATGAGAGGACATTACAGGAGGAGATATAAGAGGAGAACTACAACTCCCAGCATGGACAACCTGTTATTATGGGAGATCAGAGGACATTACAGTAGGAGATATAAGAGAAGGACTACAAATCCCATCATACACAGTGGAGGTTTAGTGAGCCCCGCCCCCTCATGTCACATGACAATGATCACAAGTCCTTCATCCATTAGCATCCTCTCCCGTTCTCAGCCCCGCCCCCTTATGACATCACCACAGGTCCTTCCCCATTGCTCTGCAGAAAACACGGCAGGTCCTTCTAGCAACTCCATGCTGCGTGTAACACTCTGCATACTAAAAATGTGGGCGGTGGCATGGGCCCCCCCGGAGCCCCAGGCCCCCGGCGGCCGCCCAAGCTGCCCACATTATAATCCGCCACTGAGTGTATGGTAAGCCTAAGTAAGAGAAATTGTTCAGCATTCTCCTCATCTTTATAGAGTATTAATTGTTTTCCTCTGGAGTCATAAAAATTGGCATCAGTTGAAAATGTAATTCCAGAACTCAATAATTGTTAGTAATACATGTGATGCCGCACACATTTAAGCAATATCTAATACATAAAAAAAAGCATTTTAGGCAACTAGTTACTTTTTTTTTTTTATAATACTAAGGATATGATTTAAAAATAACATAATATACAATATTATTATTAAGGTCAATGTGTCAATATTCCAAATAATGGGGCTTTAACTTTATTCAGTTGACTGGAGGCCTATTAGAATGTTCTTTCTTGGATTTTCTTTTTGCACATTTATCTGTGATCTTGGTGTATGAATAAAGTTAAAAATAAAGTCTTTAGTACTATGAATTCAAGAGTATCAAGGGTTATTCCAGGATGTCAGATATAAATTTGCTTTACTCCATTTCCTCCCAATTGTCTGAGAGGTAATTTTCAATTATACTTAAATGCTAAATTGTTACTCAGCAGGAATGTATAGCGTGGTGGTGTCTAATGTCATCATGGTTGTTGCTCACGCCCTTGTAATACTTTAAGCAGGCAACCTTTTTGTATTCGACTTAATGTTCAGGTAGCCTTCAGAAGCCATTGTGAGCTTCTCAACTAGGTCAACTGCCAACCAGCCACAGTTTTATGTCACAAAACCTTTGCTTCAAGCAAAAGAAGAATAAAATGAGGAAATGGCCTGCTGAGCAAAGGCTATCAGTCTTTTAACAAGGGAGATCTTTTTCCATTATGGGAAGAGGAGCCTGTGTAACCACAGCAACAAGAGTTACACAAAGCAGGAGAGGACGAGAGTTAGACAAATTTCTTTAGCTAGATTCAGGAAAAAAATCCTACCACTAGTGATCATGGAGTCTGAAAACAATGGCTCAATATTAGATGTACTGGCCAAAGAGAAGCAGTCTGCTTAAACTGTTAATATGTGAGGCCACACATCTACAGCTGAAGCTCTTTTAGGATGTCTTCACAATTGCACAATAAGGGTCCTTTTAGATGGCCTTAAGGAAGCAAACGTGTGCCAATCAGCGAGTCAATGTCACTGCCTTAAGAATGCACAATTAATCACGCTGCCGGGCCACATGAACGATCACTGTATTGTTTGTGCGTCCATTTAAATATATTGCTGTTGACTGCACATTCCCTGTTTACACAATATATACTATACAATATATTTAAGCGTGGCACAAAAGACGAGGATTAGGCGTTTTTCCTGCTCCTTGGCTCATCTCTGACACTTTTACACATATCGATATTGGCAGAAGGAGCGATCATCAACTTGTGTAAAAGGTCTCTAACTAGGTTAAATATGTATGACCAATGGACTGCCCTTATTCTTATAGATATGCTAGATTAACCCCTTCAGGACCGGGCTAATTTTCGTTTTTGTGTTTTTGTTTTTTCCTCCTCATGTTTAAAAGGCCATAGCGCTTGCATTTTTTCACCTACAGACCCACATGAGCCCTTATTTTATGCGCCACTAATTGCACTTTACAATGACAAACCTAATTTTTCCATAAAGTATGCTGTAAAACCAGAATGTTTGGATGGATGTAAGTAAGATTCTCACTGCTGAGACCCCTAATGATTAAGAGAATAAGCGAGGTGCGGCGTTAATCATCTCTGTCAAAGACTTATAATGGAGCTGCCCAGATGGAGATCGCTGCAAGCCAGGGAGTAAATTGCACTGCCACACACTTATCCTAGCTTGTTCTCCTAATCGTTGGGGGTCTCAGCTGTGACACGATAAAATTTTTTCTTGATGACAGGTACTCTTTAAGACCAACATCCCTTATCTCCATTCTTTCCAATTCCTTTATGTCCCAATGGCTGATTTTAGATGGGTGCTATATGGCCGCATTTTTGCTTCTCTATTATAGTTAAAATTTCCAGCCTGACTTTTGGTTAAATAACCTAAATGAAAAAAAAACAAAACATTGGAATGTATCATGCTTTCTGTTTGGGTCATTAGCCCTATGGTTGGGCCTGGACTTGGATCTCAAATATGGGCACAAAAGAGTAGCTATATTATGTGTATAGGAAGGATGGGACAGATAATCGGTCAGTTGCCAGTTGTTGAAGGTGTATGGCCACATTAGGGCCACTTTCACATAGCAATATTCCCATTTTTTGCCCAGGTTATTTATAAAAGGAACCATGGCATCTGATCAACCCTTACATTGCCATCAAAAGCGATGGGACCACTGATATAGACTCTCAATGGTAATTTGAAGTGTTATATAGAAAATATCTTCATATTCAGTAATGACAAGGGTCAAGTATTTGGATTACTGGGTTGTTAGGAGCTGTGAAGAGCTGAGGCTTTTTAGCTTCATATTCTACAGCAGGTTATTATCCTGCACACCCCACCAGTTGTTCAAGCTCTTGCACAAGACCAATTAATTTTTTACACTTGCAAGGATGAGGCTGACACAAATGTGCTCACTAACTGCATCTGTCATTATTAGGAAGAAAAACAGTCAGATGCAAACACAGAAGGAAATAAGATGCATATATTCAAACAGCTACATAAATAAATTAGTTCAGCCAGACAGATACCACACACAGACTAGTCAGCATAGGATAATGAGATTAGCTTATTAAGTGATATAGTCTGACTAATGAGACAGTTAGCCTATCTCCCCATTCATGATAAATGATGGTTTTCCAACCCTGCTTATACTTGTTACATAAATATAATGTTTATATGAATGCAGCCTATAAATTGTAAAATAATGGCAATGCATAATACAGGCAATGCACTAGAATTCCTCAGCGAATAGGATGGGAAATGCTAACAAGATATGCAGCTTACTCTTACATGATTAATCAAACTGTCCTTGCTTTAAAGACAACATTCACCTTTGTTGTCTAATTTTTTTTCATTTGCCAGCATATTGTGACAGAACTCGAAGCATATTTTCTAGAGTTTTTCCAGCATATATTTTTTTTTTTTTACAAAAAATGTTTGCTGTAAGTGAGTGTTCAAATGCATTATTTGTGCCAGGTTTCTTCACTTCGGTGTGTTTTTGGCTCCTTGGCATTTTCTTTCCAAAATGGGCATGCTTTAAATAGGCAGCAGACTGCAATAAATAAAAAAATACTAATCTAAATATTATGTGAAGGAAGTCATACTGAAGCATATATTAGGATTTTTTTTTAATTGGGGAAAATAGACATTATAATACAGTAATACCTGTGTTCTCAGATGCGATCCACCCTAAAAGGCTGTTCCAGAACCAAGCAGTAAAGAAGTGGGGAATCACTTCCTAATGATGGAAATCCCCACCCTAAATGGACATGGGCCAGGCACAGATTAAGTGGGGATGTTATGCATCCCACTTAACCATTTCTTGCTGGACCTGATGCACAGTGCGCTGTGTCCAGGGAGGAAGGGGTTAAGTGGGATGCACAGCCGGACATTCCTGGAAGCCCTCCGTGAAAGGTGTCAGAGTGACCTGAAACTTCGTGCACAGTGACGTCCTCCCTCTTCAGATGGCCAGTGCACTTGGATGCATAGGAGACACACCGGCCACCTGGGGAGGGAGAAAGTCCCTGTGCATGGAGCTCCAGGGCTCCTCTCCTTCTCCTCTGTGCACATGAATGGACTTCTGGACTGCTGGGTGTATGAAGGACTGCTGGGTGAATTGGGGATGCTGCTGCCCAGTGTATTGGGCATGATGGGATGATCCAGAGCTCCATGCACAGTGACATCCTCCCTCCCCAGGCAGCTGGTGAGTCTTCCATGCAGTCAAGCACGCCAGCCTCCTGGAAAGGGAGGATGTCATTGTGCATGGAACTCTGGGTCACCCCATCACCTTTGTGGAGGGCATCCAGGAACTGACCCTCTCTGGCTGCCACCTGCCCATTTAGAGCAGGGATTCCCATCAGTAAGATGGGAAACCCTGCTCTTGAAAACCTTGGTGTCTGAAAACGTTCAATGACAATAGTTCAGCCGTCAGTCATCTCCCCTGAGCAATGTTCAAGTACCAAACAAAACTTCAGGGGGAAATGTGGCCAAGTTTCGAGTACCAAAGTGTTCAAACACCAAGATATAACTGTATGTCCTTTTAGCTGTGCAAAAGTTTCTAAAATACCATGCGTAGCTGCCAAAACGTTTATTATTTTCTTAAGGGCACATTCATGTGTACGATATCCGCTGTAAATTTTATACTGCAGATTTTCTGCTGTCGATTTTTTTTATTTATATGTTGCAGAAAATGTGGAGCAAGTAAAGTGCATCAACTAAACCATTATGGAACCTTACCCTGACTGTGTGCTGAATTAGTGTCAACCCCAACGCACGTTACCGTATGTATGTTGTTCGCCTCTTGAGAAAGCGGATAACATGGAAAATGAGATTGTTATAACCGGTTTTACTTTTTTAATAGTAACAACCTCCATGTTCTTCATAAGACCTAAGAAAGTATATGTATATGGTAGATTGCACCAGGTATGTTAGATAATTTATGTATGTAGCCCCAGCCAATGTCTGTAAACAAATAAATCTTTGCAAAGAAATGGTATATGGAGTTATCAAGAGCGCGCATGCGCTTGAAACGCATCTTGTGGGGTCACTGCACTTAGGTGTTGTTTGTACATTCTTGCATTTGGAAAAATAAAGCGCATTTCTCTGCTCAAGTGCTGGACTACCAACTTTTTCTCCGGCATCATTGACCCACGCATCGGCTAGATGTAAGTCCGGGGCACCAAAGAACTGTTTCATCGGTAAGGTGACACTTCGTTCCTTTATGTGTATTTAATATGTTTACATGATTTTTATATATGCTAAAAGAGAACTAAATCTGTAAGTCTTGTTAATATTGAACTAGAAAACTGAAAATATCATGGGAATGCTTCAAAAACTAGAATATATAAAAAGAACATTAACATCACGCAATGCAAATGGAATTGGACACCTGCAAAGCAAATGAAATCAGAGCCATCACCACCAGATGTTTACTGACATGATAGATATACAGCAAGTTCTGCTGTAATATGTCTGAAATACTATATAACGTGTTAAAATAAGCATCCTAAATATAATAGACTTTATCTGAAGAAAGAATTGATATAAAACAGACATGCATATTCAGGGATGATCTTAAAGGGAAACCGTCAGCTCTAGATCATATTCATGGTTCTGATATCAAAGAGGTGTTGCTGAGCCACAAGATGCACACCTTCTCCCTCACTCACCGCTCACTGCCCTGTATGATTTATGTACAAAGTTTGACTTCCAGCACTGGTCCATCAGCCGTGGCCTAATTACCATGGAGGCAGACCATGCAACCGCTATAAGGCCCATGTGGGGCTTTTTGGCACTGACAGGTTACCAACAGCTTTGATAACAATTGATCCAGCAAAATCGGTAAAAACTTTTCTTTACTTTATTCCAGTAAAAACTGGACAATTCCCAACAACGTGCAACACACCTTAGTCTCTGATGACGTGTTTCGGACGCATGCGCCCCTTGCTCACAGACATAAGCCATGCCTCCTACTAAGTTTCCATACAGGTATATATACTACTTACAAAAAACGCATTATCATTGGGAGTTAATACACATGTGGCACATTACAATATACCAATAGGCTATGTTCACACAACGTTTTTTTTAGCTCCGTTTAAAATGACATCCGCTATTTTAAGGCTAAAATAACGTACGTCATTTAGCTGTCTGGCCTCCCCTTAGTGCAATGACTGGTGTTTGTACATTATTGTAGTTTGGGGTTACTAATTGGCCTTTGGGTGTGGCTTGAAAAGTCCATTGAATTAAATAGTAAAAACGGAGAAAGAACGGTGACAAAAGAAAAACTGTGTGTGAACAACTAATAAAAAACGCTCCGCTGTTTGCAAAAGACGTCCGAAAATAATGATCATGTTCATTATTTTGACGTCTGCGGTAAAAACGTCCGTTATTCAATCCATTGTATGCATTGGAAGTCCGTCTTCTTATTGACTTCAATGCATTGCCATTGCAGTCAGTTAAATCGCGGCAAAAACTGACGCTTTTTTAAATAGCAAAATCGGCCGCCTTTTCTCTATTTTTGACATTGTGTGAACATAGCCATACAATGTAAATACATATACCTTATACACATATACCTGAAGTTAGAATACCTCTCTAAATGAATCCTGTCAGCAAGAAAAATCTGCCCTCACCACAGGCAGCATGATTTAGTAACATCCTAATAAAATCTATTAAACTTAATTTTTGACATTTGCTAGAGGATAGTCATGTGCTATACTAGGGGCCATGTGTCTGCTTGGGGACTTCCCTCAGATCCAAAGCAAAACTTTTGCAGATTTTAAGCTCATTGAAGTAACTTATTTTTAGATTTGAGCCAACAAAATTACAATTGCACATAGCAGGCATAGATCTATTTTATCTACGTTTATCTAAGTCCTAAATGCCTTAAATTTGTATGAATAAATTTAGCATATTTCACTGTAGCAATCTTCAGTTTAAGATTGACTTATGACATGACAGTCATAATAAATCTTTCCGTACTGATTTTTTTTTTTTTTCACAACCCACAATGCCAAATACTCAACAGATTTAACTAATTCCTCTGTGGTGCTCTGCTGATGTGGTGCCTGGCACAGAATTTTAGGTCATGCTCCCATCCAGGCTTTGCCATGCATATTTTCTGGTAAGCCTGAACCCAGGTATGGCAGATTTTTCTGTTCTTCTTGGTCCGCTAAGCATTAGAAGTGTGTCTCAAAATACTGCTACATGTGGAGGCAAAATTCTGGCACATCAGGCATAGTAAATATTGGCCATTTTGTGTTGTGTATTTTTGTATTTTACAGATCTTATTTATGTTTGAATAATTAGCAGGATACATAATAATTATAATTTAGACATGACTTTTACAGCCAATCACTCTTCATGTATTTTCCATTTCTGGTGGTGTTTCCGTAGCTCTTCCTGTTGTGTACCCTAATCATATTACCTGCAGCTCTCTTGACCAAATTTAGAAAGGGATTTCCATGTATTAATTTGATTACTGAGAAAATGCCCCCTTCATCTATTCTAGTGAACTTTGCTTCTGTTTTCCCAGTCACCAGCTGTCTGCTAAAGTGTGTTCCTGGAGGACAGCTGAATATGCATTATCCAGAGATTGTATCTGGTTTGATTTGCCAGCAGTCAGATCCTGTTGATCTGGTTTCCATTTTAGCCCTCTGTGCTCACAGTTCAAAGAACAGTGAGGACTGCAAAGAAATTACTGCCATATTGTTCAATGGGCCACACTGAGCAATATGTAGGATTATAATTAAGAACACATTAGGGGAAACAGTTCACTGGAGATAAGCTGTTTGACTGCATGCACTTTTTGATGAGGGTTTAGTGCCAATCCTAGAATAAAAAGATTAAATGTTTGTTACCAGTCCTTTTGATCTTCTGGCAGAACATGTGGTAAAGCATATTTGAATCAAATTAAAAGCATCCTCAGATAAAAATAACCCAGCTCTCCCAGGCCTATTAGGGAAAAATGTGCATTTATCCCTTACAACCATTCATTCACCAGGTCAACTCATGGATGCATACATATAACTGGCTCTTCTGAGATAAATTAGAAATGCTTAAACAAGTAGAGAACCACTGAGGATAATAACATAATAATAGGTATAATACAAATAATATGTTTTATGCTTTAGTTAAATGTTTCAACTCTTCCTCTGTCACACACAGTATTGACTGTAATATTCCCCTACATGCACAAGGCTACTGGAAAGCTACAACCCCCACCATGTAAATACTAGGAGTTGTAGCTCCTAGTTGTAGATAACCTGTAATTCTGGAGCACAGGGTTAACAAAACTGTACAGTGTCCTAGTAGGCATTACTGACCTCAACCAAAGTTGTCATTAGTCCTGGGAAAGACAGGGCTAGCCCACAGGTGGCTGAGGGTTTCAGTGGTCCTTGCACAGGGCTTAAAGGAGCCAGGATTCTATTGCAAGTTGACCTTAGCAGTAAATAGACAGATGGTGACATGTAGGACTTACAATCAGAGAACTGAAATAGACTCTCTGGACCTCCAGGTACACACTCTGGCAACTTAGCCGGATGATGTCATGGATACCCGACGGCATCCCAGTAGACGCGTCACCGGTGGGAGAACTCATAACTGCCAGCAACTGTGCTGTAATGTATTGTTTGACTGGCAGGTCTCCCTGACAGTCAAATTAACTCTAATCATGTGTTTGTTGTGAGGATCAGGGGGCTTGTCCTATCCCGTTCTGGACCGGCCCCCGGCCCCCGGCCCCCCATATAACGTTCCCTAGTTCCTCTGAGGCTATAGACTAGTTTATTAACATGCAAGCATCTTGATATTCTTTCCTGTATTGTAACCTCTAACTTTGTCTCTGTTTCCTGACTACTCTCTTGGATCTTGTTTTTGTAATTGGCTGCCTGTTTGGTTTTACCCCGGCCTGTTTACCACCTTTTGAAAGTTTGCCTTGTCCTTGTTTGTATTTCCACTTTACTTCACATAGGGACTGTCTCTGTGGTTGTCCGCAGTCACCAAGGACTGTGAAGGCAAGATGGCAGGGTCAGTTGGTGGGACCTAATCAAGGCTTACTGTCTGTGTCAAAAAAGGACCGTGGCACTGGCATCCCTACACCTGCGCCGGTCAAATAATGTAAAAAGCAAAAAAGTGATGTACTAGTGGTACATTCGCTTTAAAGGGGTTATCCTGCAAAAATCTTTAACTTTCAAAACAACTGGTTTCAGAAAGTTTTACAGATTTGTAATTTTCTTCTATTTAAAAATATCAAGTATTCCAGTACTTAGCTGCTGTATGTCCTGCAGGAAATGGTGTTTTATTTTCAGTCTGAGCCAGTACCCTCTGCTGCCACCTCTGTCTATGTCAGGAACTGTCCAGAGCAGAGAAGGAAAGGTTTTCTGTGGGGATTTGCTACTGCTCTGGACAGTTCCTGTCTCAGACAGAGGTGTCAGCAAAGAGCACTGTGTCAGACTGAAAAGAAAACATTTCCTGTAGAACATACAGCAGCTGATAAGTACGGGAAGACTTGAGAATTTTAAATAGAAGTAAATTACAAATCTATTAACTTTCTAAAACAAGTTGATTTGAAAGAAAATTATTTTTGCTGGATAACCCCTTTAAACACCACTTACTGGTACAGACCGCGTTCTCATGCTCTGTGATTCACAGAAGCTATGGAGTGTGAATCTTCCGCAAAGATTTAAACTTTTTTTTTTGCTACAGACACCATAAAGATATGTGATGCCGGGACCGGCAAGTCTGTTATTCCACTGCATAGCATTATGCTCCGTATCTTTGGAATCAGCGAGCATGAGAATAAGGCCTTAGACTTTCTACTTTGTGAACAGTTTGCTTTAGCACTGGTGTGTGGGTGGGGGATTTACTATTGCAATCTTAGTGTATTTCTCTCCAATGTTTGTTGCATGCTAGGTACATTTAAAAGAGAAGTGTGGCAAAAATTTTTTATCAAAGTATTGTATTGCCCCCTAAAAGTTATACAAATCCCCAATATACACTTATTACGGGAAATTAACATAAAGTGCTTTTTTCTCTGCACTTACTACTGCATCAAGGCTTCACTTCCTGGATAAAATGGTGATGTCACAACCCAACTCCCACAGCTGTGGGGGCTGTGGCTGCTGGAGAGGATGATGGCAGAGGGATGCTCAGTGTCCCTCCAGTGCCCTGTGTTCCTCAGTGTCCCCCTGCCATCATCCTCTCCAGCAGCCACAGCCCCCACAGCTCTGGGAGTCGGGTCATGTATGTTGGTGATTTGTGTAACATTTGGGGGAGCAATACAAGACTTTAATAAAAAATTTCGCTGGACTTCTCCTTTAATTTTCCTGTACATTGTTTCGCAACACTTTTTTGACTGCCTTCTGTTTGGAGGTTTTTTTTTCCAAACAGTGAGGTTTTAAATTTGCATATCAGTATAAATAATTAACAAAATGAACTGGCGTCTGTCTGGTATCCTTTTTGGCAAAAAATATTGGCATTTCGGACTCTTAGCAAAATCTGAGCCAGTGACTCTATAAAGCATGTTCAAAGAAATTTATGAAGATGGTATTTCCTGTTCTGGTGTAATGTGAAAGTGCATTGAGCAATATATAAAGAGATGCAAGCCTGTTAAAGGGGTACTAAGGAAAAAATCATGACCCCTCTTGAAGACTTAGGGCTCTATCACACCAATGGATATCTGACAGATTATCTGACAGTTTTTTGCAACCAAAGCCAGGAACAGACTATAAACTGAGAACAGGTCAAAAAGGGAAGACTGAGATTTCCTCTTTTCAAATCCATTATTGGCTTTGACTGTAAAAATCTGACAGATAATCTGTCAGATATCTGTTGGTGTAATAGGGCCAACATGTCATTATCTTATCTGTCTTCTTCCCTCAGTCCTGAGCTTGCTGCTTTGTGCTGAAGACACAAAAAACTGTATAAGAGCTGTTCTCTCGTTCTTCCCCCTTCCTTCTGAGTAAGCTCATGTAAACATTCACCATAATACACAGAAAAATAGCCATTAGTTATGATCGAAATTATGTATAGTCTAGTATATGAACAATTGTAATACAAATGACGTGTACATATACCAAAAGATTTGCAGACGATTAATGATAATTTTATTGTTATCTCAGAAGATGCGATCTACGACATAGGAACAAATCACTAGCTAAACGTTCGGCTGATTGTTGTCTTTATTACATGGAACAATAATTTGCTGAATCGGCCTGATTGGGTAGATTGTGGCTCTGTGTAATAGGGCCTTTACTTGTGAACTTACCTGAGCCATCTCAGAAGAGAGGGGGGTGGAGGGGGGAGATGGAGGGAACCGCCCTTATACAGTTTTCTGTGTCTTCAGTACAAAGCAACAGTTCAGAACTGGGGAAGGAGAAAGAAAAGGTAATGACATGTATGGAATGAATTGTTAGTTAGGGGGGATGATTCAACACGTTTTTTAGCCTGAGTGGAATGCCCCTTTAATAAAGAGGACATATCTTTCACTGTGCAGTACAATTTGAAATATTCAGTAGCCTTGGGCTGGAATAAAGATTTGTCATAACTTACACCAATTTCTAGCATAAATTATTGCAAGTCCGCTGGACTGTGAGAGACCATCCCCCTTCTACTAAGCCCTATCTACTATTCTTCTGTGCTAACAGAGGCAACTCAAAAAGTCGCAACTATTGTATGCCAGAAATCTGGTGTGCCATCTTAAAGGAAACTTTGACAGGCTTTTTCCTAGGCACACTAACAGGGAGAAGCCTCGTAACCGTTGGTGAGCATGTATAGGCTACATTGCAATGAACACGCCTGACTTATTTCTCGCAGCATTGGGTGAGCACTGACTGCTGCAACATTCAAGTTCCAATTAAATACTGTACATGTGACATACTGTACAGCTACTGTACTAGCTGTACATGTGACAGACCATTGGAAGCTGTATGTCTCTTGTGATATTATACTTCCCACTGGCAAAATTCTCAAGAGGAAAGGTTCCCTTTAGTAGTCCCCCTATGTTGATTAGTATTTTGGTAACATTTTACATACTGTAGACCACAGGTGCCAAACTCAGGCCCTCCAGCTAGGGTAAAACTACAATTCCCATCATGCCTGGACAGCCAAAGTTTTAGCTTTGGCTTTCCAGGTATGATGGGAATAGTAGTTTTGCACCAGCTGGAGGGCCTGAGTTTGACACCCCTGCTGTAGACTAAGGGGGAGATTTATCAAACTGGTGTAAAGTAGAACTGGCTCAGTTGCCCCTAGCAACCAATCAGATTCCATTTTTCATTCCTCACAGACTCTTTGAAAAATGAAAGGTGAAATCTGGTTGGTTGCTAGGGGGCAACTAAGACAGTTCTACTTTACACCAGTTTGATAAATCTCCCCCTTTGTCTAGGCCTAAAGTGCTAAATATTGTGTAGAGATGATCATCTGATCTTATATTATCATCTGATTATATAATCAGATGATAATATAATAAAGCTGATAGAAGTAACAAGGTCATGTAATACATATATATGACCATATCTTTTACATACAACTATAGAATATCATTGTAATTGTTGGAATTTAAATATAAAAGATTTCTTAGCTGGCAATTGTTATTCAAAAAGCCTCATTCAAACAGTTAATATGTTCTAGTCGATATAAGCCCTCCATAGTCCTATGCCTTTGTTCCATATAAAACTCACAGAACAATATTAACATTGTTATAACCAATTATGTATTTGTATTAATTAGATACAGTAAAAAACGCCATTGAAATTTCTATGTTCAGTCCATAGTTGACAAATTTACTAATCAAATCAAAGAAAATAGGTGAGGCAGAAGGTTTTATAATTGGGGCCAAGTGAAATCTTTGGAAGCAAAGATTTCTCTGCGCAGATTGTTCTAGTGTAATGAAGCAAGCAAAATTAGAGTGTTATTCATAGCATGAACGCAGGAGATAAATCAGTGTTCATGGAAGTGTACTCATCCCAATGTGTTTCAATAGGGCTGATGGGTTAATAAAAGGAATCAGATGAATAGTGGGCAGTTGCTGGTTTCTATTAAATAATAGAACATTTTTCTAATATGCACATTCATTTTTTGTATTTGTTCATTGTAGTTTCTAGACTCATTTCATATTCATTTTTCTCTATTACCTAGGCTGAATCTCTGCAAAAAAAAATAATTTCAAGATAGAAAGGAGAGAAAGGAGTCAGGGAAGAGTAAGAAGATGTGATAGGAAGGATGGTTAGAATGAAAACTACACTAATAAGACAAACCAGGCTCAGTCATTGGGATGTTACATTTTTATTTACTCGAATAGCTAATCCTAGCAATAAGAGCAGCAGGTGTCACTGTCAGATCACCTTATATCCATATAAACCAATATTGTCACCCACCAGTGAAAATTAATAGCATGCCAACAACATCTATGTAACTAAGGGTACTATTACATGGAAAGATAATCGGCCAAATCGGCCCGATTCGGCCGATCATCGCTCCATGTAATAAATACAACAATCATCCGATGACAACGATCATCGGCTGATCGTTGATATAGGTTTAGACCTATTTTCGTCGGGCGCCGACCGCGCACCGCTACGTGTAATAGCGGTGCGCGGGCGGCCACTAACGATATATATTACCCATCCACGTTCCAGGGCTGCTGCTGCGGTCTTCTTCTCCCCGGGTCCCGCGCGCTGTAACGTCAGAGTGGCCTGTCAGCTGACAGGCCGCCCGGCCAATCACAGGCCGCGGCGGTCCCGGCCTGTGATTGGCTGAGTGGCCTGTCAGCTGACAGGCCACTCTGACGTTACAGCGCGCGGGACCCGGGGAGAAGAAGACCACAGCAGCAGCCCTGGAACGTGGATGGGTAATGTACATAGTTATGCAAGGGCTGCAAGGACATCGGTAACGATATCCTTGCAGCCCTTGTTTAACGATTATCGGGCCGTGTAATAGGCCCAGTAAATGAGCTCGTTTTCAGGTATTATCGGGCCCTGCTTGGCCCATGTAATACCACCCTTAGAGTACAAGAAAACAAGATGCCTTGTAGAATACAAGATAACTTTTATAAATGTAGGAATAGGAAGAAAAGATCTCTGAGCTGGTATTCTTATTAAAAGGAAATAGGGAGCTTTATATTATTTACATATTTTTGGTGTTTTTTTTCTCTAATTTTTCATTTTACTATCTATATTATAAATGAATCCTAAAATCATGCAGTTATCATTCTCACCACTAAGTCTAAAACTAAACTGAGACTTCCTGTTCTGTCAGTAGTGATAAGAAGGAAGTTGTTATAAAGTGATCTGTACAGTGATAGGCTATGTTGACACATTCTTTTTCCTCTCCGTTTAAAATGACGTCCGTCATTTTATGTATAAAATGATGGACGTCATCTTGTTGTTTGGCCGCATCTTGTACAATGACGGCTGTGGGTACATTATTCTAGGTCAGGTGGACTTATTGCCCTTTGGGTGTGTCTTTGTCCATTGAACTTAATTAAAAAAATGGGGAAAGGATGGGGAAAAAAGAAAAACTGTGTGTGAACAACCTAAAAAACTACATCTGCTGTTTGCAAAAGACATAATCATTATTTTGACGTCTGTGCAGACAATGTCCGTTATTTAACATTACGTGCATTGGACGTCTGTCATTCCATCACCTTTAATGCATTGCATTGAAATCTATTAAATCACGGCTATAACAGAGGACTTTTTAAATAGAAAAAGCGGACGCCATTTCTCCTTTTTTGATGTTGTGTAAACATAGCCTTACAGTTAAAGTTGGCACTAGTATAAACATAATACCAGTATAAAACAATAGCAGCTCCCTGTGGGATCACCTCTTCAAATATTTCAGAGTATGCCCAGTAATGTTTCACATTCATCTCAATAGGACAGGTCCTGTCTATTGTCATCTATGTCCATGGGCTTGCTGTAAGGCATGCTACTAAGCATTTAGTTAAAAACAGCTCAGGCAAGATGGCAGCCCCCATAACAATGTACGGAAAAAAAAATTAATAAATTACAACCAGAAAAAAGAAACTGTGTGAGCTATGCTGCTTCTGTAACTCTGAATAAAGCTCAGCACTGAAGTATAGTTTACATAGAATACTGTCCAGATGTATAATATATCACATTAAAGTATACAGACTTTTATGTTTTGTGATATATTTCTTTTTATTCTTTTCCTAATTTATTTAAGGATTGAGTTTATGTTAATATACTGTGCAATGAATGTATTATATGTCTTATAAACAGCAGATCAGTCTTATAGGCTCGCTGCTTGTTATCATCGTAAGTGTTCTTTTAAAAACAATAGGTGTCATACTGAACATTTAATTTCACAGCAAAATTTACACTGAGCTGCACTGATTAAAATGAATGTGTGCTTTAAACATAGACAATGAAGGCAAGTGCTGACCAGTTTTTGCAGGTTAGTAAAGTCTTTGACATAAATGTAGTGACAGTGACTGATATTATGAGTGTGGGATGTAAAGGTGTAGAACAGTCATGTTAAACTCTGGCCCGTGGTGCCACTATTTTGGGCCCGCCAGAAAATTCAGAGTTTGAATTACATCTGGTCTGTCATGGCTGCCATATAAGAGACTATGGGGGAGGGCTGGCTAGTATATGAGAATATCGGGAAGGACTGGATACTATATGAGACTATTGAGAAGGGCTAGCTACTATATGAGACTAATGGGGAGGGCTGGCTACTATATGAGAGACTATGGGGGAGGGCTGGCTACTATATGAAATTATGAGGAGGGCTGGCTACTATATGAGACTACTGGGGAGGGCTGGTACTATATGAGACTACTGGGGAGGGCTGGTACTATATGAGACTACTGTGGAGGGCTGGCTACTATATAAGACTACTGCGGAGGGCTGGCTACTATATAAGAGACTATGGGGGAGGGCTGGCCACTATATGAGATTATGGGGAGGGCTGGCTACTATATGAGACTACTGGGAGGGCTGGCTACTATATGAGACTACTGGGAGGGCTGGTACTATATTAGACTACTGGGGAAGGATGGCTACTATATAAGACTACTGCGGAGGGCTGGCTACTATATAAGAGACTATGGGGGAGGGCTGGCTACTATATGAGACTACTAGGGATGGATGGCTACTATAAGAGACTATGGGGGAGGGGTCGCTACTATATAAGAGACTATTGGGGAGGGCTGGCTACTATATGAGACTACTGGGGAGGGCTGGCTACTATATAAGAGACTATGGGGGAGGGCTGGCTACTATATGAGACTATTGGGGAGGGCTGGATACTATATGGGACACTTGGGGGGTGGCTACTATTTGGGCACTATTGGGAGGGCTGGCTAATATGTGAGACACTTTTGGTTGGGCTGGCTACTATTTGGGCACTATTGGGAGGGCTGGCTAATACGTGGGGCAATTTTGGTTGGGTTGGCTACTACATGGGGTAATATTGGGTGAGGGCTATTTCATGGGATGCGGTTTAATGTGTCATAGCAATTTATCATATCATTTATCATAGTACACAGCGCTGGGAGACACACACCACTGGTAGTGGCAGGAATGCCGCACGCTGCTCGGACAGTGCCAGTACTTTGGCATTCACGCTTCAATAAATATCTAGGTTGGCCCGCGACTTTGTGCAATTTTTTAATTTTGGCCCACTGTGTATTTAAGTTTGACACTCCTGGTGTAGAAGAAGAAGCCATAAAACTATGTTAACATGCATGGAAGCATATGCTAATCATGTCTATGGGCTATAATGGACAGGTCTATGCCCAATGAGAGTTATTTTGCATACATTTGGACAGAATATGTTTTTCTCATAATAGAAGTCAATGGGCAATGTGTGCAACTATTTAACATAGCGATAAGGGTTTGGAATGTACTGTACATAACTAAATACGCTAACCTTGTACCACATGTGTGGTGTGAACTGAGCTCATACTAACTAAAGTTTAGGTGATGTGGTATTGATTCAACAATTAGATCATTGTATGGTATGTACAAAAAAAATTTAGGTGACAGTAATGTGTCCAAGAAGAAAAATAAGAGGTATGTAATTGTTCAAAGTAATTCGAAGTAACATTGAGCATTGGGACTAATGTAAGTAGTCTCTGTACATGGTGAACATGGTAGAGTACCCATCAATGTGTAAACCATTGTGATAGATAACTTTAGTATTCCACAGCCAGATTATATATTCCATAACTATTCTACTCTTGGTGTAAAGTTTAAATGTTACGTTAGGTTTGATTACTATCTTATGTCAGCCATTTCAAGTTTGAGAACTGTGACTTCATAGTTTTGCTCTCTTTACATTACTTTTCTAGTTGTGCTGCTACATTCTTCTGTGGTCTCCAGGGAACCAAAAAGCTAACTACCATAGAGTTTTTTAAGGAATACTATAATGCTTTAACAAATTTATTCTTAAGTGTTTACTTGAATGGTGGCTTTTTTAGGTGCCACAGAATTTATTAGACATGAGGTGCTTGAATTTGAAAAAGTAATTCATACATTCAACTTGAAATAATGAGGATGTGATGGACTACAGTGGTTCGAGAAGAGAGGAGGTTTGTCTGCTGCCTGCATGTGACAATGCCGAAATTGTTTTTTACTGTCCATTCACTTCAACAATGTACCATTCTGTACCTCATAAGCACTTAATTTATTCCAACTCTTTGCCCTGACCTGTAATCCCCTACTCCTTACCCATCTGACCCATCTGTGTTTCATTTCCCACTCATCAGCATCCAAAGAGCTAGGCCTAGGTCCTGTTTGGAAGCATTAGAGAGTGATTGGCACCATTCCCTTTCCTGCACCACATCCTCTGCTGAATAAAATGACCATCAGATCAGAGAACAGAGCGTGCTTTGTCCTCGGCAACCGAGATCTGGAAGCACTTTCAATCATTTGCACTCTATACCCACTCAAATGCATTAATGTGATCAACATTGGGTCTGTTGTGGGCAGTTATTTCCATCGAATAACTTGCTAACATTCCAGGCATGTACTTCCCTGAAAACAAGGCTGAGACTGGGCCCTGAATATTCATTTGGAAAATTACCAAGAGCAAAAGCTTAGCTTGGCACGCCTGGTGTTGATTCTTAATAAGTGACTTCCTAGAGCTAAGGTATGGGACTAACAGCTTCAGTAAGTTGTTTGAAAAATATTTTCTTAAAATATTTTCTAGGTGTCTCCTACCGCACTGTTTCCTGTGGTGTGTGTCATATTGTAGGCTTTCATATGACAGCTTGTCAAGGCAGAGAAACACTTTTTTCTTCACCACAGCTGCTGATGTCAAACCAAACTCTTACGTATGTAGAATTAGCTCATTCTTGTTTGTGCTGATGTAACTGCTAGGCCCCACTTAAATGTGCACAAAATAAAACAAAATGCATAACATACAAAATAAAACGCAATATAACCACTCAAAATATAAAATGCATATTTATATGCAGTATAAATATTCATCACCTCATACTTAAGATGCTTCTTTGTTTGCACAGAATGACAGTCTTGTTATAAATGAGGAGCTGTATAAGTACTTAGATGTTATTAGCCAGCCTTCAAAATATATTACCTAACCTCAAGGTCTGAGACAGATGACCTGGAGTTCTTAAAGGGAACCTGTCACCCCCCGTGCCGGGGTGACAGGCTCCCGACCCCCCGTTAGAGCCCCCTATACTTACCTAATCCCGCCGGGTCCCGCTTCTGGATTCGGTCGGGTCCCGGAGATCTCAGCCGCTGCAGCCCGGCGCGCGCGCTCCTCAGATGAGTCCAACGCTCATAGAGAATGACGGAGCGCTGGACTCTCCTGTCATTCTCTATGGGTGTTGGACTCATCTCTCAGCGCGCGCGCCGGGCTGCAGCGGCTGAGATCTCCGGGACCCGACCGAATCCAGAAGCGGGACCCGGCGGGATGAGGTAAGTATAGGGGTCTCTAACGGGGGGTCGGGAGCCTGTCACCCCGGCACGGGGGGTGACAGGTTCCCTTTAAGATTGCTGGGAAACATAAATTGTAAGTGTAGCGTTGTATATTTTTATATGTAAACATTTTTTTTATTAACAAATATTGTAAATCTTTTAAAGGTTATTGACACATTTCCATTGATTTTTAAGCTGTTTATTTCCAGAATGAAAAATTGAGCAACATTTAAAGTAGTCTTTGTAATGTCTTCAAGAAGTATTAGGAGTCAGGGATGAAATCCAACATCAACTTTCTTTATTCATATCTCCACACATAGATCTGCAGCTTCTCTCCAACCCCTGAGCAAGCAACTAACTCCTACTTCTTGGTTCCTGACCAATGTGCTCTGCTCTTAAAGAGACAGGACTGCTTGCTATATATTACAGTCATAATTAATAATTCTTAACCATTTAGCTGCTACTCCAAGAAATATAAGAAAGACTTTCTGTTCTCTGCTAGGTTACACACCAGCTCAGATTGTGAATGGGGGAGGGGGAGAGAAACTGTGAAGGACAGCTCAAATAGCTGTAGATATGGAGGAAAGCAAACAAAAGGCAGCCTTTAAAAACATATTGCCTGTGTACAGCTGTAGAGAGAAAGCAAAGCTTACACTGCAAACTCTGAAGGAAAAAACTAAATACATTTTTAATACATATCTGTCAGGACAGGTCAGGGCACACAAAGAGACACACACAGACAGGTGAAGCCATGATGCTGTCTAACACCCACTGTCCCTGCCTACTTGTCTCAGGACCACCATAAATGATGGCGGACAACATGGAGCCATTTCCTGTGCTGGACAAAACACATAAGACAAAACAAAAGACAGGAGAAGTACAAAACACAATGACGTATAGTCAGCAAAAAAACGGTCAGGACCAGAAGTGTCCAAATACAGACCAAATTGCAGAGCCAAAGAGTAGTCAGATACAAGCTGAGGTCAGGTATACCAGGAGTTCAGAATAATCAAGGATAAGGAGCATGAAATATGTACAGCAAGTGTAATCCTATAGCAGCCATCAGGCATAGGAAATGACAGACTTTTAAAATTATACAAGGTCCTAGTCACAGAGGGGATTGGAGCAGAGAAACAAGAAACCAGAGAAGAGGAACAGGCTGTCAGTCACTATGTTAGGCAGAATGTAACCCTGTACATGCTGGAAAAAATCCTCCCAGAGAATGGGAATTAACTTAAATCAATGGAGCCAAAGCAGAATCAGACCATGTTCACACTAGTAAAATGAAGACATGAAAACAACTAGCAAGTTTGTCAATTTTGCCGCAATGGCTGTGGCCAGCTGCAAGAGCTTGAAACCAAGGGTTTATCAGGTAAAATCATAAAAACATCAAGGGAAACCCCTCACCATAATAAGTAAAGAGCAAGAATAAAAATGTTTTTCAAAAGGTGTTCATAGCCTTTAAATGTGTTTGCAGATTCCATGCCCTCCAAGCATCTAGTAATAAGAAATTAAAGCCTACCTATCATTAAAAAAAATAATAATAGATAAATATTAAGTTTTTTATCAGTCACACCCCAACCAATCAAGAGAAAGAGCAAAAAGAAGTACACGCTTAGCACCTGCACTGCTCTATGTCACTTGACCTACTTGACAATGCAACCTGATGTATGGGTAGTGCATATCCATCTTTAATTATTCTGCTGATCTGTTTGGATCTGAACACTCAACACTCCAACCAATAAAACTGGTAGACATGTCTCTATAACTTGTCAAATATTTTTCTGAGTGGCAAGAATGCTCACATTTTCTTTTTCCAAGCACATCTGTTTGGGGTTAAATTGACTGTTCAAACTGCATTCTAATAACACAACTGAGCCATCAGACACACATATTTAGTAGGGATTATAGAATTTCAAGTGGATTTGTCAGCAGCTGAACAGGGCTAAATATAAGCCCATGGCCGGATAGGGCTTCACATCAGGATTCTAAAAATACCTTTATTAATTTCCTTTCCAGCACCAAGATATGTCTTTTTGTTAATACACTGTGAAGAAAGGATATGCAAAAGAGCTCTAACACCTTTTGAGCAAAGAGATGTTCCTTTAAGTCAAGTCTTAGGGCCCTATTCCAACGGACGATTATCAATCAGATTATGATTAAATCGTTCGAATCTAAAAGATAATCGTTCGGTTGAAATGCAGTTAACGATTAACGACCGAACGAGAAATTGTTGATCGCTTTATAAGACATGGACCTATTTTTATCGTTGCTCGTTCGCAAAACGTTTGCAAATCGTTTGCATTGAATAAGACGTCGTTCGGTCGTTCGCAGTAGATACGAACGCAATAGCAAAGAAATAGCGAAGAAAAAACTATCGCAAATACGATCATAAGTAACGATTATCGTTCCATGGAAATGAGTGAACGTTTTCAGGTATTTCTCAATAGCGGTCGTTTGAGATCGTTAATCGTTAACGATTATGCGGTGGAATAGGGCCCTTACTCAATCTAGGAGTCTTAAAACATTAACTGGGGATTTACACTGAAAGACCAGATCCTAGACCTCAATGAATGAAATGTTTCAGTTATAAATCTTTGATCATTATATTGAGTACAATGATTCTAGTGTATATATTGAACACCATAGATATTTACGGATATAGGTTATGTTCACACAACGATAAAAAATTGAGAAACTGCGCCCGATTTTGATACTTTTTACTCCGTTTTTACTCCGTTTTTGCCGCAATTTAACTGACTGCAATAGCAATGCATTAAAGTCAAAGGGAAGACAGATGCCCAAAGCACACAATGCATTGAATAACGGACGTTTTTACCGCGAATGTCAAAATAATGAACATGATCATTATTTTCCGACGTCTTTTGCAAACAGTGGACGTTTTTTATTAGTTGTTTACACACAGGGTTTTTTTTTGTCACTGTTTTTCTCAGTTTTTACTATTAAATTCAATGGACTTTTCAATTAAGCTACACCCAAATGCCAATTAGTAACCCAAACTAGAATAATGTTCAAACACCAGTCATTGCAATCAGAGGAGGCCAAGTTGCTAAATGACGTCCGTTATTTTAGACACTGAGCTGAAAACTGAGCTGAAAAAATGTTGTGTGAACATAGCCATAGTGTACCTGGATTTTGCAAAAGCATTTGACACAGTCCCTCATGGGCGTCTGATGGGTAAGTTAACGGGGTACTCCGGCGGGGGACTTTTTCTGATCTGGCCGGGGAGGAGGTGGCTGAGGGCAACGACAACCACTCACCTCCCCGGTTCCAGCGGCGGGTCCCGTATCGCGGTGCTCCGATCCACGCTGCCCGGAAACTTCCTGGTCTCTGACACGGGCTTGTGACGTTTCAAGTCCGCTCAGCCAGTCAGTGACGGAGGCCAGAGTACTCCCTTAAGGTCTATGGGTTTGGAAAGTTTAGTCTGTAACTAGATTGAAAACTGGCTTAATAATCGTATCCAGAGGGTGGTGGTCAATGATTCCTACTTCGAATGGTCCCTGGTAATAAGTGGTGTACCCCAAGGGTCAGTACTGGGCCCCCTTCGGTTCACCTTGTTTATTAATGATATTGAGAATGAAATTAACAGCAATGTTGCTATCTTTGCAGATGACTCCAAGCTTCGTAGTACAGTCTATGGAAGATGTGCAGATGTTACAAGCTGACTTAGAAACGCTGAGTATTTGGGCATCCACTTGGCAAATGAGATTCAATGTGGATAAATGTAAAGTTATGCACCTGGGTACTAATTAGGGATGAGCGAACTTTTGAAAATGAACCTTGCTATAACGGCTGTTGAGCCATTTAGTTGCAGTTGCTATTACAATGAAAAAAGTGGAAGAAATCAAAGTGCAAAATAGTGAAAAAAAATTAGCCAAGGTGTAAGTGATTACACGGGACATAGGACACAAAGTTCCTTAGACCCAGTAGGGTGGAAAACAGACATTTGACAGTGGAACCAGCAGCAGTAATAGTACTGTATTGGACCCAGTATGGTTGAGAACAGACAATTGATGGAGGAGGAGGCAGCAGCACTTAATTGCACCAAGCCCAGTATGGTTGAAAAGAGACTATTGGAGGTGGCGGCATCACTTGATTGCACCCAGGCCAGTATGGTTGAGAACAGACTAATTGAGGAAGAGGAGGAGTAGGAGGAGGCAGTACCTGATTGTACCCAGGCCAGTATGGTTGAGAACAGGCAATTGACGGAGGAGGATGTTCAGCCTTGGGGTGGTGGCCTGGGAATCCTCGCTGATGATGTTGTTCAGAATGTCGTTGATCCCATAGTTATGCCTGCTCACAGAGTCTCATCCTCAAAAGGGATCAACAATTGCCAGGACATGTTCAAAGACACCTGTGCACTATGAGGTTTATCAAATGTGCCATACAAGGTGTATGACTCAGCTCTCCCTGCTGCACTGCAGAGACAATGTTCCTCACATTGTGGGCTACAACACTTCCCACCATTAGTTGACCTGGGGTCAGCCATTCATATATCTTCTCCCTGATGGTCCAGAGGAGCTCCTGCCCACTGTGGGGAGGATGTTGACCCAATGGGCAGTAACAGACAGGTACTGCCCTTGCCCATAATTAAAGGACCAGACATCAGCACTCCCAATGAGTCGCCAACATTTTTCTACACAACTGTGCAGTGATGGGACAGCCGATGGGATTTTTTTCTTTTTCTGGGACAGTGATGGGACTTTTTTTGGACCGTTTTTTTTTTTGTTTGTTTGTTTTAACTTTTTTGGTTGCGGCTAAACGGGGTTCTCCTATTATTTTTTGGAAGCTTTATTGTAAAGATATAAACTGAGATTTTCACTTAAAGTAGATCAGCTTGAACACTGAAGTTGCTGTTATGTGTCTTGGTTGATACTCACAGACAGCTGTCACATTCGTTTTTGATTAGGCAGCACCCAGGTATATCTGAGGAGACTAATTTAAGGTCTCACCCTAACAGGGGTGGCGTCACACATCTTGATATTTACAGAAAACCAGGATGCAAGGAATTATAGGAGTAATAATTCCTTGTATCCTGGTCTATTCTGTGATTTTATTTGTTGTTGTTATTTTAACTAGATTCATTACGAACTTTCTCAAAGTTCGGTTCGGTGACGAACCAAACTTTTTGTAAAGTTCGTAACAAATCTGGTTTGTTATGGTTCTGTTCGCTCTTTCCTAGTACTAATAACCCACATGCATCATATGTCCTAGGTGGAGTTACACTGGGAGAGTCGCTGATAGAGAAGGATCTGGGTGTAATTGTACATAATAGACTACAGAAGAGCACACAATGTCAGTCAGCGGCTTCTAAGGCCAGCAGGATATTGTTATGCATTAAAACAGGCATGGACTCACGGGACAGGGATATAATATTACCGCTTTATAAAGCCTTGGTGCGGCCCCATCTGGAGTATGCTGTACAGTTTTGGAATCCGATTCATAAAAAGGATGTTCTGGAGCTGGAGAGGGTACAAAGACGGGCAACTAAACTAATAAGGGGAATGGAGCATCTTAGCTATGAGGATAGATTAAAAGAGTTTAATCAGTTTAATCTCGAGAAGAGACGTATAAGGGGAGATATGAATGATTTGATTAAATATACAGTATAAATTGCCCCTACTAGAAATATGGGGATAAAATGTTCCAGGTAACCCCCCCCCCCCACACACACACACCCAAAAGACAAGGGGGCACTGCCTCCGCCTGGAGAAAAAAAGCTTCAATCTCCGGAGGCGACAAGCCTTCTTTACCATGAGAACTGTGAATCTGTGGAACAGTCTACCACAGGATCTGGTCACAGCAAAACCCGGCTTAGAAGAGTTCTTAGACCAAAATAACATAAATGCATATGTACTGTATAGAACCTATCCATCATCCCACCCTCTTCCCTGTATCCAACCCCTCCTTGTATATCCCCCTTCCCTGCATCCATTCCCTCCTTAGTTGAACTTGATGGAAATGTGTCTTTTTTCAACCATATTAACTATGTAACCATGTTACTATGGTACCCTCGCATACAACAATAAATAATGAGTGAGTGATGGGGTATTGCGTAAAAGGTAAAAATATTTATTTCCAATCTGCCTATAACAGTTTAATATCTATTGTCTATTGTCAGTGATATAGAACTGTCATAGGCTGACTGGAAATAAATACTTTTACCTTTTACGCAATACCCTCTCTCTCACTCATTATTTATTCATCATATTGGTAACAATAAAACATAAAAATGATCAATGTAAATGAAAATGACTATCCCATGGAGGCCTGGATTTGGAATTATACTCAAAATAAAAGTGGAAAATCAAATTACAGGCTCATCCAACTTCAGTGAAGTCTTCCCTCCACATGCCTGTTTGACCTCCCCACAACACTTGGACATGCTCCTGATGAGGCGATAGATTTTCAAAGGTATCCCCTCCCAAACCTTGTTTAAAGCATCCGCCAACTCCTGGACAGTCTGTGGTGCAATGTAGCGTTGGTGGATGGAAAGAGACATGATGTCCCAGATGTGCTCAGTTGGATTCAGGTCTGAGGAACGGGCGAGCCAGTCCATAGCATCAATGCTAACATTGTCCTGCAATAGGAGGAACCCAGTCCCACTGCACCTGCATATGGTCTCACAAGGGGTCTGAGGATCTCATCTCGGTACATAATGGCAATCAGGGTACTTCTTACTAGCACATCGAGGCCTTTGTGGCCCTCCAAAGAAATGCCTCCCCTCACCATTTCTTATCCACTACAAAACTGGTCATTCTAAAGCATATTGCAGGCAGTAGAATGTTCTCCAGGGCGTCTCCAGACTCTGTCACATCTGTCACATGTGTTCAGTGTGAACCTGCTCTTATCTGTGAAGAGCACAGGGCGCCAATGTTGAATTTGCCAATCTTGGTGTTCTCTGATAAATGGCAAACATTCTGCACAGTGTTGGGCTGCAAGCACAACACCAACTTGTGAACATGGGGCCCACAAATCACCCTCCCTTTCTGACTCTTTGACACATGGATATTAGTGGCCTTCTTTAGGTCAGTATGCAGGACTCTGGCACTGCTCCTCCTTTCCTTCCTTGCTCAGAAGAGGTGGTAGCGATACACCCGGTGTGGGTCACAGCAGATGCAGCTATCACTAACATCCGGAACCCGCCGCGGGATGGCACCTGCACCAGCTCCTGCGCCCGTTTCATCCCAGGATGTAACTTACGTCCTTGAGTGGCAATGCACTGCAAAAAAGGACGTACGTTTACATCCTCGGTTCTTAACGGGTTAAACACTTTGATGTATTTCCACATAGGAAAGGATGTATATGTGATCCATTGAAAATCATAACATTCATAGTCCATTAAAAAAAATCCTGTATACAACCTTTATACAAGAAGCTGAGGAAAAGGCTACGTTGATTAATAGAAATTGTTTCCGTACACGGTAGTTGTGCTTACATAATTTGGCATGATCTGTTAAAAAAAAAAAAAACTCAATATTCTTCCTCTAAAGCTTAGTGTGCATTCTATTAGGCCTGCCAGGTCAAATTTACAGTGTTAAAAAACCCTGCAATATGAGTTATTGGGTCTTACAACATGTGTTTTGTAGTGGGATGTTATATGTGTAAGGTATGAATTGGATTTATAACCTCTGCCACATTTTTACTGTATTATATCAAGTTTCTAAATGTAATTAATTGAAGTAGTTACTAGGCTATATGTGAAACTAGAGGAGGTAATTTCTATTTTCCTAGATAACCAATTAATACGTCACAATGATCAATGTTACTTTAAAGAGGCCATTTACATTTTCTTTTTTTAAAGAATGCAAGATACCAATTTTTTTTTTAAACAGCTCACCTCCTGTTATTGTCATTCTGGTGCTTCTCTGGTGTTCCAGTAGTCACAGCTTCCTGCTTTGCCATGGCACAAGAACGCTGCAGACAATCACATTCTACTAACACCTATAAAACAACTCAATGAGCCAAAATATTAAAGAATACAATACTCACATAAGGATGTGGACTAAAAACCTCCTTGCTAAAAGTAAAAAACTAATTAACATGGGAAGGAAACACTCCCTCATATTTTTTTTACCACCTCCCCAAAACCCACAAGGACACAGAAAATCCACAAGGGGGTTTATTTATTTTTTGAAACAAAATTTTATTAGTTTTACATCACATGGGAACAGAGTAAATGTAAGATATACAGTGGTGCCTTGGATTACAAGCATAATTCGTTCTGAGTGCGCGCTTGTAATCCAAATACACTCTTAAACCAAAGCAAATTTTCCCATAAGAAACCACTGATGATGTTCACACAACCCTTTTTCAGCTCCGTTTAGAATGACTTCTTTCATTTTGAGGCTAAAATGGATCTCATTTAGCTGTCTGGCCTTTGGGTGTGGCTTAATTGAAAAGTCTATTGAATTTAATAGTAAAAACGGATAAGGAATGGTGACAAAAAAAATGTGTGTGTAAGCAACTAAAAAAAAATAGAACAGATGAAACAAACAATGAGAAACAGCTGAACATGTGATATTATCAGTTACTGTAAAGTATAGCAATCAGCATGTGGAGTATAATGTATAGCAAGTGCATAGACAGGAAAAACAGCAGAAGTTTGTAGATACAGAATGGAGATCCCCATAATGCATTACAGTAGTACAACAGGCTAGAATAGAGAAGCAGGGCTGCTGTCAGAGGTCTGTGTGGTCACATGACGGTAAGTGGGAAGGGGTGTGTGCTCAGCATGGACCAATCAAGAAGTGAGAATCACAGAGCAGTGCAGGAGGAAAGTGACAGATACTTATCTATACAGCAGTATGAATGGCTGTGTGAGTGCAGACAGATTATGACAGCAGTGTGTATAGTTGAGTGTAAGTGAGGGCACATTATAGTAGCAGTGTTTATAGCTGAGTGTAAGTGCAGGCACATTATAGCAGGAGAGGATGGGAAACACAAGGTCTGACGGAGACTGCAGGGAGTATGAAGGAATGAGCAGGGCAGATGTGGGCACATAAATACAGCACTCTCTGTCCCGGGAAAGAGGGGTTACAGCTATGGACAGATTATCTCCACAGTCCTGTCCCCTGATGCAAGCCTCAGCCTGAAGTGGATCTGCTATGATTTAAAAGGTGAGGGAGACTTCCTGGGTCAGAGTACAGTGCTTCAGACCCCACGCTGCAGTTCATGCCTCTTCTCCACTCCCCCTCCCACCCAGTACAGGGAGCTCTTAAACCAAAGCAATGCTCTTAAACCAAGTTACAATTTTGCAACATGAGGGTCACAGTTTAGAGTGGACACCAGGAAGTGATTAGTCCATGGTTAAGAAAAGCAGTACTGATTTGAGCTTCTTTGCATTTATGACCCCCTTTAACCCGTTCATGACCAAGCCCAAAATGACCTAAATAATTTTAGCATTTTTGTTTTTTTCTCCTTGTCTTCTAAGAGCTATAGCACTCTGTTATTTTTCCATCTACAGGGCCATGTAAAGGCTTATTTTTTTTCAGGAACAGGCATCTTTCAATCTACCATAAAATGTATGACAGAACGCCAAAAGTATTATTTATGGAGTGAAGTTGTAGGGGGGGGGAAACACAATTTTTTTTTACTTTTTGGGGTTTTCCTGTGTCTACGTATGCACTTTACACTAAAACTGACAATATCTTTATTGTATATGTCAGTCTGAACACAATGATATTCATGTTTACATAGCCTTTCTAGTTATTTTTTTACAGAAACGACTTTTTTTTTTAAATAATTTTTTGTCAAATTGCCCTATTTTGACTCTCAAAAGCTTTTTATTTTTTTTCACCTATGGGACTGTATGGAATGTCATTATATATATATATATATATATATATATATATATATATATATATATATATATATGACAATATTGTTATATTGTAATAGGTCGGACAGTTACACATGCTCCGGTATATAAGGTTTAATTATTTTTACATTTTATTTGTGTAATGGGAAAGGTGGGTGATTTTAACTTATATTGGGAAGGGGCTTTGGGGTATTTTAAAAACATTTTTACTTTTTGTTTTTACATTTTTAGGCTGGGTTCACACTATGTATATTTGAG
This sequence comes from Dendropsophus ebraccatus, assembly GCF_027789765.1. Taxonomy (NCBI): domain Eukaryota; kingdom Metazoa; phylum Chordata; class Amphibia; order Anura; family Hylidae; genus Dendropsophus; species Dendropsophus ebraccatus. The sequence goes on from NC_091458.1 coordinate 84,197,038, forward strand.
GCTGTATTTGTGAGGCTGTATAGCAACCAAAACCAGGAGTGGATTGAAAACACAGAAAGGCTATGTTCACATAATGTTGTAATTGAGTGGATGGCCATCATTTAATGGCAAATATTTGCTGTTATTTTAAAACAACGGCTGTGGTATTGAAATAATGGCCGTTATTTACCGTTATATGACAGCCATCCACTCAATTTCAACATTGTGTGAACAGATCCTTTCTGTGTTTTCAATCCACTCCTGGTTTTGGTTGCTATGAGGACCTGACATGAGGACCAAATACAGCCTTAAATATACATAGTGTGAACCCAGCCTTAAAGTCCTCTGGGGGACTTTTAAATACATTCATTAGATTGCATACACTAATCTTTGCTAAGCCATAGCATAGCATTGATTAGTGTTATTTGTGATCTGCCTGTAGCAGGCTCTATGAGAAGTTCACCCATTGGACCTCATGGAGGTAAGCAGAACCCCTCTGTTGGTCAGGCTAAACAATTGGGACCTCATCAATAAGTGACAGGATTGTGGCGTTTGAGGGGTTAATGACAGGCTGCAGCCAGCCCACACCCACCTGCTATAGGGTGTGCTCAGCTACTGAGCACGCTTCATAGCTCCATAGGAGCTTATGGACATACCAGTACGCCAAGGGTCATCTGATGACAGGCGGCCAGGGTTTACCGGTACATCCTGGGTCGTCAAGGGGTTAACATAAAAGTCTACAATGGCTCACAAGTGAATGTGGTTGTTTGTTTTCGGTGTTCTGGTGACAGTTCAGGACAGTTATGCACCTCTAGGAGGCTGTCAAAAAATGTGCTATTGTCTGCATCTGTCATTGAAATGACATTACTCTCTCAATGATTGCAGAATGGAGCCTCCTAACAATCCCAAATGTTGTGGTCCCAGATGATACCTGACATATGGGCTTCAGAGAGAAAAGGTCAGTTAGAAGTGAGCCATACAGCCAGAAGCATTTATGGAAGCTGGCTACCAGTACCTGACTTCTATTATGTTTCCATTGCCTGATTACTAAAATATATTATTTTCTTGTTATAGGGGTTATGTTGTCCATTGGACTAACAATTAAAACATTTTTAGTTATACTTCTGTCCTGGCTTAATTTATATATTGATGAGGAGATAAAAACATTAAGTGTGTCATAAAGGAAATGTTTAAGTGCCAACATACCTGGCAGAATTGATACAGCAACACTTTTCATTATGTTCAGCGCTTATTATTCCATCTGTGTTTTTTGGAGAATACACAGATTGTATGCTATTGGAAATGCCTTAGCAGATTCCAGTGGTTTGTATTACTATTTTACTATCACACATATGTACTCATTATGCCCAAACAAAAATGTAACATTGGTTTTGGCACTAGATATAGAATGAAAGGCTTACCTAGGGTTCTGTCGTCTCCAAAGCCATCTAAATGCTCTGGGTCATTTGCAAGAATTTCTCAAAACATTAGCATCCATATGATCTACTTGGCAACCTTTTAAAAATTTTATTTTACTAACCCTGTGTTTGTGAAAATGGCTTATTAGATTACAGAAATTGCTTTGCTGCAAAAGAGTCTTTAGTTGCAGCTTATGTAAGTTTATTGTTAAAGTGACTCTGTAGCCACAATCTGCCCCCCCCCCCCCCAAACCACTTGTACCTACGGATAGCTGCTTTTAATCCAAGATCTGTCCTGGGGTCTGTTTGGCAGGTGATGCAGTTATTGTCCTAAAAAACAACTTTTAAACTTGCAGGCCGAACGGCCGGGGCTTAGAGTATCTGTGCCCTAAATGCACCACTCCTCTGTCCCTCCTCCCCACCTTCATCATGCTGAATGCCAATGGAACATTTTCTCCTGTCTGAACATTGCACAGATGATTAACGATCCAGCCCATGTTCAGTATTCACACAGCTGATGAATAGGAGACAATCTGCTTGGAGCATTCCTAATGATGAGGAGGGTGGGGAGGAGGGACAGAGAGGTTGTGCCAGCCTAATGCATACACAATCTAAGCCCCGGCCGTTGGGCACTGGGCTGCCAGTTTAAAAGTTGTTTTTTAGGACAATAACTGCATCACCTGCCGAACAGACCCAAGGACAGATTTTGGATCAAAAGCAGCTATCAGAAGGTACAAGCAGTTTGGGGGGTGGGGTTCAGATTGTGGGTACAGAGTCGCTTTAACTCCAAGTTTGACCACTTTGGTGCACACAACCAATAGATGGGTTCATGTAAAAGTTTTGACCAGCTGATGCACAACATACTTGTTTTGTTTAGAAGATGATGGCACTGCAAGTAATAACTACTTTTATGTTCACACAACGTAAGTTTTCGTAAAAATATGGTCGTTGTTACTATCGGCAACAACGGCCGTACTTTTTACGAAAAGCTACGCTGCTTAGCCTTCTATGGGATCCCGGCCGGAGCATATACACAGAGGGGGAGATTTATCAAACATGGTGTAAAGTGAAATTGTCTCAGTTGCCCCTAGCAACCAATCAGATTCCACCTTTCATACCTCTCAGACTCACTGGAAAATGAAAGATGGAATCTGACTGGTTGCTAGGGGCAACTGAGCCAGTTTCACTTTACACCATGTTTGATAAATCTCCCCCATAGTATATGCTCCGGCCAGGATCCCTAGCGGTGCCGCAAAGGGCTGACATGTCAGTTTTTTTGCGGCGGCTATTCAGTGAATATCGGCTGCAGAAAGCTCTGTCAGTTCACACAATGAAGCAAGCGGCTCCGCCCGCTTGCTTCATTTTGTGCTGTGGGGAGTTCTGATGCAGGCGCGCACGGATGCACCCCCATCAGAACTCTGCAGGCCGAAAGCTCATTCTGGTACTGCATTGGTACTGCATTGCTGGTAATGATCTTTTCAGAGACCAGCCGCTCTGTGACTCGGCCGGGTCACAGAACGACCGGTCTCTTAAGCCATGTGAACATGGCCTTAAAATGCAAAATCAGTGTGGCATACAATGTCATCTATGGGCTATGTTCACACACAGTATTTCTGCTCAGTATTTTAGTGATCAAATAAAAAGACAAGGGAGAGAGGTCAAAAAAGAAAATAATGAGTGGAGAAGGCAATCATTTTCTATAATAAGACATATTACACAGTTTCTTGTATTTGGGTGTACTATTCTGCTTTCTGCAATTATCTCTGAAAGGATGTTTTTTTTATTGTTTATCATCATTTTTTATATTTATAAACTTAAAATTTAAAATACACTTGTTGAAATTAATTTCTTTAGAAAAAAATGTCTTTTTTTCGGGAATATAGACTTATAGGGGGAGATTTATCATCATTATAGACCTTTTTTTTGGAGTGAAAATGTTGCAAAATTTTGCGCACCCGCATAGCTGCGCAAAATTTTGCGACATTTCACCTACTTAGACTGATCATGCCTACTTCAGCTTAAGCTGAAAGTAAGCATGATTTATCATGTGCGACTATCTAAAATAGTTGTTTAATTCATATAAATTTCCCTGAGGGGGATCACAGTTATAGTAGATTTTTATATGCAATGCTAGCACAATGTTAAAAATGTATCATGTATTGTTGTAGAAAAGGTCTGTATTTAGTGGCCATTTGTCATCAAACTAAAAATTACAATGCAAGTACAATGCATTTGTAACGTCAGGTGTCCATGGGCAAAATCCCTCCCCTCTTGGAAGCCGAAAGTCCGGGGAAAATGGCACAGCATATATGACGGCAAATACAAATCTGCAGTCTGCCAACATGTATAAAAGGGTAAGAAGCACTCTATTTTCCTCTTACCACCATGGATTCTTTTGGTGCTCCTGGGGAGGCTCTGAAAAGTACTCTTACTGCAGAATATAGACCAATACAGGGTTCACTTATTATGGGGGATTTTGGAAGGCAATCCATTCTGTTTTATTCTCTATCCATACTACTTTGGCTCTCTCCTCTCTTTCTAGGGAGACAAAGAAATACCAAAAATGACTGAGAGTAAAAAATGTATTGGCTATAACCTTAAACTGTCAGATAACTATACCAAGCAATTATGTAAGATTTGCTTAGTAAAATTAAAGCCAATGTACTATCAGGAACATCACTTTATTTATTTAATCAATAGACTGGCGATGGAGCAGTGATGCCGGTGCCGCAGTCCTTTCATTGAACTGTTCCCCCGTGCGGCTCCGGTGTATTCCCAGGCACCGACCCGGCCTGAAGCACTGGAGGTGGGTGTGCCCGCCCCCACTGTGATGAAAGCCCCTCCCCTCTTTGCCGTGGCTCCATTGATTCTAATGGAGCCGCGTCATAGAGGGGAGGGCAGAACATCACACTGAGGACAGGCATGCCTGCCTCCAGGTCTTCAGGTCGGGACAGAGCCCACGTGCAGGAACCAGTGCCGCAATTTTTTTTAAAAAGGACTGCGGCAAACGCACCCCATGCCGGCACCAGTCTATTGATTTAAAAATTTTAAAGCGATGTACCTGATAGTATATTCACTTTAAACCTTCCACCTCATCTCTATTACAGAGAATTTCAGGCTTCCATGGCTAATTTAAACCCTATGGCTACAGTTCCTTCCACTCAATCTAGTGTATCTATGTCTCCTGCTGATAAGGCTTCTCTCATGAATCAAAAGTAACGGATTTGTAATTTTTGACTCTGACAAAGTAGTCCTAGAGGAGGGGAAGTATCCCCTGATATTACTCATAAGAGGTCAGCAAAATTAGCTTTTTCCTCTGACATTTTGATTATAGCCATAAGAGAGGTCATGGATGGTTATAAATGACAAAAACAACCACTGTCAGTTTGGGATACACTGTTTGGAGGTTTAAAACCAAAGAAAAAGAAGGTCTTTTTCATACATGAGAAAATATTAGAAGATCTTATCATGACCGAGTAGAGGGAGTCAGAGAAAAGGCTAGAGTTTAAAAATAGAATATTGTTTAATGACTAAGAGACTGATATATGGACTGAAAGTAGATGTCCAAATATCGAAAGTTTCTTTCGAGAATGCCTTGAAATTGAAGGACTCAATGGACAGAAACATTTTTGAAAATCTTGGGAAGCCCCAGCAGCCATTTTAAATCCTAACATTGCTGCCACTAATGTGGCTAGGGACCTCATATGGCTGGAACTTGAGTACCATATTGAGTGGAAAAACTCCTTGGGAAAAAATTTCCTTTCATCTATCCTAGTGCTTAAACTTGCAGCTGGCTTTCTCGATGATGCTTCTGCAGAATTCATTGGAATGTCCGCAAGATCTGCTGTGCTGTCCAATGCCATAAGGAGAACATTATGGCTAAAGCACTGGCAGGGTGATGTTACCTTAAGGGTATATTCACACGGGCGGGCTCGCAGCGAGATTCTCGCTGCGAGCCCGGCAGGTCCTGTCAGTTCCCATAAACTACATACTTGCTGCGGTCTAAACGACCGCAGCGAGTATGTAATTATACCGCCCTTAACCCCTTCTGCCCCCCCAGCTCCCCCGCTGTAAGCAGCATACATTACCTGTCCTTGCTGCACGGGTCTGGCGTCCTGCTCTCCCGTCCGGCTAATTAGTGTGTTGCCCAGCCGCAGCCACTGATTGGCCGGACGGGAGAGCAGGACGCAGGACAGCAAGGACAGGTAATGTATGCTGCTAACCCGTGCAGCAAGGACAGGTAATGTATGCTGCTTACAGCGGGGGAGCCGGCAGGAGTAGAAGGGGTTAAGCGCGGTATAATTACATACTCGCTGCGGTCGTTTAGACCGCAGCAAGTATGTAGTTTATGGGAACTGACAGGACCTGCCGGGCTCGCAGCGAGAATCTCGCTGCGAGCCCGCCCGTGTGAATATACCCTAAATAAATTGTGTGTCTTTTCCATGTAAACCTTCTCTTTGGTTCAGTCCTGCAGGAAAGCCTTAATAAAACAACAGACAACAAAAAAGGTTTCCTAGAACCAAAGCAGCAAAAGGGTAAGAAACCTTTTCATCCCTTTGTGTTTAAAAGGCCATAGCGCTTGTAGTTTTTCACCTACAGACCCACATGAGACCCTTTTTTTTGCAAAACCAATTGTACTTTGCAATGCCAGATTTTATTTTTCCATAAAATATGCTGCGAGACCGGAAATAAATTATTTGCGCTGTAAAATTGGAAAACAATACACATATATATACACACACACACTACCGTTCAAAAGTTTGGGGTCACATTGAAATGTCCTTATTTTTGAAGAAAAGCACTGTACTTTTCAATGAAGATAACTTTAAACTAGTCCTAACTTTAAACAAATACACTCTATACATTGCTAATGTGGTAAATGACTATTCTAGCTGAAAATGTCTGGTTTTTGGTGCAATATCTGCATAGGTGTATAGAGGCCCATTTCCAGCAACTATCACTCCAGTGTTCTAATGGTACAATGTGTTTGCTCATTGGCCCAGAAGGCTAATTGATTATTAGAAAACCCTTGTGCAATCATGTTCACACATCTGAAAACAGTCTAGCTCGTTACAGAAGCTACAAAACTTACCTTCCTTTGAGCAGATTGAGTTTCTGGAGCATCACATTTGTGGGGTCAATTAAACGCTCAAAATGGCCAGAAAAAGAGAACTTTCATCTGAAACTCGACAGTCTATACTTGTTCTTGGAAATGAAGGCTATTCCATGCGAGAAATTGCTAAGAAATTGAAGATTTCCTACAACGGTGTGTACTACTCCCTTCAGAGGACAGCACAAACAGACTCTAACCAGAGTAGAAAAAGAAGTGGGAGGCCGCGTTGCACAACTAAGCAAGAAGATAAGCATATTAGAGTCTCTAGTTTGAGAAACAGACGCCTCACAGGTCCCCAACTGGCATCTTCATTAAATAGTACCCGCAAAACAACAGTGTCAACATCTACAGTGAAGAGGCGGCTGCGGGATTTTGGGCTTCAGGGCAGAGTGGCAAAGAAAAAGCCATATCTGAGACTGGCCAATAAAAGAAAAAGATTAAGATGGGCAAAAGAACACAGACATTGGACAGAGGAAGACTGGAAAAAAGTGTTGTGGACGGATGAATCCAAGTTTGAGGTGTTTGGATCACAAAGAAGAACGTTTGTGAGACGCAGAACAAATGAAAAGATGCTGGAAGAATGCCTGACGCCATCTGTTAAGCATGGTGGAGGTAATGTGATGGTCTGAGGTTGCTTTGGTGCTGGTAAGGTGGGAGATTTGTACAGGGTAAAAGGGATTCTGAATAAGGAAGGCTATCACTCAATTTTGCAACGCCATGCCATACCCAGTGGACAGCGCTTGATTGGAGCCAATTTCATCCTACAACAGGACAATGACCCTAAACACACCTTCAAATTGTGCAAGAACTGTTTACAGCAGAAGCAGGCAGCTGGTATTCTATCGGTAATGGAGTGGCCAGCGCAGTCACCAGATCTGAACCCCATTGAGCTGTTGTGGGAGCTGCTTGACCGTATGGTACGCCAGAAGTGCCCATCCAACCAATCCAACTTGTGGGAGCTGCTTCTAGAAGCGTGGGGGGCAATTTCTCCAGCTTACCTCAACAGATTAACAGCTAGAATGCCAAAGGTGTGCAATGCTGTAATTGCTGCAAAAGGAGGATTCTTTGACGAAAGCAAAGTTTGATGTAAAAACAATGTTATTTCAAATACAAATCATTATTTCTAACCTGTCAATAAAAGAGGGTGAAAGGTCATGGGAACACAATATATAATGCAGAAATAAAGCAAGGCAAACTCAGGCATCACTGGCATCTGCTGTAAGTTTAAATAGCCCTCTAAAACCTGCTGCAGGAAGGCTGTGCACAGTGTCCCTGCAGCGCAGATTGGCTGTTCTCAGTGTCAGTGAGACTGCCCTCCAGAACACCCCCCCCCCTCAGCTGTTTGCTGTGTGGGTGCAGCATCACTAAACTGGGTGGGCTCCAGATTCCTGCCTCATTCCAGCTGTCTCCGTCCGGGCGCTGCCACCATCGCAGGAACGTGGTTAGGTAAGTTAATGACATTCCACATCTATATTTTATTAAACATACAAGATGAAAAAAAAATAAAAATAAATCAGCCATGTAAAATAAATCTAGCCCTTTAAATATCAGTATTGGTATTTAATGGACAACATTAAGTGCACAAAAAGATCCAGCATGCCCAATGCTTCTCTCTCCTGACTCCCACTGTTAAGGGAATGTTGGGAAGCTCCTATACACATAGACTGATGGCTGGTCCAGATGAAATTGGCCACCATTTCCCTAATTTGTATTGGGTTATATTGGATCTATATGAGACTCAATTTGCAGAGTATGCATCAGATTTGAATTAGAAATAGCAGGTAAAGCAACACTTTTCTGTATGCTTTTGTTGCCGCTTAAAAATAAGACTAACGCACAGAAATGGCTCCATGAATATCTCCTGTTATTTCAATTTAATTTTTACGTTGTCAAATGCTCTATTTAAGTAACTGCCTTATTCTGCCCATTAGGAAACATTATTTTCACAGACTAAATAGCTCAGCATGCTGCACTATTTGGCACAGTTAAAAAAAAACTGAACACAATTATTTTTAACATTGCTGTAGATGGCATGACAAATGTAGAAGGAATGCGAACATTTTACCTTTTATTTCATTATGCTAATGCTATCCATTAATACTACACAGCCTTGGAATAAAAAATGGAACTTGATGGTGAAAAACAGCATACCGAAGCCTGAAGCATGCAGGAAATAGGCCCTGGGATGGAAAATGGGGCACATAAGATAAAAAAAATGTGTACAATGGTCCAGCCATCTTTAATTGTTGTTTAACCCTGTATATATTTGTGCATTAGGGTCATATGGAGCATGCTTAGGAGCTGAGTCCACTCCCTACCCGGCAGCTTCTGGATTTTACACCTGAGAACCACAGTCAGTCATTTATCCACCTAGATGTCTCTCTCCATGAGGCTTGCAGAGTCTAGGGAGTTAGAAGCCATATCCTGGTCACTTCCAGGGCCTGTTGCTCCACTTGGCAGGCAATTAAAGGGTTCCAAATGGTTGTTATGGTAGGTTATAATAGGAGATTAACACTTTAACAGTATACTGCAATGCATTTTTTAGTAACTAGTATCATTGTGTGCGGAAATATCAACTAATAAAATAAAATATTCCCCTGCATGGTGACCACTATTTAAAAAAAAAATAAAAATAGCCAAGACCATAGTTGTTGCATTTTGATCACCTTTCATCCCAGAACACAATGAAAAAAGCAATCAAAAAGTATATGGGACTGACAGGGACAGATGTATGTAGAGCTTAGCTGTTTTTTGTCAGCCCCTTAGGCTTTGAAAGAAGCTGCAAGATGCATGCTTGACCTCCATTCCACTCAAATTCAGTGTAGACAGAGGCTTTATAGGTGATACAAGCCCCTTGTGGGATTTCACCTAGTCATAGTAAAAATTATTTTTCAGGATCTTGATGTAAGTAATGGTGATCGATGCAGAAGTGTTAATTTACTGACTAGACAGGAATTATAGTATGAGCCAATACACTGTCCTGGAATTCTCATGATCACAACTGGATCTCTCTCAGTTGGGTTAGAGGTACTTATACATCAACAATCTGCAATAGTCCAAAGGCCAAAGCCTGGGGCACTTGGGCCCTGTTAGTAATTCACCCCACCCCTAAAATGTAACTTTTATTGAAGCTATTTTAAAAGCAGTGAAATCAAGGTAAAACTGGCATGCTAGGTTAATATTTCAATCACTGGATCCTAACCTCACCCTGTCCTCCCAATACCCAGGCTGCAGTACTGGGAAATTTCTCACAGCCCCTTCAACATGTTTTGTCGCTATGTGACGTCATCAGGAAGATAGGTATCAAACACCATGCCTCCGACATGCCTGCTGACATACCTACCACTGTCAATAACATCTCCATGCCTTATCCCTCATCTACCAGACTACTACCAATGGCATTTCCATGCCTCTCCATTACCTTATGTACCGCCTCCTCATCACACCACCGCCCAGGAAGCTACTGCACATACATTCAGACCTAATCCCAGGGGGTATCAAGCTACCATACTATGTGACTGCTTGGCTACCATTAGTACAATCGTACAATGCTATGTTGATAGACATACCAATACAGGCCGGTAGATACAGTCACAATACAGTCTCTGCTTATCATTTAAGAGAGCCTTCTCTCAATCTACTGTAATACAATTACTTATATGACATTTATCTGACAGTTACCACCAGATAAGTGTTATCATCAGAGTATATATATATACCTCATTATTCATAAATACAGTTTATCAGCCATTAGGTTATTGAAAAGCCTCAACAGGCACATTATTAAATGATTTGTTTCAAACTCCTCTGTCTCATATTTCTTATGTCTATTTGTTCTAATCAGATTGTAGATGCTGATGTCTGACAGCCACGGGTAGGATGGCGGCATCGGAGTGACACATAACCACAGCATCCTTTACTGAGAATTAATAATTATAGTTTGCAGGGGGGAAGGAATAAGTCCCCCACGGCCTAATGGCTTTAAAATAAAAATGGTCATAAAAAATATATGATACAACAGAAATACTGCAACAGTAATCAGAGTAATAAAAATGTAAAGAGTCTAATGGCTTGTGGAAGGCTGCAAAGAAAAATCCTTTATTTACTGGAGAAAAGAGGAGGGGGAAAAGAAGCCATGTTTTTGTAGCGCTGGATAACCCCTTTAAGCCCAGTCAGACTCTGACAGTGCAGGCAATGGATCCATCTCACCTCCTCTTTTAGGAGTTGGCGATCAATATTCCTTTTTTTTGGGGCCCAGTTTTAATTGGCGTAAGCCCCAAAATTAAAGGTGTCTCAGCTTCTATGTCGATGGTAAAGCAGCTCCTGTCTCTTCTTAAACCCCTTTTACACGGGGCTGTGCTCCTTGTTTCCTGTTCGCTGCCGTTGCTATTACATGTGGTGACAAAACACAGTAATCACTGAACTCAAGGAGAACAGCGAAAAAAATTCCAATGAAGTACTCAATCAAGAGTCTCCACTGATGCCCCCAAAAATTTAAATATGCAAAACAAGAGCCCGTGGAGCCTCAGTTACAAGTCTCAAAACACAGGATAGCCAGATATCTCTAGCCTGTTGCCAACGGGGTGCCTCCATGATGGGGAGAGCACCACACCACCCTGATAAATAACCCCTTAAGCCCCACTCGGTTGCGAGTATTGGAACATAGACAGGGAAACAACAGGGTGGCCCCTTTTGTCAATGTCTAACTCAAGGTGCGAGTATTGCGATCATGACAAGGGCTTGCAAAAGCAGGCTTCCACCCACAGACAGCCGTTTCGGGGTTTTTGCCCCTCGTCAGTGTGGGGTAGGATTCTGGCTAGTTGGGGCAATGAAAAATCAACCAACAAAACACAGTAATCACTGAACTCAAGGAGAACAGTGAAAAAAATTCCAATGAAGTACTCAATCAAGAGTCTCCACTGATGCCCCCAAAAATTTAAATATGCAAAACAAGAGCCCGTGGAGCCTCAGTTACAAGTCTCAAAACACAGGATAGCCAGATATCTCTAGCCTGTTGCCAACGGGGTGCCTCCATGATGGGGAGAGCACCACACCACCCTGATAAATAACCCCTTAAGTCCCACTCAGTTGCGAGTATTGGAACATAGACAGGGAAACAACAGGGTGGCCCCTTTTGTCAATGTCTAACTCAAGGTGTGAGTATTGCGATCATGACAAGGGCTTGCAAAGGCAGGCTTCCACCCACAGACAGCCGTTTCGGGGTTTTTGCCCCTCGTCAGTGTGGGGTAGGATTCTGGCTAGTTGGGGCAATGAAAAATCAACCAACAAAACACAGTAATCACTGAACTCAAGGAGAACAGCGAAAAAAATTCCAATGAAGTACTCAATCAAGAGTCTCCACTGATGCCCCCAAAAATTTAAATATGCAAAACAAGAGCCCGTGGAGCCTCAGTTACAAGTCTCAAAACACAGGATAGCCAGATATCTCTAGCCTGTTGCCAGGCTGACGAGGGGCAAAAACCCCGAAACGGCTGTCTGTGGGTGGAAGCCTGCCTTTGCAAGCCCTTGTCATGATCGCAATACTCGCACCTTGAGTTAGACATTGACAAAAGGGGCCACCCTGTTGTTTCCCTGTCTATGTTCCAATACTCGCAACCGAGTGGGACTTAAGGGGTTATTTATCAGGGTGGTGTGGTGCTCTCCCCATCATGGAGGCACCCCGTTGGCAACAGGCTAGAGATATCTGGCTATTCTGTGTTTTGAGACTTGTAACTGAGGCTCCACGGGCTCTTGTTTTGCATATTTAAATTTTTGGGGGCATCAGTGGAGACTCTTGATTGAGTACTTCATTGGAATTTTTTTCGCTGTTCTCCTTGAGTTCAGTGATTACTGTGTTTTGTTGGTTGATTTTTCATTGCCCCAACTAGCCAGAATCCTACCCCACACTGACGAGGGGCAAAAACCCCGAAACGGCTGTCTGTGGGTGGAAGCCTGCCTTTGCAAGCCCTTGTCATGATCGCAATACTCGCACCTTGAGTTAGACATTGACAAAAGGGGCCACCCTGTTGTTTCCCTGTCTATGTTCCAATACTCGCAACCGAGTGGGACTTAAGGGGTTATTTATCAGGGTGGTGTGGTGCTCTCCCCATCATGGAGGCACCCCGTTGGCAACAGGCTAGAGATATCTGGCTATCCTGTGTTTTGAGATTTGTAACTGAGGCTCCACGGGCTCTTGTATTACATGTGGTGGCAGCAAGCGGGTGAGTACAGGGGGCACTGTGGGGAGCTGCGGGGGGCTGTACGGGTGATTGCTAGATTGTCTGGGCAGCCCACAGCAGATAGCAGCGGTCTGCTGCCGCCACTCCTATTCCACAGAGCGTCGGCAGCAGATTGTTGCTATATTAGTTGTTTGTCTTTCGACATGTGTGAAGACAAACGACTGCAATGATCAGTCAACATTGTTCAGCTGATCGTTGTCTTCTATTACACAAGACGTTTATTGGCCGTAACGGCCGATATCAGCCAGATACGGCCAATAATCGTTTTGTGTAATAGGGCTTTACTGACACAAATCAATGGACAGGTACAATGTGCCACATATATGACATTGTTGGAGCTACAGTTCAAGAATTGTCAGAATTGTCAAACCACCAGTGTTTATGGTTTGACATACAAACTGACTGTGTGCAATCCCATACTACAACAAGAGCGTGGATTTTAGGAAGTCAGATTTTAAGAAAGTGGGGGAGTACTTACATAATGAATTAAAAGGATGGGATAAAACACTGGGAGTGAGCGCTCAGTGGGCAGCATTAAAAAATGCCATATTAAAGGGAACTAGACTATATGTACGAGAAACTAGCAAAAGTAAAAGGAAGGAGAAACCACTGTGGTTCACTAAAGATGTTAGGGCTATTGTAAAGGTAAAAAGGCCTATAGGAGATAAAAAGAGGCAGACAGAGACAGAGAGACGTATAAAATTATACAGAAGGAGGCAAAGCATATTATGAATGCTGCTGAAACCTCAAAAGAGGAAGAAATAGTAAAACCTGTTAGGAGGGGAATAAAACCTTTGATATATTAACAGGGAGAAAAAAAAAGAATAGCTGCAGCATTACTAAAATAAGCAATGGGGAGAATACATTTATTGATGGAAATAAGGTGGTCACTGACTATTTATCCTAAGGCCATCAAGAAAGGAGGACTTGCCTAAAATTAAACTCTGCATCGGCACTTTTGCTGGAGGCATCAATCAAACATTGCAGTATTTCTGTTGTATTGTATATTTTTCATGACCAATCCAATGCCATTGGGCCATGGGGGATTTACCCCCCCCCCCCCTGCAAACTTTATTATTTATTAATTCCCAGTAAAATAAGCTGTGGCTATGTGTCTCTCCGGTACCGCTATCCTACCTGTGGCTGTCAGACATCAGTGTCTACAATCTGATTAGAACAAATAGAAATCTTTTAATAATGTGCCATTGAGGCTTTTCAATAGCCCAATAGCTGATAAACTGTATTTATTAATAATGAGGTCTATATACATATTCTAATAATAACACTTATCTGGTGGTAACTGTCATATAAATGTGACATCGTATTACAGTAGATATAGAGAATGCTTTATATGATAAGCAGAGACTGAATTGTAACTGTATCTAGCAGCCTATACAAGTGTAGAACTCGCTGATGGTATGCCTATTAACATAGCATTGTACTAACGGTAGCCAAGCACAGTCACATAGTATGGTAGGTGAATGGTGGTACATAAGGTAATAGAGAGGCGTGGAGATGAGGGCTAAGCATGGAGATGTTGAAAGTGGGAGGTGTGTTGCCAGACGTGTCAAAGGCATATTGGCAGACCTCTTCTAGTGATAACAGGTGAGATTATTATCTTTACGCGTAATTAGAGGGGGTATGTGAACGGTATGCCTGGACATGTCAACAAACCCTTTTGACGCCTATCAGCTGCTGTCCCTGAGTAGCATACCAACAAACTGTGAATTGATTGGTTACTAACTGTTTAGTGTTTTGGACGTGATTAAGCCTACCAGCACATAAAAAGAAGCCCAGTAAGGGATGATGGTTTATGCCATATCTTCCTGATGATGTCGCCTAGTAAAGAAACATGTTGAAGGGACAAATATACAGCTATTAACAGCGATTAGCTAGGGTGACAAATTTCCCAGTAGTGCAGCCCGGGCATTGGAGGGACAGGATCAGGTTAGGATCCAGTGATTGAAATATTAACCTAGCATGTCAGTTTTATCTAGACTTCATTGCTTTTCATGCAGCTATGATAAAAGTAACATTTTAGTGTTGGGGTACATTACTAACAAAGGTTTAGTGCCCCAGGCTTCAGCCTGTGGGCTATTGCAGATTGTTTATAATATTAATATTTATTTGTATAGCGCCAACAGATTCCGCAGCACTTTTTAAAAAATATATAAGTACAAAACAGGTAATATTTATAATTCATTATACAATAAATAGGTAAAATAAAATAGAATATGATACAAACAGTTAGTGACCTGCTCACAAGAGCTTACAGACTAGGAGGACTGGACGTGACACAAGAGGCAGTAAGAGTAAGTGCCTTATTTTTGCCAGTGTTCCGATCACTGTACATAATCGCAAAGTGCCTATAGGTGATTGGGCGAGCCAGTCAAACGCCGTTGTCTTGTTTCAGGCAGAAAGTACAGATAGACTGGAGAGGGAGGAGGTTAGAGAAAGGAAGACTGATTAGTAGGGAGTTACAGTAGTCAAGGCGAGAATAGATCAGGGTGACAGTGAAAGTCTGAGCTGTGTCAGTGGTGAGAAATGGGCAGATTCTAGAGATGTTTTTGAGATGTAAATGACAGGAGCGTGCAAAAGCTTGAATATAGGAAGTGAAGTATAGATCAGAGTCTAGCATAACCCCCAGACATCGAGTTTGATGTACAGGAGTGATGCTATTACCACCGACAGAAAGTGAGAAGTTAGGTTTAGGATGGTTAGAGGGAGGGAATACCAGAAGTTCAGTTTTAGAGAGATTAAGTTTGAGAAAGAGAGAGGTTATAGTGTTGGAGACAGCGGATAGACAGTCACTGGTATTTTGTAGAAATGCAGGGGTGATGTCACGGGAGGAGGTATATAGCTGGGTGTCATCGGCCTAGAGATGGTATTGCAGGCCAACCCTGCTGATGGTCTTCTTATGAAGCACAGGAAGCATCAATCCTTTCTAAAATGGTACACTAGTAGACACAACACTGAACTCTAAGCCCTAAGTATTGATACCATGCAACAAGGTTTCCTGGGATTCCGAATGAATCTGTTTAATGGACACGAGAATTGATGTAAATAGTTTGTAACCTATTCCGGGGGATAATGGTTTTAAACCATTAACTATCTGTTGTTTGACACTTAGAAATAAAAATATATGTATTTTCCCGTTTTATAAGATGACTAAGCATATACAGTAAGATGCCCCCAACCCCTAACTTTTCCAGTTAAAATATAGAGTTTTGGATATACTTTCTGTATAAGACAACTCTTCCTCATCAAATAAAAATTAATAAAAAACATCAGACAGCAGCGAAATCTTAGAGGCAGTAATACTGGTAAGATACAAGGGCGAGCCAGATGGATGAAAGAGGTGTGTTTTTCTGGGCACAGCATCACTCTATCGTATCTGTTTTTACTATATCCTGGATGCCTGCAGCTTGCTTCGCCCTTCATAGGGTCGCTGCATACGTCGGGAATACGGCTGTTTTTGAGCTCTCCCCACCACATGCTGCAGATTCTCCAGTCCGGTTCTGAAGTTTTACAGCACTCACCCTATGAGACGACATCTTGACTTTTGAGAAGATTTTCCTGGGGTCTTATACACAGAAAAATACAGTTTATATAAGAAATAGAATTATACTATTGCACCACTATATTAATTATTGCTTCATATATGTTGAATAGACATCACAGTCAGCATAAATTAATTAAACACATTTCTTTGATTAGCAAAATCTACTTAAATAACATCAATATCCTTTGCATTCTCAAAGAGCTGTTTATTTAATTACATATAAAAAGCTTAAATCTGCTTTTTAAATTAAAGTAAGCTACAAAATTTTCTATTAAGGAAAATTAAGACTTTTCCAATTAAAACAAAGCACAGGTTGGCATTTCACTTTACAGATTCAGTATCCATGGGCACCAGCAGACCATAAAAATGTGGCTGCTGAAAGCTGCCTATAATTGCATGCTTAGATAGATGGGCATGCTGCTCTGAAACTGGGATTTCCAATAGTAGAAATTATAAATGCATATATCAATCAATATAATTACTATCCCCATAAACGTACATTTCATTTGGGCACAGCCAGAAAACATATTATAGCTATGAGTAGGACTGTGGGAGATGGACACAAAGCAATGTTGTGTGTTGGTGCTGTGGTATTGGCATTGAGGGGGAAATAAGCACATAAATCTACTTTTTCCATTAATAGACATACGTTAATGGCATATTGGAAACTCCATGCGTATTTGCATTTGCATTTGGTAGCTGGTCTAAAGTGGTCTAAAGACTCTCCATATGTGGTCTAAAGAGGTGTCAATGCAAGTAAAGGAGGCTATTACTACACTGAAAAACAAAACAAATCAGAGACATGTCAAAAACGTTAGGAGCGGCCAAATCAGCATCTCAGTGCATATTTAAGAAAGAAAAGGAAAGCATTGGCGAGGTCAGCAATAACAAAAAGTTTGGAAAAGCATAAAATAAAATCAAAGTAGATGATTGTCCTGGTAAGAAAAACAAAAACAAAACCTTAACAACATTTGGTCAGGAGGTAGTTATATCTACAATCTAGAGATGGCTTCATAGATGTAAAAATAGAGAGTTTATCTCAAACCCCTGGTAGCACTAAAGAACAGAACGACCAGATAAAACTTTACTAGAAAACATCTAATAAATTCCTGGAACAAGATTCTTTGCATAGATGAAAGCAAGCTTAAAGTGAATGTACCAGTTCAGGAAGTTAATTTTTTTTTCACTACCTGATCGGCTCCGGCGCAGGGATCCCTGTGGTGTGGTCCATTATTCAAAACGCTCCGCGGTTTCTGCGATTGGCAGCGGTTTCTTCATGCACACCTGTCTGCTCTATGCAATGGAGATGGGCTCAGTTTTAATAATATCTCTTCACCTCAGTGATGCACATTCAAATCTTAATTGACCGTGTCACTGAGGGTAGCAGATAACATTAAACTGGGGGCAGCGGGCCCGCCTTAGTGCATAGAGCAGATAGGTGTGCATGAAGAAACCGGCACTGATCGCAGTCAGACATGATGGAGGGAATCTTATGGCATGGGCGTGTATTGCACTCAATAGTGCTTATTGTTGATGTGACTAGGCATAGATGTGTGTATAGACCAAGAATTTCTACTTAGATTCACTTAAATGAGATATGGACAAATATTGACTGAAAACATAACACAAAAGTAGCAAAAAAGCAGTTTGAGCATGCTTAACTTTCATTTTTTTTGCTGAAGACAAAACTGAAGGCAGAAAACCGTCCAAACAGTAAAGGCCTGCATCTGGTGATTCCGGTATGTTCCAGACTTTAGGCAGACACTGACTGGGAAGTAGTTACAGCCAAACCCATATCCGTTTGTTAGCTAATTCAATTAGTTTCAACCCCCCAAAATAAAGGGTCTTCATAAAAAAATGCTGTA
Organism: Dendropsophus ebraccatus; assembly: GCF_027789765.1. NCBI lineage: Eukaryota > Metazoa > Chordata > Amphibia > Anura > Hylidae > Dendropsophus > Dendropsophus ebraccatus. Next base: position 84,215,214 of record NC_091458.1, read on the forward strand.
ATTCCAGTCACAAATTGATGGTTTTGTTTCTTATCCGCTGCAATGATGTACACAGGCTAAATGATGACAATTGTGTCACTTTTTAAACACTTCTAGATTCAGCTTCACATACAGACAGATATTTATTTACTTATACTGTGTGTATTTATATCTGTCTATCTATAATGGACCACATACATTCAAACATAATGGTCTCCTGAAACAACTGGAAGCTGAGAATCTCTCAGGGACGTTATGGGACATCTGTCATTGTAAGTGGCCCATTCTCAAAGCATAATACAAAATCTGCCTGCTAGATTTATACACACATTATCCAACAGATGAAAGAGCACACTGCATGAACAAAACCTCCTGCTGTTCATTACTTTTTTTAATGTGTCATCATTTTGATGCTGCGGCATCCTAGGGTTCCCAGAACATGCTGTCTGCCTGTAAAACATTCCATCTTGGAATTCCATGATCTGTCATAAATTCGCAAGAGGGATTTCCTCTCCATAAAGTCTGACTAACACCTTGGATGCCTCATTACGGTGTTCACACTTAAAGAATATAAAGGACTTCCTGTTCACCGTGACTCACTTCCTAATAGAGGGAGCATGAGACACAATGCACACTGCCAAAATAGATCTTGACGTAAAACTAAAGAAAAATGTTCAAGATTGTAAATGAAAGGTTCTTTTCATAAGAAGTATATTTGATTTTTTCGGGCAATGTGCCTGAGAAATATCAAAACTTGCTTGTTTAAAAGAAAAAAAAAATTGGTTTAATGCAGCTTTTCATGCTGCTCTTCAGTGCACTTCTATCTCAAATTATGTGTATAATGTATTACTAAAAGATTTTGATTCAAGCAATTCCAAGAGTAATAGCATCTTTGGATAAACTTTCAATCTTTATTCAAAGATATTCACACATATTACATTTAGTGACTTTGCAGGATCAAGAATCTCAGGAGCAGTATTAACACCGCAGTGAAGATGCATAATTAAGGGCAGGAAAGTTCCTCAAAGATATACTCAGAAAATGGATGGAGTGTCCCTGAGAGTCCCATTTAATCTCTTTTTCATGTTTATTCATTAAATGTTGCCTCTGGTTGACAATGAATGCACTGGCATATTTAAACGTAAAAACCATCCAATTTTATCACAATAATTACATATTGAATTTTGGCAGCACACATAATTTTCCCTCGTCTCTAGCTGTCCCATTGGGAATGTAGAGTTACATACTCGAATGTTTGGCAAATGTGTTATGGGATATAAAACTAGACTGTAAAGGGCAAAATAGCTGTGAACATCAGGGTTTACATATATATGGTAATTTAAATTTGTCTAAAATTACTTATAGGGGTATTTTCTGAAACCTCCAAGGACCCCCACTGATTATTAGAATAAGGACATCAGTCGCCTGTTCCCCATGTTAAAGATGGTGGCTAGAGAAGGTTGCATGGAATATCTACGCCTGTGTCGCAGATATTGAGTGGCACATATTGGGCTGATGTTACACTCTAAATTATCAGAGCCAGTGTTATAGCGGGGACAGTGAGTCTATAGTCAGATGAAAAACATTTCATTCATTTGCCCATTAACGATTTATAAAACATTGCTCCTACAACATCACAAAAACTGTGTCCTTTGCCTATTGCCTTTGACCATGTATTGGACTAATATGTGTAGTCTGTCAAACAATTAGACAATCATTTGTTTTCGAGCGTGGTTTTATAACTAAATCCTATATCATCTAGCCTCTTGTAAAACAGAGATGTCTCCACTAACAGAATCCCTCTATGCCACCCTACATCACTAAGTAGTCTATTGCTTCCAAAGAGCCATCGTCCCAAGAGAAGAGCTGTGTGTAAGGAGATGAGGAAGGTCAGGAAGGGGAATCCAACCTGAGGTTGGGATCATGCAACTTGCATGTTAACAAACGCTATTAAAGGATTTATGCAGGATTTTAAAAACATTTCAGCCTTCTTTCAAAAGCAGCACTACCCTTGTCCTCAGGTTGTGTGTGGTATTACAACTCAGCATCATTCACTTTAATGGAACTGAGCTGCAATACCACACATAATCGAATCCTGGATAACTCCTTTAAAGGGGTTATCCAGAGTTAGGAAAACATGGCCACTTTCTTCCAGAGACAACTCAAGTCTTGTCTCCAGTTCTGGTGTGGTTTGCAATTATGAAGGAACTTGTATGAGTTGGCACTTGCTGGTAAAAAAAAATAATTGTTTATTGATAATCTTGATAAAAAGTCATTACAAAGTCCATAAAAGTCCATGGAAATGCATACAGGACACAGTAGACTATGTTTCCTGTATGCATTTCAATGGACTTTTATGGACTTTTGTGATGACTTTTTATCAAGATTATCAATAAACGAAAAAATTTTTACCAGCAAGTGCTGACTCAAGTTCCTTCATTATCGTTTACTCTGGATCCAAAGGTCCATTGGTCGCGCACTACCCAGGTGAGCCGGTTACCACTCTCTGGTTTGCAATTATGCACCATTCACTTCAATGGAACTGACTTGCAAAACCCCACTTAAACTGGAGACAAGAGCGGTGCTGTCTCTGGAAGAAAGTAGCCATGTTTTTGTAGGTCTGGATAACCCCTTTAAAGCACCCAGACACCCCCAGTGCCACCCCCCATTTGTTTGGTTCCTAGAGCGCTATGCATTAAAAGGCCTCTCCTCTCAGATGTGACTGATAGCTAAAGCGGTCCCTTGATTGGGCCAGGAACTGTCTCAATGCAGAGAACTCTGGAGACCTAAGAAGAAGACCCCACCCCCAGCTATTCGCGGCAGCAGCATCTTCAACAATGTTTATCTTGGTCATGCAAGCTGCTTGACAGAGGCATATATGGATTCCTTCCCCGACCTCTATAAAGACCCAGTAGCTTTCATAGCTCAAAGTAACTGACAGATTCTCTTTATTCCTAGGACCACATAGACGATTTGAAGATATGGATGAGAACGACTGAGCTCTGACATCTACAGGAAGAAGTAAAGTTCAACAACCTATTTTTCTCTTTTTTATGATAGTTTTGAACTATAGATCATTATAGACTCAATCCTTTATTCACAAAAAGATGAAAACGCTTCTTACTGCTATTTTTTAAGAGCTTCCTATTAAAAAATATCTAAAAAGAGCCCAGATGGATATGGTAATTTCCATACCTAATTTGCATATTTGAAGTTCCTCTGTTTTTTTGCGATAAATGATAAGCCTGTCCGACTTAATTAACTATTAGCTTAATGGTTATTTAGATCAATTAGGCACTTTGTCCTTATTTAACCAAATCTTAGTCACTTCATCACATTATTACAACCGAATGTTAAATAAATGTTGGGGTCATTCACAATGACAGAGCAGAACAAGTAGGCACGTTAGTACCTTCTTTATAAATCTAGTGACAGGTATAAACATAGGCAGTTCTTATGCGTGTAAAAATGTAAAAAACTGACATAGGGAAGAGGTTTTTTTTTTCCTATTAAAACTGCAGAGAAATAATTTATAGAAACAAAATGATTTGCATCTCACTAGACTCGACAAAATCAATGCAATACTCTTATCATTCAGATTCCCTGTGGCTATTAGACTCCATGTTCAATTCACTCTCTGTGCAAGCACAAGTCATTCATGTAATAACTATATATAAAAATTGCAGTTAATGAAATTCTCTCTTTCACTCTGAAAAAAATAAACTGAAAAGCCTGAAATATTATTTCTGTAAAGCTCTATCTATCTATCTATCTATCTATCTATCTATCTATCTATCTATCTATCTATCTATCTATCTATCTATTTCTTTTTGCATTTTGCTATTGGTATAGGCTACAGCTTGGTTCCACATTTAAAGCAGGATCTTAAAGGGGGAATTCCCACCTAAGGTAGTTATGGCCTATCCAGAGTATAAAAAGGGTAGAGCATAATTAAGAGATTGTGGGGGTCCAACCACTCGCCCCCCCCCCCCCGCACCCCACCATACCATGTTCTCGAAAACAGGCACCCATAAAATTCCCTCACAGTAGAGATCCGGCCTGCGCATAAGCGCTGCAGCTCTATTCATTCTCTATGGAGCCGCCAAAGAGAGCCGAGTGCAGCGTGCTTAGTTCTATTCTGTGGGGATTCAGACCTTCACAATATCTTAGTTTTGCCCTATCCTCTGCATACACTTGATATGGTATAACTACCCCATGTGAGAATACCCCTATAATATGTGCATATTATATTGGGAAAAATAAAATAAAGTACCATTGTTAATGGCCACACTGTTTTTTCCAGTAATGTTGGAACGAGATACTGTCATTACTTTATAGGAATGCCCCTTTAAAGGGGTTATCAAGATTAGAGAACATAGTTGCTTTCTTCCAAAAACAGATGCACACCGCAGGTTGTGTTTGGTATTACATTTTGGCTCCATTCAATTCAATGAAACTGGCCTGCAAAACAACACACAAAATGAGAACAAGAATGGCGCTGTTTTGGTTAGAAAACAGCAATTTTTTTAAATTCTGCATCTATTCAAGATTATTTTATGTATTAGTGCATTAGAATACATTAGTTCCGATCACTTGAATGCATTATTTCCATCTAATTTATTATCACTCCATCTGCTGTATATTTGCTATATTGGCTTTAGCAATGCTCTAACAGTAAACTGAAGAAACCTTCCTTCCTGGTTTCTTTAATGCTAATCAATTCCTTAAGTTTCTGTTTGTTAGGTTTAAAAATATAATTTGCTGCAAAGTTTCATAAACAGGAATAAAAAAAATAGAAAATTTCAGTTAACACAATAAAAGAAAGAAATAAAAATTAAGTGAGGGACAATTCATATAGGTTAAAATAGTTTAGCAAGCCAACACAGAAGTCCCCAATATAAGGCTATGTCCATACAACTCTTTTCTGCTATGCTTCAACTGTATTTTTGGACTGACATCTTACAGTCAAAATACAGCTGTATTATGAAAATTGTGACCATAATTTGCAAAATTTTACAAAAAGACAACTGTTCAAAAATGCAGTCGTAAAATGGCAGAAAAAAAGACGTGTGAACATAGCCCAAACATGTAATCACAACCAATGTCCCATAGCCTGTACTGTTTTGGCACACCCTCTGCTTAAAACTCCTCATGCACCTGCTGCTTTGCTGTTCATCTTCTTTTGGATCCCACTAGCACTCATCTTCCGTCTCCTGGATTACGGTTGTGCGGTTTTGTGTCTGGCTTCTTCTTCATAGCAATAGATGGTTAAATTGTTTGCAATTTATTGCTTGAAATAAGTATTTCATCACTTACAAACCAGCAAGTATTCTGGCTCTTAGAGACCTGTTCGCTTTTCTTTAAGAAGCTCCTCCTACTCTGCACTCATTACTTGTATTAATTGATTTTGTTTGATTACCTGTATGAACAACAAAGGGGACAGGATGACCATATTGAAGATATGATGGATAGAGCCATGTAACATGAGATATAAAAACCTCCTTTCGTTAGTAAATGCATTGAAGATGTGTGCTGTCTGGGTTTTCCAGCAGGACAATCACCTGAAAGATACAGCCAGGGCAACTAAAAAGTGGCTTCGTATGAAGCATTTTGAGGCCTGTGGCCTAGCCAGTCTCCAGTCCTGAACCCAATAGCAAATCTTTGGAGGGAGCTGAAACTTAGTGTCCCAGTGACAGCTCCAAAACTTGAAATATCTGGAGAAGATCTGTATGGAGAAGTGGGAAAAACTAGTCAAAAACTACAGGAAAGGTCTGACCTCTGTAATTGCAAACAAAAATTTCTGTAAAAAATATTGTCTAGTTTTTCTACTGTATTAAACACTTTTGTGCAATAAAATGCTAAATAATTATTTAAAAATCAAACAATGTGATTTTTCTGGATTTTTTCATAGATTCTGTCTCTCAAAGTTGAAATGTACCCACCATAAAAATTACTCACCTCTCCATTTTTTGTAGGTGGGAAAACTTGCAAAATCTCCAGTGTATCAAATACTTATTTTCCCCACTGTGTATGGGAGAAACTGTGCATACAACCAATGCTTGGGTAACTTAGAATTTAGTAGGCGAATTTGCCGAAGTTCAGGTTCGTATGAACCTAAACTATCAGCTTCTGATTCCCGCTGTTCGGACCACCCGGAAAACTGGGCGGTCCTTACACTGTATACACCCTGTTTACGGAGGCTGCAGACAGTATTTATTTATTTTATTGAAGTTACATTACAAAGTAATAAAACTTTATTAAAGCAATATATTAGTAAAAAAAACAAACTCCAGAGTATCTCTTTAACAAAAACTACTTGACATTTGCACATTTTTAGGAATTCTTCAAGTATAAGTAAGTGAATGATTTCAGCTTTATCTTCAGTTTGTACAAGGAACTGAAATCATCAGATTTACAGTCACATGACATTTACAGGACTCCCAAATACTTTAAGAAAGTTTCTAAGCATCCTTTATTCCTCATCTCTTACAGTTAAGTGAGCTCTGGAATTCTGTTGACCACAGGAAGTAGTTGAGAGGTTTTCCAGCCCAGCCTTATGAGTTGTCTCACCACAAGAACTTCCTATTTTGGCTGAGCCCCTTTAATCAATTTAAGGTTTACGGCTGTTCATTATGATCAATATATGTGTAAGGATAGGTTGTTTATTGTTAAATATTCTTACGCACAACCTTGGCTTACATAAAAATTTCTAATGTTTGCTTTAGCTGAAGCACTAGAACTTAGTTCCCATGGAAATGATGTTCTAACTCCTCCATTACACTAGGTAAAAAGTTATTACACTAATGATACCATATCCACATAGCAGAGGAAAACTGCTTATGTGAGAAACAAAATACTCTCTCTGTTCCTTACATCTAAATAACGGATAAAGTCATATTTTTTAACAAATTCCGGATAAAGAAAAGATATGTCAGCCATTGGAGGACATCATCATTATAATTGTGAAAAATTTTAAAGGGGAAGTTGACGAAAAAATATATACAGTGGTCCCTCAACATACAATATTAATTGGTTCCAGGATGACCATTGTACAGTATGTTAAAAATATTATATGTTGAGACCAAAATTCTATGGAGTACAGGACATGTAGTGTCACACTGTACTAATAGACAGCCAACCAGTGCATGCATTTCACATAATATCAGCTGCTGTATGTCCTATAGAAAGTGGTGTTTTCATTCTAGTTGGATATGGTGCTCTCTGATGCCACCTCTTTCAGTGACAGGAACTGTCCAAAGCAGGTTTTCTATGAGGATTTGTTACTGTAGTGGACAGTTCCTGTGATGGACAGAGGCAGCAGCAGAGAGCACTATGTCAGATTGGAAATAAAACATCACTTCCTGCAGGGCATACAGCAGCTGAGAAGTACTTGAAGGATTGAGTTTTTTAATGGAAGTAATTTACACATTTGTCTAACTTTCTGACAAAAGTTTATTGGAAAACATTTTTTTTTCACCAGAGTACCCCTTTAACCCCTTCCCTCTGCAGCCTATTTTAGCCTTAATGCCAAGGACCATTTTTCAAATCTGACCTGTCTCTCTTTATGTAGTGATAACTGCAACGCTTTAAATTATCATGGGTATTCTAAGTTTTTTTGTTTTTTTTTCGGGACATATTCCTCTTTATGTTTGTTGTATACTTTGGTTGGTACACTCAGTAGTTTTTTTGTAAATAAAGAAAAACACATTTGCACAAAAAAAATGAAAAATATACATTTAATTATATTCAAAATTCTCTTGTTCTAAGGAAAATAGTCATGTCACATAAACTAATTATTACTGCAACATCTACAACATGTCTCCTTTATGTTGACGTCATTTGGTGAATGTCCTTTTACTTTTTAGGATGTTAGAGGACTTTGAAATTTTGAAACAATTTTTAAAATTTTTAGGAAAATTTCAAATTCTGATTTTATTAGGGACCAGTTCAGTTCTGAAGTGGATTTGTGGGGCCTGTCAGGTCGGTTTGTGTGTAACACCACACAGCACGCTGTATTCTCTACCTGTAACACCACACAGCACACTGTATTCTCTACGTGTAACACCCCACAGAACGCTGTATTCTCTACCTGTTACACCACACAGCACACTGTATTCTCTTCCTGTAACACCACACAGCACACTGTATTCTCTACCTGTAACACCCCACAGAACGCTGTATTCTCTACCTGTAACACCACATAGCACGCTGTACTCTCTACCTGTAACACCACACAGCACGCTGTATTCTCTACCTGTAACACCACACAGCACGCTGTACTCTCTACCTGTAACACCACACAGCACGCTGTATTCTCTACCTGTAACACCATACAGCACGCTGTATTCTCTACCTGTAACGCGGATATTGGAATAAAGTAAAGAACTTTTTGATTTTTTTTTCTTTTCATTTCCGCATACATATTATGATCAAGCATCTGTTATCTTTGCAGTTGAGCCACACAATAAGGCTCTGATCCTCTCTGCAGTTTAGCATCATTTACTTGTGTTACTGCATCATTTTTGTGAACACGCTGTACTGCAATGAAACTCCAACATGTGTGAACACAGCCCTAATTTCACTGCAAAGTTTCGCACAATCACTGAAATTGCAGCAGCTGCTTCTGGATGGTCAGAGATGGTGAATGACTCAGGGGATTGGGGGATCCAGCCAAGCCTTCTGTGACATCACACCCTGCCCCCTGACTGCATCATCATTCTGTACTTAACAAACACACACAATGTGAGACAGAGCCATGGAATCTTTGTCTCCTAAGGTGTGAGAGCAAGGGGAGCAGGAGACAATGTGGATTGGCACAGAGGCTATTTTTCTTTACTTCCTGGATTTCAATCAGCTACCAGTGTGGCAGAACCGTACAGATATGGTAATACATTATATAGACACATCTATATAACTTTTAATGTACACTTAATAGAAAACAGTTTTTTCTTATGTGGAGTTCCCCTTTAATGGATTCAAATTACTAAAACACTAGAAGACCATCTGGTGAAGAATTTTATTGATCTAAGTTCGAGGCTGCGTTCACACTACGTATATATTTCAGTCAGTATATGTATATTGCAGTCAGTATATTTCAGTCAGTATTGCAACCAAAACTAGGAGTGGATTAAAAACACAGAAAGGATCTGTTCACACAATGTTGAAATTGAGTGGATGGCCGCCATTTATTGGCAAATATTTGCTATTTTAGAACAACGGCTGTTATGTTGAAATAATGGCAGTTATTTACTGTTATATGGTGGCCATCCACTCAATTTCAACATTATGTGATCAGATCCTTTCTGTGTTTTTAATCCACTCCTGGTTTTGGTTGCAATACTGACTGAAATATCTGTAGTGTGAACGCAGCCCTAATGTGAAAAACATTTTCATAAAACCTCTAGTTTTATGAAAACTAGACTATTTCTAGCCATGTCCTTGTTCATTTTGGTGCCCATTGCTGTTTACATTTCTGGCTGTGTCCATGAGCTCTGTTGACTGATGCTAGTTGACATATTTTAATCCTTGGTTAGACTATGACTTTAAAGGGGTAAACTGGTGAAAATCTTTTCCTTTCAAATCAACTGTTTTCAGAAAGTTACATAGATTTGTAATTTACTTTTATTTCTATCTCCAGACATCCGCGCTTAGGTGCACCTGATAAAAGACAAAAAGCCGCAAAGAGTTGCCAACCTTCTTCTGCAGGTATACGTGCTTAGATGGAATAGCCTTGATGGCAAAGAAATGCCGACTTGACCCTTTTCATCTCGGTTGTGCACAAGCCATAAGGTCCCTAAATGACTTAGACTCCACTAACTGGAGCAGGAGAGACTGCAGGCAATAAGCTTAGCCAGGTGTATGTTTAGCTTTTGTGTCGTCAGGGGGGATGTTGAAGTAGTACTGTCTCCTGGTGATGGCTTCAGACAGCTACTGCTGTCTCAACTGTGGCGGTGTTTGCTCACTGTAGCTGACGGAGGAGGCAGAGGTAGATCTGAGGGACCTACTGTACTGCGTCATACTGCGTAGCTGCATCCGTTTGTTGTTCCAGACAAGAAGTAGCGTGGAGATCCTGTTTTTTTTTCAGACAGTGGTCACATAGAAGTAATGCCTTGGTTTGAACCCAAACCAATGATCTTTATAGGCACAAATGCTGCAGATGGCTGCATGGTCTTTGCTGCCACTGACATGGAAAAATTGCTAGACCGCTGATTGCAGTAAGCAGTTCTTTGGAGCCAGGCTATTGTGGCCTCTGAACTCAGAACAACCCTTCAGGTGACTGATGTCTCCAGGACTGGCTACTGCCTGCCGTGGAGATGGAACTTTGAAAAATCCAGTCAACAATCCCAGCATGGCTGGTATTTACCTGCCCACTAGGTGTAATCTTCCTCCAATAGAGTTCGGAACACCACTCCTAAAAGTCTGTGGGAGTCTTGCGAGTCTTGCTGACACTCGCGATACCCTGTAAAGGGACAGATTTTTTAGCACGCTTGGAGATATTGGTGTTTTTTTATTTTAGAGGGAGCAAAATAAATTTTAAGGTGAGGGATAGTGCCACTACTGGTGCCTCACTAGATGGGACAGGCCATGGATGCAATCTAATGGGGGGTTACTGGGAATGGAAGGGGTTGAATACTTTATTGTACAGGAATAGGAAGGGGAATATGTTTTATAAGATTTTTGTTGTGTGTTTTTACAGTACAGCAGGCACTACACTGAGCAGGAACATTGGGTTCACACACTGCGATACCAATGGGTTAACTTCACCCACAGCATCCACGGACTGGTTTGAATGAATACTGGCTTCACAGAACCCACAGACAGGATTCACTTAAGACTGGCTTTACAGCACCCACACACTAGCATACCAATGGGTTAAACACACACAGCCTGGGTTCAGTGGACACTGACCACTTCTCTCACACACTGGGATAAGTTCACCCACAGACCACAATGGACTTTCCTATCATCTTTTCTATCTCTATCTCTGTCTCTGTCTCTCTTTATCTTCCTGGCTTGCATTAAATGCCTGCTGCAATCCATCTCTCCTCTACACACAGCTGACTGCCCGCCTCCAGGAAATGGATCACACTATATACAGCTTAAGGGGGAGCTGCTGACATCACAGTGGATCTTGCAATCCCCATCTCCTGTCCAATGGCAGTACTGTAACTAAACATGTGCATCTGACATTGTGGCTGCCATGTTTAACAAATTGTGCGTAATTTACTTCACAAAATGAATAAAATTACCAGGGCAATTTGCTTCACTCATCTCTAATTTTTACCTCAAAATTACAGCTGAATTTTGGTATAATTTTACTGTGAGAATAACCTTATTGTTTTGTAAAATTTCATACATAACATTTTTTACTCTGGATTGAGTGACAACAAGTGGTTGTCCTCCAACTCTTAGTTTACTATCCTATAGCAATGAGCAAATGAAGGAAATTGTAATACGTAACATTGATTAATAATAAATAAATAATTTATTACTGACCAACAAAATTGTTACATTTAAAGGGAACTGTATATTTCTTATTTACTGCTCTGTGTCTCCTCGTAAAATCAATATCTCTTCCTACAGTTGAAGCAGATTTATTTACCTGGAGTATTCAGTAAAAAAAGAGTGTAGATATAGGCAATGCTGGTACAATGCAAGCTTTCTTTAATCAGCTCTAGGCGTTCCCTAACTTATCTATCCGTGGCTCACATTTCTATTGTTGATTACTTTGTACTATCTGCCCATGTTGAACTTCTATATAAAAAAGGTACAAACATATTTTTCGTTTTATTTGCAGCCGGTTTTCCTATCTCTTAACAGAACTGATTGGACAGATACAAAACTTGCAGGAATGAAAAAGAATCTAGTACATTACTTTATAAAGTCACTTCTGATGTAGAGAATCCTTTTCTATCTGCATCTGTGGGGACTATAAAAACAAGCTTTTGCCAAGAATGAGTATCAGCATTTTAATCTAGTGTGCACAGGGTTCGTTTTCATTCTTCAGAATGTACGGGAAACAGAACACTCTTTGTTCAGGAATTTATTGCACCTGCATTAAGTTCATTACCATCATTGTGAAGAGAAAAGTGAATTTTGCCTGTTTATCCAGTTTTTCTGTTCTGAATTTCTAATATTGTGGAATTTGTGGCATACCAGGCATCATTCATATCACTAACAAGGTTTTTGTTCAACAGTGAAAGAGAGTAGGACTTCCTCACCCAGTTTTACTATCGGTCCGTCTCCCATGTAACTGCGACTGCACCTGGCAGTTGTATGAGGAGTTCTGCAGAGCTTAATACCTTTGTAACAGGTGTCACATCTCAATTTCCCATCTTTTAAAAGGGAGTACTAGGAGCATTGTTTGAGCATTAAAATAAACATTTCTTCCAAAGGGTATTGAAGAGAAGAATACCTTTCTTATTTAGAGAAGTAAAATGCCTTTATTACATGCATTTCATTTATGGAACTGCCCTACTAACTGCCATTACTGTATGGGTTCATGAAACAGAGAGTATTCAGTATATGATTCTATGGGGATCTATTTTTGGTTCACTTGCTCTTATTGTTGTCTTGTGACAAGGGGCATAGCTAGGGGTTCAGCTAAGGGGGGTGGTGTGTGGGGGGGGGGAGTCTCAGTCGGCCCCCAACTGATTATGTCACCCATAGGAAACCACAGTAGATGACAATGCTTTCTGAATAATAAAGGGTATTTTCTACCACATTATTCATAGTGAACAGGGATTGAGAACAGTGGAAAAGACTTTCTACACTTCACATATATAACCATGTAAAAATTAAAGGGGTTATCCAGCATTGCAAAAACATAGCTGCCTTTTTCTAGAAACAGCGCCACTCTCCTCCAAAGCTTGGATGTGGTAGTGCAGCTCAGTTTCACTAAAAGAGAATGGAACCAAGTTGTAATACCACAAACAACATAGAGGAAGCTATGGTGCAGTGTTTGTTTTCTAATTAGCCATCCATCCATTCTTCTATCTCTTTATCTCATATCTATCTGTCTAATATCTATTGGGCAGCATGAGGACTACACAATAACTGATGGTCAATAACCAAATAGGCAACACCCGAAGGGTGTATCCGCAGTGCGAAGAGTAAATGTATCGTACAAATGCTGGGTAATAACAATAAATAGTCCCATGCAGTTCAAGACAACTATACTAAATAACCTATATACAGAAAAGCCAGACTACTGCCACATATTACTTTATTAATCCATAGAAACAATACAATAAAAATGTAGGAGAAATCAGTACTGATAATCAGGGTGTACAGAGTATATGAGAGCAGCCAAGTTATGCCTCCATGTAGTATTTAGACCCAATTTTAAGCCCTCATATCGTTCGCAGGGTCCCTCTATGCTCTCATATAGTAAAAAGGCCACCATCTATACCCTAACATAGTACATTATCCCTCCCTTGTTCCTCCATATAGAAGACAGACCCTCCCTGTGCACCCCCATATAGTAGTCAGGCCCCTCTGTACCTTCATATTGAAATTCAGCTTCTATGTGCACCCATATAGTAGTTAGGCCTTCTGTGCCCCAATATAGTTATTATTTCCCTCTGTTTCCATGTAGTAGTAGTAGTAGTTGGGGCCCTCTGTGCCCTCATATAGTAGTTAGACTCTTATCTGTGCATGTATCTAGTATTTAGACCTCCCTGTACAGGCAATTCCCCCCCCCCCCCCCCCCCCAAGAAAAAAAAGGTAGTATCCTCCATGTAGGTATATCCTCCAGCACCATCTCATGTAGGAAATCCCCCTGGTATGTATTCCCCATGCAGCCACCCCCTTCCCCAGCAGTAATCTCTCTGTTAATCCTCCTGGTGGGCACCCCACCACCACTGTGAGTGGACTGTACCTCCAAATTAGGTACCCCCTTTTTAGTTAGCCAGCACATCCCATACCCCAACCCCCATAGATAACATCCTTCCTAGGAGTTAGGCACACCGACCCACATAGGTCTCCTCCTCTATAACTAAGAGAAAAAAAAGCCATACTCACCTGCTGTGCGGTTGCAGTATTGTAGTCTTCTGATGTCAACTCTCCCCCTGCTCTGTGAGCGCACAAGTGACATCATTCATGTTCCACAGCTCTAAGGGAGGGAACAGCCTCTTGTGGCCACAACAGTGATTGGCAGGGTGGAGAGCCAATGCTTTCCTCGCCTTGTCAATCACCCTGCTGCATTCAACTGTGTGTTCTCCTCGCATACAAGCGCATATGGCTAAATGGTCAGACATAACTTATCAGCCTACTCACTCCTACTGATTGGGGCACAAAAGGGGATAAATTACAGTGCAGGACATTATTGCTATTTGAGGCACCATGGAAGAGTAGTTTGTGTAGGTGAGGAAGATTCTGGTAAAGTGAGGTGCCTAAGATGTTTGGTGGATTCTGTGAAGATGAATCCTCAAAGAAACATAGAATATTGTTAGCAGAAAATGCCACTTGGTCCATGTAGTCTGCCCTTATTACCTTTCTTAATATCTTAGGATAGATATATTTTATCCCATGCAGGTTTAAATTAAGTTATTGTGAATTTTCCAGCCACATCTGCTTTCAGTAATATTTTCTTGTTTTTTTCATCTTTTCCCCAACTAACCTCTTACTGTATCCTCTTGTTCTTGTGTTAGGTTTCTTATCAAAACACTTTAGTGAGGTTTCCATCATGTACCCCCTTTAGGCTACGTTCACACAGAGCAAAAGGGGTGGATTACGCGAGGAAATATTTCCGCCTGAAATCAACTGATGCTGAATTCCTAGCAGAATATAAGCAGAATGTAAGCAGAATCCCTGCGTATTCCGCTAGGAAAGTGTTCAGCTCGTAATCAGCTCTTGACAAATTCAGCGCGGAATACTCGAGGAATCTGCGCTGAATCCGCATGCATTCAGTGCTGAAATTCAGCGAGTATTTGGCGAGTAAACTAGACTATACCAGAATATATACTAGAATCCTCCTCCCCCCCTTTTTCCCCCTGACTCAGTGCGTAATTTCCGCTTGTATTCCGCGCTGAATACGCGCGTATTCCGCGCTGAAACTGAAAATCAGAGCCCCATTGGTTTGTATAGGCTTCCGCTAGCGGAAGAATGAACATGTTCATTCTTCTGGCGGAAAGCGAATTAGTTCAGTGCGGAAATTCCACTGTGTGAACTACAGAGCAGAATTTCCATTCAACACAATGGAAATTAGCTCTGCACCTATTTTAACGGCTGAAATTTCAGCGCTGATTCAGCGCAGAAATTCAGCTGCTTTTGCTCTGTGTGAACGAGCCCTTACATTAATTGCTCCGGACTATACAGATTTAGATCTTTAATTTGCCAATATGTTTTTTGCCTGACACCCTCCACTATTTTTGGACCTGTTCTAATTTATCAATATCCTTTTGTAGGTAAGGTCTCTAGGACTGGACACAATATTCTAGATGTGGTCTCACTAGAGTTTTATACTGGAAGAAATGTTCATGGCAATCTGGGATGGATGGAGGAGATTAGAGAAGAGTGTAATGCTTCACAAGTTTGGTTAACATGGAAGCCGGACTTGTTAGCGTAAAGAACTGTCTGTTGGTTGGAGCAAGGGAGTATCCATAATCCTTTGTTCCCGTGCAATCATCTGCAAACCCCATTAAGATATCAGCAACCCACCTTACCCTCTATATAAGGTGATTGGCTTCCTGGAGGCGGCCAGTCGACTGTGTATAGTGGGAAGTAGGTTTCAGCAGGCAGTTAGAGCAGGGAGAAAAATACAGAGAGATAGGGACAGAGAGGATAGGATAAGTGGGTGGATAGTGGGTGGTTTTCTGTGGGAACAGTGAAGTCATTGTCCAGTATACCAAGTAACTGGGTGACTGTTGTTCATTATACCAAGTCACTGGGTGCTGGGTGTGCATTATAGAAAGTCACAGTGAACACAGTGTCCATCTTAATACCTCACTGGGTGCTCATTATCCAATATCCACTGCTGTACTGGGAGAAAATTGATATAGTGAATGACTAGTATATACAGTAAATAGTATGTGAATGGGTTATTGGTGCAGTATCTAGGGTGACAGATACTGGCTACTCGCTGTCACTTAACTGGCAGTATCTGAAACACAGCACTTAATTGTTAGTCAGCATTTAACATATATATTATATATACCAGGGAAACTATATCAAGGTGATCTTGGGGAAAAAAAACTTTTGTGCCAAGTCGGAAATGCGTGCTCCTCTACATTAGTTAAGACTGGCGTATGAGACACCAGTCTTAATACCCCCCCCCCCATGCACACACACACACACACACACTTTACATTGAATGTAATAATAACAGGGTATGCAGCAGGCTGCTAAGTTCTTTCAAGTGGTCGCTGCAGCATTTCGAATGTTATCTCAATCTCATTGTTTTTTCTATTCATGATCATTGTTTTTATCTCTTATCAAAAGACTGCAGTCATTGCGCACTAAAATCCTGTAGTCGGAACATAGCCTAAGTGCCCTATTCCACCGGACGATTATCGTTCAGATTATTGTTAAATCGTTTAAATCTAAACAATAATCGTTTGGTTGAAATGCCGTTAACGATTAACGACCGAACGAGAAATCGTTGATCGCTTTATAAGACCTGGACCTATTTTTATCTTTGCTCATTTGCAAAACGTTCGCAAATCGTTCGCATCGAATAAGACGCCGTTCGCAGTAGATACGAACGCAATAGCGAAGAAATAGCAAAGAAAAACTATCGCAAATACGATCATAAGTAACGATTATCGTTCCATGGAAATGACTGAACGTTTTCAGGTCTTTCGCAATAGCGGTCGTTTGAGATCGTTAATCGTCAACGATTATGCGAATGATAATTGTCAGGTGGAATAGGGCCCTAAAAGGGCTATCCGGGGTTAAAAAAGGTATTACAATTAATTACAATTCAGCTCCATTCACTTTAATAAAAATGAGCTGCATAACCACACCCAAAGTGAGGACAGGATAGGTGCTGATTCTGGAAGTAAGCTGCCATGTTTTTCTAAGCATGGACAACACTTTGTTAGACACAATATTAAATAACCTTTAGTGCTTTTTTTCCAAAGCCAAAGATGGGCCTATGCTTTCAATAGATATTATTTCTGACAAAGAGGGCATTAGAGGTAGTAAATGGCAGCATTTTATATAATTTTATAGTATTTTATATAAGCCTTATTCTGTACATGTAGCACATGCTATGCTCAGATTTATTAAGCTCACATTTAATAAATATAGAAATTTGCATAATATTATTTATTTTTAATAAAAGTCATTTTATTTAGGTAAAGCAATTCCCTTGAGTCATTTCTCTGTTTCCTACAAAGAGAGGATGGTAAATTAATTTTATTCTATAATCTTTCTTTTTGATATTGTACAATAGAGAGGTTTCATAAAGTAGTTATTTAGTATTCCGAAACAATATACAGTCTTTATAATTTAAAACATTGGCTCTTCAAGCAAATGTCTTTTACCAAAACACATTAGAATCTCTAGGAGATTGAGGATGAAGAAATAATTCTAACTACAAGAATGTTTTATGTGTTTGGAAGTGAGACTGAGCTTGAACTGCCGAGCATCTTGGCAGCCATTGTTGGACCTCCCTGGTGACTAAAATACAGCAAAATCCTTTCCAAATCCTTTCGGAAATTGCAAGTTTGATCAAATAACATTCTAAAATGTAATATTGAAAGTGACACCAAATGGATTTAAACTATAAATTAAAGTTTATAAAACAGTGTAGTTAGAAAAACATGCATATGATTATTAAGACATAATACAATATCATTGGTTAATATGTTATATGCATGCACAGTTTAGAAGGACATTCAGAATTTAATAAGACATATTAATCTTAATCCCATATTGATACAGCCAACTTTGGCCTTATTGCCCAGTATTCTTCTATTATTTCTTTATTTTTTATATTATATAGCCATATGAGGGCTAGTTTTATGTAGTACAAAAAAAGTTGTACTTTTTAATGGAATTATTTTGGGGTTGATTTAACATTGATTAAATGTAAATATTTTTTGGGGGGAGGATAATGAAAATTATTATGTGAATGTCATGAATGTGCCTGTGCCAAACTCCGTGCGCCCCTTGGCTCGTTCTGCGCGCCTGAGATGGTGCTGATATTCAGTGTTTTTGTATGTTTTGCGTGTCCTGAACCTTGTCTGAACACTGCTCTATTTCCTTCTGTGTTTGTTCAGCCACACCCACTTTGCCTGAGATACTCCTGGCCACTCCAGAGTTAACTCTGATGCTGGTTAGCTAGTCTGCCAGTCAGGTTGCTCTTGCCCCAGGTGTTCTGAGGAGATCAGGGGTCTGGTCCAATCAGCTCCTGCACTGGACCTCTGGTCTCCTATATAGTGTCTGCCAGCCTGCCTCTCACTACCAGATATTGAGCTTGTCTCTGCCTGGTTCTGTTTCTGCTACTCTTGCTATATTTATTCTGACCCTTTTGCCTGTATTTGTGACCATCCCTGCTAGCTGCCTGCCCCTGACCATATTGCCTGTTTATTGACCTTGCTTTTTGGATTGTGTTTTTGTACTGCGCTGCCCGATTGTTGTGACCCGGACTGTCGACCATTCTTTATTGTGTTTTGTCTGTCTGTCTTGTCTTTGTGTCCCACCAAGCCAGTACAGGGACCGCCGCCAAGTTGTCCGCCGCCATCTTAGGGCGGATTGCGGCAAGCAGGTAGGGACAGTGGGCAAGATTCAGCGTCAGGGCTCACTGTCTTGTATTGTCCTGCTGTCCGGTTCCTGACAGTGAATTTAGCTTTTTAAATATACGTTATTCACTGTGTAGTAAAAATAGCATAATTTTATATTCTGGGTCAATACAATTACAGTGATACCAAATGTACATAGTTTTTTTTCTTATGTTTTACTAATAAAAAACACAAACAAAAAACTTAAATTGTGTTGCCACATTCCAAAAACTTTAACTAGGGATGAGCGAAGCAATTCTCACAGCGAATCCGGGGATAAATTCGCTTTACATTACGAAACAAATTGCACCCGATTCGCTTCAAAAATTTGCAAAACATGGCGGCCGCAATTGCGGCTGTCCGTGTTGGCATATAGTTATATGGTTACTCTATGGGAGAAAGGGATTATTAATAATCCCTTTCTCCCATAAAATAAGGTAAAAATCCCTATTCAGCAGCTCTGTGTAGTCCCCGCCCCTCCCCCTTTACACAGTTCCCGCCTGTTGCAGCAGACGGCACTCTGGCTGTAGACAGCGAGGAGAGAGGAGCAGGGAGAGTGAGCTCAGAGAAGAGATAGGAAAAGGATAGGAAAGAGCAGTCTAAATAGTTGAGCTGGGGATAGTACATGTCTGTGAGTGTTTTTGGAAGCTATTACTATTCACTGTGTATCTGAGAAAACAGTGTCTAAAGTGAATCCAGTTTGTGGCTGTATAAAAAAAGGTGTCTACTGTTAAAGTCATTAAATGAAGCTAACTCATTGGTGTAACAGTGTTTGGGTGCAGAAAAAGCCATTACACATAGAATACAGTATGTGGCTATATCTAAATAAAAGGTGTACTGTGAAAGAGTCAGTTTATTTATATTGTCAATATGTCTAAGCGTTTCAACAAAACCCGGCCTCCATAGGGTATGTCAGGTGTCAGCGGCAGAGGTGGCCCCAGTGGAGCGCGAAGTCGTGGAAGTGGAGGAAGGTTGAAGCTACCTGTGAGACAAAGTGGGCAGGTGAACACTAGTCAACCTGGGATTGCGGACTGGCTACTGCAAAGTTCCAGTTCCATGTCAGGCAGTACCCAAACACAGAGAGAGCAGCCAATGGAAGGGACGTCCCAGAGTAGTGTCACGACAATTCCCTGGCAAGGCCAGGATGCCCCATCTCCTATTGTGTACCGCACACAATCACACTTGCCAGGCCCGTAGGCGAAAAAGCTACTGGCGTGCCTAACACTCCCCCCCACACGCACTCTCAGCCCCAACAACGTCGGCCAGTTCACGTGAGCAGGGCCCAGGCAGTGAACCAGCACCCGAAGGCAGCGGCAGCACTCCACAACAGACTGTCAGTGAGCCTGCTCCCAAGAAACGCCCACTTACATCACTGGTGTGGCAGTTTTTCGTTGCCGGCGGCAAAGACAATGCAGCCGTGTGCCACCTTTGTGAGCATTAAGTGGGTCGTGGTTTGGGTTCAAATCCAGAGACCACTTCTATGCGACAGCACATAGAGTGACACCACCCCACTGCCTGGAAGAATCGGGACCAGCAATCCCCATCTTGACGGGAACAGCAAATGGCTGCGGCTACTACCTCGCAGCCAGTAGCAGAAAGCCAGGATTCTGCAGCCTCGCTTGCGAGTAGTAGGTTTCTCACATCGACCTCTGCCTCCTCTGTCAGCCACAGTAGGCAAACATCGCCACTAAAGAGACAGCAGTCACTGTCAGAAGCGATGACCAGGAGACAGCAATACTCTAACAACCACCCGACGGCACAGATGCTAAACGCCCACCTGGTGAAGCTCATCGCCCTGCAATCCCTTCCATTCCAACTTGTGGAGTCAAAGCCATTTAGATACAGTATGTTATGTATGTGAATGCCCCCCTTCCCCGTGTTTCCCGACCCCCGCCCGTGGACCCAGAAGTGTAGTGCATTATACATACCTGATACATGTCGACCCCCGTCCGCCGTCTTCTGACAGTGATGTAATCTTCAAGAGGCCGGCCTACCCGCTTCTGCCGGCCTTCGTGCCGGCCCCCCTCTGCCGCATCATAACTGTGCTCAGCCAATCGCAGCTGAGCAGCTGATGACGTGTGCCGCGTCATCAGCTGCTCAGCCGCGATTGGCTGAGCATAACTGTGCTCAGTGAATCGCGCCTTAGCTAAGTTATGACGCGGCAGAGGGGGGCCGGCATGAGGGCCGGCAGGTGCGGGTCGGCTGGCCTCCC
Source organism: Dendropsophus ebraccatus (assembly GCF_027789765.1). Classification (NCBI taxonomy): domain Eukaryota; kingdom Metazoa; phylum Chordata; class Amphibia; order Anura; family Hylidae; genus Dendropsophus; species Dendropsophus ebraccatus. Next base: position 84,236,130 of record NC_091458.1, read on the forward strand.
GATGATTACATCACTGACAGAAGATGGCGGACGGGGGTCGACACGAATCAGGTATGTATAATGCACAACACTTCCGGGTCCACGGGCGGGGGTCGGGGAACAAGGGGAAGGGGGCCATTCACATACATAACATACATTACAAAGTTGTATAACTTTGTAATGTGTGTTATTTTGTGAATAATTTCTTAGCGCTGCACTACCCCTTTAAGTGGATGGCCGGCAAATAATTACCCTGTTATTTAAAAAAAAAACTTTCATTGTTTTGAAATAACGGACATTATTTGCCATTAAATGGCAGCCATCCACTTAATTTCAACAGTATGTGAACATAGCCTTTCTGTGTTTTTCCATCCACCCCTGGTTTTGGTTGCAAAATACCGACCAAAATACTGACCAAAAATACTGTGTGGGAACATAGCCCAAAGACCTCCCCCCCCCACCCCCTCTGGCACCCCGGTCTGACACTTCTGTTAATTAGGAGTAAAACACTTTTTTTGTCAGTAGCGGGTTAAAGCTCTTCATATAAACATCTGCAGCATCAAATAGTTTTATGAGCAGCACTGACTTCTGGCAATTTTATAGTTTTCTATATAACATTTTTAGGTATGAAATCTGCATGGTTTGCTTTAACATCATGGTTGTATTGTGGGAAATAAATGCTTGAGAACTCTTTGTATAGAGAGCCTGGAGAACTAACAGCTGTGTGGGTGTCTACTGTGTCTTCCAGAGCTTTCCAGTAAATTACATTTTTTTCTGGGCAGTTACAAATGACGTTAAGAACTTGGAAAGACTCCGCACATAGCCGAGTGACTGCTAAGAAGTGTGTTCTCTCCGCTGAATCAGTCTACTTACAGTGATTCACATGTGCCCATTCTGTTACTTATTACATTTATACACTTATACATATCTCCTCCTGTGTGACAGAAGTTTAGACCTAGTGTGAGTTACCGTCACGATTCATCGCTCTACAATTTTACAACACAGGAATCTAATTTGCATCCAAACAGTCAGCAGTTTAGAAAAAAAAGGAACAAAAAGATTCATTGGAAAGTCATTTTAAGAAGAAGCAGATGTTTACAAATGAAATACAGCATCGTGACTAATATATGCCCCCAATACAAGTAGGAAGTCTAAGTAGAAATGAGTCACAAGAAATGCCAGGGTTTCAACTTATTACAAATGATGCAGTCGCATACAGGATTATGGAAACTGTGACATTAGGATAAACCTAGTGGAAAAGATCTATATTAGGATGGAAGCACAAGACGTATAAATATAAATAGGCTGGGTTATAGATTCTTAAGCGACGCCTCCAGTCTCCCTCAGAACTAATCCCATTTCAGGTTTTCTTTGTTTGAAATGTTTAACATATAAACAGATCAATGTTCACCCATACTTTCCCCTCATCTTAAGAGATAGAAATTATTTTATGCCAGACTGTATCATCAGTTTATAAAGTTTGCACATAAAAAATGACAAACATGTTTACGAATATTAACCCTTCATTGAAGGTTAGTGATCAAGCAATAAATAAAGTCAAGAATAAAAAATGACTGCTGATTATCAGCCCTCTACTATAAGGATCCTCCTTAACCCCTTCACGTCAGCCATCTGTATATATACGTTCCTATTGCACATGCCCCGTGCAGTAGGAATGTACATATACGATCCGGCTTTGACGGGGCTTTGTGATGAGAACGGGATCGCTGCAGGGACAGCGATCCCGCTCTCATCTGAGTGAGGCACCGGAGATAATGAGAATCAGCTGCGATCCCGCAGCTGACCCCCATTAACCCCTTAGTGACCGCCGAAACGGTCACTAATGGGATCCAAGATGGCCGCCGCGATCACTGTGAACAGACTAATGTCTGTTCACAGTGATCAAAAAAGAAAAATGAATGAAAGCCCCATGCTCTCCGCCACCGGAGGTAGCGGAGAGCATGGGGCAGTCATCGGGGACCCCCCCTGTGGGGTCCCGGTACAAGCGATCAGCGGTATATACTATATACCGCTGATCGCTTGTGCCATGTGCTCCAGGCACTTTTTATCCCCTGTCACCATGAATGATTGGTGACAGGGGATAAAAAGTGATGTCCCCCCACCCCCCAAGTCGCCCCCCACCCCCCCCTGTCACCCCCGCCCCCCAGTCACCCCCCCTTCCCCATATACTCACCGGATCCACGGAGCTCCCTCCTCTTCAGTGCCCTGGCTGGTTATGAAGTGCGCATGCGCTCCACAACCAGCCAAGCTCTGAAAATTTAAAGTGACAGAGACCAATTTGGTCTCTGTCACTGAACTATGATTACTGAGATAGAAAATATCACAGTAATCATAGTAATACAGTGAAAATTAATGTATAAAGTACAAAAAGTGACAAACATACAAAAAAATAAAACACACACTTTTTATTATAGTAATAATTACAGTTTACTCCCAAATTACCCCTAACCCCCCCCTCAGATTACCCGTAACCACCGCAGGTTGCCCGTAACCACCGCACGTTGCCCATAACCACCCCAGGTTGTCCGTAATCACGTCAGATTGCACGTAACCCCCCAGATTACCCATAACCACCGCATGTTGCCCGTAACCACCGCACGTTGCCCGTAACCACCGCACGTTGCCCGTAACCACCACACGTTGCCAGTGACCCCCTCCAGATTGTCCGTAATCACCCCAGATTGCCTGTAACCACCCCAAATTACATGTAACCACCCCAGATTAGCTATAAGCACTTCACTCTATCCGTAACAATTCTACATTGTCTGTAACCCCTCCAGGTTGCCCCTAACCACCGCAGGTTATGCCAATGCCAGATTACATGTAACCCCCCAGATTGCACGCAACCACCGCAGGTTGCCTCTGACCACCGCACCTTGCCTCTGACCACGGCACGTCGCCTCTGACCACCGCACGTCGCCTCTGACCACCGCACGTCGCCTCTGACCACCGCACGTTGCCTCTGACCACCGCACGTCGCCTATGACCACCGCACGTCGCCTATGACCACCGCACGTCGCCTCTGACCACCGCACGTCGCCTCTGACCACCGCACGTCGCCTCTGACCACCGCACGTCGCCTATGACCACCGCACCTTGCATATGAGCACCGCACCTTGCCTCTGAACACTGCACCTTGCCTCTAACCACCCCAAATTGCCAGTGACCCCCTCCAGATTGCCCGTCACCACGCCAGATTACAGGTACCCACCTCAGATTACCTATTAGCACTTCAGTTTATCCGTAACCACAGCAGGTTGCCTGTAACCACCCCAGATTGTCCGCAACCACCCCAGATTGTCCGTAACCACAGCAGGTTGCCTGTAACCATACCAGATTGTCTGTAACCACAGCAGGTTGTCCGTATTCACCCCACGTTGCCCATAACCACCCCAGGTTGCCTCTAACCACACCAGGTTGCCTCTAACCACACCAGGTTGCCTCTAACCACACCAGGTTGCCTGTAACCACACCAGGTTGCTGTAACCACAGCAGGTTGCCTGTGACCACCCCATGTTGACCGTATCCACCCCAGATTATCTGTAACCACAGCAGGTTGCCTGTGACCACCCCAGACTGCCCGTAACCACCCCAGACTGCCCGTAACCACCTCTAGATTACCCGGAACCACCCCAGATTACCCGTAACCACCCCACATTACCTGTAATCTAATTTTTTTTATTGTATTTTAGTAACTGCGCTATTCTAATAACTGTTACTAGCTGCGGTTTTGCTCCAGCAAATTGGCGCTCCTTCCCTTCTGAGCCCTGCTGTGTGCCCATACAGTGGTTTATGCCCACATATGGGGTACCGTTGTACTCAGGAGAACCTGCGTTACAGATTTTGGGGTACATTTTTTCTCCTGTTCCTTGTGAAATTTAGAAATTTCAAACTAAACCAACATATTATTGGAAAAATTCAAGTTTTTCATTTTTACTGGCCAATTTTGAATACTTTCCTCTAATACCTGTGGGGCCAAAAATGCTCATCCTACCCCAAGATGAATTCTTTGAGGGGTGTACTTTCCGAAATGGGGTGACTTTTGGGGGGATTCTATTCTGTAGACACTACAGGGGCACTGCAAACGCACCTGGTGCTCAGAAACTTCTTCAGAAAAATCTGCAGAGAAAATGCTAATTGGCGCTCCTTCCCTTCTGAGCCCGGCTGTGTGCCCATACAGTGGTTTATGCCCACATATGGGGTACCGTTCTACTCAGGAGACCCTGCGTTACAGATTTTGGGGTGAATTTTCTCTCCTGTTCCTCGTGAAATTGAGAAATTTCCAACTAAAGGAACATATTATTGGAAAAATTCGAGTTTTTCATTTTTACTGTCTACTTTTGAATACTTTCCTCTAATACCTGTGGGGTCAAAATGCTCACCACACACCAAGATGAATTCTTTGAGGGGTGCAGTTTCAAAATTAGGGTGACTTATGGCGAGATTTTACTCTGCTGGCACTACAGGGGCACTGCAAACCCACCTGGCGCTCAGAAACTTCTTCAGCAAAATCTGCATTGAAAAAGCTAATTGGCGCTCCTTCCCTTCTGAGCCCTGATGTGTGCCCATACAGTGGTTTATACCGACATATGAGGTACCTTTTTACTCAGGAGAACCTGCGTTACAAATTTTGGGGTACTTTTTTTCTCTTGTTCCTCGTGAAATTGAGAAATTTCAAACTAAACGAACATATTATTGGGAAAATTTGAGTTTTTCATTTTTACTGTCTACTTTTGAATACTTTCCTCTAATACCTGTGGGGTCAAAATGCTCACCACACCTCAAAATGAATTCTTTGAGGGGTGCACTTTCCAAAATGTGGTGACTTATGGCGAGATTTTACTCCGCTGGCACTACAGGGGCTCTGCAAACACACCTGGCGCTCAGAAACTTCTTCAGCAAAATCTGCATTGAAAAAGCTAATTGGCGCTCCTTCCCTTCTGAGACCCGCTGTGTGCCCATGCAGTGGTTTATGCTCACATATGAGGTACCGTTGTACTCAAGAGAACATGTGTTACAAATTTTGGGGTGCTTTTTCTCTCATGTTCCTTTTGAAAATGAGAAACTTTAATCTAAATGTATATATTATTGGAAAATTTTAATTTTTCATTTTTTTACAGCCTAATAATGGTGAATACTTTCCTCCAGCCCCTGTAGGGTTAAAATGCTCATTATACCCCTAGATTAATTCTTTAAGGTGTCTAGTTTCCAAAATGGGGTCACTTATGGGGGTTTCCAGTATACAAACCTCCTAAATCAACTTAAAATAAGAACTGGTCCCTAAAAAAATCAGTTTTGGAAACTTTCACGAAAATGTGGTAATTTGCTGATACATTTCTAACCCCCGTAACACCCTAAAAAAGTAAAATATGTTTATGAAATGAAGCCAGAATAAAGAGGACATATTGGTAATGTGACTTAGTAACTAATTTATGTAATACAACTTTCTTTTTTTAGAAGCAGAGAATTTCAAAGTTCATAAAATGCAAATTTTTTTAATTTGTCATGATATTTTGATGTTTTTCACAAAAAACACACAAAGTAGTGACCAAATTTTGCCACTAATACAAAGTGCCATATGTGACGAAAAAAACAGTCTCAGAATCGCTAGCATACGTTAAAGCATCACTGAGCTATAAGCGCATAAAGTGAGACAGGTCAGATTTTGAAAAATGAGCCTGGTCTTTTAGGTGCAAATAGGCTTGGTCTTGAAGGGGTTAACAATTCCCCATGATTCTACTTCTTGGATCCTGAGAGGCAGAATATGAATATTGAATGGTCTCTGCATTTTGTTTAAATTAATTAATAGTACAAGTAATTTTCAGAAACTAGAAAATCATGATGCTAATTGATGAGTGAAGATGGGACGTCTTCAGGTTTAGACAGTGTGGGGTGAGAATCCTACCCCACACTGACGAGGGGCAAATACCGCGAAACGACTGTCTGTGGGTGGAAGCCTGCCTTTGCAAGCCCTTGTCATGATCGCAATACTCGCACCTTGAGTTAGACATTGACAAAAGGGGCCACCCTGTTGTTTCCCTGTCTATGTTCCAATACTCGCAACCGAGTGGGACTTAAGGGGTTATTTATCAGGGTGGTGTGGTGCTCTCCCCATCATGGAGGCACCCCGTTGGCAACAGGCTAGAGATATCTGGCTATCCCGTGTTTTGAGACTCGTAATTGAGGCTCCACGGACTCTTGTTTTGCATATTTAAATTTTTGGGGGCATCAGTGGAGACTCTTGATTGAGTACTTCATTGGAATTTTTTTCGCTGTTCTCCTTGAGTTCAGTGATTACTGTGTTTTGTTGGTTGATATGTAGATTATGGTTGCATTGTTGTGTTATCTTTGCTCCTGACTTATGATATTTTGCACTGTCTATAAGCTTTTGACTCCTCCCCTCCCTTTCCCTCACCCAATTGCTTATGGCCCCCGTCCCCTATCTGGTTTATTTCCTATTTGTTTTATTACTTCTCTATTTTTCAAAATCATTATATATATATAGATCAGAGCATGTGATTCAAGCGCTGTGTCAGTCATTATGACCTTTGATCCAGGGTCCACAAATATTTTCAGATGAACCGGCAGCACTCACAATTAGTGAAAAAAAAAAAAAAAAAAACATAAATTTATTTCATTCCAACACAACAGCGACGTTTACACGGTCTTGAAAATGAGACAGTTGAAACATCGCTGTTATGTTATGTTGTTCTTCACTAATTGTGAGTGCTGCTGGTTTATTTGTAATATATATATATATATATATATATATATATATATATATATATATATATACATACATACATCCCCTAGGAAAACTGACTGTAATGTTTACTTGGATTTTCCCTTGTAAATTGGTGTTTGATGCTGTGTACAAAATTTTACCAGACAATTTTATAAATGCTGTAGTTACTGACCTGTAGCTCAGAGTTTCCTCATCACTGGTTTTAATGCAGCCACATAGGATAGCTTCTAAAAAGAGCCAAAATGGTGACCTTATGTGAGAAAAGGAAAAACCAGATCTGTGCAAACAAACAACACAAATTGCACCTTTAACATATTAAATGCCCCAAGATGGCTTCCGCAAATATTTAACATGGATTTTAACTTACTTTATTGTACATACAGTAAAATTCTATTTAGAAAGAAAGCCATTCATTTACACAGGTAGCTTTTCCCTATCAAATTGCAGAGCTAGACATACTGCAGGAATTGGGCAAAGGACGTGCAAATACTCACGTTCTCCATTTGAACTATGTAATTGAAATAATTCCAGCTACACAGTGTTAGGAATTCTAAGCTTTATTCTGATGTGATCTGCTATGTTTAAATATAAAAATCCAGAATTGTCATGTAGGTTAGAAGGATCGGACTTGTTTGTGCAGCTGAATTCCTTTAATCCAGCATTAATTGGGATGATGGGTGACAAATTATGAACTGTTCTGGATTATACAGTAATTATATATAAGGCATACCCAATACTGCCTATATGCATACTTATTATAACTATAGATATGATAGTGCCTCTCAATTACCTCCTTTTCTGGTAGATTAAGCTAATACATGCCGCAGTCAGATCATGACTGTGACATGTAAGGAGTCTGTGGGCACCATTAATGATCACCAGTGTGCCTATGGGTTTCCATGGCATTTGGGCATCTTGTAGAGTCCCCCTGCCCTGCCACAGGTGTTTGAGTACTTGGCCATGGCTTTACCATGGCCAGATGTATTAGCTGTTAGTATCATAGTGACAGGCACTATATACTGCATTGCCTGAGAACTAGTTAGGACTAATATAATGTTATAGAAATTAAAAATTTGTAAAATAAAACACATATTTGGTATTGTCACATTTCTAACAATCTGTACAATAAATTATTTTAATAATTTGTCCCACATGGTGAAAAATAATTAATAATTAAAAAAAAAACAGAACATAAAGGGAACCAAAAAGTTCTATGTATTCCAAAATTATACCAATAAAGTTTCCCCCACCAAAACGGGCCCTTTCAGAATTCCATTAGGTGAAAACTAAACGTCCTACTCATGGTGTCCAAAGTTGGCCATCTTTCTTCAAGCATTACTCAGGAAAGCGGCCTATAGTAATTGGAGTGGGCCCCCTATGGCAACCCCCTAATTTCTTCTAATATGTTCTAAGTTAAACCCTAGAGCCCATAAAATAAGTATTCTGCAGGGTATACATTTTAACATTGTATATGTCATAAGTGTATGGATGTATATGTTGGAGACTTCCCCTGATGTTACGTATGTGTGTTTGACTCTACTGTGAACCTAGTTTAACAAGATAACAGGTTTATCACTGGTAATTTATGTTATGATGATGGTGTTCTACCTGATCAAATATTCTAATACCTGTCTGCTAGCTAAACCTATAAAAACCAACAACTCCTTGCAATATAAAATAATGCTGGTTTTGTGCTTTTCCTGTGTCTTCTCTTGAGTACATTTCATGGAGACAGTCTGTAATAAAGAAAAATAACAGCAGTATTTTTCTACTTACTAGAATAAAACACAATGTAAAATTATAACCTATGGGGAAAATACATGTTACTTGTGTGTTCAGTATAACTCATCTATAAATAGTAAGAGGGTTAACAGGAAAATATGACAGTACAATATAGTGAATCACTATTTAATTAGACAGACGAGAGAGAGAGAGAGAGAGAGAGAGAGAGAAGAGGATGGGGGGTGTTCTATAGTTAATAGAACAATTGAAGAACATGTAAAAACTAAACAAAAAATATATAGTATTCATGAAATGCTAATTGTGGGTGGTAAAAAAAACAGCTTGCAACATGAAGGAAATATGTTCATGAATTGGTTAAACGTAGAGTCAACATCCAGCTCACACCCACATAGTCTGGCTTTCTATTTTTTCCTCTGGTGCCAAGCACTGACAACTGCCTTAGTCTCTAGGACACCAGGATCACTGCTCGAGTCACACAGTAAGAAGGATGGAGTGAACACAATCCTGCTAATTTTCCGAGGATGAGTCACTTCCTAGCAATAATCGGGAGATTGCATTTATTGTCCTTTTGCTGATATGCAGCCTGGTTGAGTTTCTCAGCCAAGTCATGGGACATCATAACTTCCCTGCCTGTCTATTAATCATTAGGAATTGTAGAGCAAACAGAGTGGGAGTTACATATGTGAGTGGCTTTTTCTGTCTCCAATTCAACTAAATGACCCAGTGTGAAGCCTTGTTTTATGAGATATTGCTTTATTTGTAGCAGAATGACTTCCTCCACCGTCTGATAAGCACAAATATGTGCTGGTGATAGGGTCATGTTTGTTATATTGCTCTAGAATCTCCTTGTACGTAATTACGTTAACTCTTTCTCTAATGTACCAGTATAAACTGGAAAGTCCTACATAGGGCAAAGATAAAAATGATTTACAAAGTGTCCTCATTGTCCACTAACGTTAAATTGGGAGTACTTGTGGAAATGCTTTTTAGGATTATGTATTACACGACCGCTCATTTATTTTGAAGACTGGCATTAAAAAAAAAAAAAATTTGGACATTCTTAAAACCATTTCTGAACATTTTTTGCACTAAGGCCCAGCGTATTTCAAGGCTATGGTCACGGAACGGCCGGTCTCAGCCCGGATCATCTTGGCCGGTATATAAGTACCGGCCGGGTGATCTTTCTGGTCGCGGAGCTCTGATGCGGGCGCATCAGCGCGCGCGCCCGCATCAGAGCTTCCCATAGCCCACAGTGAAGCAAGCCACTTGCTTCACTGTGTGAACTGACATGTCAGTTTTTTCCGGCGCCGCATGGGATTCCGGCCAGAGCGCATACGATGTGTGTACGCTCCGTCCGGGATCCCATTGCAAACAAGGCTATGTTAAGCTCCTCAAAACTACGGCCGTAGTTCTGCGGCGAAAACAACGGCCGTAGTTTTACGTAGTGTGAACATAGCCTAAGGCTGTAAGAGGGCACTGCCGTTGGATTTCCATGACCTTGTTTCCAGGTCAATTTTTGTCCTTCCTTAGACCACTTTGGCAGGTATTTACTACTCTTTTTGTTCTGCAGGATTCTTCCTAATTTACATATCTCCCTGAGCTGGTAGGTGGAGCATAGCCTCTATGATGGCTCCCATACACTGCATGGCCAATGAAGAGGGGATCTTGCTCTTATATGCCTGTTGCACACACTAAGCAGCAGCAGCATTAAATACATTTTAGAGCATTACAGAGCAGTCTAGGCTGTGAATCCAGCACTGGGGCAAGGTGTAATACTGCAAGCTCCAGTGGTCACAGTGGCGGTAGCGGAAAATGGCCGTTGTCCAATACACTGTGAGAACAAGGGCCGCTGTTTGCATTTATTTCAATGCAACACATTTCTCTATGACAAAACAGCAATTTTTTTAATTGCAAACAGCTGCCATTCTTGTCATTAAAAATATGTTGTGTGAACCCAGCCTCAGGGTATATTCACGTGTGACATAGGGCTGATTCTGCAGCAGGTGTATGGATTTTTGGAAAGCCCAATCACACGAATGAAAAAGTCATAGAAATGTCTGCAAAACCCTATGAATATACCCTTTAGGTCCTGCTTGCTGATCTGTCAAATCCTTAATTAAGGAATGAAAAATACGAATGTAACAGTCTTCATTTAACACAGAGTTTCTGATAATGGTGTTAAATGAAGTGACTAGAGCAATCCAGGTGCTTATCAGTATCACTGCTTAGACAAATGTTTTTCTTTTTATCTATTACATTCTCTACTCCCGAGAAATAACTTCTCCAAGGCAAGAGAGTTCACAAAATAATCTTTGACAGTAGGTCATAGGGTATCAATATATATGGCAGTCAACTTTCCAGGAATGTAAAACAATGTAAATGAACCTACAAAAAATGTGAATCACAAAATGAAATACATTATTTCTAGTTTCTGTCAATGATGAATATCCCTACCCTTTTAATCACCTTTGTCTAATCAATGACTTCAATGTTCTGAATCCCAATGCAAATACTGTAACAGGGCCCCCTGCACATCACTTAGTCTGGTCTCTTCATGTGACTACAGAGCTCCTGCATCCCCTGCAGTTATGTCCCTGTTCTACCAGAACCTGCTCACAAGAGCTTTTAATCTATAAGAAGTGAGAGCCCTGCTCACAATCGCTGCTTCATTCGTGCGACCATTAACATTCATTGTTATCTGGCGCATATCTTCTATTTACAAAGTTAGATGTGTGGCAAATAACAATAAGTTTTACCACCGCACAAAAGATTACATCAGCAAGCGTTTTCCCACTCACTGGCTGATTGCTGGCACTGTAACCCAAGATGATGGCCGGCCAAATGAGCGTTTCTAGGAATGCTCATTGCTGATAATCGGCCCGTGTAAAAGAGCCTTAAAGATTGCACCAATACGAAGGGACTTGGATGATGTGCATTGGTCCTGTTGACGAGATCTCCAATAGATTTCAAGCCTTGGATGGACATTACACCCATGGACATTAGTTGTCACTGTACATGTTATCTGAAAGCAGCCTGTCCGGCTAACCTTTCTTGTTACTTTTCCTGTTACTCTTGTGTGTGTCTTATATACCTGATTGTTATAAAACTGAAAATTTTCAAAAAAAAAAGTATTGAAACGTAAAAGTGCCTTAAAGGGGAAGACTGGGCAAAATAATTTTAAGATATGTTATTGCCCAACAAAAGTTATGAAAATTACCCATAGACACTTATTATGGGAAACTCACCTATAGTGCATTTTCACTGCACTTACTACAGCATGGCATGTTCAGGTCTCTGTCAAGTTGGTGATGTCACGTCACATAAACTGCCGACACCTGCTGCTCCAGTCCCACCGCTGCAGCAGGTGTCGACAGTTTATGTGACTTGACATCAACAACTTTGCAGAGACCTGAACACACCATGCTGTAGTAAGTGCCGAGAAAATACACTATAGGTGCATTTCCCATAATAAGCGTCATTTAGTAATTTTCATAACTTTTGTTGGGCAATAACATTTCTTTAAATTATTTTGCTCGGACTTCCCCTTTAAGAAGGAGGACTCTGTCTTGTAGGTGATTGGGGGGCAACCAGTGCAGTGAATGGCACAGGCAGTAGGCAAATTAGAAGCAACTGGACAGAAAAATTGCCCTAGCTGCTACATTTAATATAGAGTGGAGAGAAGAGGATTTCGAAAAGACAAGACTGATTGTGGCAGATTGCCTGGGATTAAGATGACAATGAATCAGAGCAGCAATATGAGTTTTGGCTGTATCCACATAAGAAAAGGACTGATTCCAAAGATGTTTTGAGGTGCAGATGTCATGAGACAAAGCATCATTTGCACTAAATAAAGTTCACTCAGTAGTAATTGTTTATCGGCCTATACTTCAAAATTGTAATCTCTTATAGGTCTAAGCTTTAATTTACATGTGGCCTCAGTCTCAGTGTTTGATGCAAATCCCACTAGTAGTGAATGAAGGTGTCCTGTGTCATAGTCTTGCTATAATAAATCTTTATTCCCCTATTACCTAATACACCTTGTGCTGGCTCTCAACAACTATTACTTGCATTAATTCACTAGTAAATCAGGATGTCGGCCTGGCCCTTGTGAAACTTTAGAATAAAATGTTGGTAAACCTCCCTGTGGTGTGATGGCAGAAAGGATTGCATTACCCTAATCTACATTACTGAAAGAATGTTGTTTTATATTATCAGAAGCAATCCTCCAACTTGCCCTTGAGCTGGCTGACATGGCTATGCCCTCGATAGCATAAAGTAAGATAAGTGAATCAATAGCTAACTTACTGTTTTGGGACATGATGAGCAGCTGTATTTATAGCCTGCCCTTAAGCAGTTCCTTAGTACAAGGTCAAAGATTAAACCTAAAGGTCTTTATTTTAATGATTATAAGTGAATCGACATGCTGAGCATAGGCTTGTTATCTAAGACAAACACTGAGTATTTCCTGTTTAGACTATATATTCGGTTTACAAGAGCTTTCACTCCTTGTCATGAAGTTTCTTGGCTAAGGACTTGTGTAAACATCCTGCCGTTTACTGTATTAGAGGAAACATGGACTTTATTCAGCTACTCCGAAGATCATTCTACCTGCCAACTTTCTGATATAGTTAAAGTGGTTGTTCGATAGAATCTAATGTTGAAGAATTGTTTTAAAGAATTGACTTTTATATTGAGCAAGAACAGCAAACACTCGCTGAAGGATTGTCTTGGTATTTTATGAATAGTCTGTTCTTTCCCGTCAGGCCAAAATAAAAGCTGCCTACAGATGACTACTTTAACTTTGGGAGGAATGTTGCCTTAACTTTTTCCACCAACCCTATATAAATGGTTGTATAAGTCCCCTGTGTGATGGAACTAAGAGCTCCTGCCCTGATACTGGTATCCAGATCACACTCCCACAATGACAGCTTGACCCTGTATGGTGACAGGGAACTGAAACAATAAATTCCTTGTTGGTAAGTTGCCAAGTGTATATGCTTATACTTCTGCATTTAAGTGGTTGCCATAGGAATCCTTGTAGCATATGAGACTAGAGAGAATCTATGTTTCCTAAAGGGCTGTTACTCTTACGGATGTAATGTCCACCAACATACTACCACAGTAGCACAGTGCTCTGGAATTCTTTGCTTCTAGTGAGAACAATGGATCAGTAGCTGTGAGATGCACAGTGATGCGTACTGTACTGTATGTAACACTGCTCACTTTGCTGTATGCACCAGTGTATGCATTACCTGCAGCACAAGGACAATGGTGCATTATATCAATAGTGTAGCATGCCACACCAACAGCAAAGCACTCCAGCAATAAAGTAGTGGTCACTCCTGTACCTGGCATCTACTTTATTAGAGACACCCTAATGGTAACATGTTAAATCTTCTTTGGCCTTCAGAACTGCAGCCATTTTCTATAGCATAGATTCCACTAGATGTTGAAATATTTCCTAAATGCTTCTTATGGCTGCTACAAATTAGATGGAGGTTGTGACATGAACAGGCTGTTCTACCTCCCCTTAGAGATGCTCATGACAATATGGCTTTTATATTTGTGGAATAGTGCATAGTCCTGCTGAAAGTGTCCTGCTCTAGAGTAACCGGCTGTCATGAAGGGATTAACTTGGTTGGCTACTGTGCTTAGATAACCTTGTCTCAATGCCCATTCACAGACTTCAGAGAACCAAGGAACAGTTTGGCAAGAAAACATTCCCTTTAGAATAATTATTTGTTTATAGGTATTTTTCTTTTGCAATGAAACTTTCACAAAAAAGTAATAATCAAAATAACAGATATCACCACAGTGCTCAGGAGTAGGAGAATCCGTTGTTCACTCCGTAGCGCTGGTGAACTCCATTCCTGTCTGAAGACTCTCACTCTTCACAGGACGTAAGATGACGAAACACGTCTTGCTACGTTTCGGGGGTCCGCCCCCTTTCTCAAGCATAATGGAAGTGCACCCTTCACCATATTTATAGCAGTTGCTCATTAACATATCAAATCACTATAAAAGCAATAAATATAGGTTGCAGATCTATAATAGAGATGGTTACTATAATAAACTCATATTTTCACATTCTAAAATAGTATCAACCACCAATATTATCCACGCCATCTTAGTTAGATAATGAAAACGCTAATCTACCCTTATAGAAACACAGCAAAGTTACATATTTCATTTAGCCCTTTCAGGTACAAGCTTTCTAACTGATATATCCAGAATGTTTCTTTTTGTAACAGTTTCCTCTTAATGTCGCTACTGCTTACTCCATAGATTTCCTCTAATACTAGCCACCTCAAGTCACAAACTTTGTGACCAAATTCGTGGAAGTGGCGTGCAACAGAGGTTTCACCGTATTTTTTATTTTCTTTCTCTAGACTTTCCTGTCTCTCCTTCTTCAGTATTTTTTGTGCATAGGTTCTTATTGCGGACTTATGTTCATTGATCCTCACTCTGATCTCTTGTGTAGTTTGTCCCACATATACCCGCCCACATGGGCATCTTAACATGTAAACTACATTACTTGAGACACTGGGAAATATTAAAACATGATGAAAAATATGGTAAATTGTTCAGTGAGGCTCCTAGGTTCATATACAGGAAGGGTCAATCCGTCGCAAATATGGTGGTTAAATCTGACATAAAAACTCCAGTGAAATCAAAGCAGATGAAACTTAGGACATGTCGCAAAGGAACATTTGCATGTCTTTCTTGTCAGAATTGTAATGCTATAATTAAAGGGGAGAGTATATGCCATCCCCTTAAGGGACATAAAATTATGCTAAAAGGGATGTATACATGCAGGACAAGTAATGTAGTTTACATGTTAAGATGCCCATGTGGGCGGGTATATGTGGGACAAACTACACAAGAGATCAGAGTGAGGATCAATGAACATAAGTCCGCAATAAGAACCTATGCACAAAAAATACTGAAGAAGGAGAGACAGGAAAGTCTAGAGAAAGAAAATAAAAAATACGGTGAAACTTCTGTTGCACGCCACTTCCACGAATTTGGTCACAAAGTTTGTGACTTGAGGTGGCTGGTATTAGAGGAAATCTATGGAGTAAGCAGTAGCGACATTAAGAGGAAACTGTTACAAAAAGAAACATTCTGGATATATCAGTTAGAAAGCTTGTACCTGAAAGGGCTAAATGAAATATGTAACTTTGCTGTATTTCTAGAAGGGTAGATTAGCATTTTCATTATCTAACTAATATGGCATGGATAATATTGGTGGTTGATACTATTTTAGAATGTGAAAATATGAGTTTATTATAGTAACCATCTCTATTATAGATCTGTAACCTATATTTATTGTTTGTATAGTGATTTGATATGTTAATGAGCAACTGCTATAAATATGGTGAAGGGTGCACTTCCATTATGCTTGAGAAAGGGGGCGGACCCCCGAAACGTAGCAAGATGTGTTTCGTCATCTTACGTCCTGTGAAGAGTGAGAGTCTTCAGACAGGAATGGAGTTCACCAGCGCTACGGCGTGAACAACGGATTCTCCTACTCCTGAGCACTGTGGTGATATCTGTTATTTTAATTATTACTTGTGCTTGTGCTTAAAAGGCCATAGCAGTTGCATTTTTACACCTACAGACCCACATGAGCCCTTATTTTTTGCGTCACTAATTGTACTTTGCAATGACAGGCTGAATTTTTGCATAAAATATGCTGCGAAACCAGAAAAAAAATTATATGCATGGTGAAATTGAAAAAAAAAAACACAATTCTTTTTCTTTGGGGGGGCTTTGTTTTACGTCGTGTCCTATGGAAAAACTGACATGTTATATATGTTCCTCAAGTCGTTACGATTACAATATGTAACATGTATAACTTTTATTGTATCTGATGGCTTGTAAAAAATTCCAACCATTGTTAACAAATATATGTTCCTTAAAATCACTCCATTCCCATGCTTATAGCGCTTTTATCCTTTGGTCTATGGTGCTGTGTGAGGTGTCATTTTTTGCGCCATGATGTGTTCTTTCTATCGATACCTTGATTGTGCATATGCGACTTTTTGATCTCTTTTTATTACAATTTTTCTTGATTTGATGCTACCAAAAATGCGCAATTTTGCACTTTTTTGGGGGGCTTACGCCGCTTACCGTACAAGATCAGGAATGTGATAAATTAATAGTTAGGGCAATTACATACACGGCGATAACAAACATGTATTTTAATTAATGTATTTATTTTTATTTACAAAATGGGAAAAGGGAGTGATTATGACTTTTATTAGGGGAGGGGGCTTTTTATTAATAATGACACTTTATTTTTAACTTTTACACTTATACTAGAAGCCCCCCTGGGGTACTTCTAGTATAAGCACACTGATCTCTCATACAGATCTATGCTGCATAGCAACCGAATGCCGAGCCAGGATCAGTGCCATTAAAGCGCGGACCACAGCCGGCACCAGTCACAGAGATCACACCTCCGTGACAACGTCACGGGGGGAGCGATCTCCCCACTAGACACCAAGGAAGAGCTGCTGTGAAGTCTTCAGATGCAGCTGTCAACTTTGACAGCTGCATCTGAAGACTTAATTAGCGGGCACGGCGATCGGACAGTGCCCACTAATAGCTGCGGCCCCGGACTACATGTGGCACCCTGGACTGCGGCAGTTCAGAGCGGGGTCGCCGCGCGGCCCCGCTCTAAACTCCCCCACCCGTGCGAGGACGTACAGTTACCTCCTTGTGAGGGAAAGGGTTAAAACTATTCTACACATCTTCCTCTGTTTTCTTTCTTAAATGACACATTCACAGAATTCCCTTTTCACTGGATGTTTTCCCTTGATCATAACATTCTCTGTATACTCTCAACAACACTGCACTATACAAGCACGCAAGGTCCTCGACATACCCAGCACTAGTGTACAACAAATGAACAGGCCTCATTCAAAGTCACTCAAATCACACGATTCTTCCATTCTAATATGGATTCCCACTGAAACTCATCCACATTTAACATGTTACTTGATTTAATGGCATACTCTGGGATCACATGTCTAATTTCCATACAGGAAAGCAGCAGTCTTGATAGGTGTATCAGTGTATATGGTTGCACACTATTTTACTGTTTCAAATTATACATTGCTATATAACCTTTTTGACAGTCTCTTAGTCTGGTGTTGACCACCAAATATCATATGGATACATATAAATTCTACTTGCAGTTCTCCATTAGGCTGCATGGCCACAGCATGCCACATTAGGCCACACAAGATTTTCCAAGGACATGTCAAGATGTAAAGATGAAGACAATTGTGACCGTTTTACAAAAGACCAATGTCTTTTATTTGGTTTATCAGTCCACCAATTTGAATTAGTGATACAACTTTCTGTAACTGTGACATTACAGAAAAACTCGGTCAGTACTACTTAAAGTAGTGTTACTGTCATTCAACACAAGTTTTGACATGTCATAGAGGTATGACACTGATCACTCTGGGTGTTCAGACCCCCACTGAACTGGAGACCTAGAGAAGTGCTCAAAATGACACAATCATTCAGTGATAAGGGTGTCTCGCAATGTTTTCTGCTGTCTGTAGTTTGGGAGGCATAAAACTAGTGACAGGTTGTCTTTGAATATCTATCTCAACCTTTTTTTACTACAACAAAAGAAATTAATTTTGTTTACAAGTACTTAAAAGGGCCCCTTGCACATTCCAGGCATATTTTTCAAAATTAAGAATTTTCTAAGAATAGTAAAAATATATTATAATGTAATAGAATCAATTCCAAATTCTTCGACTCAAATGAGCAATTTAAAGTACAAATAAAAATTGCAAGTACAATATTTAAGATTTTGACTTAGGTTTGGTGGCCTTATGGGCAGAACAAAGAATTGACTTTTTTATCCTGCAACTAAAGCATTTGTGAAAGGAACATTAGTAGAGATGAGCGAACTGGGTTCGGGTTCGAGTCCATCTGAACCCAAACGTTCGCCATTTGTTTAGCTGTGGCTGCTGAACTTGGATAAAGCTCTAAGGTTGTCTGGAAAACATGGATACAGCCAATGACTATATCCATGTTTTCCACATAGCCTTAGAGCTTTATTCAACTTCAGCAGCCACCGCTAATCAAATGCCGAAATTTCGGGTTCGGATAGACTCGAGCATGCTCCAGGTTCGCTCATCTCTAAACATTAGCCATAGACTATGCTATAAAATTTACAAAGATTATTCTGTAGTTAATGGCATTGTGCAAAAGAAGGCAGGAAAGCATGAAACCATCAGCTTTTTCAGAGCTCCCACTGTACATACAGGAGAGCCTTTCAGCCACTCAGGAAATGTATACTTTAGCATAGGTGTCAAACACTCAGCCACCAACAAAGAAAGAGGAAGCACTAATGACATGTGTACACAGTCCAATTATCTGGACAGTGGGTGGCCTGGTTTTTCTACATAGAGGAATGTAGCCAATTATAGCTATAACCACAGCTCTTGTTTTCTGAACTATGGAATTTATGAAGATGTCTTTTTTTTACATGACCTACCCCTATTTCTTTAGGATGCAGAGCTCAGATAACATAATACCTTCTAAAGTAAAACTGGTCAGGACAGAAGTTTTATGGAGACTGTCAGCAGGTCAGCTGTCTGTGACCACTACCACCATACAGGATCTACTATATGCATTTCTAATTTATCACATGAATGTAAAGCTATAACACAGGTATACTTACTGATAATAATCCTAACTGACAATGTCAAGGTTTTAAAATCTAGGTGCTATGTTAAAGAAAATGTTTCACCGGATTCATTCTGCAATATCTTAGGGCAGCATAACCGAGTGACAGAGATGCTGATTCTAACCATATATTAAATTATTTTATGCACCTAATGTCCTGAAATCATTGTTTATATCGGGAACACTGGGCACAGCCCCCTTAAAGTAAGCCCGGTAATCCTTCATACTGTTGAGCTGCTGCCTCCCCCCCTATCCGCCACTGATTGACAGCTCTCTGCCTATGTTATACTTTGTAGGCGGATAGCTGTCAATCAGTGGTGGGTGGGAAGAGGAAGTGATAGTGCATTTGTTCCACTTTTAAGGATATTATCTTGGTTTCAGGTGCATTAAATAAGAAATTTATTGTTCAAATCAGGGCCTCTCTCTCATTAGGTTTAATATACCTTCTATCTCTGGCAAGACGAGGATGAGGTTATGGAGTAATCTGACTTATGTAAGACAAGGGGAAAAAATGAATTCATTTCCTTGAGTAAAAAGCTCTTTTGGTCCCTTTTAGCAACCTAGAATCTTTATGTGAGGTAACCATATACAGTGTAGCGAGATAAGAACAAATGCAGAAAGGGGCAACTCACCAAACAAGTGCGGTTTATTCAAAACAAACACCGGTCATCAGTACACAGGCATGGCAATCGCATAGTGTGCACAGAACCATATACAGTGTTTCTCCCCTCAAGCACAACCATTTGAGCTCCAGAAACTAGTTGTCCTACAGTATTTACACCTCCAAATATCATCCATATTAATTCTCATGGGGCTAGTTCCTCTGTCGCTCAATCCCAAAAAAGTTTCTTTTTCTTGTCAGGTCTGTTGCAGTGAGAGAACCTTAGGGCCCTATTCCACTGGACGATTATCGTTTGCATAATCGTTAACGATTAACGATCTCAAACGACCGCTATTGCGAAAGACCTGAAAACGTTCACTCATTTCCATGGAACGATAATCGTTACTTATGATCGTATTTGCGATCGTATTTCTTTGCTATTGCGTTCGTATCTACTGCGAATGACCGAACAACGTCTTATTCAATGTGAACGATTTGCGAACGTTTTGTGAACGAGCAACAATAAAAATAGGTCCAGGTCTTATAAAGCGATCAACCATTTCTCGTTCGGTCGTTAATCGTTAACTGCATTTCAACCGAACGATTATCGTTTAGATTCGAATGATTTAACGATAATCTGAACGATAATCGTCCGGTGGAATAGGGCCCTTACACTTCCAATAGCTTTTGCTGTGCAGAGAGATGATTGAATCTGTCTGCAGAATGGAATCCTTTACTATGAGCAACCATATGAAGGATATTTAAAACAAAAAACAGCGTTCACCATAATTTATAGGCTACAGTATTGTAGTGGAACAAGTAAAAAACTAGATGTAAACATAAGCAAGGAAAAAAGTAACTCTCTTCACCTTTTATTTAGGTTTTAATAGAAATTAACATAGTTGGCAGCCTGTTGCAGAAACAAAAAGGAAACAAGCAAACAGTTGCAGTGAAATACCAGTGATACAGATGATCTAAGTCATTTTACAGACTATCTAAGCCTATTACACAGAGTGATAATCTGCTAAATAAGGCTTATTCGGCAGATTATCGCTCCATGTAGTAAAGACAATGATCAGCCAAAGAAATGACCATTGGCTAATCAATGTCTTTTAACATGTTTTAACATGTCTTTTTACACATGAGGGATGTGTTAAGTAAAATAATAAACTTTATACTTATCTCTCAACACTCCCTGGTGTCCTTCTAGTTTATCTTATGTACTGCAGCCAATCACTGGCTGCTACATTGTCCTATCTTGCCCAGTGATTGGCAGAGCAGAGACAGTGGCCATGAAGAAACAAGCTGGGTTGACAGGATAGTAGAAATGAATTAAAGAATGAGACCCAATATTGGAACAACAGGTTCCACATGAGCAAATACTTGGATAGCAAAGTTGATAAGCTAAAACAAGGTTGAGGTCCGGATCAGGGTAAAAACAAGGAAAATTAGCACAAGGAATGATATTCTTGGCACTGAGGGACAAGTTTCCTCGAAATAGGTTGCCATACTTGATGTTACCTTTGAGGGCTGGTTGTCCTAGCAATGAATGCTGCCATGCAGCCAAAGCAGGAGAGCATCTGCCTGACCCAGCAGGGCCATGACAAAAGATGGGAACCATGACAGAAAAGAAGGAAGCCTCTGCTTGATTTACCAGGGCATATCACTGGATCCAGATGGGGGTGGGAAAAAACAATTCACCTTTAGGACCAAAGGCAAATTTAAAGGCTTAAAAGCACACTTTACGTAGGGTGCTTAGATCTTCATCCCATTAATTCAACAACAAAAAAAGAGTTTTCCACAGATATTCTTGTTATTCTGAATTGTGACAATCTTATAATTTGCTGAGGACCCAAAGACAGAGGAAGAGGATCTCCTGATCCTCAAAAAAAAATCTTGTTGACGACCAGGTGAATAAATAATATTTGGAAACTGTAGGCAGTCTGGAGACAAGACAGAAATTTAGGATGGAATGCTACCAGGTTAATCTGCTTCAGTACCTGTAATAGTCTGCTAGAAAAGTGGAACAAGCTTGAAAGATGGCACTTTTAAAAGGAATTTACTAGTGGGCAACAAGACTTCATCCTTTATAGGAATTTTGGAAGCTAAATGTTGATATTTGTCAGCGTTCTGTGCAGATGCTTTGAATACTTTGACAAGCCCCCATATTAGCAAGCACCAGAGGATGGTAGAGGAATTTTTGGCCTTTGGTTATAGACTTTCTTGAAAGGTGATATACTAAAAGGCTCAGAAACATGGCTATTGTGGGCAAACTCTGCCTAAGAGATCAGTTCTGACTAGTTATCAAATTTACATGTGTACAAAAACATTGCTCCTATTGGTCCTATTTGACCAACTCTGCCTGACTCTGGATGATATCTATTGAACCCTAACAAAATGCCATCCTTGATCTGAAATAATTTGTGAGGGGAGACCATGAAGAACAAAAATATCTTTATGAAGAGGGTCTGAGGAACAAAGGATAACCCAGACAATGTGAGAAAATTAGTAATTTTTAGGGAGCACTCCACTACCACCAAAAACCTAGCTCACCTAAGTCACCTTAGTCACCGCTGGAGTAAATTACCTGCTAAGCAGGCATAAGGGGCTACTAAGGCAGACTTGCACGGCAGGAGTCTGTCGTTCAGCATATCGCTTACACCCCTTGGTCTACATGCCCAGTTATTTGCGTGCTTAAAAAAAATTATGCTGTGAACCATCACCACCCAGCATAAAAGTTATTTTGGTGTCTGTGTCTTTATTATGGGTTGCAGTTTGTTTGGGTCTATGTGCAATCTTAAAAGGAGCTGCAGCTACAGGTCAACACCGCTACACAAACTGCTTCAGTCCTAATGACTGTGCAGTGCAGGCTTCAAAAAGCTGTAAGGAGTGGGTACCAAGTTTTGGCACCTTGTTGATCAGTGAAGGGTGAGCTATCCTGGTGTAGCTCATCAGGCTATTTTGGGCAGAAAGCCCCTTTAAGACTGCAGGCACACTGGATGGATATGGAAACTTATGATCACCATTTGTAATTGTTTTCAGCATAAAAGAACCTTTCCTGGAAATAGAAATACATGCTTTACTAAGGAGATTAGGTCATCAGCTTGAGAGAAGATCATAATTCAGACAGTCGCCAGACAGTCCTTCTTAGATGGCCTGATTGTTCCATGTAAAATTGGAAATCCAGGGTATGGAGCCTCATGACATATTCACCAACTTTGGATGACCATTAAGTTTCAGCACAGGTGTACTGTAATATCTGTTTATAAGGGTTGTTTGGGCAAAAAAAAAATGCTGAGGAGCAGAGGGGAGTGCAAACATAATCAGGTGCCACTAATTTTATTCGATCCAGTGTAGTTACCACACCACTAGAGATGAGCGAACCGGGTTCGGCTTCGAGTCCATCAAAACCCGAACGTTCAGTATTTGATTAGCTGGGGCTGCTGAACTTGGATAAAGCTCTAAGGTTGTCTGGAAAACATGGATACAGCCAATGACTATATCCATGTTCTCCACATAGCCTTAGGGCTTTATTCAAGGCCAGCAGCCACCACTAATCAAATGCCGATCGTTCGGGTTCGGATGGACTCGAACCCGAACCCGGTTCGCTCATCTCTACACACCACTGTTCCCCTTCTTCTGCTGGTCTACACTATCACCCTGTTCCTGTGACGTCACATTCACACAAGAACTGCTCACTCAGCCAATCAGTGGTTGCAGTGGTGTCCTGTCTCAGTCACTTGGCTGTGATTGGCTGAGCGAGCAGTTCCTGTAGGGCTGTGATGTCACAGGAACTTGGAGATAAAGGAGACCAACTTTGACAAGAAGCAACATGAAAAGCTAACTCTAAAGGATGGCACCAGAGAGCTGCTTAACATTTCCTCTTTTCTAGGTTAATAGAGAAAAAAGAGGAACAACCAAGTTCTTCAAAAACCTTCTGAAAAGTAGTCAGGAAGGAAGTAATAGAAAGCATCAGTGGTTTACTTACTGTAGCTCACAAAGAGGGGCAGGAACAGAGTTCAAAACGTATGACACGCTTTTTAATAAAACATTGACCTTAGGCCTTAGGATTTCTATTACTTAATGTAGGTGTTGGAAGATGAAGCAGACGTAATGATGTAGAAGACTCTGACCAGGTGATGACAATGAGGTCTGCTGAACCCCGGAAGCAGCAGTTGGGGCAGCAGACAGTTGAATAACACAATAGAAGATCCCCCAAGAAGACTGTATAATTCCCTGCTGGCAGGACCCTTGCTGGGTCATTTGTTTGGCCAGCTTCTAATTGTCTACAGGTGGATAGCCATTGAATTGTTCTTAGAATCCATGGGCTGCCTGGGAATTCAATTCAAAACATTAATATTGGCAAACAAAAGATGTCCACAAACTGTACCTTTCATACATATCTTCCTATACCTTCCTGCACACAATGTCCAATCCTCGCAGGGGATCCTTCCTTGCTCTCCTCTTTTCCTCAGACAACTATCTAAGTTTTCTTCAGTGCAAACCCTATACACCAACTGGCCAGACTTTCTAAACCTTTGAAACCTATTAAAAGCATCCTTAAAAAAACTCATCTCTTCAGAAAGGACTTTGACCTACAGTACTAACCATGCATACAACATTCTACCATATTAAAAGCTTCTTCCCTTACCTGTCTTCTCCCTTCTTTTATAAGGGGTCATCCAGGATTAGAAAAACATGTGACTGCTTTGTTCCAGAAACAGCACAATTATTGTCTTCAGTTTGGGTGGGGTTTTGCAATTAAGCTCCTTTCACTTCAATGGACCAAGTAGTAGTAGAACCATATCCAACCTACAGACAAGAGTGGTGCTGTTTCTGGAATGTTTATCTGTGCTGTTGTGGACAAGGTCCTCTGTATTAGTCTAATATGCTTGTTTTTTTTCCCTTCTTCTTCTTGTGTGTGCCTTATTTAGGTCACTTTTTATATATACAACTCCCTGGAATTCATAGCACAATAAATAATGATAGTTGCCTATCATCTAATTTGACAAGTGTATTAAACCTGCCATATATTCCAGCAAAATAGATGCTATAGCTAACCCTCCGTCTTAGATGTTACTATATCTGCCTGTCATTTGCTAAGGGTTACCAAAGGCCGGTTTTAGTTGTTTACTATCTTTTTGCAGTCAGAGACTTCTGTGAGAAACAAGAGCAATATCACTACCAAGTATAGCAACAGTTTGTAAAGAACTGTTTGATATTCACAACCCCTCTCCATCCTTGGCAAACTGGCAAATGTTCAGTGTCTAAGTGCTTGAGAGAACCTATTTATTAGTTTTTCAATGCACAATAAGCAACCCATACACATGCGAAATGCAATAGGCTGAAAAACAAGTATGCACAGGAACATCCCTAAAACGATGGGCTGTGGCTTGTGAATGGGACACGCAGGAAGCTGATTAGAATACATTGCTGACAGTAAATAAATTCCTTCTAGAAAATGAACTTATTTTCATAGTTACATTGTTCCTTTCGCTAAGCTGTGCGGAGCATCCTGATGTTGCCATAAAAGTTCCCCAGCTAATTATTTGCCTCTACAACTTTTCACTTCCTGAGGCGGATTTATACTAAATCCTGTTATTAGTCTTGCTCTGCAATTGCTTTTGTCTGTGACTGGAAGCAAAGCTCAAAGCCTGCAGTCAGCCTTTTATTATATGGAATGTGAATAGAGGTTTGACCCAATGTTCATCTGTTTTCCATTCTGGTGGCTGTAAGCAGCTATCTCTTTGACAGTACATGTGTATATTTGTTCTGTACTACACATTTGCTATTGTGTTCAGTTATGCTTGTCACAAATAAGGAGATTATTAAACTCATCAGTTACATTGTATGTTTTAGTCTTAGTTTTATATCATGCTTTGGTGTGTTATGACAATTTCTATACATATATGAGTTGCTTGCATGTTTAGAAAGCAAGTGAAATAAGGGAGTGTACACATGTGCAGGATCTGCAGATTTTATTCTATGTTCAGACAAAAAACAAAAGGTGCAACAGCAACCCACAGGTGTAAGGGCTTACCTTATATACTCCTCCCAGCGTACACACCTATCTACAGAGTAGGAGTTTGCCGTGTGTATGCTGGGAGGAGTATATACGGTAAGCCCTTACACCTGTGGGTTGCTGTTGCACCTTTTGTTTTTTTGTCTGTACTTAAGCCACAAGCAGCGTGCAACCTGCAGTGTGAACAGAGTTATAGATGTGCTGCCAAAATTTCCCTTTTTTTCTGTTTATTCTATGTTCAGTCATTTAGTTACACTTATATCTGCAGCATCAAATCTGTGCCATCTAATCTGCTGTGAAAGCACCCTGGCAGCCGGGGCAGAACCCACCCTACCTCTGGATAAAGGATCTTATGTTCCCGCTCCCGATGCCGGCCCCCTTGTGGAGAAGTCGCTGCCCGCTCGACTTCACACTCAGTATGCAAATGAGCAGAGTTGAGTCCGATGTTCATAAGAAATCGTAGTAGTGAGTAGGCTCTCAAGAAGTCTGTATCAAAATTGTGAGTTAGGGAGTATGTAAATGCAAAGTATATATGAATGAGTGTGTTTTATAGATAAAAATTTAATATGCAAATTTCTATAGTCCCTGGGCGCTGAGACAGTAGTGCATTCGAAGTAGGTACAGTTACACGTATTGGTGGGGTAGAGCAAACTCATATATATTTTCCCATAAGAAATCACTGCTCTAGTTCAGAAGTCTCCAAAATGTCATAAATTTTTTTTTTTTTTTTTTTTTTAAAGATTAAAAGGAAATAATCAGGTAACTATAGGTAAAGCAAGTGCTTACATACAAGAGTCAGAAATAGCTACTACAATCTGTAAATAACCTCCTATATAGATAGCAGGAGCTTTCTTAGGGTCCTATACAGTTCCCTAAAAAGTTAAATGAAACTACCCTCCAAAGGTGTCTAAAGAAGCAGCCATCCAGGCACAGGTAAAGAGCAGTTTATAACCTGAGAGAGGCACTTCAGCAATACAGGTTTTTTACTAGTGAAATGGCCACTTTTATTGGGCAGATAACATAGCTAGTCACATGTGTCACCGATGCTGGTTGTATTGTGGTATGTTAGGTCTGGGAAAGACCATTATTTGTTGTAAATATTGTAAACTGAGGGCTTTGTAACTTGAGGGACCATTGTTGTATGTAACATGGACCTGTAAGGGATCAGGGCAAATGAGTATAACTTTTTTTATCCCAGCTTAAGTCTATGGAGTTTTGTGAGGCCAAACAACCCCATTAACACCATACATAAGGGCCCTATGCCACGAGACGATTATCGTTCAAATTATCGTTACATTGTTTGGATCTGAACGATAATCGTTCGGTTGAATAGCAGTTAACGATTAAACGACGAACGAGAAATCGTCGAACGTTTAATAAGACCTGGACCTATTTTTATAGTTGCTCGTTTGCAAATCATTCGCATTGAATAAGACGTCGTTCGGTCATTCGCAGTAGCAACTAACACAATAGCGGCGACAAGACGACCGCAAGAACAATCATAAGTAACGAATATCGTTCCATGTAAATGGGTGAACGATTTTAGGCCGTTCACAATAGCGGTTGTTTGAAATCGTTTATCGTTAACGATTATGCGAACGATAATCGTCCCGTGGAATAGGGCCCTTAGACTTGCTTAAGCAGAATCTGTCAATTCCAACAGGGCCATCTTGACTGGGGGTGTCTTGACTGCCCCATACCAGTACTTTCATTCATCTTGTAAAATCTTTCTTTTTCTTTCTCTCACAATATTACTTACAGATTGCACCATGCCAAGATCAGAAAGATATCGAGAAGCTGTTTTGCATTCAAGTGCCTTTGAATTGCATTAATAACATGAAGCAATTTTTTTGAAGTTGTCTTTAATGCTTGATGTTAGAATGTATTAAAGCTAAGGGTTTTCTTTACCTTCTCCTTGGACTGTTTTAACAGTTTCAGTAAAGAGCCGACTGAGGTGTAATGTGGGAATTAAAGGTCATTGACCGATTATCAACCTCTATAATACACTTGGCTTGGATTAATAAATGGCATTTCACAAGCACATATCAATTACATGGCAGGCTCTGTCTCTGTACATTGGTACATTTTTTCTGTCCACTCTTCCACATAGGCTGACATTAAAGGGGAACTCCAGGTAGAGGTTAAAAAAATTAAACTTTTGCAGAAGCCTAAAGCATTATTACAAGAGTCTTTTACTGTGTTAGCGCACGCGCATATAGTGTGATTGATATCGTGGTGGCCATCTTTGGTCATTTTAACAACGGCGCATGCGCATGACTCTAATGACATTGTTTATGCATTTCTTTTGCGCACGTGCATTATGGACGACCGCACGCCGTGTCAGCCATATTGGTGCAGCACATGTTATCCAGTCCTCCTCCGGTCAGCAACAGGTCTGTTAGCCTCTTCCTGTACATTTGTTTTCTCATATGCTAATTGATATACATGTATATAAGGAACACTTGTTTCTACTGCATTTATCCCTGAGGAAGTCCTGAGAGCAGGACGGAACGCGTGGGACATCATTGGGCTGTAGTTACTGGTTACTTGCCTCTCCCCCTCTGTCCTTCACTACTTGGTTTCCTGGTCTCTTGTGTTTTATTTCATCCCGGTGATGCATGGTTTTTCTCTTTTTTTCCCCTGTTGCCTGTTACAGGTATTTTCCATCTTTGTTACATTTCTCTTGTGTATGTATCTAACTGCTAAATACATCGGCGTTTATCTGGTACAGGAGATATGTTATTTTCATCATAGGGACTCATACTTTACCATCGTTTTAGGATCTATTCATTTTTCATGCACTTGCACTTTGTTTATATATAAACTCGATTGTTATATACTTGAGACCAGGAGCCATTTGGTTATGATGGACTAGTATATTGTTAGGGTTCGAGACAGTTACCCGGAGTACATGACTCTCCACTACTGGCCCTGAGCACATGATTACAATCATGGTCTCCTGTTCTGTTTTTTAAGTGTTTTTAACTTTTGTCAAGTGTTATTTCCTTCATGTTTCATGGTTTTTTAAATAAAGATATTCATACTCATTTCTACTTTTTGGTGTGCCATTGCCCTTATTGCATACTTACTTTTGTTTGTTTCCAGTATCTTGTTTGGTATGCGGGCTTTGTGCACCCGCCCTTAGATTGGTACATATTTATGTGTATCATGATACATGATATTTAGAGCAGTGCATCTCCAACCTTCTCTTGTAATATTTTTTTTTTTTTTTTTGGGGGGGGGGGGTTGTTCTGTTTTGTGTTTCTGCACTTCCTGGTTACTCAGTTGTACACAGTACTACAGGTTCCAGAATGCAATGCTTTCCCTCTGTTCATCACGGTCCTCCACCCTGCCTATTCCCCGCCCAAAGCTGTTGCAGAACATCTAGGCTGTGCTCACACATTGCAGTTTCATTGTGTTACTAAATTTTTGCAGTAATTTATCATTTCATTGTTGTCCTACCCATACAGCACACTGTATTCTCTACCTGTAACACCACACAGCACACTGTGTTCTCTACCTGTAACACCACACAGCACGCTGTATTCTCTACCTGTAACACCACATAGCACGCTGTATTCTCTACCTGTAACCCCACATAGCACGCTGTATTCTCTACCTGTAACACCACACAGCACGCTGTATTCTCTACCTGTAACACCACACAGCACGCTGTATTCTCTACCTGTAACACCACACAGCACACTCTATTCTCTACCTGTAACACCACACAGCACGCTGTATTCTCTACCTGTAACACCACACAGCATGCTGTATTCTCTACCTGTAACACCACACAGTGATGTATTCTCTACCTGTAACACCACACAGCACACTGTATTTTCTACCTGTAACACCACACAGCACACTGTATTTTCTACCTGTAACACCACACAGCACACTGTATTCTCTGCCTGTAACACCACACAGCACACTGTATTCTCTACCTGTAACACCACACAGCACGCTGTATTCTCTACCTGTAACACCACACAGCACACTGTATTCTCTACCTGTAACACCACACAGCACGCTGTATTCTCTACCTGTAACACCACACAGTGATGTATTCTCTACCTGTAACACCCCACAGCACACTGTATTCTCTACTTGTAACACCACACACCACACTGTATTCTCTGCCTGTAACACCACACAGCACACTGTATTATCTACCTGTAACACCACAGCATGCTGTATTCTCTACCTGTAACACCACACAGTGATGTATTCTCTACCTGTAACACCACACAGCACACTGTATTCTCTACCTGTAACACCACACAGCACACTGTATTCTCTGCCTGTAACACCACACAGCACACTGTATTCTCTACCTGTAACACCACACACCACACTGTATTCTCTACCTGTAACACCACACAGCACGCTGTATTCTCTACCTGTAATGCTGATATTGGAATAAAGTAAACAACTTTTTGAAAGTTTTTTTCTTTTCATTTCCACGCACATATTATGATCAAGCATCTGTTATATTTGAAGTTGAGCCCCACAATAAGGCTCTGATCCTCTCTGAAAGATCACGCACTGCCCCCTGTCTGCATCATCAGCCTGATCTCAGCAAACACACACAATGTGAGACACAGGCATGGAAGATTTGTCTCCTAAGGGGGGATAGCAGTGGGAGCAGGAGACAATGTGTATTGGCACAGTGGCCATTTTTTTTCACTTCCTAGATTTCTATCAGATACCAGTGTGGCAGAACCGTACAGATACGGTAATACATTGTATAGACACATATGTTTAACTTTTAATGTACTTTTAATAGAAAACAAGTTTTTCTTATCCGGAGTTCCCCGTTAAAGCATGGTACAGTTTGATAAGTTCTTGCAAATTTTGGATGAATGTTTGGAGGATTTGCTAAATATTGGTCAACTATATATTAGGAGACTTTTCTGTCCTGTCTATAGTCAGTACAGTACAGGAGTAAATCTACTGCAGGAAGAGACAGGGGAGCAGAATAATGGAAGGAGCTTTGATATCAATCTGAACTAGATGACGGGAAAAAAGGAAAGCAAATTGATACAATCAGAAAAGGCACAAACCTTGAGGCATTTTATTTATTTCTGTTTAACCCCTTGTCACTATGATATTACTAAGCCATTGTGGGATATTTCTTAGCTCCCGGATCCATATATTTCTGGCTCTGTAGTTGTGTCGGCCAGGCACAATTGTCCTGATTCTGAGAACATTCTGATTCTAAATATTTAACAACTGTTAGTTCACACTACGTATAACACCAGCCGTTCTGTGACCCAGCTGTGGAGCTTATATAGTCGAAATATTGGCCCGAATGCATTAATTGATAATTATGTAGATAAATCTTGGTGTGTGGTGGGGGAAGAGAATTTGCCTTGGGGCTTTAATACCCTATCAAAATATCCATGGCACTCCAAATACTGAATCGAGTAAATGACAACAGTGTTGCTGATATCATACCGTATATTTCGCTTTATAAGACGCACTTTTTTTCCTCCCAAAGTGGGAGGAAAAACCCAGGGGCGTCCTATAAAGCGAAGACGGCTCCCAAGCAGTGCCTAGCACCGCAAGGAAGCTGTCCCGCCCGCCCCCTGTATTGCCGCTCACTATGGATATGCATAGTGAGCGGCCCTGAGCGATCCCCTCCTTCCGCCCAGCCCGCCCCTTCTATCGCCGCTCAGCTGAGCCGATCAGAAGCCCGGAAAAGTGCAATGAGCAGAACTTTCCTGGGCTCCTGATCGGCTAAGCGGCGATGGAGGGGGCGGGCGGAGGGGATCGCTGTCCTACTCAGCTGTCCGCCAGCCCCAGCAGCTCCTCTCCTGACGCTCTGGTCTCCCGTCATCTTCCGGCACAGGCAGCGTGGTACAGAGACGCTGCCTGTGTCCCGGAAGTGTTCTGCAGCGGCTGCAGGACACTTCTGGCACAGGCAGTCTCTCTGTACCCCGCTGCCTGTGCCGGAGGATGACGGGAGACAGGAGCGTCGGGAGAGGAGCTGCTGGGGCCGGCGGACAGGTGAGTAGCCTGTTTGTTGTTTTTCTGGTCGCAGGGGGGATTGGCTACTATGGGGGGCACTATATGGGGGCATTGGCTACTGTATGGGGGCATTGGCTACTATGGGGGCATTGGCTACTATGGGGGCACTGTTTGGGGGCATTGGCTACTATGGGGGCACTGTATGGGGGCATTGGCTACTGTATGGGGGTATTGGCTACTGTATGGGGGCATTGGCTACTGTATGGGGGCATTGGCTACTATGGGGGCATTGGCTACAATGGGGGCACTGTATGGGGGCATTGGCTACTATGGGGGCACTGTATGGGGGCATTGGCTACTATGGGGGCACTGTATGGGGGCATTGGCCACCATGGGGGCACTGTATGGGGGCATTGGCTACTATTGGGGCACTGTATGGGGCATTGGCTACTGTATGGGGCATTGGCTACTATGGGGGGCACTGGCTACAATGGGGGCACTGTATGGGGGCATTGGCTACTGTATGGGGGCATTGGCTACTATGTGGGGCATTGGCTACTATATAGGGGCATTGGCTACTATGTGGGGCACTATATGGGGGGATTTGCACCAATCACACTGCTGCTATCTCCAAACTGTGACAATGAGCAAAATATTTTTTTTTCTATTTTACCCCCCTAAAATCAGGGGTGCGCCTTATCAAAAGGCGCGTCCTATAAAGTGAAAAATACGGTAATATTTCATTATTTGGGGCCTCACTTTTAGTCTGTCCAGGTCCACACTTTGTCTAAAACCAGCTCAGGTATGTGACCCTTGCCTAGTGTTTGAGATGGCACCAGCATGGCTTTAGAAAGAAGTCAAGCTGGCAGCGTCAGTGTGATATTTTGGGCCCTAGCATTCATGTGGATGTTACTTTGACATGCAACACCTACTCAAATAGTGTCGTAGAACAAGTCAACCTCTTCCTATGACATGCCATGCTACAGTAAATGCCTTCTCAGCTAATCACTGGCTGAGGCAGGTCACCATTACTGTCAGTGATTGGCTGAGTGGGCATTTGCTGCAAGGATGACAGGTCATAGGAAGAAGGAAGCAAAAAGGATTGGGAGCTGTCATATCAAGAGCTGCAGATAAACAGGACAGGTATGTGTTTTTTTTACTTTAATCTTCATTTTTAAAACAACTGAAGTCCATTTTTAAACATTTTAAAATGATGCTACATCACAGAAAGAAGGGAGCAAATGGGACCAGGATTACCAGTGCACCCCAAGTCTATTTCTAAACTATTTTATTGTACCAGAATACCCCGTTGATCATCTTTGCCTTCTTCATATTATTACTGTATTCAGTCAAATTGACAGCACTGAAATGGTGTCCAAAAATCACAGTAAAAGATTATATGTTTTTTTCCCTAGACATTTTTATGAAATCCCATTCATAAAGTTTAAATAAACAATGCATGTTTTTACAGTATTACTTAATACTTGCAGTTTTGTAGAATTTTTATTTTTGCTTTGCTGTGGTTTTCAGTGACTTGAATTGTAGCATTTAAAAACGTGCTCCAGACTACACAGCAAGATCTTCCCCAAACGACACAGTCAAACGGCTGGTAAATGAAGTGGTCTGGACAACACAGACAGACTGCAGGTATAGAGGGCAGCCCAGACTGCACAATCTGATGTTAGCATAAGGTGCACTCTACCCAGTCACTACCATTATAATGACCACTAGCTAATCTCCAGAGTGACTGGTGTGCACAGCATGGACAGCAAGACAGGTTGGGAGTTACTCAATATGGTCCTGGTAGGCTGTCAAGGGTATCTATGCTGGCTGTAGTGTATTCCAAAACTGCAGGAGGGTGCACATGAGAGGATGGAGTGAATACAAAGATCAAGGTGGTCCCAAAAATGCACTATTGGGGTTAAGTCTTGGTGTTCTGAGGGCCAGAGTAGTACTTTGAAGAACTCATGTTCTTCATACAATGTCAAACATTTCTAACCATGTGACATGTTGCATTGTCTTGATGGCAGATCCTATTTCCCCCCAAAGAGTGCTTTTAGTTGAGACCCGCTGTGATCAATAACGTTTGACATACCTGATGACCTGTCAAAAGTTAGTTTTAGTGACAGGTACGCTTTAAGCAACTGATTGGAATCACAAATAAGGAAGAAAAGTTTCCCCTTTTTGTGTGAAAAACAGAATAAACTCAGAAAATGTGCCTTACTGATCAGGGATTTCTGGCTATTAATACATATAACTCGGCAACACAGAGGGCCACGGGCCCAGAAAAGCCAGAATAATCCCAGAGTGGCAAATAAAACGTGGCTTTTAATTAGTAAAAATAAAATAATAATGTGAGATTGTAAGATTAAAACCACTACCCCACAGTCCAACACAGACTATCTATGTCCACTGTCAAGTGGTACAGGTAATGCTCAGGTTAGCTGCAGACTACCTAAACTTTTATAAAGTTTAGGTAGTCTGCAGCTAACCTGAGCATTACCTATACCACTTGACAGTGGACATAGATAGTCTGTGTTGGACTGTGGGGTAGTGGTTTTAATCTCACAATCTCACATTATTTTATTTTTACTGATTAAAAGTTATGTTTTATTTGTCACTCAGGTATTATTCTGGCTTTTCTTGGCCCGTGGCCCTCTGTGTTGCCAACAACAGAATAAATCCCTGCAGAGGCAACTGTTCCCAACTGAATGATTTATTCTTCACCCTTTAGCTGAATCAAATCCTTTTATCATAAAAAAAAAAAATCTGGAGCCCTAAATTTTGTTAAAAACAATCTCCAATTATGGTTGTTTTATGGAATATATATGTATAATATCCTGTGATGTAAAGAAATGGCCTCCCTTTTAAGATTAGGAAAAGAGATTAGAGGCTTACCAAGGGTAAAACAAAGTATCACTTGTGGGGGGGAGTCAGTTTCTTGAAGACAAATACCAGGTACCAATATACTGTTTCCTCTTCTGTCAGCATCTGGCTGGAGGGATATGCAAGAGATAAGAAGAGATGCAAAACACAGCTGCCCCAGGCGCTTACTGATTGCTGGAGTCAAATGGGACCATAAGATTGCAGTCCCACGAGAAAGCAAAGCAAACTAAAGGCATTAACATGCTTGATATAGGATTTACCAGCTAAGCTTTAAAGAGCCACCAGGGCGTTCCCCCCCAATGATAATTGGTTAGAGGGATCCTGAATACCTGAACTGTTAGCAGAAGTGAACCTGTGAGGCCTATACTTAATATGTATAAGTACAGATCATGTTTTATCCGCAGACATATGTTTCATTAATGCTGTTTGTCTTTGTGTTCTCGGCCTCCAGTTCCTCCAGTCTCTGCACATTCTTTCACAGTGAAACTGAAGATGTAAATGAAGCAGGGCACTGGCTGTCTGCTTTTAGTTACAATGTCTGTTTGTTGACATCTCAGATGAAAGCCTGCTGTGTCCCTGGCTCTGTCTCCTTCATTTCCCCTCTAATAAGGCTTTGCTCTCAATTAAGTTAATGATGCAACTTTTCCTATGGATCATTTGGCCTTTCAATCAATTAGCAAAATATGAAGGAAGCATCTCTTTTAGACATCAGCAGATTTTACATCAAAGATTGCTGGCAAATGTTGTGCCTTGACTCAACACTGTATTACCCAATTACCGACTGTTCATGCGTTATATACTATAGAAGTGCTACAAACACATCTAGAGATGTCCTTATGTTTGTTTTTTGGAAACACTTAGAAAATTGTTGTGCCACAAGCTCCCTATTTTCTTTATATATAATTTATCATAATGGAGTGCTACACCTTTTTTTTACCCTTTTACAAGTAAACAACCTGTTTTCCCGTGAATCATATCTGGAATTATTGCTGTATTCCCTATAAAAGTGACTCTTATTCGAACTAATAACCCACTCAGGAGCAAAATCATGTGGATATCAAAGGGGTATTCCAGGACATTAATATTATATTTCAAAAAGTTTAAGGTGGCATGGAAAAGAAAAAATAACTTGTACTCACCTGCCTTTGATCTCCCACAGGTGGTGGTCCCCCTTCCTGCTTTCCTCCTAAAATTCCTGTTCAGCTGATTACTGCCCGTAGTGGTGGCTTGCCTCTGCCAGTGATTGGCTGAGCAGGCATTCCCTATGTATTTATGGGAGAGCAGGAAGCAGTGGGAAGCTGGGAGCAGCATTGTCAGAATAGTATCAGCAGGGGATTTGGGGACAATTCAGTTTTTTCTTTTTATCCAAAATTTGTACTTACTTGCCCCAATCCCCTGCTATTGCAGTTCCCATAATGCCCTTAACAAGCTGCTAAGCACTGAACACAAAGTCCTTTAACTGAAACATTGCCGCTATGTTCAGTGTCGGACAGGGGTATCTGGGGCCCACCAGAGGAAATGATCCTGGGGACCCACCAATGAAGAACCAGTGAGAAACTGTCTTACACTGTCTGTCAGTCTGACTTTTGCCTGAGGCTTCCATGTGACAACTACCCCTACCACAACATGCCTTGGTGTTATTCATAGGGTTACAAAAGCCACTTGTATACAATCCATCTCCAGGGGTGTCTGTAAAAGGTGCGTCACTGCCATTTCCACAATCACTTTAACAAACCTTGATTGAGGTGTGTAGCTTATATATCTATCACACTTGCAACAGTTCACAATTAAGTCCAAAGTTCCCACAGTCCGTTTAGGCTTAGTGCCTCCCAGCTATTGCTCAGGTTTTGTTTTTTTCTCAAAGGCTACTTTGTGCTCCCTGGTGGCTATGCCCAGTTTCACAGAACCTCTCTCTATTACTCATGCACTTGCCAATAACATGCTTATATGGATGCACCATAGCCCCACCTATCCTTCTCCTACAGGGACACAGTCCAGAAACTCCATTCCTGGTGTCATCAACCCATTGGGGTCAAATTAACATGAACAATGCAATATAGTCTTAGGGTAGCTTCACACGTACCGGATCCACAGCAGATTTTCACGAGTTTGCAGTGAAATCCTCTGCGGATCCTGGTATAGTGAAGGCCTATGGGGCCCTTTAACCCTCGGCCGCCCGCAGCCTGCACTGATTGGCTGATGAGGAGCGAGGGGAGCCGGAAGCTTCACACAGCCGCGGCGTCGAGCAGGTAATGTATGCTCCGGGCCGGAGGAAGCCCTGGAGCATACATCACCTGCTCCAGGCTCCTGCTTGCTCCGGAGACTCACAGCATCTCTGGGAGATGCTGGGAGGCCTTGAAGCAAGTAGGAGCCTGGAGCAGGTGATGTATGCCCTGGGCCGGGGCTGCGGGGATTAAAGGATGAAAATTCCGCTGCGGATATGTAACCCATAGACCTTCATAGACCTTCATGCGGATTTTGCTGCAAACCCGCAGCAATCCGGTACATGTGAAGGCACCCTTAAAGTGAATCTGTCAACCCCAGCTGGTGACACCGCTGGATAGGTATAAATAAAAGCATTAACAACATATGAGTAATAGAAGTAGTAGGCTCTCTAGCGTAACTCCCCTTAAATTATCCAAGTTAATATGTATAGTCTTAGATATATATCGTTTCTGGTTATATCATAAATGGTTGATTATAATAAGTCAGAATTATGTGTAGAGATAAATAATTTTTATATTCATAAGATGAAACAAATAAAAAATAAAATCTATAGGCATATATATCAGTATATATCTTCATAGTATGATAATCACAGGAGTATATATATATTAAAAATTCTTAGTGTAAAACACATATAAACAACATAGCATAGCTTGAAGGATGTTTCATAAAAAAGGGTATCTTTGTGTAGTATATTTTTATGAGATACCCTTTTTTATGAAATATACTACACAAAGATACCCTTTTTTTATG
This sequence comes from Dendropsophus ebraccatus, assembly GCF_027789765.1. NCBI lineage: Eukaryota > Metazoa > Chordata > Amphibia > Anura > Hylidae > Dendropsophus > Dendropsophus ebraccatus. Next base: position 84,273,795 of record NC_091458.1, read on the forward strand.
AAACATCCTTCAAGCTATGCTATGTTTTTTTATATGTGTTTTACACTAAGAATTTTAATATATATACTCCTGTGATTATCATACTATGAAGATATATACTAATATGTATATAGAGCCTTATGAATCTTGATACAGGTGTGTTTTTTAATTTTGCTAGTATTTTTCACTGGTTTCATCTTATGAATATAAAAATTATTTATCTCTACACACAATTCTGACTTATTATAATCAACCATTTATGATATAACCAGAAACGATATATATCTAAGACTATACATATTAACTTGGATAATTTAAGGGGAGTTACGCTAGAGAACCTACTACTTCTATTACTCATATTTGCTGGTTCTTGGTGCCAACCAAGTAGTGCACTCGCTGTACACCCATCTTCCTAACAGTACTGTTAGGTTAAGTTCTTACACTAGAATATTTCATTAACAACATATCTTTGTATTCATAAAAAACACCTTTATTTTTATGTGCATATGTACTGTGAGCATAAAGAACAATGTAGGGTAAAAGTTGTAGGGCCCAGGAAAAGATATAACACTATTCACAGCCTAAATTAAGATGTTACTTTATGAAAACAAAAACACGGACAACAAAGGTATGTTCTGATATCTTTTACTGATATCTATTTAACTCAGTCACTAACTTGGTAGGTGGTCATGAGGTGGCAGGTTCACTTTAAAGGGAGCCTCTGACCCCATTTTATGCTGCCTTAACCACAAGTCATCAGGGTGGTCCTTAAAGGCTTCTCCACACCCCATCAGCCTTGGTTGATAGATCTCTCCCTATACCCAAACTGGGAAAGATCTATCAATCAAGGTTGGTGTGCTGAGGAGAAGCCAATGGGGACTGCCCAGATACCTTGTAGGTAAGGCAGCATGAAAGGAATGACAGGTAATGAACTGATAATTTGCGACATGCCAGTAATTCAATTTAACCTATACTTAAACTTGCAATCCCTACACTGGATAAAACTATATGGAAATCTCTACAAGAACCCAACCGCATTTAAGGCCAAAAACAGTAAGGTTACATATGCATGTGGTATGGTTTATATGTATTGCTAAGCTGGATACATATGCCAATTATCAACCAGCATAAGAATGACAATCATCAATAGCAGGACACCAGGGAACTCTACAGAAGTTGCTATGTTTGGTAGTATGATGTGGGTTTTAATCTGACCTAGCCATTGGCTGCATAGACTTGGTAAATTCTTGCCATGTTTTGTGGATAACCTCCAGGTTCTCTGTTTTTTCCCCAGAACATACGGATAGGGAATTGGCGTTATATGAAATTTACAATATTGTATGTGTGCAGTTATGAGATAAGGAATTAGATGTGAGTGCGATTTAAGTTTTCCTGCCCCATGAGCACTGATTTATTGAAAACAATTATTCAGATTTCAATATCTCAAGGTATAATTTGTGTCAAAAGTGTTATTTTTCCAGCACTTAGTATACAAGGGATAAAGCTACTCAGTATGAAATATATCTTAAGGCCCTATTACACTAAACGATTATTGGCCGATATGGGCCATTACGGACAATAATCGTCTGGTGTAATCAAGGACATCGATCATCGTTGCTCTTGTTTGTCTTTCAACATGTTGAAAGACAAATCACCAGGATAGCAATGATCTGCTGCCATCGCTTTGTGTAATAGGAGCGATGGCAGCAGACCACTTTAACCCCCCCCCCCCCCCCCTCCGCACCTCTCCGCTGCCCTCAAGCTCTCACCCGCTTGTTTGCTCCTCAATATCGGCCTGTGTAATACAGGCTTTAGTATAATAACATTTACAATATTCTTTTTGCTCTCAAAGGTATTAACAAAACCAGATGATTCTGTTTACAGGAGTGTTAGGGCAGTTTGAAGTTGTGACATATCAGTAAGCTTTGCTGTAAGTCCTTCATGGGGAGTCCAGCAGTTGAAATCCCATTAGAAACAAGTGATTTCAAGACTCCTTATGAACAGTGATTCACTTGTACTTTTTATAGAGCCATGCCTTACTGAATCATATCATAGACCCATTCCCTTGAAATGGTAGGAAATGTAAAGAAGTGCACAGAACGTGACGCCTCTATCCTACTCTGGGCCTGTATGTGGCTCTTGAGCCCTCCTGTGATTTCTCAGCTGCAAATACTATTGTACATGATAATACTAGAACTTAAGACCAACAGACTTATTGAAGCAGAAGCATGCTCCCTCTCCCTGCAAGTTATATTGTGAAATGATTTATGAAATAAAGGAAGATTTTAAACAATTGGGTGAGTGTCTGTTCTTTTTTCTTACTTCTACTGGATTATTTATACTAGAACTTTCTTGCCTTAGAACTATATCACTGGCAGCTACCAGGATAGGAGCCATAAGACCTCCTAAAAATCTTTTAAAAATCAGTGTGGCTCAATACCACTTATCATTTAGGAAAGTGGCATATGTCATGAAAAAAAAGGTTTTGGATCTCAGTTCTAGGAGTTGTAGCTTTCCAGAGGTCAGACCCCACCAATAATAAGGCTATGAATTACTGTAACTTTATAATGTCAGATTACTTTGTTGAGTGTGCACATTGGAAATGCCTATTGCTAATGGCAATTGATAAGATTAAAATAGCATCTGGCAAATCTCAGCAAAAGTAGAGCAATGCTCATAAAAGAAAACAAGCAAACAAAATAAAAACACAAGCCCAAACTGTCCACAAATCTTATGTATACAGCTGTACAGGAAATACCTGGCTATGTACTATATAGCAAATTATTTTCATTTAGATTGCTTTATGACTCTACAACCTCAACTCACTAAAATGTATAAACTGGAAAAAGAATCATGTTACTTTTGATTAAACAGTGCACAAAAACTATCTATAGCTTTGATTAGAATACTTTCACACAACATAAGTTATCATACATGTACTTTATCAGCATTGTCAAACACTGAAACGCCAGACCCTTGAAAGAGCCATTTATGCTTATTTAAGTATATCTAGCTAGTAGCTTAAGAAAACAGACTCTAAAAAGGAACATTATTCCGTCTGACTATAATGTAATCAAATAAAATGTAATTCATACTTGATATTACAAAAAGGAATTGTCTGTGAGCCAAAAGACTAAATAAATCTATACCCAAGCTTATTAGTCTTATCGTGTTTGTTCCTGTTATGAATCAATGCAGGAACAAATAGACAAGGAGGAGAGATAATTTACAGCTAATCAGAGTTGTAAAGCTGCCACCAGTTCACAGCTAGAAACCACAAGGACAAAATAAATATGCAAAAATATAGAACGAAACATTTGATTTAACTATTTGTGTCTGATTCATTTCAGTTATTTGCCGGAGCTCAGGAATGATTTCTGGCACACTGCTGTCCATGCTTTTACTTGTATGGATTGGATTGTTTAACACTGTCATTCTCATCTACGATCTATGTAGTCCACAAAATGTTAGACAAAATATGAAACCGCCTTTCTGCAAATCTTTGGCAACAGTAGGCTTACATTTGTTTGGATTTTTTCAGGCATTAGAGAAGTAATAAAGCCAGCTGTTGGATCAGCTGATCTCTGAAGTTGTCCTTAGAAAGGGGTCCTAAGTGGGGGGACATGCCTCTATGAGCCACCTAGGGAGCATTTACACATCTGCAGAAAACTGTCTCTGAAAGTGACCGGACCTCAGAGCTCCCAAGATCATGATTAATTATGATGCCGGGAGCTCCAAAACTGTTTAAAAGTTTGTCCTAGAGTACCGACCCAGCCGCAAGGCTGCAGCATGACTGTGGCCGGCTGTGGCAAAACACTTTTAAATAGTGTCCACACTTTGCAGTTACTGAAACTGAACTGCATAAAAAATTCCATTACATTTTTTGTGTAAGCAACTTTTTTTTTACTTGGGTGTCCATATTGAAAACTTTGCTTAAAGCAGCAGGTTCTGCCCAATTAACATGCTGACATGCCCCAGAAGCTCTTTACCATCTAAGTGCATGGCTGTTAATTCTTCTCTTTGGCATTTCTTCTATATTCCCTAATTGGCACTATGCTCATCTGGGGCTTAGGAGAACTTGGGGCGTTGTTAATCGGCCTGGAGCACCCACTCGTCCTGCCCAGGCCGCCCCGCCCACTATGCATATTCATAAATGCATGGGGGGCAGCTAGTGAGGGGGCAGGCTGAGCCGCATGGGAAAGGGCGAGCTCGGTGGGCCGAGGGGGGTGCTCCGTGCCCCCCACTATGCATATTCATATTTGTCATTTACTGCAGTTTTCATTACATTACTACATGTGTGAACACAGCCTGAAACTCCAACATGTGCTAACATACCCTGAGGCTTTGTTCACATATGCAGAAACGCAATGAAAATGCAGTGTGAATGCATCATTTAATTGCAGTAACTGATGATTAAATTGCAGCGCTGCATCATTTCATTGCTTTACTTCATCACTTCATTGCAGTCCAGCCGATGTTCATTGCGTTACTGCACTGAAAATTAAACATATGCGTTACGTTTCCATAAACGTATGTAGTAATTACCATGCATTTTGTAATGTAGGTCGGCAATGCAATATTAACACTTATTTGCTGCAATGTTTGAATATAATACTTGCAGGTTTTAGGTATATTCTTTTGGCTGCTTAGGAATTCATTGTAAATACCAGACAGATGGATAGGTCTGATTGAATTGCTGCTCATAGATACAGATGGCCTTGAGGAAATGTTCTCATATTTTTCACATACAATTTCAAATATTTGATTTTTTAATTGAAACATCTTGTTTTCTTTCAAAAGATTGATGAAGCAAACTCTGCAATTTCTAGCAGCTAAAGGTAATAGCACCATAGGAGAGAGAACTTGCAAAATGATTTGCAGCATTGCTTTAACAAAACCAAGCATACAATATACATAATATATGTCACTTACATATAATGTTAAATTACTAGTTATCTTCCCCTTAACTAACATAACTCTTACATCAACATTGATCAGAAGATACCACTCACACTCTCTACAGTAATGTCTGCTATTCTAGAGAGTGTGCTATAAGAGAAAATTATACCATGTACAGTACTTTTGCAAATTAGCTTTATAGTCAACATTCCATTGGGAATATACAGACTTTCTACAATGTAAATGATTTTGAATGCAATTTGTTCTGATGTTTTATATTTCAAAAAATCCCATGATCCATTTACAACATAATGTAGCCACAAGATATTTTTTTTATATTTGAATGATAGCATGATATTGCTATTGAAATCCATATTTATTTCCCTTGGGGCAGATTTACTAAAATGTCTTAATTCTTAAACAGTGTCAAGCTACACTAGACAGTCTAAGGCTATGTTCACACAACGTACTAACAACAGCTATCACTTGGCACTCAAAACAACAGCTGTGGTTAAGTACATTCCTACGGCCGACATTGCAATGATGGCCATAAGAATTTTATTTTAGTTTAATACTGACTGCTGCCCCTTTTGGGTGTGTCTTGTGATAAGCCCAATAACTCTAAAGTGTACCTGTTGTTTTGGAAAACTTTTACCATGTCATAGAGACAAGTCAAAACTTTTGATAGGTCCGGGTCTGAGTGTTCGGACTCGATTGGGAGAACGAGTCCTCTACACACTCTGTGTAAGACAAAAGAGTTGTGCTCCATAGACCTACATTATGAGCCTGACTCTTATTTCTAACACAGAGCTGGGAGAGGACCGTACTGCAGCTCCCGGCTGGTTCTCCTGATTGGTACGGGTCTGAACACTTGTGTCTGACCCAGACCGATTAAAACTTTTGTCATGTTTCTATGAGATGTCAAAAGTTTTCCTTTAATTGAAAGGGCAGTTGGAAAAAAAAAGTACTGTGTGTGAACAAGTCAAAATGAGGGCCACTGTTTGCACAATAACAGCTGTGAATAAATGACATGAACATCATTTTGATGGCCCACGTGAACAGCGGATGCTATTTAATACATTGTGTGAACCAACAGCCGTTGTTTCCTTACACTTCAATGCAAATTATTGAATTATGAAAACAACAGCCGTTGTTTGCTTAAAAAATATATTGTGTGAATATAGCCTAAGAATGCATTAGCAAAATAGGTATACCCATCTTTGACACTTATGGTGAATTCTCGGGACATGCACAGCCCACACTTTGGGACCAATGTTTATCTTCAGATCGAGCAGTGTTCCCAGCTGCCAGAGGTAGTTGGAAAGCCAAATCCAGCAAGTTACACAATTTGCATACAGTAACGCCCATTTACATTAATGGGAGTTGTGCAAACAACATACACCCTCAAGATAGGCACAGGTTTCAGAGGTGGGACCCTGTCCATATGCCAAAGGTGCTTCAGATGGGTATATCCCTGTATATAATATTTAATATAGGTACTATATTTTACATAGGTATTCATCAGCATTCTATGAAAAAGGTATGCTGACATATAAGAGATACTGTATGCTAACATGGCCTACTCGGAGTAGATATATTTGATGTAATGGTATGAATGTAATCCACTACTTAGTGGCCGATTAACTGTACCATGGGCTCTGGGTGGGTCACAAAAATTGAGACCTCTGACTCCACCATGATTCTCATCTGTTACCGAATATAGGGAAGAAGTGTTATCCCATACCTAAGGGCCTTATTCCACAGGCCGATCAATAATGTAAACGAGCACCGATCTGCTAGATCGGCGCTCGTTTACTGGGCCTATTCCACGGCCCGATGATCGTTTAGCGAGAACTGCAGGGACATCGTTACCGGTTGGTCTCAGCCTCTGATTGGTGATTGGCTGAGCAGTCTGACAGCTCAGTCAGGCGGCGACGAAGCTGCTGCTGCGCATGGGACCGGGATAAAGACGGAGCGGAGGAGAAGACCTGCTAGAAAATGTATGCTGCTTAAATCGTTGGTCGCCCGCTGCGCATCGCTATTCCACGAAGCAATGTGGGGTGGGTGAAGAATGATTTTAGGTTTGGGCCAAAATAAATGATCAGTCGATGACACGATCATCGGCTGATCGTTGTTTCTACTCCACCGAGCGATAACCGGCCGAATCGGGCCCATTCGGCCGATTATCGCTCCGTGGAATGGGCCCCTAATACCATCATACTGACTATATCCAGTACACTGAGACCAACCAGGTCAAATGATTAGAATACCTGATATTACCACCACATAATAACTACATGTTGCCATTATATTATTACTAAATAAAACCCATTACACCAAGGGAAATATTACCATTAACACTTTACAAGGGACAAATCATACCACCATACCATGATCACAAATTACCACCACCTAATGACTAATAGCATCATACTGTATATAAAACGCTATATGCAGAGCATTGTTACTTACATCCAGTTAGTTAGCACATACCACCACCACCCCCTCTCCCCAAGAAGACACCCTTTTGTTAAGAAAGAAAAAAAACAATCACCTGACTTCTGGTGTCTCCTTCTTCTTCCTGCTCTACAAGCACACAAGTGATGTCACTTGTGTGCCAGCGGATCAACCTCTTGTGGCTTAAAGTAGAATGCTTCCTGCAGCCAGAAAAGAGCTTTGCACAGAAGGGAGCCAATATTTCCTTGCTGTGTTAATCATGGAGCTGTTTTTAAAGGAGAAGTCTGGCGAAATTTTTTTTTAAAGTGTTGTATTGCCCCCCAAGACTAAAAATTTTTAGTCTCCTTTAACTGTGAATGCTCATCAGGAGCGCTCACAGTTAAAAGGCCCACTGTACAGGGGCCCAGAGCGGCAAAGGGGTCCCTGGATGATGTCACAAATATTGATGGTTCCGGCCATCAGGCGCCCAAATTATAATCCACCACTACCTCTACTGACTGTGTTCTGGCAAATTCCTGCACATATACAGCAGCAGGTCTCTAGAAAGTATACATATGGGAACCATAGTAATGTAGCAGCTTGTACTCGTTCTCATTCAGAAAGTGTTGTCTTCCTCTGTGGCTGCCTCTGAGCAACATTAGTTACTTGCATTGTGGTCCATTCAGCCCCCATAGTCTAAAGCCATAACTACGTCTCTTGTGGGAACCAATCCATGCTGACCAGAGGGAGTTCTTGGTGATCTAAGAGCGGCAGGCCATAATTAATCGACATAGTCATGTATTTTGTTGTCCACATGGGCAGCCCACCAATAAGGACAGAAAGAAAAAGAAGTTTGAGACCCAAACAGCACAAAATTAACATATTTTAGTGGAATTATAAAAACATAGAGGTTATCACAAAGGTTTTTACAAGTAAAAAGTGTCATTTTAGATCGTGTTAAATGGGGAACCACATGAACATGATCTATCAGTTATTAGTACACAATGTTTAATCTCCTCCACAATCAAATGACAATTTCCCCTCAAACTGCTGTTACTAAACAAATCTCTCTTTAATAAGATCATGAATTCCAAATGTGTGGCTTGACCAAAACCAACTAATTACAGATCAGCGTGTTAAGCTCACATCTGCTTCAGGTAAAGCACTGGAAAAAACCTCCGTGGAGAGACAAAGCACATTGAAGTGTAAACTATAATTAGCTGTATAATCTCTCTGTGATGTCTATAATTACACGGGGTACTCCAAAATAGCAATTTATCTTTAAGGAAGAAATTAACTATTAGTGATGCTTTGATTTCAATATTTTATGGTGTTCCTGACAACTTGACTACTTTACCTTGAATTTCACAAAAACTCAGTGTCTGTTTTTTTGTGTGTTTTCAGTTTAAATCAGACAGTGAAAGATGTAGATGCAACCATGTAATACCTGAAAATCTTACTGTATGTTAGCTTTGCAGAAAACATTTTGTGCATCATCCTGTTGCCTTGGCAACCTTCCCTCTTCTATTGTCATATTTAAATTTTTGGTGCCCAACAAAAAAATCAAGGGATATCGAATAAACAGGATTTAAGGAGTGATAAACTGATTAAAGGGGTGTTTCCACTGCATGTATGGCATACCTTTAGGGTATGTGCTCACTGTGTTCTTGGCCCTCTTAGGGCCCTATTATCAGGAAATTATCGTCTTATTAGACCATTCCAACTGGCAGAAAACCATCTGTCATCAGCCACACATATAACTCTATAAAAGTTCCGGAAAGATCTTAGCAACCAGTGCACCTACAACAATCTACTGCCATATCCTATAGATCTTCCATAAATACATGTATATACAATAGAAATACGAGTTTACATTTAGCAAAATATGTTTTATTCTCTTTCTTACTTCAGTATATTTGCTCTAACCTCTACTGATGGACTGCTAAAATTCTTCAAATTTGGCAATCGTCACAAACGAAACAAACCTGCTGTGTATGGTTGTGCTCACACTCACTACTGTGGAAGTAAGAAAAAGCAGGATTCAAGTGTTGCAAATGTAATGTAGCCAAAGAACAGGTGTGTTCCAAGCAATCACATACAATGGCCCAGAAATATAAATCTGTCTGAAACCAAAACAATAATGTTTGGAGAAGGATAGAGGGGTCTGAAGGAGGATAAACAGGTTGGGAGGGGATAGAGGGGTCTGGAGGAGGATACAGGGGTCTGAAGGAGGATAAACAGGTCGGGAGGGGATAGAGGGGTCCTGGGGGGGGGGGGGGATAGAAGGGTCCAAAAGGGGACAGATGTGTTTGATGAAGGACAAAGGGTCTGGAGCAAGATAAACGACTTCCTCTCCAAACCAGGGTAAGTACGGGCGCAGATCCAGATGGACAAATGAAGTTAATTAAAATACATTTATTGTATAAAAACATTAATGGCGACACAACGCGTTTCCAAACCGAACTGGTTTCTTTCTCAAGTGTCATCTGCCTCACAACCCACTTTACCTACATATATATCCACCTTCTTGATGACATCAGCATTTAGTGATAGGTTGAACACTTTAACCCCTAGTGAACCAAAGGGATGGTAGCTTTCAATTACAAAAACACATATACAATCTTGTACAATCTTGTATATGTGTTTTTGTAATTGAAAGCTACCATCCCTTTGGTTCACTAGGGGTTAAAGTGTTCAACCTATCACTAAATGCATATGTCATCAAGAAGGTGGATATATATGTAGGTAAAGTGGGTTGTGAGGCAGATGACACTTGAGAAAGAAACCAGTTCGGTTTGGAAACGCGTTGTGTCGCCATGAATGTTTTTATACAATAAATGTATTTTAATTAACTTCATTTGTCCATCTGGATCTGCGCCCGTACTTACCCTGGTTTGGAGAGGAGGTCGTTTATCTTGCTTTGAAATACCCATCTTGGATGGTTTACCTGGGAGTGACAGCGGTCTAAGTCCATACGTTTGTTGAATTTTGTGCCTCTCCATTGCACAACCGCATCAGGTGAGAGTCTTATATACTATCCTCTCACCGCTCGTTCATACCTCCTGATCTGTGCTATGGAGCGCTGTTCTATTTTCTCTTCAAAGGGTCTGGAGGGGAGAGAACGATCTAAAGGGGGAAACAGGCATCCAAAGGGGGACAGAAGTGTTTGCAGGGGACAAAGGGATTTGGAGGCGCTATAAACAACTCCCAATCTGCTTGATCGACATTTGCTTACAGAGTTTTTGCATGGCTTGATGATCGTGTGGCCAGGGCTGCACAAATAATCAGTTTGTACCTAGTGGGAATTATGGCCCAGACTTTACCCATAGTGACTGTAATGTCTATCTTAAATAAGTTCCAATATTTCACTCTTTAGAGGGAAACTTTCAGTACTTTGAAGTAATCTAATCTGCTGACAGCCCCCTAATGCACATGGGGTGCCAAGGAGGAATGTATGCACATTACCTTCCTCCTCGGCGCTGTTCCCGTACCGTAAGTAGTTGAATCCATGGCTCTGAGCACCGTTAAAAGCACTGCCCTGCCCTCATGACGTTGATCTGGCCCACTCGCTCCATTGATGATCATTAAAAAGGCTGGCTTAGTGGATGAGGGCAGGGCAGTGCTCTTAACAGTGCTCAAGGCTGTGAATTCAACTACTAACTGCACAGGATGCAAGAAGAAGGATTATCCAGCAAGCCACCAATCACATCTAACAGCTTTACTGAATTTTGGAACAGCACCAAAGAGGAAGGTAAGAGACATACCTTCCTCTTCAGCACACCATGCGCATTAGGGGGCTATCAGCAGGTTAGATTCGTCTAACCTGCAGATAGTTCCCCTTTAATTTCACATTTTCTTTACTCTTCTTCCCATGCAGGCATCCTGTAAATATAGTTTACAAAAAAAATACCTATATAAAATAATAAATAAAATAAATAAATAAAAAAAAATACCAGAAGATAAATACTGTATATGAGAGTAAGTAAAAAAAAACAGCTTGAAACCTAGAAAATCTGTTTATCGAAAGGAATAGAGCAAAATAGTATGGTCTTTGGGGAATATTTCTATTACTACATTTCTTTCAATACCTTCTGGTTGTAGTGCCTTGTCTGCACCACCGAACATGATCTGATTATAATTTACTTTGAATGATCTAATCGCACGGCAATATGCATACTGTCTTCAATCATGTGTCTAATAACAGGTTTTAGACTGTTTAATAAATAACTCCACTTACTTCCTTCCATCTGGAAGACCAGCTGGCTTAAGTATTAACATACACCTGGCACATACCTCATTTGTAAAATATCAGAGAGCACAAGACAGAATGTAGAACAGTTGACAAGATTACAGAAACATTACACATTTATTGTAGCAATAAGCATCAGAATTGTGTTCATGATGGGCATTCCGCGCTCATTTCGGATGGAGGTGCAATAGGCGTTTCTGGTTGTCAATGATTTTTGCCTCATTATCATCTAAGAAAATTATTTTACGGTGTCAATTTACAAACACTGTATAAAACAACATTTTAGCAAAACCATAGTAAAGAACACTGAGAAATGGAAACAGGAAAGTAAAAACCACAGGCACAGTAGCTGAGCCTTAGTACTTGGGTCTATCTGTAATTAGTAGTTACACTCTGGTGACCGCATAGAGGCCTGTAAGTGAATGCTCTATGTGTGTCAACTTAAGGAAACTTTACTATTTGTAATGTTCACATATGAGTAACATCATTCAGATTTATATTTGTAGATCGCAACTTCCATTTAGAGATCCTCTTAATGACTGCAATACCATTTTGAAGATAAACAGCCAACGCACATTCATATTCTTGACTTTTGAGTGCAAGACATTTATTCCAGAAGATTCAATTATAGGTTACAGCTTGTTTTACGAGGGAAAAGATGAACGCTATGGCTGAAAAGGTAATATATTTTTCTGTTACTCATATTAAGATGAAATGTGCCTGTCATATAGTATTGCGCTGTGTATTTCCTACAAATGTCTACAAAAAAAATCTAAAATGAAATAAAGAGGTAGCCAACAAATGTTTATAATTATTTTTTGTTTATATGTATTATTCAATTAGCTTTACACTACATAAATAAGGTTTACCTGATTGTCCATCTACACCTATGTCTATAAAATGTCATCTATAAGACATTGGCTGATTCTCTTAGCAGAGGCACCATATAAGCCTCATGCAGGAATCCTTAAAGAGGTTGTTCAATATGCAACCTTTACTCAGACACTCAAATAGGACATATACTGTACAGTAGGTACATGGTCTTAGAGGAGAGATTTCTATCCTGACGCCCCTAGCTAGACCATTAGCTAGACCAGATAGCTTCCACTTTGGTGGAATCAGTATGACCATGTCATGTGTTTGTTCTTTCACTATTCTATTCTATTCACTACTCTTCCCCCATGTACCAGTCTGTCTTTTTGCCTTCATGTAATGTTTTCTGATCTTGTATTTTTATCTATTGTATAGCTCTCTGGAATTAAGGGTGCTTTATAAATAAATAATAATAATAATAATACTGTGCAGAAAATGCACCTACACTCACCACCGTGGCTGCTGCTGCTGCCCTCCTTCACTCTGCTGCTGCTGTTCTACCTACAGCTGCTAGTATCCCCAGCATCCTGTCCATCACTGCTCTTCTCTTGCTGGGACTTTGCACATTCACATCCACATTCTGGCCCCTGACATTTTACAGGTCTGGTGAGGGCAAAAAATCCGATTTCATGTTGCCACAGGCTTCTTCCAGATACTTCTCCCATCATTCCCTGTCTGAGCAATAAGGTTGCTAGGTTCATGTGAAGTGGAGCTGGCACAGCTAGTTTTCTCCAGGTCACTATATAGGGATGAGAGGTTGGAAACCTGTTGGAATCCTCAGTTCAGTCGAATCCAGGGCTTCCACATGATCCGCATCTGCTGAGGTAGGCTTCATATCAGCAATCATCTTTTCTTCCTACAAAACATAGTTTTACTTACACAAAATGCATATTAACAAACCGCCTTGAAGTCTAGAAAAGAAATACATCTCAAAACAAGGGCTAAGTACTGGTATATAGACAGCTTACAAACCAGTGGCCAGAACAATGCAGATGAGCTGTAATATTATAGGTAGTCAGACAATGCAAGATACTGATGAACAGTTCATCAATATATGAGAGGACAGTTGCTGATGTGAGGGATTTAATTATTAGGGTTACAAAGAGGACACTTTGTAAAAAAAGATGGGGGTTATTACTAGAGATGAACGAACCTGCCGAGGTTCAGGTTCGTATGAACCTAAACTCTTGGCTACTGACTGCCGCTGTCTGTAGCTCTGTGGGGAGGATGGATACAGCCAGAGGACCGCCTGGAAAACTGGGATACAGCCTATGGCGGGATCAGGTGAGTATAGGGGGCTGCAGCGGGGGTTCAGGAGTCTGTCATCCCGGCACGGGGGGGTGACAGGTTCCCTTTAAACCTTGACCACTATGTTAAAATCATTGAAATTTGAACTCATAAAAGAAGACTAAGGGTACAAACCCACTTGACGTATTTGCTGCGTGAATCAGTCTTAAAAATAAGCAGGCAAAACGCAGGTTGGCTTTATACGATTGTTCTGCGTTAAAATACGCAATTGCGTATTTTTGAAGCATGAAGCTTGTTGTTAGCAAAGCATCAGTTGTTAACAACCTGTGTGAAAAACGCATGTAGCTTCACGATTCAAAAATACGCAATTGCGTATTTTAACACAGAACAATTGTATAAAGCCAACCTGCATTTTGCCTGCTTATTTTTAAGACTGATTCACGCAGCAAATACGTCAAGTGGGTTTGTACCCTAAAGAAGATTGCACATTTACTTAGATAATACATAAATTACTTGCTTAAAGGATTCAAATAAAAAGGTGCAATGGGACAAAACAGAGTACTAAGGTTCTGGGCACACTGCATCCTATCTTTTAGGCTATGTTCACACTACCTAAAAGCACGGCCGTTGTTGCCATTGGCAACCACGGCCATACTTAATGCAGTGTGGAACATTGCCTCTCTTGTTCTATGGGAACCCGGCCGGAGCGTACACTACCATGCAAAAGTTTGGGGTCACCTAAACAATTTTGTGTTTTCCATGAAAAGACACACTTATTCACCACCATACGTTGTGAAATGAATAGAAAATAAAGTCAAGATATTGACAAGGTTAGAAATAATGATTTGTATTTGAAATAACATTGTTTTTACATCAAACTTTGCTTTCGTCAAAGAATCCTCCTTTTGCAGCAATTACAGCATTGCACACCTTTGGCATTCTAGCTATTAATCTGTTGAGGTAAGCTGGAGAAATTGCACCCCACGCTTCTAGAAGCAGCTCCCACAAGTTGGATTGGTTGGATGGGCACTTCTGGCGTACCATACGGTCAAGCTGCTCCCACAACAGCTCAATGGGGTTCAGATCTGGTGACTGCGCTGGCCACTCCATTACCGATAGAATACCAGCTGCCTGCTTCTGCTGTAAATAGTTCTTGCACAATTTGGAGGTGTGTTTAGGGTCATTGTCCTGTTGTAGGATGAAATTGGCTCCAATCAAGCGCTGTCCACTGGGTATGGCATAACATTGCAAAATTGAGTAATAGCCTTCCTTATTCAGAATCCCTTTTACCCTGTACAAATCTCCCACCTTACAAGCACCAAAGCAACCCCAGACCATCACATTACCTCCACCATGCTTAACAGATGGCGTCAGGCATTCTTCCAGCATCTTTTCATTTGTTCTGCATCTCACAAACGTTCTTCTTTGTGATCCAAACACCTCAAACTTGGATTCATCCGTCCACAACACTTCTTTCCAGTCTTCCTCTGTCCAATGTCTGTGTTCTTTTGCCCATCTTAATCTTTTTCTTTTATTGGCCAGTCTCAGATATGGCTTTTTCTTTGCCACTCTGCCCTGAAGCCCAAAATCCCGCAGCCGCCTCTTCACTGTAGATGTTGACACTGGTGTTTTGCGGGTACTATTTAATGAAGATGCCAGTTGGGGACCTGTGAGGCGTCTGTTTCTCAAACTAGAGACTCTAATGTGCTTATCTTCTTGCTTAGTTGTGCAATGTGGCCTCCCACTTCTTTTTCTACTCTGGTTAGAGCCTGTTTGTGCTGTCCTCTGAAGGGAGTAGTACACACCGTTGTAGGAAATCTTCAATTTCTTAGCATTTTCTCGCATGGAATAGCCTTCATTTCTAAGAACAAGAATAGACTGTCGAGTTTCAGATGAAAGTTCTCTTTTTTCTGGCCATTTTGAGCGTTTAATTGACCCCACAAATGTGATGCTCCAGAAACACAATTTGCTCAAAGGAAGGTCAGTTTTGTAGCTTCTGTAACCAGCTAGACTGTTTTCAGATGTGTGAACATCATTGCACAAGGGTTTTCTAATCATCAATTAGCCTTCTGAGCCAACGAGCAAACACATTGTACCATTAGAACACTGGAGTGATAGTTGCTGGAAATTGGCCTCTATACACCTATGTAGATATTGCACCATTTACCACATTAGCAATGTATAGAGTGTATTTGTTTAAAGTTAGGACTAGTTTAAAGTTATCTTCATTGAAAAGTACAGTGCTTTTCCTTCAAAAATAAGGACATTTTAATGTGACCCCAAACTTTTGAACGGTAGTGTATACACATAGTATACGCTCCAGCCGAGATCCCATGCCGGGCCGCAAAGAACTGACATGTCAGTTTTCTGCGGGCGCAATTCAGTGAATTGCGGTCGCAGAAAGACCTGTCAGTTCTCACAATGAAGCGAGCGGCTCCGGCCACTTGCTTCATTGTATGCTATGAGGAGTTCTGATGCGCCCACTCACAGAACACTACGGCCGGAAAGATCATCCGGCCGGTACTGCAGTAACGGCTGGGAGGATCTTGGCAGCGACCGGCCATTCCGTAACCCAGCCGGGTCAGGGAACGGCCGGTCTGATACGACGTGTGAACATAGCCTTAGCATGTACTGTATGTCAGGAAACATTGACTGTATAGCAAAGGACAACAGATTGTGCTTTAGGATACAGAGGGCCAACACTAGAAAGTATACTGTGCACTATATAACAGGAACGCATTTATGTCCTCACACTGACTGCATCTTTCCCAAAAATCCAGACCTAACTAGCAAACGCCAAAGAAACAGTGCAGGAATGGGACCGGTAAGTGTCAAGTTACTGTTTAGTGGACCAATGCAATATATCTTATTAAAGGGGGACCAGTATGTTATATGTCAATAAAAGGGGGAAATGCAGTCTATCTTAGTGCATATTATCTCACTAAGGGGTGGAGTTCATAATATCTAACTAGGCGGGTACAGTGCACCATATAAAATTGGTACAATTGGTATTATAATGAATTACTGGGGCACAGCGTGCATTCATATGTATGGGGAGGGCGCTGAAAAAATTGTCAGACAAAAGATTGCTGTCCCAATGTTGTCCCCAATGTCCCTTATTAAAAAAACGTGTGCTGGACAGTACAGTTGTTGATGCCATGGACTATTATGCATAGGTCTTATTAAGAAGAATTGCATATACACATGACACTGAATCGTTGACATGGCTGATGATTCAAAATGAGTATTTGTGTTGTCCTATATGTCAGTTAATTCAACCAATGTGCGGGGGCAACAGCCTTGCAGGGAGTGTGGCAGAAATTTTGCTGTTAGCAATACCTTTGTTTTAAATCACAGTTAGGATATGATAGTGACATCATACAATTTAGAAAGCAGCTTAATATTTAATGGAAGAGAGTAAGGAAAGTGTTCTGCCTTCACAAATAATTGGACTGATATATAATACTAATTATATTTTTATTTGTATGCAGATTTATAGGAAGAGGCAACTAGGTATGGTGTGGAGCCAGCAACCCATAATGTTAACACAACAGATTTATTAAGCCACAATGCCATACTGATATACAAGTAAACTAAACTAACTTTTATCACAAAGGATCAGCTTAACAATATTGTATCATTGCAATCAAGCGATCCAGAGACAGGAGCATAACTACTACCATAACAGCCATAGTGGCTGCTATGGGGCACACCACATTAGGGGGCCCTGTGGCCCACTCCTGCAAAACACTGGGCCCCTGAGCCATCATCATTTGCAGCAACTGGTGGTCAAGTAGGCCTCCTTGGTGCTACAAATGTCCTTTTTACTGCAAGCACTCCTGACCAGCACTTACAGGTAAATGTTAAAGATAATGACTACACTTGACAGGTTTGTGTTAAGTCCGGGGGAGGATGGGGGCAATAAA
Organism: Dendropsophus ebraccatus; assembly: GCF_027789765.1. Lineage (NCBI taxonomy): Eukaryota > Metazoa > Chordata > Amphibia > Anura > Hylidae > Dendropsophus > Dendropsophus ebraccatus. The sequence continues at coordinate 84,291,405 of NC_091458.1, forward strand.
AAGTTTGCTATGGGGCCCAACTATCTCTAGCCCCTATGCAGACAGCAACTGAAAGAGCAATAGAGAAATGTTGAGTAGCTGTACTGAGCTAAAGAAACACTCTAAACCTAACATATTTTGGGCTGCCAATACGTAACACTCAATGAGCAATCACCTATATTAACTTTAAAAAAAATGTATATTGATATTTCTTTCTTCTTGTCTGTTTTTATTTCCTGTAGTTTTGTTCTATTTTCCTTACATAGCAAGGGCAGCCATCTTGCCAGAGCTGCTGTCACATTTAAACATGCTTTACAGCAGTCACATGACGCATAAGAACCATGGGAGTATGCACGGCATGTTATGTTACCAGTGCAAAGGTCATTGTCTATGGCGGAAGAAGGAGAAACATGAGTTGAGATTATCATCTATTGTGAATGGTGGATCCTGTGTTATCCATATGTAGACGCTACCTTTCATGTGATGACAAGGAGATGACTGCTTTGAAGTAATATGTACAGAACAGAAAGTGCCAATTTATTGATTGGGTGATGTAAAAAAGAAAAGTAGGTGTATACTGATGCATTATGTTAAATGAAACCTTTTTCAAATGTACAGGCATATCCTAAAATGTATCTTTTTAAAGTTATAGACTCACTAAACACCCATTTGCCTGCAGTGTTTGATAACCTGTTGCTCCCACAGTTAAGGCCCGCCAGGCATCTACTAGCATGGGACACTCATGCTCAGTTTAATTGCAGTCACCTGATCTGTCCCATTAGGACTGGCAATTGGTTTTCACTTTACACACAAGTAAGGGGGATTGTGAGATTGAGAGTAACATGGCAAAAGTGGGGTCACATTTCAGAGAGAAAACCAGGAAGTGAATAGATCCATGGGAAAGAAAAATGGTACAGGGATGTAAGTTTCCTTACTAAAAAACAGCACATTTGCACATCTAATTATACTTTCTTTGCTGCATGACACCATTTTTTCGAGTATAAAAATTGGAAAATTTGTGGATAGTGATATAGAAGTTAAAATAACATTGCAAATGACAACAATACTGTTTAAAAAAAAAAATAGTTTAATATAAAAATGTATTTAAACAATAGATAATTTTCTAATGACACATTTTCATTAAGCTTTATGGGGGACATTAAGACCGGTCTTAAGGCCCTGCCCCCATTGGGCAAGCAGGGAATACGGCAGACGTATGTCAGGGAAAAGGGGCAAATCTGCCCTTTCTCCCTAGCCACAGCCTTAATAGTTCTTCCCTTATGTGCTCATCCTTCACAATTGTGTTATGCTGTTTTTGCTGCAATTATCCCCATATCAATACAGCTTTAGGCCAGGTTCTTGTGTCACACAAAGGCCGCTGTCAGTGAAGTTCACACCGGCCGGATGAACTTCCCTTATTTTGATTTGGAATGCGGGCATATTCGAGTGTGCCCCCATTCCAAATCACCATAGCAGAAAACGCAAAGTGTGTCCGGAGCCGCTCTTTATATTGTCTGTACTGTCAGTTTTGTGCGACCGCTATTCAATGAATAGTGGCCGCACAAAACTGTCGTGTCAGTTTGTATACACTACGGTTGGTTTGCCATAGGACACAATGTTATTTTAATTTTTAATAAATAGTGTCTGGTGTTGCAACGGCCATTATTTATAGAAAGTTTATGTTGTGTGAACTTAGCCTTATAATGAGCAAGGATCTCCTTTAACATTAACATTAATGTTGGTGAATCTTCTCACCACATGTATGGGAAGCCTGAGGCCAAAGTAAAAGTTTGGTTAAGCTTTTCAGCTTCCAACCTTATAATACTGTACTGGAACATTTTCAATGTTGGTTACTCAATCAAAATCTGTGCTTGGCTTCACCTCTAACAGCTTGACAGCACAAGTTCTACTTCTCTTTATCTCTAGTCATTCTTTTCAGCTCAGTGAACCAGAAGACACCCTGAATGATTCATCTAACATTTATAAATTCTCTCTTAATCAGAAAACCTGTTTTCTGATTTTTAAGATAAAAAGACGCTACCTTTTTTGTTAGATAAAAAGACATTAAAAAAGGCATCTAACACAAAAATCGACTTAAAAAGAAGACATTATCACAAAACTCACAAACAGTACAGGACTAACATTTCCATATCGAAAAGTGAGGCTGACCTTGTAAATTTGCAATATTCTTACAATTATTAAACAATTTTAGGTATCTTGTATCTATTAAAATGCCATGAACCTGTGTCGGCTGGACATGTTCAAAGATGTAAACAAAAACATTCACTGGTAAAAAGCAGAGATCATGAATGTTTCAGGTATTGAAACACAAACACTCATATTAGGAGTTAAAGTTAGAGCGACATGGATGTAAACTAATGCCCATTAGAGATGAGCGCAACAAGAGCATTCTCGATTCCAGTAGTTCTACATTCAAATACCAGAGGCTGAAGCAGCCCTAGGGAGTCTGGAAAAACATGGAAACAGTCTATGGCTTGATTCTGCCAGAATGGCTTTCCGTTATTACCCATAGACAGGGGTTGCCCTTATGGACAGGATTTATCTTTCTTAGGCTGCCGTCACACACAGCAACTATTTTAGAAAACTGTCACTGTAGTTTTTGAGCTAAAGCCAAAAGTGGATACAGAAGGAAGGAGAAGTACAACTTTTTCTTTTATGTATCCCTTTCCATTTTAATTCACTCTTAGTTTTGGCTCAGTAACTGCAGTGGGAGTTAAAAGAAAAAAAAAAGAACTGCCCTGTGTGAAGGCAGCCTCGAGCGACTTTTTTAATTTCGGAATTGTGTTGTGGTCCCTGGCCACTGCTTCTCGAAAGACCTGCGTTATGGATTTGGACAAAGTAACATTGCATCCATATTGACTGTATTGACCATCTTATACTTACTTCTTCATAAACTGATGCACAATAGCAAAAAATATTTAGGCTAGGACACACTGCATCTTTGCTTATTTTTCACTATATTCTTTTTACAACATTGAATTTTAATGTACAGAAAATGTGGTTAACCACATCTTTGGCTACATGAAAAAAATTAAAAGCAAAAACATCAGTTTCCATATACAGTGGTACCTTGTTTTAAGAGTAACTTGGTTTAAGAGCATTTTCCAAGAAGAGCTCTCAGTTTTTCAGAATTGTAACTTTAAGAGCATTGCTTTGGTTTAAGAGCTCCCTGTACTGTGTGGAATGGGGAGCGGGGCATGGTCTGCATTGGTGGTCTAAAGCTCTGTACCCTGACCCAGGAAGTCTCCCTCACCTTCCATATCATGGCAGATCCACTTTCTTCCTACCTCATGCTCCCTGCAGTCTTTGTCACCCCTTGTGTATCCCATCCTCTCCATTCCTGCTATAATGTGCCTGCACTCACACTCAGCTGCACACACTGCTACTATAATGTGCCTGCACTTACATTTAGCCATTTAGCCATTCACACTGCTGTATAGAAAAGTTTCTGTCACTGTCCTCTTGTATCTATAAACTGAGGTTGTTTTTTTCATTCTTATGCACTTACTATACCTAACACACCATGATCACATGCTGATTGCTATACTGTACAGTACCTTATAATATTACATATTCAGCTGTTTCTCATTGTTTGTTTCGTCAGTTCTACATGTTGCTCATAATAAAAAATCATTATTTTTGGGGTGTGGAACCAATTGTTTGCATTTACCTATGTTCACACAGTGTAAAAAAATAGAGAAAAGGTGGCCGAATTTGATATTTCAAAAAAAAAAAAAACGTCCGTTATTGCAGCAATTTAACTGACTGCAATGACAATGCATTGAAGTCTATGGAAAGACGGATGTCCAATCCACACAATGGGGGAGATTTTTCAAAGGGTGTAAAATTTAGACTGGTGCAAACTACCCACAGCAACCAATCACAGCTCAGCTTTAGGCAGTGCTGAAAGGAAAGTTGAGCTGTGATTGGTTGCTGTGGGCAGTTTGCACCAGTCTAAATTTTACACCCTTTGATAAATCTCCCCCAATGTATTGAATAACGGACGTTTTTACCGCAGATGTTAAAATAATGCCACCATTCTTTCTCCATTTTTACTATTAAATTCAATGGACTTTTCAATTAAGCCACACCTAAAGGCCAATTAGTAACTCCAAACTAGAATAATGTACAAACACCAGTCATTGCACTAAGGGGAGGCCAGGCTGCTAAATGACGTCCGTAAGACTCAAAATGATGGACGTCATTTTAAACGGAGCTGAAAAACGTTGTGTGAATATAGCCTTTCAGTGATTTCTTATGGGAAAATTTGCTTTGGTTTAAGAGTGGATTTGGATTACAAGCATGGTCCCGGAACGAATTATGCTCGTAATCCAAGGAACCACTGTATATATTTTAATAATGTAATGGAAAACTGGTGCTGCAGGATGGCATATAACTGCATCCATTTATATCATCCCTTTTTGCATCCAACTTTTTCCTTTAAATATTAAATAGACTGTAAAAACACAGTGTGGCCCTAGCCTTAGGGCTAACGCACAAGTCCAGAAAAACCTGTTTATGCACAGACAGTGTCTTGCAGAGTGGATCTCTGAGCTCCCGGCATCATGATTAATTATGATGCTAGGAGCTCCAATACTGCTTGTTTGTCCTAGCATACTGACGCAGCTGCACAAGACACAGTCTGTGCACCGCCGGGTTTTTTGCGGACGTGTGCATTAGCCCTTAATGTGAAATACATGCTTTCAGCTGGGCCTTTTGGTTGGGAATGTTATTTTGCAACATGCATATTTAGCATATTTTAGCACTACATTTCTAATGGTACTAATGATATTGATGCTTTCTTGCTGAATGATGGCAGCTTCTATACTTCTGCAATGGCATCATAAATTATGCTGCTACAGCATGTAGAAAAAGTAGAGTCAGTTAAAAGCTACATTTCCCTCCATGTATTGTACCAGTTCTACCGAGTACCTCATTTAAATTCAAAGTGAAAAGAAAAGTCTGCAGGAACTAATAATTTCATGTATTATACAGTTATATTTCTTAGCTGCCACTACCCAACATAAAACATAACTCAGAAGCTGCAAATTTTTGATTAAGAGACACATCAATCAATGATAGACTAGAATCCCCCTTACTTTTCAAAGAAGGGTCTGCAGCAGCTGTGGTACGTATTATAGGCGATATTGTACTTGTTGGTATGATTTTTAAAGAATATTATTATTTTTAACTTTCATGACCTCCTGGCTTATGCACTAACTGATATGCCCCTTGATAACTTATATCCTGATCATAGTAATAGGTATGTTTAAAGGAGAAGTCAAGCCATAACAAATTGTTTTCAGGCAGCAGAGGCAGGGGAAAAATGAGCATGATTAATTTCTTACCTCTCCTAGTGCCAGCGATGCGCAGTGGAGAGGGAAAAATGCCCAACCTGGCTGATGGACAGCCCATTCAGCCAATCAGTGACTGGAGCGGCATCCCCCCAGTTAATGACTGGTTGAGCAGGCTGTAAATCAGCTGGGTCATGACGTTGGCTGCACAGGAGAACCCAGAGCCCAGAGCATTTCCCAGGGCCGGTCAGATGGCGGATCACAGCCACGGGGAGAGGTAAGTTAGTGCCATTTGTTCCTTTCCCCTAGTGCTCTGCCATTTAAAAAAAAAAAAAAAAAAAAAAAAAACTTTTCTACAATTTTGCACATATCCCAGAAAAATGCTGTATTCTGTCTAGGTGTCCTCTAGTTGCTTGGGTGCTGCTCTGAGCCTGTGTCCATGGTAGCTACTAGTGAACCCGATGTTCGGTTTGGATCCCAAACACGAACATAAAAAAAAAAATGATTGTGGTCGGTTTGTGTTCACCGAACATTCTGTTGAGTTCCTAATTTTATTTTTACTGAGGATGCTGTATTTTGTCACCCTCCCTACAATGACAATTTTACAACGATCTAAGCCCTATACGGTCAGCTCTCCCTCCCTACACTGACTAACTACGACTGTGAATATTGCTGCTTAACTAAATTCAGATGCTATCCCTGCTCGTTTCACTCTCCCTACTGAACGGAAAAAGAATCAGGAAAGACTGTGAGAAAATCTGCCTCAGTGTTGCATTTTTATTGCACGTACGTAACATACATAATGGCGCTAATCGTACAGCCAGTCACAGTAATGTCAGTAGTGAACATGGCTGCTACATTACCTCATGTGCCCTTCCTTCACCACACATTCATCTGCTTTTCAAATTGGTGGGAGGACGCAGTTGCATACATTCGCGTGTTCATAAATGTTTTTAAATGATTGTTGTAACCATTTCGATCATCAATTAAATTTTTTGTGATCGGAGAACATGAACAATTAGCGACATGTTTGTACAAACATATGAACATGTTCGCTCATCACTAGTAGCTACTAAAGAACGCAATCATGTGATGTGGGTTTTACATCGCAGGTGAATCGCAGAGACTTTGAGAGCACACACATAAACAGTTTCAAAAAGAGTAATAAAGACAAAAAGGGTGATGAAGTCTGGTAGTGAGATTACAGAGAAGCTGAAAAGAATGATGTATGACTGCCATTCTTCTGTGCATCTGTTCCAGAAATAGCCTCCTGAATAGCAAGGACTCTCCTATCCCTCTTCATGGTGTGTGTGCTAAGTAATCCTCGATATTCATGAGCACAAGCTGTCTCTGCCCACTGGCCGCTGATTGGCAGTTGTCTATATATACTGTGAGTGGCGCATCATGAAGCCCATTCTCCTGCATATCAGGAGAACGGCTGAACATACAGCATTTCTGTAACTAGTTTATGCTGCCCTCATTTAAGGCAGCATAAACCTAGTGACAGATTCCTTTTAAAGTGCTTATCTCCACTTATCTGTGGCTACCTTGGCACTAACTGGCTGTTTGTTTCCAGCGTCAGTCTGGACCAACAGTCTATATTGGCTGAACCCGACACCAGCCTAAGAGAAAGGTTAAAGTGACACTGTCACCCCCTGTGCATTCTGACACCTCTACACAGGTGTAAAGGGTAAATTTAGCGTTTTTCATACCTTATTTCATATCATACGTCATGGTGCTTGTTCAAGTAAAAAGTGTCCCTTTATCAACTGCAGATTGTATTAAGTGGGCGTGGCCTCATGTCATTAGCACCACTTAGCCCCGCCCACAACGGCCCCCTCCCCTTGACGCCCATTGGTTGGCCGACGTAAAGGGGGTGGGGTCTAGACCTTTCGGCCAGCCTGTTCCAATGGCCGACGAGGGGGCGGGGCCAACTGTGATGTTGTGGGTGGGGCTAAGTGGTGCTAATGCTGTGAGGCCCCCCCCACTTAACACAATCTGCAGTTGATAAAATTACTATATTACTTGAACAAGCACCATGACGTATGATATAAAATAAGGTATGAAAACCGCTAAATTTACCCTTTACACCTGTGTAGAGATGTCAGAATGCAAAAAGGAGGTGACAGTGTCACTTTAAGCACGCTGGATTTTTGATGACCAACTGTTTTGTTCTGGGAGAGATCAGACTACAGAGCCATACGAGGGCTAATTTTCTGACTATACATTGTAAAATCTATGGGGAAACAAAAAAAATATACATACATTTGTAGGGGGAAAACAATTTGCAATTTCTTTTGTCTTTATACCATTCAGCATGCAGTGACATGCCATCTTTATTCTATGGGTAAATACAATTACAATGACACCTACAGTATGTTTAAAACTTTTTTTGTGTTACAAAATAAGTATGTTCAAAATTGCCATATTCTTACCCCTAAAACTGTTTTTTAATGTTGGTTATTGAAGGTTAAGGTAATGAGAGATTTAGCTGACAGATTTTAGAAGACAAGGCCAGGAACAGACTATAAACAGAGAACAGGTCACAAAGGAAAGACTAAGATTTCTCCTCTCTTCAAATCCATTCCTGGCTTTAGCCTAAAAAATCTGTCAGATTAATCTCTCTGGGTAAAAAGCACCATTAGCTACTGGTCAGCAGCTCCTGAGCTAAATAAAGCATGTTTTCAATTTACATAATTTTTAATTTTTTTTTTTTTAAACCAGGGTTCAGAGATCAGGGTTCAGTCTCCTAGAGATGAGCGAACTTTTCAAAAGTTCGTTCCGACCGGACTTCCGGATTTTTTTGAAAAGTTCGGTTCCACCGAATTTCGGATTTCTTTGGATTTCATAGTTTAAAGCATCTATATGATACGGGGGTAGTGCATTTGGTTGAATTTAGGGCTCTACATGTCAGTAACATCATTATCTTTTCAATATTTCAAAGTAAATTTTTTTTTTTAGACTTCAATATTCACCATTTATGGGTCTATGCAGGAAATTCACCATTACAGGGTCTATGCAGGAAAAAAGGTCACAAATGCAGTGAAGGAGCAGCAGTAGTCATTGGAGGCCAGTGGAGGTCCAGCAATAGTTTTTAGCGTTTTTTTCTACACACATGTATAAGGTATATATTTGTGCCTCAGGAAAACACCTATGTCATATACACTCTTCCAAGGGTCCAACTATAGTACTTGTATATCTGTATAGCACGTTTTTGTTCTGTGCACCCTTTGCTCTCCTATGCCTAATCTATCTACCTATCTTTCTCCCTCTCTATTTTTCTCTCTCAATCACTATATGTTTCTCCTCTCCCCTATCCTAATAATCTTTTTGTCTTTGCTTTTGTACAATATCTTCTCAGTGCAGCAGCAGCAGCAGCAGCAGCAGCGTTTTGTCACTGACGAGCTCTTTGCACTGCTAACAGTCTCCTTCCTCTCTCTCTGCAGACTGCGTGGTGCGGTCATGTGACCACTCCTCTTCAAGCAATACCGACATCACACAGGGGATGAGCTAGTGCAACATCTCTGCTGATTGGATGTGTTCCGGGCATCATGGGAAAGTGCTTTTCCCGCCCAGAACACTTCCTGCTTTCTAAAAAGGTGGCTGCCATTTTAGAAAGCAAGGGGAAAAAAAAACAAACAAAAAAAACAATTCGGAGCGGACTTCCAAAAATCTGAATCCCATACCGGCCGAACCGGTTCGCTCATTTCTACAGTCTCCTGAAGACAGCTTGATAGTCTTGTGCTGATTAAGAAAAAAGAGACCAAACACGTGAAGTCTGACCAGTACAGAGTGTCACATAAACAGAAGTCTATCTATACAATGTCTATTTTTCCTAAATTTTAAAATAACCAATCTATGCAGTATGATCCTGCAAACTACAGTTTATGGGCCCGTATCTGAAAGATTGTGGTATATGTAAAAAATAAAAATAACTGCCATTTAAAAAAAAAGAGCGTTTCATCGAAACAATTTTTTACTGGTGGAATGTACGATTACTGCTGACTTACTAAATGATGTGTATATACAGGTCCCAATAAGGCTACATTCAACCATTTATTATGTCTAATTAAAAATGCATACTTATCTAATTGTATTCAGAGAAATGCCTCCAAGTGAAAATATAAGACCAAGGATGAGCAACATTGTAATCCTTATCAAATTGATGAGGTGACAAATGTCTTTTTAACTCCTTAAGTGTTATGCAGTTCAGTTTACTATTAAAGTTAGCATTGATGTGATATTATAATTTCAGCAGTGAATGGGTCAAAGTTTCTAAGCGGTTGAATTCCAAAGTGATGACACTGCCACTCATCGTAGTAATTACTGTACAATTACTGAAAAGGCAATGACCTTTGGGATGGAATTCTGTAATCATTTTTATGCTTGAATGTGAAGGGGGTGTAATTTAACCTTTAAATACTTTGTATCAATTATAGCACAGTATCTATTTCATGTCAAGGTTTAAATGTAGTGGAAATAAATAATATTATGGTATTCAGGAAACTCAGAAGAAGGAAACAACTCTGGTTGTTAAACCGCTGGCTACTGTTCAAGACTAGTGAGTTTTCCACATGACCTTGGGTAATGTACAAGTACATTCTGTATTGTAAATAAAATGATGCTTTATGGTTTATTCTTTTTTTAATTCTGTGATACAGCCGATGGATGTATATTTCAATTAAATTCCAAAAGGACAGATAAGGATAGAGAGGCGGAAGTCTAAGGCCAGGATTATATATCCTGGTGGTGGTGTGGAGCATCTGCTGGCCATGATTTTTTTACCTCTTAAATAAAACTATGATTAGCAAGGGATGGGGGTGTTAGGGCCGGCTCCAGGTTTTTGCGGGGCCTTGGGTGACAGAGCCGCAGCAGCCCCCCCCCCCATTCATCCACTATGAACCCATCATACTACACTATGAAAAATTACTTGGGATATTAAACACACATCATTAACACAGACACTGACTGACTCACACACTGACTCAGACTAACACTGACAAATACTGACACACTAAGACACCGACTGACTGACACAGATACTGACACACAGCACTTACAGCTCAGTATTCTCCCTCTCCCTCTTGGACTGCTCTCCACACTGTAAGGTTAAGGACCTTCAGGTCATGTGATCAGATCCTTCACCCTTTTCTCTCTCTGTGCAGGTCCTACTCCATCTCCTGTGTCTTCTGATGTTCAGCCCACTCACCTTGCACTACAGTGAGCAGGCTAAACATTAGAACATCTGGGCTCTCTCCCTCTCTGGGCCCCTAGAGGCGCTGTGGGCCCTGGCATTTGCCCAGGTAAGCCCTGTGCTCACGCCAGCCCTGTGTTATGGCAAGGCCACATCTAGTGGTAATCAAAAGGTTATGCAAGAAAACCCCATAAGCAATGTAAGCATGCATGTAGAAGTAGTACTAGTAGTACTTATCTCCAGGGTAATAAAGGATCAGGCATGTTAAAATTCAATATGCCAGGTTCTGTTTCTGCCACAGGTCAGTCCAGCTGGTCAATCTGTTTGGATCCACCAAGTTGGTAATTGATAAATGAAACTTTTAGATTTTAGATTTCTTTACATTTTAGATACTTACTGTAAGTCTGTTTTTGTCACTGGCTAGAATACTGAGATGAGAAAATAACATGGAGTGTGAAAAAAGCGAGTTTTTATTTTTGACTGGAATAAAAAAGGAGGACATATGACAAATTTAGCTTGCAAGGTGAACATTTATTGAGAAAGAACACAAGTTAGAGGATGGCATCAGGGGCGTAACTACCACACTAGCAGCCATAGCGGCTGCTACAGGGCCCGGGGCATCAAAGGGCCTGGCAGGACCACCATCACAACAGTATCAGAGAGATCACAGGGGTCGGACCTGCACTGGTGTCTGTAGCTCCGGCCTCCCTGTATACAATATGCTTTGTCACTCCATGTACTCCTGCCTAACAGGCAGGAGAGAGGAGAGAGGCAAGGCCCTCTCCCCTGCACTCCAGCCCCCCACACCTCCTCACTAGGAGCTCAGGCTTCCTGATCCCTCTGATGTTGGAGCAGATGCCATGAAGAAGAAGGAGGTAAACACAGGTGGTGCTTGTGTCTGTGTATTTATTTTAATATGTGTGTATTTGTCATGTGTCTGTATACGTGCGTGTGTGCGTGCATCACGCGTGCATCACACGTGCATCTAGGTAATGTGAGTATACAGTCTATCTGTATATTTATGTATCTATGTCATGTGTCTCTATATGTGTGTATCTATGTCATGTGTCTATACTGTATATGTGCGTTTCTCTCATATGTCTGTATATGTGTGTATCTATGTCATGTGTCTATACTGTATATGTGCGTATCTGTCATGTGTCTGTACTGTATATGTGCATGAGTGTATCTATGTCATGTGCCTATTTTTGTGTGTTAGCACTGTTGATGTGTATATGTAACATGCATGTGTGTACATGTGTGTATATATGTCATGTGCTTATTTGGGTGTTTGTGTGTTAGCACTGTTGATGTGCATATGTAACGTGCATGTGTGTATATGTGTAAACTGTGCTCATGAAACACCTTCTGGTTCCAGGCCATCTGCTCTCTGCTGCTGTCAGCGTGTCCACAACATCCGCTGCCGTGCTGCGACTATAGGAAGTGACCAGTCAGCGTAGACTCTATATACTATCTGCACTGACTGACCATTTTCTGTGGGAGCAGCATGTCAGCAGATGTTGTGGAAAAAATGATGACAGCGTAGAGTGGACTGCCCAGGAACCAGAAGGTGCGGCTGAGGCTGCCTCTCTGAGACCTCCATTTATTAGGAGGCATGGTAAGAGGCGTGCAGACGGGCCGCTGTATAGGTGCACTGAGGGGTAAAGTATTATCCCATCTCAGGTCTCCTACTGTAATGAAGAGTAAAACAGGAGTTGTTTGTGCCGCACTCTGGCACACCTCACCACTCCTTCCTCCCTCTTCTTCATGAATAACCAATGCTGCCCAGCCTCCTAAGTGAATCCCACAGTGGGATGATTTGTTTTGCATGTGTGTATTTGCATTGTGTGTATTTCCATGTATATATGATTGAAGGCAATCTGTCAGCTCCTGGGCCCTACCTAAGGTGCTGACAGTGTGCTGTAGTTGACAGTCCACTTGTATGCATGGTACCTTTTAGTAATTCGCGCAGTGGATCATGCTCGCGTCTTCTACTGTAATAAAGTGTCAAAGAGGAGTTGTCTGTGCCACACTCTGGCACACCTCTCCACTCCTTCCTCCTCCCCTTCTTCATGAATCATCAATGCTGCCTCCTGGTCGCTCAGCTGTCAACCAGTGTCTCTGATTGCAGATCAATCCCCTGTAGGCAGTTTATGTCAGAAAGAAACACTCAGATATAATTGAATCTCAGAGCTCATTTGTGTTGGAGATGTGGTCTAGGGGTAAATCACTTGTCTAGGGACCTGCCAGCAGTTCATTCTTTGATTCAAATTCCCTGATGGAAATGAAATATAGGTTTTAATTTTTTCTTTTTTCTTCTCTCATTTTTGTATTGTATTTTAAAAGCTGTGTTCACACACTATATTTTTGCTCTGTATTTTGGTAAGTATTTTTAAACCAAAACCAGGAGTGGATTGAAAACACAGAAAGGCTATGTTCACACATTGTTGAAATTGAGTGGATGTCAGCCATTTAATTGCAAATAATGGCCATTAAATGATGGGATTTGAACCAAAGAATGATCTTCTGGCAGGTCTCTAGACTCCTTACCCCTAGACCACAGCTCCAACACATTTGGGCTCTGAGATTCAAGAATATCTTAGTGTTTCTTTTAGACACAAACTTCCTACAGAGGGCTAATCTGCAATCAGAGACACTAACTGATAGCTGAGCGGCAGGAGGCCAGGCAGCATTGATTATTCATGAAGAAGAGTAAGGAGTGGTGAGGTGTGCCAGAGTGTTGCACAAACAACTCTAAATTGACTCTAAATTACAGTAGAAGATTCCAGATTCCAGTGCATAATCCAGTGCACAAATTACTAAAAGATACCATGCTCACAAGGGAACTGTCAACTACAGCATACTGTCAGCACCTTAGGTAGGGACCAGGAGCTGACAGAATCCCTTTAATCATATATACATGCAGATACACACAATGGGGGAGATTTATCAAACATGGTGCAAATGAAACTGGCTCAGTTGCCCCTAGCAACCAATCAGATTCTACTTTTTATTCCTCACAGATGCTTTGGAAAATGAAAGGTGGAATCTGATTGGTTGCTAGGGGCAACTGAGCCAGTTTCACTCTACACCATGTTTGATAAATCTCCCGCAATGTATTTATTAGTAAAACAAATCACTGTGGGATTTACTCAAAAGAAACAAATCCAAAAAGGGCAAAAATTAATAAAGAAAAAAGAAGTGCAAAAGCAGAAAGGTCAGTGCAACAGAGAATTATTCTACAACATTTTTATCTTTGGCTATAGGGTTTGTCTGGGAAGAACGGAATGGGACAACAACAGAGATATCTGCAACAAATGTATTGAGTGTCAACATACAACAAGAAGCTCCAAATTAATAATCTGCCTGTAAACAGCAACAAATCCTGCTTCAAAATGTATGCAATTTGGTATAAAATTAGGTGAAATTTCTCTTCTGTAACAAGATGTTATGCTGTTATAAAAAAAATAAATATTTAAGCGTAGTTGTTTATAATATATTTAAGAGTAATGTAAAATTACATTTGCATATGTATATTATCAATTGAGTATGTATTGAGCCTGGATAAAAAAAATCCTTTGTCTTCTGAATATGTAATAAAAGAAATATGCAATGTATCTCGCATATTTATCATTTGTTTTGTCAGGTTACAGTAATTTACTATCATATTCCCGTAAAGGGAACGCAAGTATTGGACTATACCACAAATATGCTGATATTACTGTATGACCATAGCCATCAAATCAATATGCTAATTATTTGAATAATAATAACAGATTACAATGTTCAGCAATTCAGATAAATACTCTCCAACCTGTGAATTTTCCAACTGTTTCAAGCATGGCTCCAGTGAACCTCACATAGAGGTTTGAGATTACTGATGAAATTTTTGTTAAGTGATAGTGAATGCAAAAGAAAGCAATTGTCAGTTTATTGCCTAGGTTCCTGGCCACTACTCTCCACTGTGAGAGCACTGGCCAGGTTAAGAAGTCAGTGGTTGGGACCTTGTGGAGCCTATTTTGGGTGACTTCAGCATCCCCATCAATATCCCAATCTCCTCTTCCCCCTCTTAGCTTCTCTTCTTAACCTCCTCTCTTGGCCTTTCACAACTAACAAGCTTTCCTACACACAAGGGTGGTAACTCTCTGGACCTGATCTTCTTTGACACGGTTCAACTTCTAACATGTAATCAGAGTTATCAGACCTCAACCATCTTTCTCAATCACAAACATTTGCTCCCCTCTTTCTCGATACATGTGCAGAAATCTGCACTCAATAACTCATAGGGGGACATGTATCAAGCAGAAAAATCATATTTTTTGGCAGAAAGTGCCTATTTGCGAATAATTTTATGGCCGTTTTATGAATAAAATATTCGCATATGGTCATTTTCCGCCCGGTACGCCAGGGGGGGCGGGGAGGGGGTGTGGAGGGACTCCACGCTATTCATTTTTTAGCCAGAAAAATAGTCAGGAAACCTACTCCAGCTCTCAGCTGCCGTACGTTTCCTGCCATGCGCAGTGGCGCACACAGGATTTATGTTGAGGCAGTGCGCCTCTCTCAGCAGCATTTGACACCATAGACCACCAACTCCTCCTCTCCATGCTCCCATTTCTTGGCCTCTAAGACTCTGTTTTCTCCTGTTTTTCTTCCTACCTCTCTGACTGCTCCTTCAGTGTATCTTTCTCTGGCTCTACGTCTTCTTTACCTCTTACTGTTGGGTTTCCCCAGGGATCAGTCCTGGGTCCCCTGCTCTTCTTCCTCAATACTGTCCCCATTGAACAACTCATCAGCAGGTTTGGCCTTCAATACCATGCTGATGACAACTAGCTATATACTTCTTCCTGTGACATCATCTCTGCATTCCTACAAAACACCAATGACTGCCTATCCACTCTCTCTAATAATATGACCTCTCTATTTCTCAAACTAAATCTTTCTAAAACTGGACTTCTGGTATCCCCCCCATTTTCCCCAACCTAAACCTGACAAGTCATTCTAAGTC
Source organism: Dendropsophus ebraccatus (assembly GCF_027789765.1). Taxonomy (NCBI): domain Eukaryota; kingdom Metazoa; phylum Chordata; class Amphibia; order Anura; family Hylidae; genus Dendropsophus; species Dendropsophus ebraccatus. The sequence goes on from NC_091458.1 coordinate 84,306,898, forward strand.
TGGGTACTATCATAACTCCTGTGCATTAACCCCTTAAGGACCGCGGGCGTATATTTGCGCCCTGCGGTCTTTAAGGGAGTTCTGAACCGCCGCAGTTCTGGGTGCCGCATGTAGCCCGAGACCGCGGCTATTAGCGGGCACGGTCCAATTGCCGTGCCCGCTAATCAGGTAATCAGATGCAGCTGTCAAAGTTGACAGCTGCATCCGATTACCTTATGCAGCCGTTCCCTGGTGTCTAGTGGGATAGATTGCTCCTCCTGGACGAGCGATCCACACATGCTGCTCAGGCCGGGGTCTGCGCCGTGGTGGCGCTGATCCCGGCTTGGCACTCGGTTGCTTCCGGCTGCAGCAGCCGGAAGCAATCGAGTGCCTATCTCATTGATCTATGCTGTATATCTATACAGCATAGATCTCATGAGCGTTGTCATCGGCTGATCGTTCATTTAGGTTCAAACCTAAAATCATCGGTCACCACCCGTGCATCGCTACGTGGAATAGCTGCAGGTCTTCTCCTGTTCCCGCGCGGCAGCATCAGCTTCAGAGCGGCCTGTCTAAGCTGACAGAGCGCTCAGCCAATCACTGGCCGGGACCGCCGCGGCCAGTGATTGGCTGAGTGGTCTGTCAGTTCAGACAGGCAGCTCCAAAGCTGATGTTGCCGCGCGGAACCGGGCGAAGGAGAAGACCTGCAGCCTGGTGAGGTAAAGTATGAAACAAGGGCTGCAAGGACATCAGTAACAATGTCCCTGCAGCCCTCTCTAAACGATTGTCAGGCCGTGGAATAGGCCCAGTAAATGTTTACATTGTTGATTGGGCCCCCGTCGGCCCGTGGAATACCACCCTTAGTTGGCCAAAATATCGCGATCCATGGCCTAATCCATACTCCCTTCAATATGGTGCCATTGTCCTGTCCACTTTGCAGAAAAGCATTTCCAAAATATGATGTTTTTACCCCCACGCCTTATCGTTTGGACTGGGTTCTTAAGGTTGTGCACATCCATCTTCTTCCTACAAACACAGTGAATGGAGCTGATACCAAAAAGTTCTATTTTGGTCTCATCTTACCACATGAGCTTTTCCAGATCCAGCAAACTTCAAACAGTCCTGGACATATGCTGTCATAAGTAGGGGGATCTTGCGTACCCTGCAGGATTGTATTCTATTACCAATGGTAATGTTTAAGACTGCTGTCACAACATTATTTAGGTCATTAACCCCTTAGAGACCCATGACGTATCTGATACTTCATGGTGCCGCGCGGGGTGTTCAGAGAGGGGTCCCACCGGGACCCCGCTCTGAACGGCACTGATCCTGGCTGACATGTGCAGCCGTGCAGTGCCTCTATTAGCCGACGCGGGTCCCGTTGCCGTGCCGGCTAATTAAGCCTCTAAGTGCAGCTGTCAAACCTGACAGCTGCACTTAGAGGCTTTCCTCCGTGCATCCCTGGTGTCTAGTGGGACGGATCTCCCCCCTGCGATGCGATTGCGGGGGGGAGATCCGTTCTTCTGCCCGTGCTGGGCCTCAGCGTCGAAATGACACTGATCCCGGCTCGGCAATATGACCGATCTGATCGATCTTTGCTGTGTATATACACAGCATTGATCTCTATGAGAGATCAGTGCTGTCTATATACAAGACCCCCAGGGGGACTTCTAGTTAAAGTAAAAAGTAAAGTAAAAATGTTTTTTAATTAATAAAAAATCCCCTCCCCTATTAAAAGTCCAAATCACCCCCCTTTTCCCATTTTATAAATATAAATATATAAATAAGCAAATAAACAAACATGTTTGGTATCACCGCACGCGTAATCGCCTGAACTATTAATTTATCACATTCCTGATCTCGCACGGTAAACAACGTAAGCGCAAAAAAATTGCAAAAAAAAAGTGCAAAATTGGTCATTTTTGGTTGCATCAAATCCAGAAAAAATGTAATAAAAAGTGATCAAAAAGTTGTATATGCGCAATCAAGGTACCGATAGAAAGAACGCATTATGGCGCAAAAAATGACACCTCACACAGCCCCATAGACCAAAGGATAAAAGCGCTGTAAGCATGGGAATAGAGCGATTTTAAGGAACACATATTTGTTAACAATGGTTTGAATTTTTTACAAGCCATCAAATAATATAAAAGTTATACATGTTATATATCGTTGTAATCGTAACAACTTGAGGAACATACATAACAAGTCAGTTTTAACATAGGGCGAATGGCGTAAATGCAAAACTCCCCGAAATCAAAACAAATTAGTTTTTTTTTTTTCAATTTGACAGCGCAAATGATTTTTTTCCGGTTTCACAGCATATGTAATGGAAAAATAATGCCTGTCATTGCAAAGTACAATTGGTTTTGCAAAAAATAAGCGCTCATATACGTCTCTAGGTGAAAAAATGCAAGCGCTATGGACTTTTAAACATAATGTGGAAAAAGCAAAAGTGCAAAAACGAAAATTGGCTTTGACCTTAAAGGGTTAAACAGGTCCTCCTCTGTAGTTCTGGGCTGATTCCTGACCTTTTTCAGAATCATCCTTACCCCATGAGGCAAGGTCTTGCATGGAGCTCCAGACCAAGAAAAATAGACATATTGTGTTTCTTCCATTTTATAATAATTGCGCCAAAAGTTGTTGCCTTCTCACCATGCTGTCTGGCTTTACTCAATCAGAGGGGATCTTAGCACTGACACCCCCCACTGATCATGACTTTTGAAATGTCTATGTGACACTCTAAGCAAACTATGATGCATATTTAGGTAAATTTTTGCAATTAATGTGGTCTAAAAACTACTATCACCTATATGTAGATGTAGTTCGATATTATACCTAAATAGCAATAGTCTATTACATTAATCTCTAGTTTTATGTTTTAGAAAGCTGTTACTAGACATGTGAATTTTAATTTATCCTCTTTTCACTTTGTGTTACTGTCCAAATGTCTTCAGGCACAACAAAAATTATTGTTAAAAGGAAGGAAGGCATATAAAGAAAGCAGGAGATGCTTGTCTCATTAATCTGCCACCTGGTCACTCTTGGACAAGGGGATGAAGGAAGGATTTACCAAACCTCTGCTTCTCAGGGTTCCGCTTATCTTACTGCCTACACCTTGCATTGTTAGACCTCCATCAGTGTATCCTTTAGATCTTAGGGATTACTAACAGGAGGGGCCACTCCATAGACTGCAATTAATTAACCATGTCCCAATGCATATATGAATCTAAAATCTTTTCCTCCGTCTGAAAGTAGGAAACACAAGTTAGTATGACAAATTATATAACATATAAAATCTAAAGAGACATTTAATCACTCTTCATACGTATTATGTATAGCTATAAATTAGAATCAGCCCTAGATAATTATCCTTGGCAATATGTTGTATACACATAAAAGTTTACAAACTTATCTATTGTTTATACCATGTTTATTTTTATTTTATTTATTTTTTTCATTTTTGTTTTTATATTTTCCTTTTTTTTTAAGAACTCCCAGTGATGTTTATTCACTATATATTCTGGTCCTTGAGCCTCATACTAAGCTGATACTTCCTGCTCTCTAGAGATCACTTTTTCCAGCAGTAATTTCATTATTATAACAGGCAGGATTACACTAAAAGATAACTAATTCCATGGAGAAAAAACAGAAAAAGCCGCACATCTACATGGATCACTCTAACCATCTGCTTCTTACCACTGTTAATACTAACATCAGGAGTTAAGCCCCTATTACACGGGGCGACGGAGGGAAGCAAACGAGCGCTGTCAGTGCTCACTTGCTCCTCTTTCCCTGCTTACAACCGACGCAATTACACGTGTCGGCAGTGAGCAGGTGAGTACAGGAGGGACTGCGGGGAGCTGAGGGGGGGGGGGGTTAAATCGCTTGATCGTCTGGGCAGCCCATAGCAGATAGCAGCGGTCTTCCACGGAGCGTCAGCAGCAGATCACTGCTATATTAGTCGTTTGTCTTTCAACATGTTGAAAGACAAACAACAACAACGATCAGCCACATTGTTCATGTTGGCTGATCGTTCCCTTTTATTACACAAGACGATTATCGGCTGTAACGAATACGGGCGATAATCGTTTCGTGTAATAGGGCCTTTAGTTCCAATTCGATTAAAGTATATAAGCCCACACATTGCTTCAAGGTTCCTGTGGGTCCCTAACCTACAATGGAACAATGCCACACTACAACCACCATCGCCAAAACAACAGTGCCCGAGGTGGGAGCAACGCCGTGATTCAGCAGCCCAACTGCTGCCCGACCTACCTGCCTGGGCCCCACCACCCCACAGATGCCGTGCCGAGGCAACAATGGCCGCTGCACAGCACCATACCAGTATACCACAAAAAAGAAATAAGCGTAAGAGTATGCTTAGTAATTCCATGGAGGAAAAAAACAGACATTGTCACAGATCCACATGGCTCACACTGACCATCTGCTTCTCAGCACTGTTTAATAATAACATCAGGAGTGTATCAAAGTTATCAAACTGTATAAGCTCACACCTTGAAGCAGTGTGTGGGATTATACAGCTATACAGTTATAAATATCAGCTTCAGTCCCCAGCCCAATGACAGCTTTCTCAGCAAATCAGTAGCAGGACAGTGCAGCGACTGGCTGAGCAGGCTGGTACTGAATGGAGGACAGATAAGCGTGGACAGATAAGTATGGCTGCGTCATTGTTTTTTTATTATAGCAGCTCCAAGACATCTGCATGTTTAAAAAAAATGTTTAAAATATAAAAAAAAGTTTAATTGAAATATATGTCAATTAGAACAACAAAAATGCAATAGGTTTCTGCAAGACACAGAAGTTCAGCTGGGTACAATCAATTGCCGGCAAAAAGAAACCTATTACATTTTTTATTTAAATTTTTATATATGTCATGTAAACATCCCTTCAAGGGATGAAATATACAAAAAATTTAGACCAAAAAACTTCCATGGGTTAACCAGGCAAAAGTATCAAAGAGGCGTATCACAATTAAAATGTCACTTTTATTATATACTGGCTAAAAAGTTTTAAAAACACCACAAAATATATATATACACCCCAGTCCAATCCTGAACCGGAGTGTGCTTGGGTCCCTTGACCCACAATAGTATACTGATAATACAATTGTCTACTTATGTACAATCACAACAAATACGTACAGTTACGTACATACATACAGTTGGGGAAGTAACCCTTCCCCAACTGTGTATACACTCCGGCCGGGATTCCCTCACTCCGGTTGGGATTACCTCAGAAGGCAGCACTAGGTAAGTTCTGAGGGAATTTTTTATTCCCTCAATAAATTCATCAGGAGATTTTTGCATCGTGTATGTTAATACAATGTCAATATATATTTTAGAATCTATAGTTTATGCCTAGATTCAGGAAAATTCAGCCTCTTTGATAAGTTACAGAGGAGAGGGTTATCACCACAAACCAAACCTTATAGATTCCTTACATCAAAGGCACTCCCAAATAGTAACTTAGAAAATGTAGAAAAAGAAAGGTGTTTTCCAGCTTCTTAAAATTCAATCTTTACTGGAATTTTTCTAAAAAAAACATGTTTAATATGTTGTCTTGAAATCTGACAATGTGCAAAAAAATTGTGCAGAATTTTGGAGCAAGGAAAAACAACCAATAGTTCATATAAAAAGTCTGCCTAATGCAAGAAGACACCAAAGCTACCATGCTGCCATGAGCCACTGTGAAAAATGAGGAGCATCCTTATGCTGCGTTTACACGGAACGATTATCGTGCGAATTTGAACGATAACGATCTAATTCGAACGATAATCGAACGTGTAAACGCAGCGAACTATCGAACAACGAGCGAGAAATCGTTCATTTTGATCTTTGAACATGTTCTTAAATCGTCATTCGCAAAAAATTCGCAGATCGTTCGTCGATTTTACCTATGTGCGAGATAGGCTTAAGCGATTGCAAAAGGAATTTTTCGTACGATATATAGTTCTGTCTAAAGGCTGATCGTTATTTAAAAAAAATCATTACTTTGAAATCGTTAATCGTAATCGAATTAGTAACTCTGCCCCATACACTGTCATTTTGTTAGTGACTTAAATACATCAGCTGGTCAATAGGAAAGTATAAGGACCCCACCCTCTGAAATGGCATTGCTCCCAGGACACAAGCAATATTGGCAGTGAAGGGGTTAATGGCAGCACAGCCAGCCCTGGATTGTGTAATAGGTGTGAGAATCCCCTGGCTACAGAATGAACTAGTATCAGATAGCATACTTGGTGCTGTTCTGTTTGTCTCCGATGGCAGAGAAGGGAGATCCCTGAAACAACAATGCATACTTGTTTAATATTCAGTATCATGTAATCTTTATAAAATTTAACTATATGAGGAACTAGCTAGAAGAAAGAATAATTGCCAACGATTTCTTGTTTTTTAAGTCATTATGTAATTTTCCGCATATGTGCCTGCATCAAGTGATCTATATTACAGTCCTGGATGACAAATAGATTCATATTTGTACAGCATAATAAAATCAATGCAATGTCTTAAGCGCTGGCCGTGCATTTATTAGTAATGAAGTCAAGCAGAGCTGCTTTTCTCCACGAACAATACTGCCAGTGTCAATCACCTGTCTACATTCTGTGCACTACACACTGCAAAGCAAAGTGGTTCTTCAACTTTTCAGTTCAGGAATGAATTCAGGAATGAAAAGTGCCAGTATGTTGCTACCTGAGGCTCTGAGCCGTGAATAGATTTATCCTGTAGTGTATCAATAACAAAAGCCATGAGGAGCCAGATTCCCTCCCCATTCCACGCCCACCATAACACACTGGAGTGCAAGCACCACAGTTCAGTCCACAGAGCTGTTTGATTGCTTAAGCCTGGTGGTCAGACAATAGAATCAGAAAGAATGGCTGTTTCCTTCCTTCCTGTTGAGTGTTCTGCCTGAGTGAACAAATTCAATGGCAGTGTGCTTCACAGCAACACTAGGCTGTAGCACAGGCGAAAATCAACAAAGAGCCATTATAGGGCATTTCCAACTGCACTTAAGCCAAGCCACTGGGCTGTGGAATCATCCAGAGAGAAGGGGGCGGGAGACGGTATCAAAATCCAGACAATTCCAGGGACTGAGACTTTGCAAATGTGTTCACAAAACATAGCAAACAGCATGTGCAACGTGCGGACAAGTTATTGGTTTTTATAGTTTGTTAGGATTTGCTCAATACAATGCAAACACTACAAAGGATGAATTGTAATACCGCTTCAATAAAACTAGTAAAATACAAATAAAATGAATATGCATATGGACAAATATGGAATTATTACATAAATGTATTATTATTATTATTATTATTATTATTATTATTATTATTATTATTATTTTTGGCAAAATATTCTGCAACAGTTTACAATACATGATTAGACAAAATCGGACATCATAGAGGAACAAGAGGAAAGAGGGTCCTGTTCATAAAGCTGACCATCTATGAGGAAATATGGATAAAACAAGGGAAGGGAGGCCCAGCCCACAGCAGTTTACAATTTATGAGGCAATCGGGATTATACAAAATACAAAAAGTGAGAGCCCTATAAAAAAAAATATATAAAAAAAAAATTATAGGGAAACATAGCTGTCATGAACCAGGAGGTCAACAGCCAGTGTCAGTAACATATATATATATATATATATATATATATATATATATATATATATATATATATATATATATACTGTAGGAGGTTACTGTTAAGTTTAAGGAAAAAATGGTAAACAGAGCCGAGATAGGTTAAAGATTGTGAAAGATCTACTACAATGCTAGGACTTATAAAACTGTGAATGTGGCAAATAAAACAGACTGTCTCAACTAGAGCAATTAAGAGACCTGGTGTAGGGCACAGGTAAAGTCTTGAGAATAGAAATGGAAATTTTGTATTATGGAGGATGTTAGACATTGAATTTTCTGCCTTCTCTCCTGCTTCAGTCCACAGTCAGAGTCACCTGCATCCTGTCCTTCAGCTTCTGTCTACCCTCACCTGGGGAAACATACAGTAACATGGTAACAGTCTATACTTGGCCTGTTGCAAAGTATAGAAGAGACTCTCACTGTGGACTGAAGTGGGGAGGATTGGGGGAAGTGATTGTTCTGGCAGGAACAGTTCCCACCGACGTTGATCCATAGTCACTATTCCCTTCACCTCAGCTTAAAAGCTGCAGTCCCCTGTATCCTCTCTCAGAAACCCCATGCTGAGAGGGACACTGGCTGCTATTACATGACTGCCTGTCAGGCTACAGTGATAACTGTCCATGCATGGACAATACAGTTACATCATGGAGATTTCTGACATATACTTTCCAGACAGAGACCAAAATGACAATCTTTTGTTGCCTGTCTGGATAAAAGAACCCTATAGACACACTTAGGCCACTTTCATACAACTATTTGATTCTGCATGCATTTGTGGACCTGCAAGTGTGGACAGAATAAGGACCCATTATTTCTATGGCCCTATACAAACATCTGTAGTTGTTACGAGTGTTTGAAGCTTTGTTCAGTACTTGAACAAAAGCAGGGGAGATAACTGTCAGCTGAACTATTGTTCAGCTGACAGTTGTTGAGGTGTTCAGACACCAAAGTTACATCATCATCATAATGATGACGACAATTTCTGCTCTAAATGGATGAGCAGCAGCCAGAGAGGGGCTCCCCACCTGGCATTTCTGGTGACCCGGAGATCCTGCACAGTGATGTCCTCCCTCTCCAGGGGGCCAGCTCAGCTGTAAAGGAGACAAGCCTGCCCCCTGGGGAGGGAGGATGTCACTGTATTGAGGGTAAGATTGGGTCACCCTCAGTACACCAACAGCATCCCCCAAGTTCATTCACCTTCATACAATCAGCAGTCCATCAATCCGGCAGGAGGAGAATGAGAGAAGTTCCGGAGCTCCTGGATGGTGACGGCCTTCCTCTTCAGGAGGCTGGCATGTCTCCTATGCAGGGAGAACATCACCGTGCAGGAGCTCCGGGCCACAACAAATGCTCTGGCTGCCATCCACTGGTTTAGACCGGGGAATCTTGTCATTATCACAGAAATCCACACTCCTTTACAGTAAGTAGTGGTGCACAATGCACCACTATATACTGCTAGACTTCACAATCTATGGGCTGGGCACTCTGCACCTGACATTAAACACATTTACATTGTTCCCTATGGAAACACGCAGCTCTGTTCTTGGTTCTCTGTGTTTGAGAACAGAGGTATTACTGAATACACATTAAACATATATTCATGAGCTTCATGTAAGCCCAGTTTTGGATCATTGGCAGAATGGGTAAAATGGTAGACAGAGATGAGGATAGTAATGTAGGGAGGAGCAGTACTGTGGAGAGCTTTGCGATTGAGTAATACATTTACATTGTATTCTAAATCTTATGGGCAACCAGTGCAGTGACTGGTGTAGGGTAGAAGCATGAATGTAAAAGGTTGGGTTCGCACTGTATCTTTGTTTCCTTTTTACAGTTTCCATTCCAGTTTTTTAATTTTGCTGTATACTAAAATGTAGTCAATGACGCTATTGTACAGTTGTACCTCAACTTACAATAGCCTCAGGTTACAATAGTTTCAACATTCAATGGCCCTTTCTAGACCATCGTAACTTGAGACCAGATTCAACATAAAATGATGGACCAATAAAAGTGGCCATTTTACTGGTAAAACCAGTGCAGTATAATTGGCTGTCTAGTAGCGTCTCCCTACAGTACAGCGTGATACCAAATGCCCTGTACTGCTCTTTACCTGTGCCAGCATGAGCTGCTATCTTGGGCACCAGATGAGGGTGGCCTTATTTTATTTTTATTGGACCCCTTGTGATTTGTATAGGACCCTAAATACACTCGGATGCTCTACATAAAAAGTAGTTTAGAGTTTCCAGTAGCTTCTTCTGACTGTTGTATGTAAGGACTTGCTTTACCAATATTAGTTATCAGCTTATTTTTCTTTAAAGGGGTATTCCCCCCAAAATAATTTTTGCATTAATACATTGTCCTCCCCTAGTTTTCCATCTTTCCAATATAAAGTTATTATGGATTCTGCACAGTTTTGCTGTTATCAAGGTACCCCCACCCCCACGGATTGCATAGAATCATCAGCTCTCAGTCCACTCCGACACGCTCCCTGCTCCTGGCCCCGACCCTCCGAGACGGCATCACGTGTCCTCAGTCTCTTCAATGTGCTGGGTTAGTGCTTCTAACCCAGCACATTGAAAAGAGGGAGGACAGTGGCACCCGGCAGCTGCTGCTGCTGATCACTGTCTCCCTCTCTGAAAGCACCCCCCAGCTCACCTGGTGGCCAGCTGGCACCCGTCCCCCCTCACCTGGTGGCATCTGACCGGATGGTGAGCAACCCCCCTCCCCCCATCTGAACTAATGAGCGGCCGCCCGCGTCAGCCGACACCCCCCGCATCTGAACTGATGAGTGGCCGCCCGCGGCACCCGTAAACCCCTCCCCGCACATCTGAACTGATGAGCGGCCGCCCGCTGCACCCAACACCCCCCCTCCCGCATCTGAACTGATGAGCGGCTGCCTGCGGCACCCGACCCCGCCCCCCCCACATCTGAACTGATGAGCTGCCGCCCGCGGCACCTTACACCCCCCCCACCCCCCGCATCTGAACTGATGAGCACATCCATCCCCCCCCCCCCCCCCCCCCCAGAACTGACCTGATGAGCACTCATTCAGCTCTACTATGCTGTTCATTCAGCTCTACTATGCTGCTCACTCAACTCTGCTATGCCGCTCACTCAACTCTGCTATGCCGCTCACTCAACCCTGCTTTGCCGTTCACTCAACTCTGCTATGCCGCTCACTCAACTCTGCTATGCCGCTCACTCAACTCTGCTATGCCGTTCACTCAACTCTGCTATGACGCTCATTCAACTCTGCTATGCCGCTCATTCAACTCTGCTATGCCGCTCATTCAACTCTGATATATCTAGTGCATGTCAGCTCTGCTACATCATGTACCAGTTAGACATAAGCATTGCATGATAGGAGATGTAGTTTTCTGGCCCGCGCCATGTTGGATATAGATCAGCTTTTTTAAAAACTTGTAACTATGGAACGGAAGCAGCTAGAAAGACGGGAGACGGCTCAAAATTCTCAGGGGAACTTGGTGAGTAAGACCAGCTAGGTTTGGTTTTGTTTTTTTTTTAGCTCTTGGGGGGAATACCCCTTTAAATCTCAATTTAAAGTAAGTAAATGGTAAGTCATATACATTAGACTTAAGTTTAAACAAAAAAAAAAAATGTGCGAATTGAGTCATAGTACCTAATACACTCAGTTAATTCTTTGGTGTGTCAAGTTGTATTTGGAAGGTAAAGTCATTTGTAAAACTGAGATAGAATTCAGCTATGTTATTTACACGGGACAGAAGGAAGGCCTTGTGGCTTACTGAGGATGCTGGGCCCTCAGGGATTTCTAGATTGCCTAGCATTTCATCTCTCTTCTGGCCTTGGGCAACAATACCATTATTAAAGAATAATACATAAGAAACTAAGCTTTTATTCTGGTCCGCTCATCTTTCATTCCCTGCCTATAAAGTTACACAAATTATTTGTAGTAATTAAATATACTCTAAATCAGTACTAATAATCAACTCCGGCATAGTGAAATCTATTTCTTAATGGTAAATGATGAGCTAGTATAGGGAAGTCCACCAGAGTATTATTAATAATGGTAGTATATAAAGCTAATAGTTATGACCTTGACATTTAAAGTTTTACTATAACAAGCAAAGGCACAGATTTACTGCCCAAGAATTAGCATGGCTGTGGAGGCTACATGTCCCAGAAGTAACCTAATGCCATCTAATCTAAGCAAGGCAGAAATGAGCCCATGCCAGGAGTTATACAGCCAATCAATCATTCATAGCTTTTAATCAACTTTCATTTTTCCAAAATGAAAATGTAGTGGAATTACATTTGCTGGCTGAAAAAATTGACGTAAAATATAAAATTATGTAGAAAAAATACATTATTCATCTTTTTTAATACATTTTATATTATATTTATAAATGGCAAGGATAAAATATAATTTGAGAATTTTATAAAGTAATGTTTATTATTCATTGTGAAAACAATCACCTTAACACCATTCTGGTCACTGCCAACTTTAGAGTGCATTTTCAGGGTAAATCTACTGTGAGAATGGCCCTGATAAAAAACAGGATTAGACAGAGCTTACAGGTTGCCAGTGAACTTCTTAGGCCGCATTCACATGTTCCGTGTTCTGCACGGAACACGGACATGAAATGCCTGTAACGGACTCCCCCTGCCCGGGCAGCATCTGTGATAAGATGCTGGGAGCGGGAGAACTGTATGCATATGCCATACTCCCAGCATCTTATCAAAGATACTGCCCGGGTGGGGGAGGGGAGTCCGTTACAAGCATTCCATGTCCCTGTTCCATGCAGAACATGGAACATGTGAATGCGGCCTTACAGTGCTATAAATGTAGGAATATAACCCTTTATTATCCAAGCTATATATAAACTGCAAACAGTGGTGTAGCTACCATGAAGGCAGACCACGCCACTGCTATGGGGCCTCTGTACAAACACTGGCCTGGAACAGCATCTGGTCTTTTAACACCTAAAGGACAGGGCCACTTTTTGTTTTTGTGATTTCGTTTTTTCCTCCTTGTGTTTAAAAGGCCATAGTGCTTGCATTTTTTTCACCTACAGACCCAGATGGGCCCTTATTTTTGAGACACCAATTGTACTTTGCAAAGACAAACTTCATTTTTCCATAAAATATGCTGCGAAACTAGAAAAAAAATATTTGCGATGTGAAATTGAAGAATAAAATGACCCCCTTGTTTTAATTTTTCAATACCACCCACTATACCACCATGGATATACTTTTAATAGCATTTAAATGTAACTATAAGTCTTGACAGCAGCATTTAAATGGCTAAGTAGCCAGGCGCAATCATGTACGTGTACGTCATCGGTTCTTAAGGGGTTAACTGTGAGAATTTGTGATGAAGCCATTGGCTTTCCACCTTGTTGCTCTCTTTCCCAGTTCCCCAGTGAATGAGTGACCCAGTGAAAGAAGTAACGCTAGAGGACTGTGCTGAGCCAGGTGAGTATGTATAGGGGGAGGGAATTCGTAGGGCCTTATAGCAAAAAACAGTTTGGTCTGATCTCAGTTTTGCCCCTGACTGTAGACTATCCTAAACCACACACAAAAAACAAACAAACAAGAACTTAACCTGCTCTAATGTTACCATAGGGCTGGAGACACTGAGTAAGAAGGTAATTTTCTTAATCGGTTTTCTGAAATCTTTCTTATTGATATGTTATTTAGGTAGTTCAGTCCACTGGGGCCCTCGATGCATCTAATTAGGATATAAAAGAAAAACAAAGCTAAGGATGAATGTAATAAAATTTGCTTCTTTCTTAGCATACCCAGCCCTATAAAAAAGAAACAGAACAGCAGGCTAGATTATTCAACCTACCTTTCCTTTACCTTTAGCTTTAGGAAGAAGCTACTTCCTGCCAAACATATTGTCTAACACTGAGCCAATATTTTAGTTTTTCTGTCACAGAAAGCGTACAAGTCTTTGATTAAAGATCCTCATACACCTTATACTTTTGTTGCCAGTACCCACCACTTGCGGTGGGTTTGGGTGCTGATTTAAGGTGTATGGGACTCCCCCAATCAACCATAGACAGATGAGGTCGGAGGAGATAGAGGTCAAACATCATGAAAAATTACTGCGGATGGCCACCTTTGTTACCACAGTCCCTGGTAACTTTGAGGCAATGAATGGACCATATATATTACTATACAAGTAAGATGTTTAATTTTATCTAGCTTTGTGCCAAAATAATATAAGAATGCAACAGAAAAGTCCAAACACACAGATCAGTTCCCCACTTGTGAAGTAATCCCTCCAGCCAAAGATCCAAAATCTCAGAAACAACTATCAAAAGCAAATGATCAGCTCATTGGTGTTTATTCTCCCCCATTCCTGCTGTACCGTTTCAAGTTTTTCTGTTATTTAACTTTAATTCTACATGTGTGCTAGGGGCGTCATGTGACTCCCACTATTTCTTTTTAAAGCTAGGTTTACATCTCATTTTGTGCCCTATGTCACCCTATATGTCAAAAGGGACGCATAGCCTAACATGTTGCTGACAGGCCTTCAGACTTAAATGTGTTGAATGTAATATTATTACTAAGTATTATACTATATTTCTTTTTGCAGGACTAAAAAGCCCATCTAAATGCACCAAGATGTGTGTCATGCATCTTTTCCATATCATTTTTTTGGCATACCAATATCAAGACGTTATAAGGAGATTGCTTGGTGCTTGATGTTGGTCTTCTCTATCTACAATTAATAAGAATGCAGTAACCATATTTTCCGGCATATAAGACAACTGGGCCTATAAGACGACACCAAACTTTTCCAGGTAATATATAGAGTTTGGGATATACTCGCTGTATAATACTACTCCTCTTCCAGTGCACACGAAATCTAAATTAATACAAAACATCAGACAGCAGCGAGATCTGAGAGGCAGAGAAGGAGGTACAGTGATACCGGTAGGATACAAGGGCGAGCCAGACGGGTGAAAGAGGTGTGTTATTCTGGGCACAGCACCACTCTGCCGTATCTATTTTTTTCCATACCTCTTGCTCTGCCCTTCATACAGGCCCTGCATATGGCGGGGATGCGGCCATTTTAGCTCCCCCCCTATTTGGCTACCACAGATTCTCCAGTCCATTTCCGAAGTTTTTCAGCCCCCACCCTATAAGATGACACCCGGCATGTGAGACGACCCCTGACTTTTGAGAAGATTTTCCTGGGTAAAAAATAGTCTTATACGCAGGAAAATACAGTAAAACTCTCAATGTTACTAGGTATGTATAGATGAGAATGTTCCTAGTCACTTACTAGTGATAGAAAAAGCAAACACTAACCATAGAGTGATGGGCATCTGCAATGAGTTTGTATGTTTTCCCTGTGTGTGTGTGGGTTTCCACCGGGTAAGGCTATGTTCACACTACGTAAGTTTCGTAATAATAACGGCCATTGTTACCGATTTGCAACAACGGCCGTGATCACTACAGAATTCACGTAGTGCTGCCGTTTATGAAATCCCAGGCGGAGTGTATACACATAGTATACACTCCGGCCGGGGTCCTAGCTGCACCACAAAAACCTGTCAGTGCACACAACGGAGCGTGTTGCCCGCATTCCAATTTTTTAAGAGTTAAGATCATCCAGCCTGTACTGCAGTACCAGCCAGGATGATCTTCCCAGACACCGGCCCTTCTGTGACCCAGCTGGGTCACAGAACGGCCGTTGTATTACAAAGTGGGAACATGGCCTGAAACTCTATTGTAGATTGTGAACCCAAATGGGGACAAGGACCAAGTGATGACAATCCCTGTGCAGTCCTGTGGAATATGTTGGCATTATATAAATAAAGGAATTATTATATATTATATAATATTAAAATATATAGTAAGTTGCATAATATATCACCGTACAACAATTAAGAGCTATTTACACATCAGGCTGTGGTAGGTGAGAAGATGGAGCTAGCATAAGGAGGTCAGCTTAGGGAAAGTTTAGTGTGAAGTATAGGGAGGGCATGACATGAGAGATGGTAAACAGACACTAAATAGGGCCTTTCAGGAGGACCAGTGAAATTTCACAGCATGATGATGGTACTGAAAATAAAATCTGATGATGGTGTTTCCATCTGGGACTGTATAAAGAGAGAGAACAGAAGGGGGTCTAGCACTGAACTCTAAGAAACCCCTAACAAAGGGAGAAAAGGGAGAGGAAGTATAACTGGAGAAAGACACACTGATAGTGGTGTGATGACAGTCAGGAGGATAGGAAGGGAAGAAGAATAATAATGGTAATAATGGTATACCACCAGCTTATTCCAAAGCAATGTACAATTCTGAGGCCAAAATAACTATACATTACAATCATAATAATCTTTATTTATATGTCACCAATATATTCCACACTCCTTTACAATACCATGGGAAAACAAAGAAACACATAGTAAAAGAGATCACATAGTGACAAACTAATCAACAATTCAAACAACATCAACGAACACCTGCTGACAAGAGCATACAGTCCTATGAGGAAATAGGGGGGATACTAGGGGAGTGAGGTCCCTGCTTACAAGAATATACAGTCCTATGAGGAAATAGGGGGGATACTAGGGGAGTGAGGTCCCTGCTGACAAGAGCATACAGTCCTATAAGGAAATAGGGGGGATACTAGGGGAGTGAGGTCCCTGCTGACAAGAGCATACAGTCCTATGAGGAAATAGGGGGGATACTAGGGGAGTGAGGTCCCTGCTTACAAGAATATACAGTCCTATGAGGAAATAGGGGGGATACTAGGGGAGTGAGGTCCCTGTTTACAAGAATATACAGTCCTATGAGGAAATAGGGGGGATATTAGGGGAGTGAGGTCCCTGCTTACAAGAATATACAGTCCTATGAGGAAATAGGGGGGATACTAGGGGAGTGAGGTCCCTGCTTACAAGAATATACAGTCCTATGAGGAAATAGGGGGGATAGTTGGGGAGTGAGGTCCCTGCTTACAAGAATATACAGTCCTATGAGGAAATAGGGGGGATACTAGGGGAGTGAGGTCCCTGCTTACAAGAATATACAGTCCTATGAGGAAATAGGGGGGATACTAGGGGAGTGAGGTCCCTGCTTACAAGAATATACAGTCCTATGAGGAAATAGGGGGGATACTTGGGGAGTGAGGTCCCTGCTTACAAGAATATACAGTCCTATGAGGAAATAGGGGGGATACTAGGGGAGTGAGGTCCCTGCTTACAAGAATATACAGTCCTATGAGGAAATAGGGGGGATACTAGGGGAGTGAGGCCCCTGTTTACAAGAATATACAGTCCTATGAGGAAATAGGGGGGATACTAGGGGAGTGAGGTCCCTGCTTACAAGAATATACAGTCCTATGAGGAAATAGGGGGGATACTAGGGGAGTGAGGTCCCTGCTTACAAGAATATACAGTCCTATGAGGAAATAGGGGGGATACTAGGGGAGTGAGGTCCCTGCTTACAAGAATATACAGTCCTATGAGGAAATAGGGGGGATACTAGGGGAGTGAGGTCCCTGTTTACAAGAATATACAGTCCTATGAGGAAATAGGGGGGATACTAGGGGAGTGAGGTCCATGCTTACAAGAATATACAGTCCTATGAGGAAATAGGGGGGATACTAGGGGAGTGAGGTCCCTGCTTACAAGAATATACAGTCCTATGAGGAAATAGGGGGGATACTAGGGGAGTGAGGTCCCTGTTTACAAGAATATACAGTCCTATGAGGAAATAGGGGGGATACTAGGGGAGTGAGGTCCCTGCTTACAAGAATATACAGTCCTATGAGGAAATAGGCGGGATACTAGGGGAGTGAGGTCCCTGCTTACAAGAATATACAGTCCTATGAGGAAATAGGGGGGATACTAGGGGAGTGAGGTCCCTGCTTACAAGAATATACAGTCCTATGAGGAAATAGGGGGGATACTAGGGGAGTGAGGTCCCTGTTTACAAGAATATACAGTCCTATGAGGAAATAGGGGGGATACTAGGGGAGTGAGGTCCCTGCTTACAAGAATATACAGTCCTATGAGGAAATAGGGGGGATACTAGGGGAGTGAGGCCCCTGTTTACAAGAATATACAGTCCTATGAGGAAATAGGGGGGATACTAGGGGAGTGAGGTCCATGCTTACAAGAATATACAGTCCTATGAGGAAATAGGCGGGATACTAGGGGAGTGAGGTCCCTGCTTACAAGAATATACAGTCCTATGAGGAAATAGGGGGGATACTAGGGGAGTGAGGTCCATGCTTACAAGAATATACAGTCCTATGAGGAAATAGGGGGGATACTAGGGGAGTGAGGTCCCTGCTTACAAGAATATACAGTCCTATGAGGAAATAGGGGGGGTACTAGGGGAGTGAGGTCCCTGCTTACAAGAATATACAGTCCTATGAGGAAATAGGGGGGATACTAGGGGAGTGAGGTCCCTGTTTACAAGAATATACAGTCCTATGAGGAAATAGGGGGGATACTAGGGGAGTGAGGTCCCTGCTTACAAGAATATACAGTCCTATGAGGAAATAGGCGGGATACTAGGGGAGTGAGGTCCCTGCTTACAAGAATATACAGTCCTATGAGGAAATAGGGGGGATACTAGGGGAGTGAGGTCCCTGCTTACAAGAATATACAGTCCTATGAGGAAATAGGGGGGATACTAGGGGAGTGAGGTCCCTGTTTACAAGAATATACAGTCCTATGAGGAAATAGGGGGGATACTAGGGGAGTGAGGTCCCTGCTTACAAGAATATACAGTCCTATGAGGAAATAGGGGGGAAACTAGGGGAGTGAGGTCCCTGTTTACAAGAATATACAGTCCTATGAGGAAATAGGGGGGA
This sequence comes from Dendropsophus ebraccatus, assembly GCF_027789765.1. Classification (NCBI taxonomy): domain Eukaryota; kingdom Metazoa; phylum Chordata; class Amphibia; order Anura; family Hylidae; genus Dendropsophus; species Dendropsophus ebraccatus. The sequence goes on from NC_091458.1 coordinate 84,325,365, forward strand.
TACTAGGGGAGTGAGGCCCCTGTTTACAAGAATATACAGTCCTATGAGGAAATAGGGGGGATACTAGGGGAGTGAGGTCCATGCTTACAAGAATATACAGTCCTATGAGGAAATAGGCGGGATACTAGGGGAGTGAGGTCCCTGCTTACAAGAATATACAGTCCTATGAGGAAATAGGGGGGATACTAGGGGAGTGAGGTCCATGCTTACAAGAATATACAGTCCTATGAGGAAATAGGGGGGATACTAGGGGAGTGAGGTCCCTGCTTACAAGAATATACAGTCCTATGAGGAAATAGGGGGGGTACTAGGGGAGTGAGGTCCCTGCTTACAAGAATATACAGTCCTATGAGGAAATAGGGGGGATACTAGGGGAGTGAGAGCCCTTCTGACAAGAACATACAATTTATGAGGAAATAAGCATGATACATCAGGAGTAAGGGCCCTGTTTACAAGAACTAACAATTTATGAGGACATGGGATGACAGAAAAGGTAAAAAGGGCTTGTTATATTTGATTTTACAGTGGTCCAGCAGCTTTATTAAAAAATAATAAAATAAAAAATATATTGTAGTACCCACAAAACTGCACAAGCAGGATATATATATATATATATATATATATATATATATATATATATATATAGCACAGGCTTAAGTGGGCACAAAAATGATGTCATAGATACATATAAAAAGCCTATAATAGTGACAAGACCCTGTGTGATCATGAGAACGAGCCAGGAGAAGTCTGTGCTTAGCACGTTCTCTCCCAGTTCTGTGTCACATGACCAGGGTGGTCTTACAATGTAGCCATAAGGTACCCATACACATTTAATAACTTTTGGGCATTTAATCATTTAGCCAACAGTTATCTCTCCTGTTCTTTTCCTACACGTTGGTTTTTACCTCAGAGAACAAAAGGGTCAGTTAGTAAACATCCATCACGCTCTACTTCTACCTCCACTGACATCATCTGTTGTTGGAGAGTCAAGAGGCTCTCATATACCTGGTACTGTAAGCCAAACCCACAGCCAGCGATTTTAGTATAACGTATATGGGAGCCTTAGTGTTTGGGACTGTCTAGGTATCATAGACATAGAGCAGGACACACAGCTCTTTCTGTTTGTTCTACTGATCGGTTTAAGTCTGAACATTCTGATAAAACCATTTGAAATGTCAAAACTTTTTTTGTTGTTGACTTTACCTAAAATCAATGGATACTAAGAATTAATCCAATTGTTCTGCTTACTGTATTCCAGAGAATATAGATTATATTATACAGAGGTTATAGATGGTATTAGTCTTATTTATTCACAGATCTGCGCTGGTCACACACCCCAAAGTCAAATCCCTGACAATGGCATCTAACGTGTTTTGGAGGCAAATATGCTTAAATATGGAGCTTTCATACCCAATAGTGTTTCATTAGGCATCTAAAATGACCAGCTTGGCATACTCTGTCCAAATAGATATTAATGACCAAAAATAAGATTTAGCTTATTTATTTATCAAGAATGAAATGACTTTAGCCTTCAGTGCTGTAACATCTTCTATGAAGAGACAGCAATTCCCCTGCAAACAATAGCCACCAGCCCAGCACTAACATTTGCTGCAGAGAATACATGAAACACCTCCTATGGAGTTTTAGAATATTCGCCATTCAGGTTGCACCCCCATTGCAAAAACTTTAATTAATTGATTTTTATATTTTCCTTTCATTTTTTTTTTCCTGTAAATCTTTTTAGCCCCTAGAAAAGTTCTATTCTACCTGGAGCTGTGAGATGAAATAAAAGAGGTATAAAAGTAATAGGAGAAATAGCAGCAAGCCTACCATAAAGACCATGCTGAGGATATAAATTAATATCACTAAATAATGTAGTACCAATGAGGAAGTGCTGATATACATAATTAGCTCAAATATGTGGATCAGTTCAGAGTTTAACCCTATAGGTGCCTGAGCCTACTGAACTGCTTGATTCTCACATGCCTTTGAAGCACTTATCAGAACAGAAGGCGTTAAAACACAGCAAGGAATGTGGGACTACAATTTAGTTCTCACCCTTTTCGTGTTTCCCAGGGGGCTTTTTTGTCTATTTTTCAGCATGACATCCAGCATCCTGCTACATGGGCTGGCAGCTGCTTTCTGTTTGATGTGTGCTTTTCACCTTAAGGCAATTAACTCATTACTGCAAACTACATCTGCAAGTTCTGAGCTATCCTGTAATAGCATAATAGTTTAATGGTAGAAATAAATGAAAGTTTAGAAATTTCTTTTGAAGTCCCTTACAGAAATATAGACTGATATAAAATATACTCAGTTATGGAATGCAAATACACCTAGGCCCATTCATCAAAGTCCTGGGCAAAATTTGCATGTTTCTGCTTATTTAACTTTCATGAATATTTTCTTATATTGCAAACCTTTTATGTTTATTAGCTGAAAATAGTCATTTGTGAGAAGGCTAAGCAGACCTTTGGTAAAAGCATTTAGCATCATAATTGCAGTATATTTGCATAATGGGATCCTTCGTTTACAGTAAAAACTCATTGAGAGTTTTAGAAAATGTTCACCCTCATTCTTTAATGACCTTTTAAAAGTTTTGCTTTAGCTGTCTCAAATTGATCTAGGGTATAATTCTGGAAGACAGATCTACTTTTTGCCAATGTCTGTTGTATTTTTAGTGGAAATAATTGACAGAATAAGATGACTAAGGTTGTGTTATTGCAACTCTGGTATATAGTAGCAGATGTTTAACTTCTGAATTTGCTGTGTCTGTTCTAGGAATTCTGAGTGAATGTGAGAAGCATTGAAGGACCAACCTTAAAGGGGTATTCCTATCTCAACTTGTCATCCCCTATTCATAGGATGGGGATAAAGGACTGATAAACAGAACTGGGATGCAGAAATATGGCCAAAATTGCCCCAAAAGGAATAGAGGTCACCCCACCTGCCCCCTCCAGTGCTCCATTCCTTTTCTTTGGGACCACTAAACTTTTCTGGGCAGTCACCATAGAAATATCCAGCTTGACCATACAGAAAGTGGGGAGATTGCACAGGTGGTGCGCTCTAGTCATTCCAGGGGCAGATTTGGTCATGCTCTTAGCATCGGTGGGGGGCTCAGCGGGGGTCTATGAATAGGTAATAGGTTGACTTAGGAATACCCCTTTAAGTCCCCTAAACAATTCAATATTTCTATCAAGATATATTCATAAAATGCAAAAAGTTGTCAAGCTACAACAGGTGCATTAAAAAGATATACATTTATTTTAAAAACATAGAATTAAAAAACATGAATATCCAGGTATGACGCCGACACATTTCACAGCATAAGCTCCTTAGTCATGGCTTGGACTAAGGAGCCATGGCTAAAGAGCTTATGCTCTGAAACACGTCTGCATCATACCTGGATATCCATGTTTATTAATTCTATGTTTTTGGAATAAATTTATAACATTTTAATGCACCTGTTGGAGCTGGACATCTTTTTTCCTTTTATGAATATACCTGGACGGGAGTTGGCCCGCATGCTATCTCCATTACCAAGAAGGGTGAGCTGACACATTTGCCTTTGTTCTTTAACATTTCTATAAAAAAAATAGGTGACAACTCATATTAAAAAGTATATATCTTTATTAATACCATTAATATAAAATACACAAAATGAGAAAGGCAGTACCACAAAAACCAACATTCTGAAATAAACCAATATATGCTCAAACTCCACAACAAAATGCAAGTTTTTTTCAAAGCGCAGGTGTATACCACAAACCCCAAGTGTGGGGGAAGGGCTGCAATCCAATATGCAGTACAAAATCACCTGATTAAAAATTACTGACCATAGAAAGTCACAAGTCAGGAAGAGATTCCCTCATTTATGCTGGAGACAGACCGTAACGCACTTTCCGTATATGATCACTTCCTCATCATACACAAAATGTGCATTGGGATTGTCCAGCAGTACAGTCTGTCTCCAGCATAGATAAGGGAATCTCTTCCCGTTTTGATATTTTCTTTGGCCACTGAGTTGTAATTAGGTGACTTTATATTGCATATTGGATTGCAGCCCTTTCCCCACACTTTGGGTTTTGTTGTATACACTTGAGCTTTGTGATTCAGCCATTTATACTGTGAATAAATAATTGCAATTAAGATTATGAGCCCCAAAGGGAACAGGGACCAATATGACATACAGCGATGCAGAACATGTGGACGCTATATAAGGGAAATATTATTATTGTGTGCCACAGGTGTCACCCACTTAGCTGTTTTTCTCTATGCCGCATGTTACAGAGATGGGCACTGCACTGGAAGTCATTTATTAAGCTATGCTCACCTGGGAATCTTGGACATGTGTCTTGGATTCCCAGGAGAGTCCTGCAGAGAAACATACTGCACAGTCATCAGATCCCACTAGAGGATCCTCTGGTCCTCCAGCAGGCCAGTCCACTGCGGTCTCCTAATGATGTGTGTGTTCCAATCAAGGTTGTTCATTGCTTCAAGTGGAAAATACAGTGACTCATGGAATTTCTATCTTGTCTATGGAGCCATAGACTGATATATTAATAAATGTAATTGTTTGCTTTTTTTAAGTTAAAATTATTTAACCTTTGCTTTAAATCATATGTTCAGTAGTGAAAGAATACCAATCCTTTAAATGTAAAGAACACAAAATCTACTGGGAATTTGCATAAATACATATTTAAATATGAACTTATGGTGAATATTAAAAAGTGCGGTCTTAAACAATGTGACTAGGTTACTGGAATGTGAACAGGTTGCTGAGGTAACACATTAATCTCCCGGGGTGGAATAATTCAATCAATCTGTCCACACATATCACCTGAAGGCGCCCACCTGTCCTCTTTTGCTGCCAAAAAAAACTGGAAAGGAGTTATCACAGTGCATTTGTAGAAAAGTGCTGAAACTTGCAGTCTCCTGTTAATATCCGTTCTTTTCTACAAGTTTATGGCAAATGCTTACATTTCCTTGGGCACTGTTAACATTCAGTTTAGCACTGATACTCGGCTAAATTTTTCTCTTTGTTAGAAGGACAGCTTGGTAAAATTTTGTTTATGTTGGCCATGCATTCAAAAATAAAAGTGGGGAAATTCTTCCAAACTTTTAGAAGCATGTTAGACATTTGTAATTTCATATTTCCTATGTAAAAGAATAGTAGGCAAAATAAATTTTATACTGACAATTCCTTTATTTCTTCAAAGCTCCTCTTAAATTTCCACCTTGATATCCATAGATCCAGTAAATTATTACTTGTTAATACAATTGATACATATTTTCTTTTTTTCCCCTTAAAATAATAAATAGTTGTCCTTATATTATTAAGCTTTTAGGATTTGTTATAGAATATTGGCAAACACATCAGAAATGTGACCGAAAGTTCTGCCACTGATCATTAAAGGAGAAATCCGGCGAAAAATTTTATTAAAGTATTGTATTGCTCCCTAAAAGTTATACAAATCACCAATATACACTTATTACGGGAAATGCTTATAAAGTGTTTTTTTTCCCTGCACTTACTACTGCATCAAGGCTTCACTTCATAGATAAAATGGTGAGGTCACGACCCGACTCCCAGAGCTGTGCGGGCTGTGGCTGCTGAAGAGGATGATGGCAGGGGGATGCTCAGTGTCCCTCCAGTGCCTTGTGTCCCTCAGTGTCCCCCTGCCATCATCCTCTCCAGCAACCACAGCCTGCACAGCTCTGGGAGTCGGGTCGTGACATCACGATGTTATCCAGGAAGTGAAGCCTTGATGCAGTAGTAAGTGCAGGGGAAAAAAAGCACTTTATAAGCATTTCCCGTAATAAGTGTATATTGGTGATTTTTATAACTTTTGGGGGCAATACAATACTTAAATAAAAATTTTCGCTGGACTTCTCCTTTAAAGGCGTACCCTGGCACAACTCTTTGTACAATGCTGCCTTTATATAAAACATGATAAACATGCTATTCTAACCTTACCACGTTACCCCTTGGTAACCTTCTGCAGAGGTCTCTTGGTGACTTCCAGGATGTATTTGTCTCAGCAGTGACAGCCCAATCAGCCAATCAATCCCTAAGACTGGACAGCGCCACAGCCAGTGATTGGCTGAGTGGGTTGTCACTGCAGATATGAGCTTGTTAGTGGTCAGCGACAGACCTGGAGACACTGCAGGAGGATACCAGGGGAACATGGTGAGGATAAATAGCATTTTTATTATGTTGTATACAAGGGTAGCATTATATAAAAAGTTTTTTTTTTAAATGCCGGAGTACCCCTTTCGAGCAACTGTACCACCAGGTATATCATTTTTTTTTTTACACTAGCAGATTAGTATCAGTGGCGTGGTCCTTTTTTTGAAATGCCGCCCAATTTCCCCCTAGATACCCATGCTGGCACCGATCTGCTAATGTAAAAAATAAAAGCAATGTACCTGATATAGCTAATATTTTAGTGATTTTCCCATACTTTTTCAAAAGATTAATAGATGTAAATTCATTTTCTTCACTTTTTTTAAGTTGACCTGAAACCAGGCATTTGATAAAATCTTTAGACTTCCCCTCGTTTTATTCATCTATTAAGAAAAAATGATATGGTCAGAGCACACACCTGGCTGCAGCTGCTCCAGTGCAGAGAGCTCTAAACTGGCACTGCAGCGTGTGATCTTGACAGCGGGGAGCCTGACCCATACAGTTGAATAAGGAAGTGCAAAGCAGCTGAGGCTATAGACATTCCTGGCGACAAGCGAGTACAATCTACTGCCTTTGTGGTCAGTAGCGCATTATAATAGGTCCGTAGTCCGGGGCCCTGAGTTCCTGGGGGGCCCATGGCCACCCAAAAAGACTGATACTTTTAGTGGTCAAATGTCTCCTGGCTACAGTTCTTTCATGATTTGCAAAAAAACCCCACTGTTTTCTACTGTCATTTTGCACAATTCAGGGCATCATAACTTTGTCTATCCCGTACTATGAACACTAAGCTAGTGCTTCCATAGTTACAGTGGGTTGGGGGGGCCCAGGCTCGGTGAACAGCCTGGGGTCTATGATAAAGTTAATCTGCCCCTGGTTGTAGTACAGTTATGATTCTATAGGTTGGCTAAGAAAAGAGATTGTCCCCCAATTTTGTCATTTTTTTATGTCCTTGATGCTTTTTTAGGATCTTCCGGAGGGTAAAGTGAACCCAACCAAGATAATTTCTGTTAACTCTGTGCCTTGCTCTTCAATGAGTGGTGAGGTTCACCACTCACCAATTGTGAGTAAAAAAAATCCTTAGCACCTATTCTCATTTAAAGAATAATACCGCTCAAAAAGCACTTTTTTTGTTTGTTTTTTATTCAGAAATTAGAAAAATGAACAATTTTTAATTTTATAATAAAATGTGACTATTTTTTACAAGCAAATTGTAAGAATATTGGCCAAAATGTACCACTGACCTAAAGTACAATATGTAAAAAAAAAAATAATGATCTTATAAATTATAGCATCACAGAGCTGGTCAATGGTCTCTGGTCCTTAAGGCATCTTCTGGACCACTTCTCAAGGGGTTAAGATTATATAATATGTTATTGGTTTTAGTATATGAAATATTTAGGCACATATCCTTGAAAGTTTAGGCAATAATAACCTGTCGGTCAGTAATGTCTATGGATTTTCTTACTATATAGTTATCACAGCACACAACAAAAACAACTCAATAACAAATTCAGTCCTGCTGAAATTGTTTTATATTGAAGTTAGAAGTCATACAGAGAATGATAAATAGAGGAAACTAAAAGCAGCTACCTAAAAAGGACAAGGTGAGTAATTTAAGTCCAACATAGAACATTGTTTTTAGTTCAAAGACAAGATATGTGACTCTACAGTCTCAGCAATCTGATAACAAGATAACTCTTGATGGTCTCGCACTGAAAAATGAAATCTTGCAGAGGAAATTGTCACTATCCAACACCTTTGATGTAGAAATTACCATCTGAAGTGTTCTACACAATAAGGAACATCTGCATTGTCAAAGCATCTGTTTACTCTGTCTCATCCTTTATTTAGGGGAAAGGTTAGAATACAATTCACCAAGTGAAAAAACATGATGAAGTTTCATTTTATTCTTCTTTCCAGGTCTATTATCATCCTGTAGTTAGAAAACAATGCTATCCTACATACACTGCACTAAAATGTATTGTGTCTTATTGTATATATTTATTTCTGGTGTAAGTTATGATGATTGGCAAAAGACCACCATGCACCCTCTGCTAAACCTTGCCATCCTTTTACTTTACTTTGCAAAAAAAAAAAAAGTCCAAAATGCTGCAAGATGTTGCAAATTTCTGTACAAATGTGATTTGCGGGAAAAAAAGATCTCATTTATCATGGATACACCTGAGAAGACCGTATTCGTGGATGATCTTAAACCACGACTGATGGAGCTCTATAGATCTTTTGGTCATACTTAGATAGATTTGAACCAGACTACTATTGATGCAAATTACCCCTTTAGTAGAATGCTGTGTTACATTTTTCGTAAGGCCAAATGTACATACTGTACAACGGAGACCTTGTTGATCTATAAGTTCAGCGCTCAGTGTCTGTTTCCTGTTGATAATGCTCTTTTCATCTATGTTTCCTCTTCCAGCACTCTACCTCTGTATAAGTACTTTAGGAGAAAAGGAAGATTCATGCTGCCTGAACCACAGGCAGTATGACACAGGGATAGGCACCTTTATCACAGTGATCTATGATTTACTCTAAATGTCTGTTTCATTTTCATAAATAATTTTGGTCCAGGAATGGGGTTTGGAGACATCAGCCAATCTCAATTGAGAGATCTCTAGTATCAGTTTTTTTTTTTATATATAAAATATATGTATATTTGATCTTCTATGCATTAAAACAAAGAAATATTGTTTGATAAGCTATGTAAGCTCTAAGTATCATGAATGGGGGCTATATATTAGAAGGTGTTATTCTGTTCCAGTTTAAAGGGAACCAAATGAGCCCAACTGGAGCATAGGCAGAGAAGCCGGATACTGGCGCTTTTCCCTGTCAATTACCCCCCACCAGAGCACTGACAGGCAGAGGGCGGTGTATATACACGGACGGTGCTGCCCAAATGACTACTTGCTGCCTCTCTCCATGACGTGTGCAGGGGGAGTAAACTTAGGGTCCTAATACACGGAGCGATTTTTAACGATTAACGACTAATGATAAACAATCGCAAGCGAGATTGTTTATCGTTAACCTGAAATCATTCACCATATTTCACAGAACAATATTTGTTAGTTATGATCTTTACTACAATCGTTATTGCGGTCGTTACTATAATCATTTATTCCTTCTGATCCCAGCAAAATAATAAACAATGTGCAATTACACTGAATGATTAGTGAACAATTGCGGAACTTGAGCGAACGAAAGTGGAATTACAGCTATCGATTAGCAAACGATTAACGATAATTTTAGGTTCAGATCTAAATCAACGACACACAAACGATTTTCGGATCATTGCCTGCAATTACACAGAACGATTATCGTTTAAATTCAAACGCTATATTTTTTGCACGATAATCGTCCCGTGTAATAGGGTCCTTGATTTTCTCAGGTAAAGTGTCTGTTGCTGCCAATTGGGCTGATTGGTTCTCTTTAAGTCAAGTAAATAGCTGTCATTGGCATGGTCTACAATACAGATGAGCGAACCTCGAGCATGCTCGAGTCGATCCGAACCCGATGTTTTCCAGACAACCTTGGGCTTTATCCAAGTTCAGCAGCCCCAGCTAATCAAATACCGAACGTTCGGGTTCGGATCGACTCGAACCCGAACCCAGTTTGCTCATCTCTAGTCTACAACCTTTAGACTTAACTAATATGCAGGTTTGGGTTTATATAAAATATAAAAAGTTCTAGATGTTATACATGACATTTCCTTTATTAAACATAATATACAGTGCTTGGAATACCACTTTTTTTACATGGTAAAGTTAAATTCTTTCTGATACACCTGCCATCAATGGTAACACTTCATTTTTTTCTGTCACTTTGCTAATATGACAGCTGATAAAATGTATGACTTATGCTGTTCTAAAAATCTGTTTATTTGTTTTGAGGCTTGTTTTGACATGTCAGACCTGAGTTTCAATGGGTGCAAACCTGGTAGGGGCATCTGTTGTCCGAGATGCTGACTTGAAGGGCGTGTTGAGGTCTATTGTTTATTTGACCACATAACAATATGCAAAAAAAAAACAAAAAAAAAACATATTGAGACAGAAATAGTTGTGGTCGGATGTCAAAGATTGATTATTAAAGAATAATCGTTAACAATTTGTTGTAAAGTCCTGTATAATTAAAGGGGTTATCCAGCGCTACAAAAACATGGCCACTTTCCCCCTACTGTTGTCTCCAGTTCAGTTGTGGTTTGCAATTAAGCTCCATTTACCTCAATGGAACTGAGTTTCAAAACCACACCTAATCTGGAGACAACAGTAGGGGGAAATTGGCCATGTTTTTGCAGCGCTGGATAACCCCTTTAACCCCTTAAGGTCAAAGCCAATTTTCGTTTTTGCACTTTTGCTTTTTCCACTTTATGTTTAAAAGTCCATAGCGCTTGCATTTTTTCATCTAGAGACGTATATGAGCGCTTATTTTTTGCAAATCCAATTGTACTTTGCAATGACAGGCATTATTTTTCCATAACACGCCAGCTAATAGAGGTGCTCCCCGGCTGCACATGTCATCCAGGATCAGCGCCGTTCAGAGCGGGGTCCCCTCTCTGAACACCCTGCACGGCACCATGACGTATCAGATACGTCATGGGTCGCTAAGGGGTTAAGTACCAGTTCTTTAGGATGGGGCACTATGCAAAAAAGCACGCTCTAAAATGCTGTATCTCCGACGTGTTGGAATGGAAAAACATGAAGGTAGAACAGAGTAATGCACTCCCTAATCTACTTATCAGACCTAGCACCACTTGGTCTAGTCATGTCTAGGGCTGAATTTATCATTACAGTGAATAGGCTTCTACTGGTTTGCAAAAAGGAAAGTAGAATATTTATATCAAGTAAGTAAAGTTCACTCACAAAGAAAAAAAGTGAAGATAATTTAATTCAGGGCAGGCAATGCTTTTACACATGTCTCAAAACTATCAATCTATTGTGCTATATAATGTTGAGGACCAAGTTATTGAGAATGATTGCATTGTATATATTAGTCTGTTTCAATGCTCTGATGATCTAACTGTAAAGTATTGTTATAATATATAACAGTATTATGCCTACAATTCTTGCCTTTGTAATAAGATCTAAAATTATATATTGACCCCAAGGCCTCTGTAATTATGCCCTTATAGGTTTCATTAAAAAGAACATGTGGAATATCTGTACAGATAAAGCTCATTTTAAGATAAACACGTTATCGGCATTCTGTTATTGTGTAATTATAGGTAGGTGAAAGGGATCAAAACCTGGAATCGTCCTTTACAATCCTGCCCTTTGGCAAGGTGTTACTTCTGTACTGTAACTGCGTGCAAACTCTTAAAACTAGTGGATGAGGCCAGAAGGGGATGTGAATGGAATGTTTGATGTTGACTAAGAGCCTACATCTTGCTCTCCCTCAAGCCTCATTCAGCTTAAAGTTCCTTTTAATTATATAGTACCACATTTCCTTTAACATCTGGACATATTTCTCCTTGTACTCTATCTGTCACGATTTTTGGAGAAGAGACGCCATTTCAGCAAAAACAACATATGGAGCTGAAAGTTCATGTGTATTTTGCTTTTTGCCTACTCTGTCAGGTGGAGTCATAGAATAATCTCTCTTTCTTGATCAAGTTAAAGTACATGCCACTGCTAATTAAAACTTGCCATATTTTCATACTTATAGAACAGCAGACATGTTTTACCGCCTGGACTGGATAGATTTTTTTTTTATATTGAAATGTTTGATTTGTGGTAGGTTTTCTTTAACCCCTTAACGACATCGGGCGTAAACTTACGCCCTGGCGCCCTGGTACTTAGCGCATCAGGGCGTAAATTTACGCCCGATGTTTCCCCGATCGCTGCGTGTTCACACACAGCGGTCGGGGAAGATGGCCTGCTATAAATCATAGCAGGCCATCATAGCTTCTCGGCACGGGGGGTGGTTAACACCCCCCGTGCTTACGATCGCTGCTATAGGCTGATCAATTCAGATCAGCCAATAGCGGCGATCGGAACCTTTCCGGGTCATCGGTGACCCGATGACCCGGAAAAAAATGGCGGTCGGTGCTGTCCGAGGACGGCACCGACCGCCATTACTGTAAAAAGTAATGTTGATCGCCGTGCCACCGGCCCGATCGCCGTGAACGGCCGGCCGGCCGTTCACGGCGATCGGGCCGGTGGCACGGCGATCAGAGTCCCACAAAATAGTAAATACCTGCCCTGGACCCCTCAGCTAGGTAGCCGAGGGGTCCAGAGCAGGTATTTGTACATTACTCACCTGTCCCGGGCTCCTGATCGGCGGCTTCCGGGTTCGCGGCGTCCTCCGTCATTCCGTTCGGTCTTCGGGTCTTTCCGGCGGTCCTCGTCGTCTTCTTTCGGCTATTTTCGGCTCCAGCCTCGTCATTTTCCGGATTTTGCGCTCTGCTGCCCCCTAGCGGCTGATATGTGTAATACACTTATCAGCAGCTACAGGGATATTCAGAATATAGAAAAAGTGTTTTTTTTTTTCCCCAATTTTTTTTTTTCTATTTTCCGCACCCTATCGCCGCTGAGTGTTGATTAGCATCGCACGAAAGTGCGCTGCTAATCAGCAACTCCTCCTTTTTGGCGTAGGGTGTTTTTTTTCTATATTCTACTGCCACGGTCTGCTTATAAGTGCCGCACATAAGTGCGGCATTTATCAGCAACTCCTTTGTTGGCGTAGATTTTTTTTATACTTACTGTAAAAAAAACACGTAAAAAACACTACATTACACCACACTACATTGAATAAAGTTTGACACTACACCACTACATACCCCATATACTAGTCCCCATATAAAGATGGCCCCCAGGGTGTTTTCGGTGTCAGAGGGATACGTTATTATTGCCTCCGACACCGAAACAGCCAGTGAGGATGAATGGGGGGATCGTTCTTTCCTCCATTCATCCTCATCATCCAGTGACATGTCTGGGGGTAGCGTAGCGTACGCTGCCCCCCAGACACGTCTTTTCCGCCAGTACCGTCCCAATAAGAGATCACGGTATGGTGTGAAATTCTACAAACTCTGTGAGAGTACCTCAGGGTACACTTACAGATTTAGGGTACGTGCACACTGCGGAATGGCGAAGGATAACCCTTTGTGCATTCCGCAGCTGGCACCCGCCGGCGGACTGATGGAGGCGCATGTCTCCACCCGTGTCATAGACTCCATGTTATGCACGGGCGGATTCCGTCGTCCATCCAAAGAATGAACACGTTGGACGGAGAGCGGAATCCGCCCGTGCATAGAATGGAGTCTATGACACGGACGGAGACGTGCGCCTGCATCAGTCCGCCGGCGGGTGCCAACTGCGGAATGCACGAAGGGTTATCTGTCGCGATTCCGCAGTGTGCATGTACCCTTAGAGTGTATGTAGGAAGGGACACCCGAATGCAGCCCCCAGATGCCCCCCCCCCTCCATCCTCGGAACAAGTGGGAAGATCGTCCGGGAACTGATCTTCCCACTGCTGGATAGTGGTTACCACCTGTACGGGGATAACATTTATACCAGCGCCCCCTCTTCCGGTCCCTCGCTGCCCGAGCTACTGTAGCTTGCGGCACGATCCGAACATATCAGAAGTAGTAATAGCGCCCTAATATTTAGCAGCCATGGAGCGGACCCAGCGCTTCTGGATATGAGGGACCCCGTATCACACCAGGACAACATTTTCCAGGTGACGTCCCCCACACTGGAGAACAGGAGACCCCAGAAGAAGTGCAGAGTGTGGCGTAACAGGGGGATCAGGAAGGACACCATTTCCAGTGTGACGCCTGTCCTGATCACCCCGGCCTCTGCATATTGGATCGCTCCAAGGTGCACCACACGTCACTGGGGTTCTACATTATCTAAATTCTGTCCCTTATTCCTATTTCAGGGGTCACGTTGGTCCGGGGATTATTCTGATCGCCATTATGGAGTCGGGAAGGAATTTTTCCCATTGATGAGGCTACTGTCGTCTGCCTCACGAGGGTTTTTTGCCTTCCTCTGGATCAACACAGGTTGAATTTGATGGACACCTGTCTTTTCCAACCTTATAAACTAATAATTGGCCTAATACCCCCAAATAAATTAGAATTGTCCCTTTTCCCCAGCTAAATAGGTATGGCCGCTATTACCATTAGAGGATGCCATGATGCAATTACAAAGCCTCTGTGCGGCCAGGACAGTAGAAACCCCCCACAAGTGACCCCATTCTGGAAACTACACCCGATAAGGAATCTAACAAGGGGGGCAGTGGGGATATGGCCCCCAAGTGACGGCCACATTTGGGACGTGAAAATGAAAAAAATGGTATTTTTTATTTTCTCGGCACATGTTCTACGTAAGTGCCTGTCACCAGTGGGGTCCATATGCTCACTGCACCCCTTGTTAGATTCCTTATGGGGTGTAGTTTCCAGAATGGGGTCACTTGTCGGGGGTTTCTACTGACCTGGCAGCACAGGAGCTTTGTAATTGCGACATGGCCTCCATCCTCCATTCCAGCCTCTAAATGGCGCTCTGTCCCTTTGGTGGCTTGCCCTGTGCCCATATGGCACATTATGCCCACATATGGGGTATTTTCGTAATCAGGGGAAACTACCCTACACGTTTTGTGTTAATTTTCTTTTTTAACCCCTTGTGGAAATGGAAAAAATCAAGGCTAGACCAACATTTAGTGTAATTTTTGTAAAATTTTTACTCTAAATCATTAATCTTGTCATGATTTTTTCATTTTCACAAGGGGCTAAAAGATAAAAAAAACCACTAAATGTGTAGAGCAATTTCCCCTGAGTACGGAAATACCCCACATGTGGACATGAAGCGCCATGCGGGTGCAGGGTAAGCCTCCGAAGGGAAGGAGCGCCATTTCGTTTTTGAAGGCTGGATTTGGATGGAATGGATTTTAAGGGATCATGTTGCATTCAAAAGGCCTCTGTGTTGCCAAGACAGTTGAACCCCCCCACAAGTGACCCCATTATGGAAACTAAACCCCTCAAGGAATGTAACAAGGGGTGTAGTGAGCATATGGACCCCACTGGTGACGGGCACAAATGTGGAACAATGTGGCGTGAAAATGAAATATTACATTTTTTACACTATAATGTTGGTTTAGCCTTGAATTTATCATTTTCACAAGGGGTTAAAAGAGAAAAAAACACACAATATTTGTAGAGCAATTTCCCCCGAGTCCGTAAATACCCCACATGTGGACATAAAGCGCCATGTGGGCGCAGGGCAAGCCTCCAAAGGGAAGGAGCGCCATTTGGATTTTGGAGGTTGGATTTGGCTAGAATGGATGATGAACGCCATGTCGCATTTACAGAGCCCTCGTGCTGCCAAAACACTGGAAACCCCCCACAAGTGACCCCATTCTGGAAACTGCACCCCTCAAGGAATCTAACAAGGGGTGCAGTGAGGATATGGACCCCTTGATGACGGGCACATTTGTGCCGTGAAAGTGAAAAAATGAAATTTTTTACTTTTACGTCACATTGTTCCACATTTGTGCCCGTCACCAGTGGGGTCCATATGCTCACTGCACCCCTTGTTAGATTCCTTGAGGGGTGTAGTTTCCAGAATGGAGTCACTTGTGGGGTGTTTCCAGTGTCTTGGCAGCACGAGGGCTCTGTAAATGCGACATGGCCCTTGAAATCCTTTCCAGTGAAATTCAGCTTCCAAAAGCCAATTGGCGCTCCTTCCCTTTGGAGGCTCGTCCTGCGCCCCCTTGGCACTTTATCGCCACATGTGGGGTATTTCCGTACTCGGGAGAAACTGCGCTACACATTTTGTGTCTTTTTTTTCCTCTTATCCCTTTAAGAAAATGAAAAATTGAAGGCTAGAACAACGTTTTAGTGTAAAAAAAAAATTTTTCTTTTTTCACACCATATTGTTCGGAAAATCTGTGAAGCACCTGTGGGGTCCAAATGCTCACCGCACCCCTTGTTACATTCCTTGAGGGGTGTAGTTTTCTAAATGGTGTCCCTTTAGGGGTGTTTTTTAGGTTTTGGCACCCCAGAGCCTCTGCCAACCTGAAGTGGTACAGTCAGAAATTACCAAATATAACGGAGGCGTTGAAATTCACTAGGCGCTCCTTTGTATCTGAGGCTTGTGGTTGCGTCAAATAGCGCAATAGGGCCACATATGGGGTATTTCTATAAACTGAAGAAACGGGGCAATAATTATTGGGGTGCATTTCTCTGGTAATAGGTTTATAATTATGAAAAATATTGGATTACAATAAAATCTCTGCACAGAAAATTAAAATTTTCAAATTTCTTACACACTTAGCTTTTATTTCTGTGACTCCCCTAAAGGGTTAAAACACTTTATGGATATGCTTTTGCAGAGTGTGGGGGGTGCAGTTTCTGAAATGGGGTGCTTTGTGGGGCTTTCTAACATACAGGCCCCTCAAATACACTTTTAACCTGAACAGGTCCCTAAAAATATCTGATTTTGAAATTTTACTGAAAATTTGGAAATTTGCTGCTAATGTTTTAAGCTTCCTATTGTCTAAAAAAAATTAAAGATCGTTTAATAAATGCCGCCAACATAAAGTAGACATGTTGCTAATGCTATTTAATATATAATTTATGTGGTATAACCACTTTCTGTATACGCAAAAAAGTTTCAAAGTTGGAAAAATGAAGTTTTTCACATTTTTTCACATTATTTGGTTTTTTTTCATAAAGATTTGTTATGATTATCGACTCCAATTTACCAGAAATGTAAAGTACAATATGTCACGAGAAAACAGTCTCAGAATCAGCCGGATAGGTAAAAGCATCCCGAAGTTATTAATGACTAAAGTGACACTGGTCATATTCATAAAATTTGTCTCTGTCATTAAGGCCATTTCAGGCTCTGTCCTTAAGGGGTTAATGGTATTCCATTCAAGCAACAATCTACAACATGTTACAAGGATTGCAGAAACGTGGCAGAATGGGCACCTATTCCCTGCACCTTAGTAAGCAGGCATTAGCAGTGGGTTAGGACAAATGCAGAAAAGACAATGGGGGAGATTTATCAAACATGGTGTAAAGTGAAACTGGCTTAGTTGCCCCTAGCAACCAATCAGATTCCACCTTTCATTTTCCAAAGAGTCTGTGAGGAATGAAAAGTGGAATCTGATTGGTTGCTAGGGGCAACTGAGCCAGTTTCACTTTACACCATGTTTGATAAATCTCCTCCTATGTCCATATCACATGACATCATAGCGCTCTGGCCAGCTCTGTAGACATGATGAGCACCACATGGGATTTCAAAGGTCCTAATCTGGTCAAGAGTATTCTAGAACAGCTGTTATCAGTTTCTTTCACACTATTTCCCAGGCTGATTCTTTCTTAAAGGAGTTGAATAGTTTAGAGACTTCAAGTGCACATGGGGCAATAGAGGTTGTCCCCTTATTTGGGACCTCTGTCCGCTAACCAGAGCTACAAATAGCATTGTTCTCTCTGAGAGACCTGGCCTCTCTATGCATTACACAAGCATGGCTCATTATTTAAATAGGCCCCATGTACTGCATGAGTTCTCCTGTGGTGGCCCTGCCCTACAGCTGGCTGCTAGGGGAAGCCCTGATTATTTTTTAGGGAACTCTGCTACCACAAAGGGATTGTCAAAAGCAGACAACCTCTTTAACATTTGAATGAGAATGTTAAAAGACTTGTTCCACAATTACAAGTTTCCACATATCCTGCAGATAGGAAATAACTGTCTGATTGTGGTAGGATTGAATGCTGGGATCTTTTGCGATCTTAAGAATGTGGATACTAGTCTCCTGTCATGCACATTGCATTCCTGCTCCATTCAGTCTTTATGGGAGCTGCCACAAGTACAGTGCTCGACTATCTGTCAGATTGGCAATGTACCTGCCTATGACAGGCTGTAATAGTAGATCTATCATCGCAGCCATAAATTCTCATTGGGTCCCTGTGATTGCCTTGTGCCCTGAAGTGACTGCAAATAATCTAGGTGCAACTGTCAGCATTAAGGATTCTAAAGGGTTAAATAAGATCTGTGCGCATTTTATTCCCCAGATCATAGCATTCTCCATCCAGGCAGCTCCATTACAGTATAAGTCTAAGCTGCTGCTGAATGGAGATTATTGACAACAGGGAAGTGAAGCGCACCACTGCACATGCATCCCTTCTCATTCTTTTATCCCAGAGACATGGAAAAGTTTTTCTTAATGACAGGTGCATTTTTGGGGTTAAAAGGACCACTAAACCTAGAAAAGAATGCAAAAATTAATCAAGAAATATAGTTGCCCTCACTGTTAGTTACTCTGCAACATTTTCTTGATTATCCTAAAACAAATGGTCTAAAGGAGATCCTGTAGGAACAACAGTGTTTAATCTCCAGTAGTATTGAGTGACTGTTACGCGAGTCGAACATTTTTCAATACGTCAAGAACCCCATTAAAGTCAATGTGAGACTCAAGCATTTAACCAGTTTCATCCTGCTCGGCAGAGGGGAGGATGTCTGGTTCACCTAAAAAACTTAGAAAGTTACAGTCTTTCCCCTGGGAGTTAAACCCATGCCTAATTAACCCCCTGGGGGCCAGACTATGCTGGGGGTGGGGGTTATGCTTACTATTCTGGGCCCTGTCTTCTATTTTCAGCTCCTTCATTGGCTGAGTGGACACTGCTGCAGATTCCATTTGGCCAATCAGCGGCTGCAGTGGCGTCCCACCTCTGGCTGATTGCACATGAAGGAGAACATTCTCGCTCACCACAAAACACCAGCTATTCTGTTGTATATTGGAGAAGTCCCACAAAACTAAAAAAACATTCAGACAGGCGGGGGGGAGGGGGGGGGGGGGGGGTGAGGAAACATAGACAACAAACTTCCCTATCCTGGTGCCCCGTAGTGCCGCTCCCGGGTCTTATTGACAACCATTGGTGTCCTGCAGGTCTGCTTGCTGCAGCGTCACATACACAGGTAAGTAATTGCCCGATCAGCCAATCAGTGACTGGATCACTGATTGGCTGAGCAGACAATTGCTTAGCAGGCTTGTAACATTGCAGCTGGAAGAGCCTTTAACGTGATGTACCCAGTTTCCAGCAGAAGATGACACCTGACGGCCATCAACAGGACCCAGGAGTGGCGCAATGGAGGCATGAGAAAATATTTCTCAGTTTAAATTGTAGTGTGAACCATAATATGATTAAAGAGTTAGAGAAGATTAAGACCTAATTCACATGTACAGGATCTGCTGCAGATTTGATGTTGCAAAATTTATGCTGCAGATATCAATGTAACTAAATGATGGAAGGCAGCATGTCCTTTACATGTAAATAAACCCTAAGGAAAGGAGATTGCATTTTTGTGGATTTTCTTTTCGGTGCTTAGTGTTGATTTACCAGATACAAGAAGAAGAAACATATATCTTTACCTTGAACCACAACCTACAGCTGGAATGTGGAAAGTCAGCTCTGTGCTTTATAATTCATAAGAGATCCATCTATCTGGCTGTTGTATGACAACATCTGTTATAATGACTTACTCCATAAATTACCTTTTATTTGGCATCCACCTGGGACTAAACAGATAATCGAATATTCTATAGTCTTAAATTAGATATGCAACAGAAAGATTAGTGTGTGTCAAAGAATGTATTTAGAAATCGTGAAAAACCAATGTATATGCCTGGAAACAAAATCTTATATAAACCTCTGCTCCTCTTACAGGTTCTGTGCCCCTTGTGCTTATTATCATGACAACAATGACCTAAGCAGGCAGTTATTTACAAAATGGTCTATATCACTAACTAGATAATGTGGACACACTGCCACTGGTGAGGTATCACATTTCTGCACATAACAACCCAGCCATTTCTTTCTTTACTTGCTATGAAAAGACTGTACTTATACTCAATTTCAGCATTCTCATAAGTTGAAACCATTTTAGATCAGTCATGCCCCCAAACAGAAAGCCTGCACTTAGTGAAAGACTCCTGGGGCAAAGTGCAAGGCAAAACAGTATTTGCCTGCAGGTTTATGTGGAAAGAAGAGGAAGTATATACCTGCTTCTTTTTCTTGAGAAGAAAAATAAATTATTGAAAGAAAAGAATTGTGGTGTCTGGAGAGGACCATAAACTACTTCAAGTACCTCACAGATAACTCAGTTGAGCTCAATACCTCTTCTGTGGAGTCTATATGTTGTGAACTAGGAATAGAGGAAACACTCTGTTAACACAATGCAGAATGCCATTTTTATGTTTGATCTAACTTCAGTAATTTTCCTTTAAATCATCTGGTTTACATAAACATGTATAAACTGAGAAAGCTGTGTCCCATAGGCTTCAGTCATATAAGCAGAATTATTAGAGCAGATTCTGTCTCACAGCCTGCAGTCACATTATTAGAGGTACATGGTCTTTCTCACAGGCCGCAGTCACAATATTACACGTGCATAATCTATCTCACAGGCTGCAGTCACATTATTAGAGGTGCAGGGCCAGTTTACAACCAGTAATCACATTATTACAGATGTAGGGTCTGTCTCACAGGCAGCAGTCCCAATATAAGCAGTGCAGGGCCTGTCTCACAGGCTGCAGTGACACTATTAGCAGTACAGGGTCTGTCTCACAGGCAGCAGTCACATTATTAGAGGTGCAGGGTCTGTCACACAGGCTACAGTCACACTATTGGAAGTTCAGGGTCTGTCTCAAAGGCCGCATTCACATTATTAGCAGTGCAGGGTCTGGCTTACTGGCAGCAGTCACACTATTGGCAGTACAGGGTGTGTCTCACAGGCAGAAGTCACATTATTAGAGGTACATGGTCTGTCTCACAGGCTGCAGTCACATTATTAGCAGTACAGGGTCTGTCTCAGAGGCTGCAGTCACATTATTAGCAGATCAGGGTCTGTCACACAGGCTGCAGTCCCCTTATTGCCAGTGCAGGGTCTGACTCACAGGCATCAGTCACATTATTAAGGGTGCAGGGTTTGTCACACAGGCAGCAGTCACACTATTAAAGGTGCAGGGTCACACAGGCTGCAGTCACATGTTTAGAGTTGTAGTGTCTGTCACACAGGCTACAGTCACACTTTTGGAGGTGTACAGCCCAAAGTTTTTAGTTGCAGTGAGTCGCATACTGCTGTTTGTAAGAGACATCCTTTTGTTGGTGATTTTTCTCTCCCATTCTTCTTTAGTCATCTCTCCTCATACTCAGAGCTTAAGAGGCCATTACATGGTCCTTTCCAGGCTCTATTCTTCTTTTCCATAAATAACTTCAGAAACCTTCAAGGAAATCACTATTTGTGGGGAAATCTCTTACAATAAAATGTATTGTATTTTGTAGTAAAACGCTTACTTATTCAATATTTTATATGGTAGCAAACTGTTTTTAACTACACACAAAAAAAACAAACAGTTAAAATAAATAGACCTATGTAAAGCTGGGTAATTTTGCAGTGAGATATGGGGAGATTTATTCATCTGTCTTTAGTCATCCATTTTATAGTAATATTTTCATTGTTGTCCATAGCAGAATCAGAATTTAGCTTTTATTTCTCTAGTAGCATGAAAGCTTAGCTGTGATTGGTTTGCTATGGGCCACAAAGGGAATGTTACTTTAAGACAGCTTGATAAATCTTGGTGCCCAATCAGGCACAAGCATTTGATAATTTTCCTGGAGAATGCTTTTAAAATGCATGTCTATTTTATACACCCATGTGAATAGTGACATAGACTAAGGGCCCTATTACACAGAGCGATAATTGGCTGAATCAGGATAATTTGGACGATTATTGCTCCGTGTAATAGAGAGAACAATCAGCTGATGAAACGATCATTGGCTGATTGTTCTTTAGGTCCTGACCTAAAATCATTGAGCGTGCATCACTACGTGTAATAGCAATACACGACTGACAGATGATGAATTTAGTATAAAATAATGGTTACAGTTACATAGTTAATACAAGAAAGACACATGTCCATCAATAGCTCATCTACCATGTTCCCTGGTGTCCTCGGGCCTTCTTCGGTGTCCTCTGAGGCCTTCCCTGTGTCTGCAGCTCTGCCTTCTCTGCACTGACAGGCATTTGGCCGCCTAGCCAATCACAGACCGAGACAGTAAAGGCCTCTGAAGACGTCGGAGAAGGCTTGAGGACACCTGGGAACGTGGTAAGGTGAGTTACTATATTAAAGGCAAGGGCTGCCCACGAGCTCCAGTCCCCCACTCACTGGCAGCCCGCTCAGCCAGTAGCGTCAGTGTCACTACAATAGCACGATTATTTAAAAATCACCCAAGTATTGAGCTTGATCAAGCACTCTGATGTCCGATCAAACGTACTCGCTCAACAAAAGTACTGCTGTTATACAGATTTTGAGATTTATCTGGAAGGTAGTTTACAGCTTTTTAGATAATGGATATTTATTGCAATACACAAATTTATTAATCTTAAATTAAAATGCTCTTTCCTAAAGAAACAATATGTTTCATAAGATTATGCTTTCTCCCGTGGATAAATTAGTTGCATAATAAATCATTATCAGGTTAGAACTTAAACAGGCATATTCCCTCTAGGACAGTCTGACACAGGTGCAGAAGTATATCAGCTCCCCAGCTTCTCATGACACTACCAAGGAAGCAGCTAATTGTCTATACTTGTGTCTTGGTAACAAGGACATTTTAGTACTCATCTATGGTAATTCTCTATCTCTGATGCCAGCTTTCTAACTTGAAGTGCTCAGTAATAATGAGGTAAGGGCGTACTCCAGCTAGTGGCATGTTATTGTATTCTATTTCTCTGCCAAGTTTTTATTTTGGTATTTTTGTTTCTTTTGCTTTTTCTCTATCAAACACATAAGTTCATTTATTAAAAGAACTTTCAGTCATCCCTTCCTTCAGGATATGTTTTACATGATGTACTTAACATTCACAGGTACCGAATACAGTATGTGGATAACTGTATAAGGAGGTCAGGAAGATTTTATGCTTTTTTTTCATAATGGGTGGTTTAGAATGTGCCATACACCACTGCCCAAATATTTTTACATGTACTAATTTCTCTACTGTTAATCAGTAACAGTCATCTGACCCTGTGATTGCTATGTGTAAACAGGGTCACAAAGACAACTTCATTATAGAGAAGATGAGGATTGTTTTTGTCCTTACAAAATAACTGTGTGTAAACAGTCCACTTGCTGACCGACCATACATCTCAGATAGCTGCTGGCCAAATGCTCAGCTGAGTGTGCATGAGTTCTGAAAGACTGAAGAGCAGATATCTGCTGCCTGGCACCTCTGGCCATGGCCTATCTCCCCAATAACTGCACATGCTGAAATAATAATAATATTTATTTGTATAGTGTCAACAGATTCCACAGCGCTTTTGTTTTTTTAAATACACAATACCGAGGTTACATTTACACATTATAAATTAAAATAATTAACCCTTACATGACGGAGGTCATTGATGCCTAGTGTCCGGGTCAAATTAATACAAAGTTCCTCCCGGCTTTCTAAGAGCCATAACACTTTTATTTTTCCCCCTACAGGGCTGATTGGGGTGTCATTTTTTTTTCTCCATGAGCTCTAGTTTTTATTAGTATCATAATGGTGTAAAAGAAAATCTTCGATCGTGTTTTATTTATTTTTTTCTAACATAATTTTTAAAAATCAGCAATCCTGTTGTTTTTTACACTTACACTTTTAATTACACTTTTTTTTAAACACATATTTTACTGTTAATCATGCAATCATTAGATTGCATATTCTCAACTATACTATGCCATTGCATAGAATAGATTAGTGTTATCGGCGATCTGTACATAGAGTCTGTCAGAGAGTAGACTTGATGGACAATCCGACAGGATGGGGGTAAGTGTCTTACCTCCGCTCGTCAGTACACACGTTCACACGTACAGACTCGCTGTGTATTTATCGCTGCTAGTTTCTCGCACATAAATCCACAATTATACTGATTGCTATCAAGTCAATGTATGTGTATTCTCGCTGCGTGTTTGGTGTGATTTTTACATGCGAGTTTTGATTTTCACATGATTTTCACAGGCGAGTTCAACACCACAAAAAAACGCAGATACTTTCGTGCAAATTTGATGCGAGTTCTGTGTGAGTTTTACGCAGCGAGTCTGTGCGTGTGAACAGACCCTTAAGGGGTTAATGACAGGCAGCTGTGGGATTGCAGCTGCCTGTCATTATCCTCAGCTCCCGGGACACTGATGTGTGGACCCGCACACATTTAAACACTCTGACAGTCAGAAATGTATATATACGTTCCTGCTGCACGGGGCATCTGCAGCAGGAACGTATGTATACATATGGGTTACACGAAGGGATTAAAATAAATATATAGAAAGGAGTGACAGACCTGCTTGAAAGAGCTTATAGGGGTGACACGAGAAGCAACAAGTGCTTTATTTGCAGATGGGCCAGTCATTGTACATAGAATCACAAAGTGCCTATAGGTGATTGAGTCAACCACACACCATTGTCTGAGTACAGGTAGAAAGTACATGGCACCAAAGGAAATATAGAGTAGAAGGTGAAGGGATAGCTGAGGGTGAGACAAGTGAGTCTGAAGTCTTTGGGTAATGAGAGAACTGATGCAGCACAAGAGAAGTCTTGGAGGTGGGAGTGAGAGGTTCTGATTATGGAAGATCAGTAGCAGAATGTAGAGCTGGTAGCATGGTAGGTGGAGATGAGGGAGGAGAAGTACGGAGGGACAGAGTTGTGGAGAGCTTTATGGGTGAGGCGTTTGAACTGAATTCTCGATTTAATGAGCAACCAGTGCAGTGACTGGGACAGGGGGGAGACTTCAGTTTAACGGCTGGAAAGGAAGATTAGTTTGGCTGCTGGGTTCAGGATAGACTGGAGACGGGAGAGTTTAAAGAAAGGAAGACTGATTAGAAGGGAGTTACACTAGTCCAGATGAGAATATATCAGGGCGACAGTCTGAGCTGTGTCGGTGGTAAGGAATGGGCAGATTCTGTAGATGTTCTGAAATCCAAAATGCCCAGTCCTCATTCTCCCTGAAATTTGCTATGAGGAAGCCATTATGTGTATAGAAAGCTTCTCTTAATTTTACCGCTATTGAAGATGGTCTCGTTGGTCGGACCAACGTGGTGTATATGACCCCAGACAAAAATATCTTACAGTTTTCTAGTAGATATGCAAAACAAGAGTCCGTGGAGCCTCAGTTACGAGTCTCAAAACACGGGATAGCCAGATATCTCTAGCCTGTTGCCAACGGGGTGCCTCCAAGATGGGGAGAGCACCACACCACCCTGATAAATAACCCCTTAAGTCCCACTCGGTTGCGAGTATTGGAACATAGACAGGGAAACAACAGGGTGGCCCCTTTTGTCAATGTCTAACTCAAGGTGCGAGTATTGCAATCATGACAAGGGCTTGCAAAGGCAGGCTTCCACCCACAGACAGCCGTTTCGGGGTTTTTGCCCCTCGTCAGTGTGGGGTAGGATTCTGGCTAGTCGGGGCAATGAAAAATCAACCAACAAAACACAGTAATCACTGAACTCAAGGAGAACAGCGAAAAAAATTACAATGAAGTACTCAATCAAGAGTCTCCACTGATGCCCCCCAAAATTTTAATATGCAAAACAAGAGTCCGTGGAGCCTCAGTTACGAGTCTCAAAACACGGGATAGCCAGATATCTCTAGCCTGTTGCCAACGGGGTGCCTCCAAGATGGGGAGAGCACCACACCACCCTGATAAATAACCCCTTAAGTACCACTCGGTTGCGAGTATTGGAACATAGACAGGGAAACAACAGGGTGGCCCCTTTTGTCAATGTCTAACTCAAGGTGCGAGTATTGCGATCATGACAAGGGCTTGCAAAGGCAGGCTTCCACCCACAGACAGCCGTTTCGGGGTTTTTGCCCCTCGTCAGTGTGGGGTAGGATTCTGGCTAGTTGGGGCAATGAAAAATCAACCAACAAAACACAGTAATCACTGAACTCAAGGAGAACAGCGAAAAAAATTACAATGAAGTACTCAATCAAGAGTCTCCACTGATGCCCCCCAAAATTTAAATATGCAAAACAAGAGTCCGTGGAGCCTCAGTTACGAGTCTCAAAACACAGGATAGCCAGATATCTCTAGCCTGTTGCCAACGGGGTGCCTCCAAGATGGGGAGAGCACCACACCACCCTGATAAATGACCCCTTAAGTCCCACTCGGTTGCGAGTATTGGAACATAGACAGGGAAACAACAGGGTGGCCCCTTTTGTCAATGTCTAACTCAAGGTGCGAGTATTGCGATCATGACAAGGGCTTGCAAAGGCAGGCTTCCACCCACAGACAGCCGTTTCGGGGTTTTTGCCCCTCGTCAGTGTGGGGTAGGATTCGCTGTTCTCCTTGAGTTCAGTGATTACTGTGTTTTGTTGGTTGAGTTTTCTAGTAGAGCCTTTGCTGCACACTTGAAATGTGGTTCAACTGCATAGAAAACAACATAAACCAGCACAAAACAGAAATCATTTTACAATTATTATTATTATTATTTTTTTTTTTTATGAGGAATATACAGATAATGTCATATGCCCTATTTGTTAAGAAATACTTTTATTTACGCACTTGTAATGAACATATTTTTTCAACCTGTATGCTGCCACTAAGAATTACATCTGTCATAAAAACATCAGGTAGGCTTTTTAATGGTTTCCAACAAAAGAGAATAGCTATAAGGAATATGGTCATATTATAATTGCACTTAAATCACCTGCGTCTTTTCATCTTTGTCCTTGAGCAAAGTCATTGTAAAATATTGTAAATGGCACATAAATGTATTGCATGTAAACAGAACAGATGTATGTACTCCCTGTTGTTTAATAAGTGTTTTCCAAACCTAGCAATGTCAAATCAGGACAAGAGATTACATTTCTCAGAACTGGTTTCATTGATTTTTACACAAGTTGATTATTAGGCATATAATCGTTCCTAGGAATACTCTTTCCCAATAATCACCCTGTGTAAAAGAGCCAGAACTGGCAACAAACCTGTGAACCAGCGATATGTAGTCGATAGTGATGCACTTAATGGGCCGCACAATGGATTAAGCCTTGTTAAGGCTGGATTTAGAGTATATGAAGAGTATATGCCACAAGACAATGACACTAATCGGATCAAAAAAAGAGACATGGGGGGGAGAGTTATAAAACTGGTGTAAAGTAGAATTGTCTTAGTTGCCCCTAGCAACCAATCAGATTCCATCTTTCATTTTCCAAAGAATCTGTGAGAAACGAAAAGTGGAATTTAATTGGTTGCTAGGGGCAACTGGGCCAGTTTTACTTTACACCAGTTTATTAAATCTCCCCCATGGTTTAATAAGACATGGCTGAAATAAGGTTGTTCATACAGGTGGAGGATAAATGTCCCAATTTTGGCAAATATGAAGTATTAGCACGTAAATATGTTTTGCAGTAATTTTCCCATTAAGAAGTGATGGAAGCAATGGTTTGTCATCACTTTAGGATTGATGAAGGTTCAACTACCAATCCTTAAGGTTGCTATACACATTAGATTGGTGTTGGCCGATCCCGTCACTGGCAGCGGGTTCAGCTGTCAGTGTAAGTGTATGGGGGCCTATTTGTGGAAATAGGAGTCGGACGTGATGACTTTCTCTTCTTTGAGGGATAAGCTATTGCCAGAGATGCCTGGCTGCAGCCTAATCCTCCCCATAGAGAACAAATGAATTGTAAGCTGTGCCAAACATTCATGTGTATAGGGAGGACAGAAGAGGTATCTCTTAACCGACAGAAGAGGTATCTCTTAACCGCCAACAGTTACTGAAGGGGATGGGGGGGTCACATGGCGTGGACTGCAGCTGGAACCAGTGCTTCAAGAGCCACCACAGACAAATACATCCATAACATGGACTGCAGCTGTCTTATTACCTGCGTCAAGCCCGCATAACCAAGAGACAGCTACAGAAGCATCTTACCTGGGCTAAGGAGGGTGAGGACTGGACTGTTCTCAATGACATGTTTATAGATGAAAGTAAATTTTGCCTTATTTGTAAAGTCTGGATAAGGAGGAGGATGGGCACAACCCAAGTTGCTTGAGGTCCAGTGTGGAGTTTCCACAGTCAATGATGGTTTGGGCAGCCATGTTATCTGCTGGTATAGGTCCACTGTGTTATATGTAGACACGCTAAAGGCCACTATCAAAGCAATTTGGGCTCTCATAACTCCTCAGCAGTGCTAATAGTGATCCCCTCCATACCACATTGGTGCAGAAATTAATGCGAAAGGAGCCCCAACCAACCATTGGGGGCATATACTGTACATACTTTTCAGTAGGCCAGAATTTCTGTATTAAAAGTTATTTAAATTGGTCTTACATAATCTTATTTTCTAATGACTTTTAGAAAATTTGTAGCCATAATCATCAATAGTTAAAAAATAAGAGCTTAGGCTGGGTTCACATTGCATTTGCAATGTTATTTTCATCTGTTCTATGCAAGAAAAAAAACAACAACCACATTTTGTAAACCCTAAAAAAAGGATGTGTTTTGATCCTCCTTTTTTTTTTTTTTAATAATGGAAGTCAATGGAAAAAAAAACTGATTAAAACTGATGCACACAAGTGGGAACCCAAAACATAGGCAATCAGTAAGAGGCCAAATGATTACAGTATGTGACACAGAACTGGGAGAGGATCGCTCTTAGCACGGTCTTCTCCTGGCTCGCTTTCCCCAAATTGGTACAGGTCTGAACATTCAGACCTGGAGCTACCAAAACCTTTGGCATACCAAAATTTTTTACAAACAGTGACACTTTAAAATAGTTCAGTTTGTGTGTAATGAATCTATAGAAGAGTTTCACTTTTTGAATTGTTATTGAAATAAATTAACTCTTAGATGAGATTATAATTTATTGAGATGCCTATGATGTACAAGATAAGTTCTTGCTTCTGTTGAATTCTGTAGGACACAGAAAAAAATGGTTTTGTGCTAAATTGAATATAACTTGTATAAAAGTATGCAGAAGAATACCTTTAAAAAGAATAGTATGGTATATATTGTGGTATACCTCAAACAGGAAACAGACCCTTACAAATAGGTGGTCTGTGCCCCATTTGTTTAAAAGACTGGTATATACTGTGCATCGCCATTTTGCCAATTCCAAGAGGAACGTTTATGTTTCTCTATTGACCAATTATGGCTAAATTAAATATAAACAAGTAAGTTCGTAAATTATAAATATGCTTATAAATCTTACTATTCTTTAATATCTAGAATATGATATTAGAATCAACCCCCTTTATTTGACAAGTACATGTATGAGGCTTCTGCAATAAGCAATAAACTACAAGCTAAATAAATAAGTCGGTATGGCATAGGCATTTTTCTTGTTTCAGAGAACATAAACATACAAATATAAAAATTCAGGTGAAAAGCTTTCAACACCAAAAGGCCACACACAGCCAGGATACTATTAATCCTGTGCAAGTCTGAATACTCAGTAGCCTTAAAAATGAACTTCCTGCTGAAAGTACCAGATTTATTGATCTCACTTTGTTTTTGTTGGATGGCATTCGGAATAAGCGTAAAACACATCATATGATACCGTCAGAGATTTAGAAGAGGCCTGTGGACTTGCTGACCTTTAGTTTTCGTATGTCTGCTTTAAGACTTGAGACAAATGTTCAGAACAGGAAACGATGGTTTGTTAATAAGCCAGGTAAATAATTTCCTAGACTTCTGGTGGGAAACTTGGCAGTGGTAAGATTTTGACCTCAGTGGAAGGTAACTTTCCAGAACAGACACATCCTGAAAGCAGGCTATTTGTTTCAAGTGAGGCACATCAACACTTTGACACAAATGGCTTCACCGCATTCCTGTGTGTCATTTGCAAAGGTCTGCTATACTTTTAGCAAGCAAGTCAAGTGGTTCAATCAGTAAGGAACTGGAAGGAAAAGAATTTGGACATTTGTATTAGGATTTGACACCAATCATGCTAAATACACAGATAGATTCACTTGATAAATGTACTTGACAGAGTTTAGGAAAAGGGTAAAAATATGATTTGCAGATTATAGGAGAAACCTTAGTAAGTTTCCTTACTGCTATAAGAACTTCATGGGAACTTAGGGAATGTGACCTATATCAGAAAATTACCTATTGTTTTAAAGCATGCTTTTATGTTAATGCATTTTTTTTCTAATTTTCCATTTTATCATCTATGTAAAATAATTACTTTCATTCTTGTTTTTAAGCCAAATAGGTTTACACTTACAGCAGTGTCTTTCTTATAATCACAGACAGGAGAACAGTGAAATGCGACACCGATATAGACAAAAGACATTATCAAGCCTTTCATATTCAGGGGTCAGCATGGCCCACCTGCACAATGATCTCTGCACAGCTCACGGAGCATGCCTGGGAAACTCTAATACAAATATTTGTCAGTCAATGTCCTTGGGACTTGCTGTAAGGAATCTCTCGATATGTGGGTAAAACGAGACCTGTCTGCAGGAAAACTGGGCTGTATATAAGCTTATGGCTAGATCAGCCTGGTCATCATGACTTTGAGCTTTTCACCTAGTTTTTTCCAGTGACAATATAAGCTTCTTTTTTTACTATGAAAAGGAGGCTCAAAAGCACGGGGGGCATTCTCACGCACAATCAAATCAACACATGTCCCCATGTCTGTACCTGCTTGCATACATCTACCCTATTTGACCGTGAGCCATTAGATAAGGAGGACATGGGCAGAAAAGCTTATCAAGGCTTTTACCCTGCTATAGAAGGCCCCCACTAGGTTTTTCAGCTGCAGAGTCTAGAGACAGAACTGTGCTCTAGTGTATTGCTCACCAAAAATAAGTTGTGTATGATAAGTAACTTCGTGGTGGTTACTGAGAGCACTCTTGTTGAATATCTTTAAAACTGACCTGTCAGCAAGAAGGGGGGAGGGGGTAAATAAGCCCACGACTAGATGGAGCCAGTCATCAGTATTCTTGGCATACTCTGATCTTTTAATCTCCATAGCCCTTTCCAGTGCCAAGATAAGCTTTTTGCTATTATGCAAATTATGGCGAACGCCCAGGTAAGTCCAGCAGATATCTTTGTGCAGTTAAATTGGCATGATTGTAATGTTGTTGGAAAATTTTATGGACCGAAATAAAGCTTGATTCTTCTTATTATATGGAACTGTGGATTTCATGTTTTTGAATCGTACTAACTGTTGGAGGCATGGCCTGAGATATTGATCCACATCCTCCTTTTAGGGAATCAGCTACAATCCAAGGGTACCTGTGTTGATGGTGAGCTGACATTTTTTTTTTGTATTGCTGGAGAATAAAAGGAATTGGGCTGAACTTACCTGGGCTTTTGCCATGCTGGGGAAAACCCCATGGGATTTTGAGCCCATGGGGTTTTGCATAATACCAAAAAGTCTTATATCTCAGCAATAAAAAGTATTATGGAGTTAAAAAAAAATAAAGAAAGAATAAAAAAAACAGATAAAGATATGCCCAGAATAAAGATGAGAAGCCATATCTAACCATGAGTTTATCTACACCTAATGCTTTCCTGTTGAGAAATTGCCTTCCCTTGTGAATACACACTTAGGCTAGGTTACCAAAATACTGAGCAGAGTAAGATTATTGGCCGAATAGGCTTGCATCGCCCCATGTATTACACGCTCACACAGTGATTGTTCACAAACCATGAAAAGGACGGATGTTTTTCTTGAAAAGCTGTTATTTCATGAGAACTAATATCTGTAAAAGCATGCATGTAAACATAGCTTTAAAGGGTTAAAGGGGGTGTGCTGCCGCATCAAAAAGTGTGAGCATATATATAGTAACTTGGTTTAAGAGCTCACAGTTTATCAAAAGTGTGACTTGGTTTAAGAGCATTGTTTCGGTTTAAGGGCTCCCTGTACTGGGTGGGAGGGCGAATAGGGGAGGGGCATGGTCTGCATAGCAGGGTCTACAGCACTGTACTCTGATCCCTCACCTTCCAAATCATAGCAGATCCACTTCAGGCTGGGGCTTACATCAGGGGACAAGTCTGTGGAGGTAATTTCTTCATAACTGTAACCCCTCTCTCCCCGGACAGAGAGCGCTGCATGTATGGGCCCACATATGTCCTGCTCATTACTTCAAGCTCCCTGCAGTCTCTGTCTGTCCTGATTGGTCCATGCTGAACACACCCCTTCGCCATTGCTGTCATGTGACCACACAGACCTCTGACAGCAGCCCTGCTTTTCTATTCTAGCCTGTTGTTCTACGCTACTGTATTATGGGGATCTGCAGTTCCATCCTGTATCTACAATCTGCTGCTGTTTTTCCAGGTTTATGCAGTTACTATACATTATACTCCACATGCTGATTGCTATACTGTACAGTAACTTATAATATAACATATTCAGCTGTTTCTAAATGTTTGTTTCATTTGTTTTACATGTTATTCAGAATATAAAATCATTATTTTTGGGGTGTGGAACCAATTGTCTGCATTTCAGTGATTTCTTATGGGAAAATTTGCTTTGATTTAAGAGTGGATTTGGATTAAAAGCACAGTCCCGGAACAAATTATGCTCGTAATCCAAGGCACACACACACACACACACATATTATATATCATATTACACACACAAACTTTTATTTTCAATTTTCCAGAGTTATATAGTGTTGTATAGTGTTATAGATCATTGTAAATACACTCTAAAAAAAGTAAAGCCTTCCAATACTTATCAGGTGCTGTATGCCCTGGAGCAAGTTGCATGGTTCTTTGAAGTCCAACATGGTGCGCTTCTTCCTGCCAACTCAGTCTGTGTTAGGAACTTAGGAACTACTGTCTAGAGCAGGAAGAGTTTGATTCAGCTCTGGACAGTTCCAGAAACAGAGAGACCGGTCAATAGTTTAAAAAAACTAAACACAACAGAACACAATTTCCTCCAGGACATACAGCAACCGACACATACTGGGAGGCTTGATAAAATTTTTATATTATATTATTATATATATATATATATATATATATATATATATTATAATAAATTTTACAGCACAATCCATGGTATTGATTTTTCTAAGTGCATCTGTTTTAAATTGGGGATCAGAATATGCTGCAGAGCCCCCAATAAAGGAAAGACTTCTCTTTTCTGTTGGATCCCCTTCTGGTTTTGGCACAAAAACTGCAGTGGCAATTTTTGAAAAAAACTGCCATGTGTGAAACCAGCCCAATGGTAAGTCACAGTAACTCATGTTTTGCCAATGCAGAATACTACCTGCCTAAGCAAATACACTCTAGATGCCAAAGGATATTCTTAACTTTTTGCCATTATAACGATTGTAATTTTACTTTTTATGTCTATATAGCTTTATGAGGCCTTGTTGCTAGCAAGAAAAGCTGTATTGTTTTAAGGTATAAATAAAATTACCATACACCCAATTTACTATATCAAGGTTATCATGGCAGCTGCATGTTTGTCCTTGCAAGCTTCTGCAGGGACAAGCCTAGTTCCATTGCATTCTATATAATCTGCCTCAACTGGCAGCCTATAATGACAAAGTTAACTCAATATCACATTTTAACTTTTTAACTGAAAAATCCCTCATGTTTGACATTATTATTACAGAGGTTTTATGAAGTATAACTATAATGACAATTTAAGTGATAAGTATCGGATTTTTCAGATCATACTAATGGGACTCTTCCGATCTCAAGAATGGGGGATCCGGATTTCAGAGTGTGCACAATATCGCTCCTGTAAAAGTCTATGTTCTAAACCAGGGATAGGGAACCTGGGGCCATCAGCCGTTACAAAACTACAGTTCCCATCACATCTGGAATACCAAAGACGAAGCTGTGCAGGTATGATGGGAATTGTGCATTTACAACAGTTAGAGGGATGCAGGTTCCCCATCCCTGGTCTAAGCTATTTGGTAAGATTTACTTTGTTGCCCATAGAAACCAGTACAATATGAGGAATAAATGCTGAGCTCCAATTGATTGCTAGAGGCAATAAAGAATCTTACTATAAACGAGTATGATAAACCTTCCCCTGACATCTGTAAGTTGTCATTAAGGGATACCTCAAGTCATCTCAACAACATCACAAATCCATATGGTGATAATATATACTTTTTTTTTTTTTTTTTTTAACAACACACAGATAAGGTTAGTAAAATATAGGAGAACCTTCCCAACGTTACCTGTGGAAAAATTTTTTCCCACTTTGCAATAATTGTATCCAATCCATCTGGATTCATATGGGTGCCGCTTATGGTGCGTTTACACAGACAGATTTATCTGACAGATCTTTGAAGCAAAAACCAGGAACAGACTATAAACAGGGACCAGGTCATAAAGTAAAAGACTGTGATCCATCCTTTTTTCAAATCCATTCCTGGCTTTGGCTTCCAAAATCTGTCAGATAAATCTTTCTGCGTAAACGCACCCATAGATACCTTAACCTGTGTAAGTAAAGCTTAACTTAAAAGCGTACCTGTCACTGAAAATAACTTTTGACATGTCATAGATCTCCCAGTGCGTTCACACTGCTGAGACCTGCTCTGATCAGAAGATATAGCTAGGAAGAAATCCTAGCCGGCCACTCAGTCTGTCAATATTCTCAGTGTAAGTCTGAGAAATTGATCGAAGGAGGAAGCAGCTGGGGTGAGGATCGCAATCTCTCCCCGAATATATATTAGAAATAGAGAGGGTCTCAGCAGTAAGATCCCTTGTGATCAATACCTTTTGACATGAGGGGCGGAGCTAGCCGCAGCTATGAGCAGACCATGTTTGAGGGGAGCTCTGACAATGGACATTATCCTGCTGATATCCTGATACCCCTATCCTAGAAGCACCAGCTGTGTTCCTGACCATCCTGGAAACAAGAAAACCTTTGACATGTCTGATGATATGTCAAAAGTATTCTTTAGTGACATGCCCATTTAAAATAGACATGTTATGTTATGCACTCTCCATGGCAAGCCAATTGCAGTCTTCTTTTAGCTGTTTTACACAAAGGTTCTGGAATGCTGAATGCTTTAAAACATCTTGTATTTGGATCAATAGTCATCCACTGTTTTCAATACATATATGAGTCTTCCATGGCTAGGAACCAAACTTGGCACGGCTTTCAACTTTACACAGAAAAAAAAGTGATAAGATGAGCCCTGCAATTAACCCAATAAACAGAAACAACCCTTTTAAACTGCAAATGACTCTCTATGGGAGGTGAGAGAACCTTGTGCTCACACATGGGAAACCAACCTCACACATTCACCACTCCAAACCATCACCCACAAAGAAGAGAGCCAACACTTGCCAGATTTAATTTCAAACGTTAATATATTTTCTATTTGATAGTGAACATATGCATCAGTTACCCCCATCTGCAGAAACTGACATCATAAAAAAGGGGAAACGTTTGTAAGATGCCTCTTAAAATAAATATTTCTCTTTTATAAAATAATAAAACTTCAAATAAATATACTTTACACTAAACAATATGTTGAAAAATTAGAAAATAAAGGCTGACTCTTACTGTAACTGTACAATATACAGAAAGTCCAAAGAGTAGAAATATTAATTTTTCAATACGTTGAAGCACAATCTAACCGTGTGGATAGATTCACATTCCTTTGAATGTATATTAGTACATTTCGTGATTGTGCCAGTACAGTGGCACCAAATTCACAGTTGTAAATATTATTCTTTATGTACAAAAATATAACACATTATTCTCTGGCAAAAAAAAAAAAAACAATGAAAGTCATTTGCTAATTTACAAATGTTGCAAGTATTATTCACAAAACAATGCACATTTATGTAGGAGTGTCTGTGTTGCTTTAGCTTATATCTTATGTGGCACAGAGCACTGGGTCCTAGTTGGAGCTTGATTAAAGATTCTCTAACAAGCCTATTGGTTAAGATGGCACTTGGAAAAAAAAAAAAAATCACTGCAAACAGGAAAAAACTTCCGCCTGCTTTCTACCAACTGTACCATATATCATGATTGCATATGTGTGCTAAAAGTAAGTCCAATTACTTTATCGCTTTTTGAAGTCAACCAATGCTATGTTGGTTTCCCCAAACTTCTGGGCTGTAACTGTGGCACTTTACAACATACTGTATTTGACCTTTTACATCGACATCCTGGTCTCTTTGCCCGGTCATAGCAGCCTTGGCACAATTTAAGGCAACCCTTGGCTGGAAGGTAACACCATAAACAAGGCAAAAACATTGACATAACACCAATGGCAGACCAGCGAGTGCAGCAATGCGCCTGGCTACAAGAACAGGGGTTGTCGGCACAATTGTCCTCATCGTCATTTGAGCAGTGATAGAAAAGGCACTTCACGCAGCAAACACAAGTTCCATAGTCAATCACTTCCTGTGCTGAGCAAAGGCACTGTTTGTCACATATCCAGCAGGAGGGAAGAGTTCTTGGATAAGTGCATTCTTGGCACTTACATTTCCCGCAGCTCTCACACCTGTATGCATGTAAGCCCAAGTCTTCTTTACTGGGAGGCTTTAACTCCTCTGGTTTCAGCTCACCTTTGGGTTGTACACGAATTATCCTGTCAGAACCTAGCCCCGAAGATGAATAAGGAGGAGCTAAAAGTCTTTGCTCTGATGAGCTGCTACTTGTGCTTGTCCGTGTACTACTTCTTGATCCCGTACTCGCTGTGCTAACTGACTGAGACAACACTACCCGTGATGAGGGATGCATCGGTGGAAGAGGGCTCCGGCTAAATTGCCTCTGCTCTGTTACCACATGTATTCTTTCATTTTTGTGCTGGGGAGTTTGACGGGGAGCAGGTTTAACCCAAGGCCGAGGAGCCACAGTGGGCCCTTCAGTATACTCATTAGTGTTCCGTATGGCTCTTATTTGTTCCAATGACAAAACATGAACTTGTTGCGTCAAAAGGTCCCTTGGGTCAATATCACTGTGTGTTCTCCCACTGTCACGCCGAGTCGGGAGTAAAGGCTGAGATCCATTGCCATTTTGTACTCTGGCCTCCATCAGTACTCTGAAGAGTTTTCGCTCCAGTAGGCCGAGAACACATCTGAAATCCTGTGGGGAGAAAAAAGAAAAAGAAGGATTATTTCCTTACTCTGCATGTACTATATAACACAAGAACTATAATATATAATATAATATATATATATCTCAAAACAAAACAAAAAAATGCCCCTGATCTAACAGACAAATTTTGACACATGACAGCTTGCGCCAAAACCGCCAATTGTAGTGGTGCATTAGAATCAGACAGTATGTATAGAGGTACTATGAAAACAAATCTCAATCCCAGGTTAAACAGCATGTCCTGACATTTATGAACACAATCCCACCCAGTTCGGGCTGGACAGCAAGTTGTAAGGTAATCTTCTCATCTCTAATTTCCTCTGCTGTATTTCTAAGAAAAACAAGCTGTACATTCTATTTCTAGTATTTCCTTTAAAATGCCACAGGCAGCAACAAGACAGAGAAATGTATTATGGAAAGCTCAACAAAACCAGAGCAATTCTAAAACCAGGTTAGAAGTCTGAAAGGAAACTGCTACTATTCAGTACTGTATGTATGTATGTAGCAGAACTAATACAGTCCCTTGGTGTTACACAATCATTGTATTCTAGTACCTTATGGAGTTACGGAATTATCTTTACCAGCATTAATGCAGACAGCACACTAAGAAGTAATACAAATCCCAAACTCCACAGCATGTATCTATATAGGCTGATAACACAACAGACCCCACCGCACAACCGGCCTGTATTGTAACAGTGGCTTATTACTTCCTCTCATTGTGAACGTGTCACAACAGGTGTAGGGAAATCAGGTTCCTCTTAGACTGCAGTAAAAGCTATTCGAGTAACAGGAAACCAGCTGCCATTATGAGCCCGTCTCCTCTCTACTCAGGTCACGACAATGTGAATGACAATGCCCTAAACACTTAACTATTCGCATAACAAATAGTACCTGCTTTATACAGAACAAGGCTTTATAGTCTGATGGGCTTTGATACATTTGCCAAAGAAACTGCTAACTAAACTAGATGAGGATGGGCTGAATAATGCACATTATTCATGGAACTTACTGCAAGTCGCAAAAAAACAGGATGCTATCACCCTTACAGCATGTCTGGATGAAGAGCCTTTTAATTGCAGAAATCTATAGGATCAGATCTGTTTAACTCGACAGCCTTCCCACAAACAGCACATTCTCAGTTAACTCGCTTGACAATGAGGGGATTGAGATCATTGCTGTGCAAACACTATCTGGGGCCTATCTGAAACTAAAGGTGAACAGATAATGTCCTCTGTTAAATTATGCAGCTCATTCAAAGAGATACCACTATCCGGCTTTTACTGAAAAAATATCTTCAATGCAGACAACAATGCAGTGTTATTTGTAGGAAAATCACTCTTCCTATCCTTTAGGTATACTCAATGTACACACCCAGATGTAGCAGAGCAGATTTTACAGACACAAGACCAGCCATTAGATGTATGACCGATGAGTCTTGTGACTGTACGTATGGCTGACAGTGGTTACGTAAAAAAATAAATAAACTAACTAACTTATTTTCCTGCTATCAATCTCTGCACAATAGAGCATGGCCAGTTAATAGGCCACATTTTTCTAATGTCTAACTCTGAGGGGCCACAACGTTTGCTCACCATGATAACTCGGAGTTCGGATAATGCACTAGGTTTTCCTGCAGTGCTATGTAAAACCAGGCACAGATAACACACTGTGAAAAACTTCACTTTGCCAGATTTGACCATTATACAAACACATACAAAAGTGTCTCCTAATGGCATCTGCTCATACACACCTCCGTATAACCCCCAGCAGAAGTTACTCAACAGCTCTGATGTAATGGCTGCAGATATGTTCCTCCTAAATTAGCTTTTTTTTTATTTACGGAAATATATGTTTCAACCAAATCTGAAAGATGTTTCCATGACTCTAATGGGAGCTACCTGGTTTGCCTTAAGTCAGCAGTGTTTCACGCCCAAGTTACACAACTGAACCTCTCAGAATTTCTAAACTAAAGATGTCATCCTCCCCTCTAAGTACTCACAAGGTAAATAGTGCCCAGACATTTAGTAAGACAACCTACAGTGGGCTATACATGCAAAACAAGAAAGAAAGAGGAGCTCTTTTTCTACTTCTTATTACAATTACTTGTATTAACAATAATCTAATCTATGCAGAAAACCAGTCGCTCCGACAATAGGCCTAGTATTCCATAACAATCACCTTAGCTGT
The DNA here is from genome assembly GCF_027789765.1 of Dendropsophus ebraccatus. Lineage (NCBI taxonomy): Eukaryota > Metazoa > Chordata > Amphibia > Anura > Hylidae > Dendropsophus > Dendropsophus ebraccatus. The sequence continues at coordinate 84,364,766 of NC_091458.1, forward strand.
CTCCATAAAACAAACCCAATGAAACACCAAGGCATGTAAACCCTGTCATCACTATAGACGTTTCACATTGATCAAAAGCCTCCAATAAATTGTACAGTGCGGGAACCAAGTGCAACAATCCTCAGTGCACCACTTATGACTGAGCCTTCCTCGCTGCTGACTAGTCAGGCAAAGCTTAACTCCAAGGCTGCAATTGAAAAGTAAATTGATATCCATCTTCACAGGAGCAGACACAATCCAATGTCGGGAACATTCTCTCTTTTTACTAGAGTTCAATATAGAACTTACAGCTATGGTATTAACTCTCTTCAGATTATAAAAAGTAGTAGAACAGAATATATACAAACACGTTGTAAGAATCAGATAAAATTAGATATATATCAATAAAACACATGAAGACAGATTGTACAAAACTCAAAACCTAGGGAGCCAATGTCCCTCAAAGTTTAACTGTCCCAGCTATTGAGTTCTAGTAATGAGGTGTCACAGATCATCAGAATAGTTTCTAAGGCTGAAGTACTCTGCCCACCCAATATAACACACACTTGAATGTACCGAACCATTCTTCTCATTACTCCAGCCATAGAAGCTTCCATACTTCACATGCATACCTTACATACTTCTAACATACAGGACATAGAAGGAGCTCTCATCAGGTAAGCTGGATAGAAACCATCCAATACATGGTGAAGGGTATATACTCCACATACAAGAGAACACACAACATTACTGAGAGTTCTGCACAGGCCTTTATCCAGTCCCTAAAGAAAGTCACTTAAAGGGTTAGATGTCAAACGTAACCCCAGTCCTTCAGATGATTCAGATAAACTCCAGTCCCTATTTAGGAGAAGAAGTTGTTATGTGTCCTGTATCCTACAAAGTAACACTGAAGGTAAACACAGGCACACAATGTAACAAGACACTTCCAGGATGAATGCTGGGGATGGGGACTTACAGGAAAGTTTCTCAGAGCCCCAGCCTCCATGGCAGGGGGTGGGGGTCCCCAGGGTGCAGGAGGTCAAGACATGGCAGGGGGGGGGGTCCCCCAGGGTGCAGGAGCTCAGGACAGGGGGTGGGGGTCCCCCAGGTGCAGGAGCTCAGGGCAGGGGGGGTGGTGGTCCTCAGGGTGCAGGAGCTCAGGACATGGCAGGGGGGGGGTCCCCCAAGGTGCAGGAGCTCAGGACATGGCAGGGGGGGGGGGGTCCCCAGGGTGCAGGAGCTCAGGACATGGCAGGGGGGGGGGGGGGGGGTTCCCCAGGGTGCAGGAGCTCAGGACATGGCAGGGGGGGGGGGTCCCCCAGGGTGCAGGAGCTCAGGACATGGCAGGGGGTGGTGGTCCCCAAGGTGCAGGAGCTCAGGACAGGGCACCCCCCCCTGAGCCCCCGGTGTGTGGATTGCCTCCTGTATGATGTGCTGGGTGCAATGTGGAGTGTCTGTGAGCCCCCCCCCCCCCCCTCTCTATTAGGAGCAGAGTGTGTGATCAGACTGAGGATTAGAGGAGGGGGAAGGAGGAAGGAGTTTACTGTGGGGACAGGGGGGGAAAGACAGAAATAGCTCTTTAAACCAGACCACAACATTTCCGAAGCTGCTCAGCGCCATCACATCTATCCTTTCCTGCAGTCTAAATAGAGCTGCGAGCAAACCGCAGAGTGGAAACTCTGACTACACAACAACACAATGCACATGCACTTTATTGTAACTTCACAATCCGTTCAGGAGAGAGCTGACACCAGAGAGCAGCAGCTGACCTGCCCAGTGCACACAGTCCCTAGGTACAGGCTCCATGCGCCACAAGCCCTGCGACTTATCTCCACTCCTCATCATTCAACTTTCCAAAACAAGCCACGTTTCCGCTGCGTGCTCTGCCCCCAGCCAGGAGCGATCCGGACAAATCAGGGGCTCCTGGGCCCCCCTATAGTCAGCAGCAGCAGAGAACTGCAAGGGTTAACAGAAAACTCACCGCAGCTGCACCACGACTCCCCTCTGCTCAGCAACTCTGCAAGTTCTGCAAGTAAATCCACTCCCGGGTGTAAAAAGGTCGCACAGTCCGGTTAGAAATTTCCCCCAAGTATCTTGAAGTAAATAAGTTCCAAGCAGTAAATCCCAGCAGTATATGAGCAGCATCAGCAGTGCCTGCTCCAAGTTGTAGTATCCAGGGAGAGAGAGCGGCCGTGCAGGGGCTGGAGACGGGACCACAAGTTACAGGAGATCCGGCAGAGCAGTGTGACAGGGCGCCGCCTCCGCCTCAGCGTTGTTGTGCTCTGGGTGAGGAGGAGGAGGAGGTAGGGCAGTAAATGGCGTCATGTGGAACCGAGGAGGAACAGAGCAGTTGTTGTCCCAGAGGATATATCGCATCCGGTGTCTGCTCATTGGCTCTGCGGGGCTACATTCACTCACACTCCCAGCTCCGAGCCGCAGGGGGGAGCTCACGGGCAATGGCCTCTGCTCAGCCCAGGAATGTGGGGGGTGGTGACTGCCGGCCCTTATATTGTCTCCAGGCCATGCTGTATACAGGGGGATAGTATGTACTATTACTGAGCCATGCTGTATACAGGGGGATAGTATGTACTATTACTGAGCCATGCTGTATACAGGGGGATAGTATGTACTATTACTGGGCCATGCTGTATACAGGGGGATAGTATGTACTATTACTGAGCCATGCTGTATACAGGGGGATAGTATATTTATTATTACTGCACCATGCTGTATACAGGGGGATAGTATGTACTATTACTGGGCCATGCTGTATACAGGGGGATAGTATGTACTATTACTGAGCCATGCTGTATACAGGGGGGATAGTATATTTATTATTACTGCACCATGCTGTATACAGGGGGATAGTATGTACTATTACTGAGCCATGCTGTATACAGGGGGATAGTATATTTATTATTACTGCACCATGCTGTATACAGGGGGATAGTATGTACTATTACTGGGCCATGCTGTATACAGGGGGATAGTATGTACTATTACTGAGCCATGCTGTATACAGGGGGATAGTATATTTATTATTACTGCACCATGCTGTATACAGGGGGATAGTATGTACTATTACTGAGCCATGCTGTATACAGGGGGATAGTATGTACTATTACTGAGCCATGCTGTATACAGGGGGATAGTATGTACTATTACTGAGCCATGCTGTATACAGGGGGATAGTATGTACTATTACTGAGCCATGCTGTATACAGGGGGATAGTATATTTATTATTACTGGGCCATGCTGTATACAGGGGGATAGTATGTACTATTACTGAGCCATGCTGTATACAGGGGGATAGTATATATTATTACTGAGCCATGCCTGTATATACAGGGGGATAGTATATTTATTATTACTGCACCATGCTGTATACAGGGGGATAGTATGTACTATTACTGAGCCATGCTGTATACAGGGGGATAGTATGTACTATTACTGAGCCATGCTGTATACAGGGGGATAGTATATTTATTATTACTGGGCCATGCTGTATACAGGGGGATAGTATGTACTATTACTGAGCCATGCTGTATACAGGGGGATAGTATATATTATTACTGAGCCATGCCTGTATATACAGGGGGATAGTATATTTATTATTACTGCACCATGCTGTATACAGGGGGATAGTATGTACTATTACTGAGTCATGCCTGTATACAGGGGGATAGTATATATTATTATTGAGCCATGCCTGTATATACAGGGGGATAGTATATTTATTATTACTGCACCATGCTGTATACAGGGGGATAGTATGTACTTTTACTGCACCATGCTGTATACAGGGGGATAGTATATATTACTGGGCCATGCCTGTATATACAGGGGGATAGTATGTACTATTACTGCACCATGCCTGTATATACAGGGGGATAGTATATATTACTGGGCCATGCTGTATACAGGGGATAGTATATACTATTACTGGACCATACCTGTATATACAGGGGGATAGTATATATTACTGGGCCATGCTGTATACAGGGGGATAGTATATATTATTACTGGGCCATGCATGTATACAGGGGGATAGTATATATTACTGGACCATGCTGTATATAGGGGGATAGTATATATTATTACTGCACCATGCTGTATACAGGGGGATAGTATGTACTATTACTGCACCATGCCTGTATACACAGGGGGATAGTATATATTACTGGGCCATGCTGTATACAGGGGGATAGTATGTACTATTACTACACCATGCCTGTATATACAGGGGGATAGTATATTTATTATTACTGCACCATGCCTGTATACAGGGGATAGTATATATTATTACTGAGCCATGCCTGTATACAGGGGGATAGTATATATTATTACTGAGCCATGCCTGTATACAGGGGGATAGTATATATTATTACTGAGCCATGCTGTATACAGGGGCATAGTATGTACTATTACTGAGCCATGCCTGTATACAGGGGGATAGTATATATTACTGGGCCATGCTGTATACAGGGGCATAGTATGTACTATTACTGCACCATGCCTGTATATATAGGGGGATAGTATATATTACTGGGCCATGCCTGTATAACAGGGGGGTAGTATATATTATTACTGGGCCATGCTGTATACAGGGGGATAGTATATACTATTACTGGGCCATGCCTGTATACAGGGGGATAGTATATATTATTACTGGGCCATGCTGTATACAGGGGCATAGTATGTACTATTACTGCACCATGCCTGTATATATAGGGGGATAGTATATATTACTGGGCCATGCCTGTATAACAGGGGGATAGTATATATTATTACTGCGCCATGCTGTATACAGGGGGACAGTATATACTATTACTGGGCCATGCTGTATACAGGTATAGGAGAAAACCACGGCACTCGATGTTGCAAGAATAAGTGAGGGTTTTTATTTAGCAAATAGATACAAGGTATTTACTCCGACCGTACATAAGAAATGCAAGAGATGAGACCAATAACATATAGTGCGACGTTTCGGTCCGCTATGGACCTTCCTCAGGCAATGGGGTCTCTCATGTGCTATATGCAGGGAGAAGGATATAGCACATGAGAGACCCCATTGCCTGAGGAAGGTCCATAGCGGACCGAAACGTCGCACTATATGTTATTGGTCTCATCTCTTGCATTTCTTATGTACGGTCGGAGTAAATACCTTGTATCTATTTGCTAAATAAAAACCCTCACTTATTCTTGCAATATCGAGTGCCGTGGTTTTCTCCTATACAAGACTTATGGTTGAAGAACCCAGTTACCACTGAGCACCGGCTTTACAATTTAAGGCAGAGGTGTGCAGCACTGATCCTATACATGCTGTATACAGGGGGACAGTATATACTATTACTGGGCCATGCCTGTATACAGGGGGATAGTATATATTATTACTGAGCCATGTCTGTGTACAGAGGGATAGTATATATTATTACTGGGCCATGCTGTATACAGGGGGATAGTATATATTATTACTGGGCCATGCTGAATACAGGGGGATAGTATATATTATTACTGGGCCATACCTGTATACAGGGGGATAGTATATATTACTACTGGACTATGCCTGTATACAGGGGAATAGTTTATATTATTACTGGGCTATGCTGTATACAGGGGGATAGTATATATTATTACTGGGCCATGCCTGTATACAGGGGGATAGTATATATTATTACTGCACCATGCCTGTATACAAGGGGATAGTATATATTACTGGGCCATGCTGTATACAGGGGGATAGTATATACTATTACTGGGCCATGCCTGTTTACAGGGGGATAGTATATATTATTACTGGGCCATGCCTGTATACTGGGGGCTAGTATGTACTATTACTGCACCATGCCTGTATACACGGGGATAGTATATATTACTGGACCATGCTGTATACAGAGGGATAGTATATATCATTACTGGACCATGCCTGTATACAGGGGGATGAAGGGGAGGACAATATACACTATTACTGGGACATGCCTGTATACAGGGGTATAGTATATACTATTACTGGGCCATGCTGTATACAGAGGGATAGTATATATTAATACTGGGCCATGCCTGTATACAGGGACATAGTATATATACTATTACTGAAATAGTATATACTATTACTGGGCTTTGCTGTATACAGGGGGATAGTATATATATTATTACTGGGCCATGCCTGTATATAGGGGGATAATATATATTATTACTGGACCATGCTGTATACAGGGAGATAGTGTATATATCATTACTGGGTCATGCTGTATACAGGGGGGTAGAATGTACTATTACTGGGCCATGCCTGTATACAGGGGGATAGTATATATTATTACTGGGCCATGCCTGTTCACAGGAGGACAGTATATATTATTACTGGGCTATGCTGTATACAGGGGGATAGTATGTACTATTACTGCACCATGCCTGTATACACAGTGGATAGTATATATTATTACAGGGCCATGCTGTATACAGGGGGATAGTATATACTATTACTGGGCCATGCATGTATACAGGGGGATAGTATATATTATTACTGAGCCATGCTGTATACAGGGGCATAGTATGTACTATTACTGAGCCATGCCTGTATACAGGGGGCTAGTATGTACTATTACTGCACCATGCTGTATACAGGGGTATAGTATATACTATTACTGGGCCATGCTGTATACAGAGGGATAGTATATATCATTACTGGACCATGCTGTATACAGGGGGATGAAGGGGAGGACAATATATACTATTACTGGGACATGCCTGTATACAGGGGGATAGTATATATCATTACTGGACCATGCCTGTATACAGAGGGATAGTATATATCATTACTGGACCATGCCTGTATACAGGGGGATAGTATATATTATTACTGGGCCATGCTGTATACAGGGGATAGTATATACTATTACTGGACTATGCCTGTATACAGGGGGATAGTATATACTATTACTGGACCATGCCTGTATACAGCTGCCGTTGTTTAGGCTTTGTTCACACTACGTATAGAGACCGGCCGGGTCACGGAACGGCCGTTCTCTGCCCGGATCATCGCCCGGATGATCTGTCCGGTCGCAGAGCAATAATATGGGAACATCAGCACGCACCCACATCAGAGCTTCCCCCTGCACACTATGGAGCGAGCTGCCAGAGCCGCTCGCTTCATAGTGTGAACTGAAAGGGTTTCCAACGGCCGCAATTCATTGTATTGCGGCCGCAGAAAACTGACATGTCAGTTGTTTGCGGGGCCGCACGGGATCCCGGCCGGAGCATATACGTTGTGTATATGCTCTGGCCGGGATCCCATTGAAACTAAGGCATTGTTCCACCCCGCAAAAACTACGGCCGTAGTTTTACATAGTGTGAACAGAGCCTAAAACCGGATAATCCCTTTGCTTACAAACCTATTTCTATATATCTACCTATAGCTCCATATTACATGCATCTGCCACACTGAAACCAACCAACCCAAAACAATAGAAATAATGTTGCAATGTAGCACACAACTAAATGCATCTCCCTCTGTGAATGTAACTATTGCCATTGACTTCTCAGTGCAGTGTTACTTCCCCCAGCTCCCCCTCACTGTCATTCATAACAAAGGCAGAGTGAGCAGGAAATGGTGTCAACTTTAATAGGCGACCTCCCTTCCTCCCCAGCAAGTGGCAATGGAAGTCATCCTGAGAGACTGTGCCTCTTCGTATTTCCTCTAGGGGGAGCTCGAGCGTGTTTCTCGGCCTCTAGAAGCCAGCATGTGGGGAATGCATTCCAAGCTCCATTAACATGGAGGATGAGATCACTCCACTCCACCCCTTTAGGAAATGCAGCTAGAGATACTTCCTTAACATTTACTAACCCTTTCACTGCTGAAAGGGGGATGCCTTCTGCATGTGAATGGAAGGTAGTGCATTGATAATGCTAGGCAGCTTACTTTCTTTTGAACACTTTTACTTCCAGAGCAATGTGCAAAGTTTTACCCACCCTTCCCCCTCACTATATAGTACACAAATCCACTATTATTAGTTTTTAACAGATATTATATTGATCTACTATTTGGAGTTGATTGACATTATGTATGTATCTCTCTTGACTGATGATTACTATGTTGACTCCACAAGACAATAAGGAAATGGCTCTTATACATAATATTTATACTACTTATTATTTATGCATTGCTTGTATAGTTGATGGGGTCCGTGCTTTACTATGATTTAGTAACACGCCTACATTAAGGAGTTTCCATTGGCAAATGCCCAGATTTAATTCTTGTAATTGAATTACATGTGACAGTGTAGTTCAGAGTGTGACTGTGTGTGAGTATGTGTGAAAATGGGGGAGGGGGCTTGGAATGTATATGAGATAAACTACTTCTGAAAAACAGAAAAGAACCCAGATGGGCAAAATGAGCGCTCACTACTTTAACAGTAATGCTAATTTAATTGAGTAAACAGCTTTGTTTCCTCCTGATATCATCACAGTTTGGGCTGGCAGGGGCGAGGGAATTTGCAGGTCTGACAGCATTCGCTTCACAGCTTCTGGAAAACAATAGAAATCTTGATACACATTCTCCTCTCCTCTCTTTTTTTTTTTTTTTTTTAGTTTTTCCACATATAATATGATTACTGAGGTTGTGTAGGATTGTTGATAACATTCATCAGAGCATTATGTCTGTGCTTATAGTCTAAAATGCTTTGGTTCCATTTGCACAGAAAGATTATCTGACAGATTATCTGCCAAAGATTAAAAGCCAAAGCCAGGAATGGAGAAATCTCAGGCTTTCCTTTATGACATGATCTCGGTCTATAGTCTGTTTCTGGCTTTGGCTCCAAATGTTGGGCAGATAATCTGTCAGATAATCTTTCTGTGCAAATGGACACATGCACAGAGCTAATGTTAATCTGTGGGACTGGTCACATGGGTGTATTACATACACATCTATTTAACCTCTTAACGCACCATAATTATGTCTTGGTCACCAGTGACAACGCTCATGATGTACAGTTATGCCGTTCCATAGGCTCAGAAGCAGAGCGCATGAGATTGGCACAGCCGTGCTCTTACCACATCTGTTGAAACTGGAGCATGCGCCAGTCTCAGCAGTTTAATCCTGCAGATGCCACAGTAAGAACTAACTGCTACATTTATAGGGTTTAGAGGGGACATAGGGGTCCCCATGTCACCCATGCCAATGGTTGTCATGGCAGCCAGACCTGGCAGCCTGTGAACCCTTGCAGTGTAGTATTGACAGTATACAGTACTGCTGTGTACTATACTAGCAATCAGACAGTTGCAGCTTCAGTCCCTCTAAGGGGGAAAAAACGAATCACTGGTTAACATATTTTGTGCTTGAGCACAAATCTTCGTTCAATGCATAAAATTTATCATTAGGTGCACTGGCCTTAATAAATCTTTCTCAATTTCTGCATGCTTTTTTTTGTTAACACACCTTGGCCAGGGTTTGACAGGAGTATGCTGCTCAAAAAAAAAACAAAATTCACCCATGATATATCTGCCTAAAAAAGTAGCTAATGTAAACCACACCCCACGAAACAAAAAAATTATAAAAAGGTGCAGCTGGTGTAAACTGCTCAAAAATAGCAGGAGTGGCTTGATAAATGATGTAAAAATATAATATAAACCATTCACAACAACATTTTTTTTTGCCAAAATAATGACATAACAAGAATAATACATATGCCTCAATATGTTTTAAATATGTCCTAAATAGGTCTTCTTTTAGTACAAAAATAAATAAAGCATAGATACAAATTTAGCTGCATTTGTCATGACCTATATAAGTCCTGTCTGAATATGGCAACACTTAAACTAAAGTCTTTCTTTTTTAACAGGATTTTTGACATATCCAGAGGATAAGTAACTAGCGATTCTGATCACGAAAATAAGAGTCCTCAGTGCCCCTTTGTGAATGGAGCAGCAGTATGCATACTGGACCTTTGCGTCATTCACACACTATTGTACTGCCCCCGATAGCCAGGGATTTTTCCTAATGCTGGATAACCCTTTAATCCATATAAGGGCTTGTTTTTGGCAGAAGCAAATTTACTTTGAAATGACTTTTCAGGAAGCCTGGACCCTGTGCAGCAAGCCAGATTAACAACGGGTAATGTATGTGCAGGAAGCATGTGGGTTAAAGGGGCGGTTTATTTACATACTCACAGCGGTCTAAAAGATCCACTGCAAGTATGTATTCACAAAGGAACTGACAGGACCTTGCAACAGATCTCACTGCAAAACTCGCAGCGAGAAATCCGCTGTGATCCGTTACATGTGAAGGCACCCTTAGGGTGCTAACACACACGACTGAAGCGCAGCAGATTCGCAGCAGATTTGATGGTGCAGATTTGATGCTGTGTTCAGTCATTTACATCATATCTGCTGCGTATCCGCAGCAGAAAATTCACTGTGATACGGTGTGTGTGAAGCTACCCCAAAAGTGCGTTCACACCTACAGGATCCGCAGCAGATTTGATGCTGTGTTCAGTTATTTAAAAGAAATCTGCTGCGGATCCGTTAAGTGTGAACGTACCCTTAAAGTAAAAACTTTTCTAAGTAAAAACTTTTTAAACAAAGCTTTGAGTTACCATATTTTGACCTCTATAACATTTTTATTTTCATCTACATGTAAGTAATTCTTTCTTTAGTTTTTATCAGTGCCAGTTAGGGGTTCCTGAGTACTAAGTATTTAAATTCCTAAATTATGGTTGCCAGTGACCCCTAAACATGTCTTAATTTTGTTGCTCTGAAGCTATAAGTGGTAAAGAATTGAAAGATTTTTTTACTCATTAAAGTTTTATTGAAGATTTTGAAACAAAAGTAACATAGCATTGTTGATGCAATATAGAGAACATCCTTATATAATAAGAAAAAGAAAAACAAGGCAGGCACAACTGGACTCTTCTTGAATAGAATTTGTATACTAAATATGCTCTATGCTTGTGGCGAAAACTTTACCGCATATCACTGGTAAAGTAAAATGTAATAACAAACTAATACTAAAAAGGAGGGAGGAAAACTGGGAAGAAAAGAGGAGGGGCAAGGGAGAGGAAGGGGGTGTGGGAAAGAAGGAAGAGAGTAATGGGGGGGGACAGGAAACAGGGGAAGGAAAGGTAAATAATCTCTCTGCTTGGATAGATTAAAAGGAGGGATAATATCTACTCCCTAAAGAAATAACTAATCTAACGTTAGTGCGGCGGTAAAGAATTATTCACAGACTAACACACATTACAAAGTTATACAACTTTGTAATGTATGTTATGTCTGTGAATAGCCCCCTTCCCCGTGTCCCACCACCCCCACCCGTGTACCCGGAAGTGTGGTGCGCTATACTCACCTGTCACGTGCCGACACCCGTCTCCGATCTTCAGCGAGTGACGTCTTCTTCGGGCGTCCGCCATCCGATGCTCAGCCGCGATTGGCTGAGCATAACTGTGCTCAGCCAATCGCGGCTGAGCACAGTTGTGACGCGGCTGAGGGGGGACGGGCGGCAGCGACTCGGCCGTCCGTCCGAAGATGACGTTTGGCACAAGATGAACGGCCCTCGACACGGATCATGTAATGTATAATGCACCAACACTTCCGGGTACACGGGTGGGGGTGGTGGAACATGGGGAACGGGGCGATTCACAGACATAACATACATTACAAAGTTGTATAACTTTGTAATGTGTGTTAGTCTGTGAATAATTCTTTACCGCCGCACTGTGTGAATAATTTCTAAACGCCGCACTACCCCTTTAACTTGCTACCTTAGCGGAGTGGTTTTATGAGTCCGGCGGAATTGTCAGATTTTTAACCAATATGTATAAAAATTACTGTTTACAATACAGGTAAAATGTTTTAATGACCAAAAAAAAAAATTCTTTGGAACAATACCACTACCTGCATACAGGTGTGATATGTTGTGGATGTTCTGCAGTGGTTTTATGTGCTAAAAATCCAAAGTATGTTACAGTAGCAATGAAGTGAAAAAAAAAAAAAAAAAAAAAAACTACACGGGAATAGATCTGTGGTGCAGGTTTCAAAACGGCAGTCGGTTTATGCTGGGAAAGACTGCAGATTTTACACATTTTACACCGGGGAAGTTAAAATCTGCAAATTGTATGTTTAGTTTAATAAAATAAGTCCACAATTCTCAAGCCTTTCATAACCTTTTGTAATATATTGTAATTTTTGGTTGTAGGGAATGTGACTTTCCCATCGTTATCCTATAGCCACCACCAGCAGTGTATAGATATCAGTGGACGGCTCAGGGACAATGTCAGGGTGTCAGTCAACAAATTAAATTAGGCTGCCGAGAGCAAGTGCACTCAGAACACCACAGTCCTGCAGAGTGTTTGTCAGCTGTGTGATTGTGATATCTATCTGATCTATGATAGATTAAGAAATATTTTCCTTGCCTCGTTGGGTTTGATTCAGACAAATACAGAAAAATGTGGGTCATTCTTCAGGTTATTGTTCTAACATAAGAGAGTATAAACCTTTTTTGCGTACTTTAAGAGAAACGTTCAGCTGGAAAGGACTGAGAAACATTTTACCAATATACAAGGGACAAGTAATACCACCACAAAGTGACCATCACATAGTGACTGAATAACACCACAATACTGTTACAAAATAATATCATCACACGCCCATCATTTTGTTACTAAAGAAAAAAACACTATAAACAGATCAATATATCCTCCATATAGTGGACATCGGTTCTGCACTGACACTGCAGACAATTTGAGCGATTACAATGCAGTTACTGTACATCAAGTGACCCAGAGGTGACATCTCTTAACAGAGTAGTTTACTTTTCTTTTCCTTCTTTATTCAGCTCAGACCACCATAAAGACTTCTCCCAGCTCCATTCCATCTCACAGAATCTGTGAAACAACATTTTAGGCTATTGTAGTTATGTCCCCATACAATAGCTGGGCCCCTTGTTAGTCCTCCTATAAAGTAGTTAGGCCCCTCTTTGATAGTTAGCCCCTCCATATAGTTATTAGTCCTTTTTTTTTGTTAAGTAATTAGCACCACTTATTTAGTAGTTACCCCCTCCCCTCATGTAGTAATTAGGCCCCTTATAATAGTGAGGTCTCCTCTCTGATAGTTAGGCCCCATTACAGTAGTTATGCTACTTCTCTGGTAGTTAGGCCCCTAGTAGAAGTTCGGCCATCTTTCTGGAAGTTAGTCCCCAATGTAAAAGCCAAAAAACAAAAAAAACAAAAACAAACCTCAACTATCTTCTCTTCTCTGCAGCTCCTCAGACTCTTACTTTAATCCTGAGCACCCTGTGCACAATAGGAAGAAATCAGCAGGCTACATGCTTCCCTATACACTTTGCATACTGCCTCCCTGTTGTATAAAGCAACTAATTAGCCGTACATATCCCTACTTGCTCGCTTTAGCTCCCATCTGTGCGCTGATGGCTCTAGTGATGTCATACACCCGGCTAAGTTGTTTCTTGAAGACGATGGCCATGTTTTTGTAAGCCTGAGCAACTCCTTTAACCCCTAGATGACCTAGGACGTACCGGTACGTCCTGGAAGTCTGTCCCCAGACGACCCTGGACGTACCGGTACGTCCTGAGCTATAAAGAGCGCTCCGGAGCGGAGCGCGCTTCATAGCAGGTGGGGGCAGGCTGCAATCAGCAGCCGGCACCTCGCCGTTAATGACACGCTGCAGTAATCGCGCTGCAGCATGACATTAACTCCTTAAACGCCGCGACCACAGCGTTGAAGTGTAAGTGACAGGGGGAGTCCCCTGTTACTTACAGATTGGTCCCGATCGTTAAAAATGGACTGCCGGAGGTCTCTCATCTGCCTCCGTGCGGTCCAATCGGCGCTCTGGTCACTGAGCCTGCACAGGCAGGCTCAATTAGCAGAGCGCCGATAACACTGATCAATGCTATGCCTATGGCATAGCAATGATCAGTGTGTAAAATGAAAGTAATCAATGTACAAGTCCCCCAAAGGGATTTAAAATGTATAAAGAAAAAAAGTTAAAATCACTAACACACTACCCCAAAACCCCTCCCCCAATAAAAGTTTAAATCACCCCCTTTCCCATTATATAAATAAAACATATAAAATAAACATATAATATGCCATAGCGTGCGTAATTGTCCGATCTATTAAAATATAACATTCGTCATTTCGAACAGTGAACGGCGTACACAAAAAGAGGGAAAAAAGTGCGCCGATTACCGATTTTGTTACATTATATATATAAAAAAAAAATAATAAGTGATCAAAACGTCCGATCTTCACAAATATGGTATTAATAAAAACTAGAGATCATGGCGGAAAAAATTACACCCCATACAGCCCCATAGGTGTAAAAATGTAAAAAACTGTTATAAGCGTCACAATAGGCCCATTTTATTAATATTTAATTGCCCAAAAAAAGGATTTCATTAAATATATATATATATATAACATTAGAGAATCTGTGTAAACCTGCATATGGTTGTGTTCAGGCTGACCTATATAATAATGGTATCATGTCGCTTTTACCATATAGTGCATTACGTAGACACAGGAACCCCCCAAACGTTACCATATTGCATTCTTTTTTACGATTTCACCTATTTATATCTTCATAAATAATATATTTGGAATTCCATCATACATGTTATGGTAAAATGAAAGATGCCATTACAAAGTACAACTATTCCTGTAAAAAATAAGCCCTTACATGGCCTTGTAGATAGAAAACTGAAAGTGCTAGAGCTCTTAGAAGGGGAGGAGGGAAAAACGAAAGCGCAAAGATCAAAATTTGCGCGGTCCACTGGGTCATTTTGGGACTGGTCCTCAAAGGGTTAAACTAATGTAATAGAAACCAAGTAACCTAGGAAAACCAAAGTATGTGGGGGGAACCCACACAAACATTAGGGAGAATATACCTGAAATAGGGGAGATTTATCAAGTTGTCTTATACTTAGGGCTGTATTACATGACACGATGTGAGGGGAAAGCGAGTGTTGACCTGTCAGGTTGCACTGCTTGCGATTTTTAGATGGTCCGCATTGTCTGTTATGAATCATTTTGCTTCAATATGTTGAAAGTAGGGATGGTCCGAACCAAGTTCGGTTCGGGTTCGTACGAACCCAAACTCTTGCTAATGATTCCCGCTGTCTGCCCTCTCCGTGGAGAGGGTGGATACAGCGGGAGGACCGTCTGGCAAACTGGGATACAGCCATAGCCATAGGCTGTATCCCAGTTTTCCAGGCGGTCCTCTCGCTGTATCCACCCGCTGCACGGAGCAGGCAGACAGCGGGAATCTGATGCCGAGCGTTCAGGTTCATACGAACCCGAACCTCGGCAGTTTCGGACCATCCCTAGTTGAAAGATAATGATCAGTCGATATTGTGCATGTCAGCTGATCGTTGCCTTATAACATGACCTATTACAGCAGACTATTATCAGATGATAATCGGCCAATAACCTTTTGGTGTAATAGGGCCCTAAGATTATCACTGTTGCCCATAGCTACCAATCACAGCTCAGCGTTCAGTTTACCAGAGCAATATGAGAAATGAACGCTGACCTGTGATTGGTTACTATTGCCAACAAAGACAATTTTGCTATAAGACAGCTTGATAAATCTCCCCCTATCGTTCTTCATGAGATGTGAAATCAGGCCTCCAGTGCAGTCACTGAGCCCCCATGCTTTTCATCTCTAATCCTAGTACGTAAAGATACTAGGTGGGAGATTTATCAAACATGGTGTAAAGTGAAACTGGCTCAGTTGCCCCTAGCAACCAATCAAATTCCACCTTTCATTTTCCAAAGAGTCTGTGAGGAATAAAAAGTGGAATCTGATTGGTTGCTAGGAGCAACTGAGCCAGTTTCACTTTACACCATGTTTGATAAATTTCCAGTTATATGTATTCACATCTTATGATGTTTTCCAATGAGGGTATTTTTCATGGCAAAAGGTTTTATTACATAATTACTGGATACAGGGCATGCAATATGTCAATCAATATAATGGGAAGCAAGGCTCAGACTTTCACAAAGATCTCTACTGAAATATTTATATAATTGTATGATGAATCTAAAGTGCTTACTTAATTGTTAATGTTGTCATTAATATTAATTTCATATATTATTACATGACCAGAAGAGTTTTACATTGGGAATCCCTGAGCTGACAAACTAAATCAGGCCATTCACATGTAATAATAAGGCCTCTCTGCTTTCTTTTTTTCCTTGACGTGAGATTAAGGCCATGCTTACATAGGTTTCTGATGTAAATTTAGCATATTTCCTGGAAAAAAATCCTCGTAGACTACATTATTCTATACAATAATATCCAGTTGAAACAATGAAAAAAATGAGTGCATTGCCTGTCATATGTGAAGGTGGATGCTACTTTATCCTGCTTTTACCAGTATAAAATGGGGGTCATAAGCAAGATGTGAATAGAGAGTAATTTCAGTCAGGGTGACAGGAGTTTTCATGTAGTAATGGTTTTGGCAATACACCTTAACAGATGTGTGCAACTGATACAACAGACTATAATAGTAGACTGTGGTAGACTAACAGCTGAGAGATGTGTAAAAGTGAGATCACATGGAGAGGTGTTGTCACTACCACTGAGTGGACATCTGCCGAGGTTGCTTGTCACCTGTTTACACTCATTCACTGCTCAGAGTTCACTGTTAGGGTACAAACCCACACACCGTATACACAGCAGATACGCAACAAATACGCAGCAAATACGCAGCAGATTTGTTGGTACAGATTTGATGCTGTGTTCAGTTATTTAGATATAATCTGCTGCGTGTTTGCTGCGTGTTTGCTGCGTATCGCAGCAGTAAATACGCTGCTTATACGGTGTGTGGGTTTATACCCTTAGAAGAGAATTTATTTTCGTAAATGTCACTTTAGACTGGACAGCAAATGTTTTTGGAAAGCTAAAGTTGATCTCTAGATAAAAAAGAATAACTCAGTCTAAGGGCCCTATTACACCAACAGATATCTGACAGATTTTTGTAACCAAAGCCAGGAACAGACTATAAACAAATAACAGGTCATAGAGGAGAGACTGGATTTCTCCTCTTTTCAAATCCATTCTTGTGTTTCGCTGCAGAACTCGCAGCTTGGAATCCGCTGCAATCCGGTACTAAAGCTACCCTTACTGGGAAAAATAATCTCTCAACCCTCCATACCTGTGTCTGTCTAATGCTGGCCATATCGATTACATTACTGTCTGCTGAACCCATTAATTTTGGGGTGTACCCAACTATCTTATCAGGGGAGAGAAGGATTTGGCAGTTGGACTTCATTATACCTAATACTTTTTTTCTAAGGGAGATAAGCCATCACCAGAGGAGTCTACTAGTGGCTGAAGGTCCTAACACTGTCAAATCAGGTAGATATCACCCAATATAAAAGGGCCAGCAATCAAATGCTTACTTGTTGCCTGAATGCTTAAAGGGGTTTTTCAAGCAAAATAGACTGATGACCTTTCCAGAGTGCTTTCTCCACCACACAGTGAATGGAGACAAGCTGTTCCTGGCCCTGTTCACTATGTAGTTTGGGTGTCAAACAGCTGATCGGCAGGAGGACCCGGAGGATAGCTCATTTACACGAAAAACCCCTCTAATTCTGACAAGTCAATATATATTCGTCTGTCGTCTCTGCGTCTTCCTCTTTGATACGGGCACGGCTGTATTTACAGCTCATAGTCCCATAGGCAGTTGGACTATATACACCCTATTATGGAGTTTCTACAAGCATCTGAATATTTTGCATTGAGTTATTATTATTTTATTTACAAAGCGCCCTTAATTCCAGAGAGCTATAAATAGATAGAGGTAACAAACAGAAACAATACAAGATCAAAACAGGTTACATGAAGGCAAATGGCAGACTGGTACATGGGGAAGAGCACCCTGCCCACGAGGATTTATAATCTATAAGGTAATGGGAGAGAAACAGGAGGTAAAGTGCAGCCAGTCAAGTGTGATGCAGAATTATAGGTTGTAGCCTAGTTTGAAGAAATGGGTTTTCAGGTTACTTTTGAAGGACTTGATGGTGGGTGAGAGCCGGGTGTGTCGGGGTAGCGAGTTCCAGAGTATTGGGGAGGCTCGGGCAAAGTCTTGGAGGCGGTTGTGTGAGGTATGAACAAGGGGGGAGCGCAGACGGAGGTCACTGGAGGATCGAAGGTTGCGTGAGGGACGGTAGCGGGATATCAGGTCAGAAACGTACGGAGGGGACAGGTTGTGGATGGCCTTGTACATCATGGTCAACAATTTAAAGTGAATACGTTGGGCAATGAGGAGCCAGTGGAGGGATTGGCAGAGGGGAGAGGCAGAGGCAAAGCGAAGGGAAAGGTTGAATAGTCGGGCAGCAGAGTTAAGAATAGACTGGAGGGGATCAAGGAAGTTAAATGGAAGGCCAGAGAGGAGGATGTTACATGCAGATTTTGTTCACATTCACTGTGGATCTTAACTCCATACACAGAAAATAGTGAAATCACAATAAAATAAACATCTTGCAGCTACAAATCTGTGGGCATATTTCTGATCCATATGGATTCAACCAAAAGGAGTAATTACTGTATATATATATATATATATATATATATATATATATATATATATATATAAAATTCTACAGCCCACACTATGGCATTTACATCAAAGGTATATACAGTATGTAGACACAGCCAAATTCGCGTTATGGATTCTTTTACCTATCCTAGTGATTCTGAGCCGATACAGTGTTTTTTTTTACTGCGACCTGCTTTTTCTGCGTGAAAGTGATTGGTGTTGTGTCAAACAACACCAATCACAGTTCCTTTCCGAGGTACTGGATCACCAGAGCCCAGATTCCTACTGCTGAGCTGTGATTGGCTGATCAAAATGAATAAAATTGACGATGATTGCCATTAATGGGTTAGCTCATTCCCTTCCCTAGGTGACTAGTAAAGATGTTGTTAAGAACAACAGCCATCTTTACCTGACACTACGTGTCAGTGGTCACAGTGGTCCATTAATGGCAAATGTTATTAGGGAGTTAGAGCAAAGGACTGCACAAGTCATCTAGCTATGTTCATACAGCCCTGACCACATAATAATTAAGTTGTGCTCTGTAAACGAATGCAGATCTAGAAGATAAACAGCCTTAAAGGGCCTATTACACAGGGCAATTATTGGTTGAATGGGCTGATTATTGCCCCATGGTAAAGTCTGAGCGACCAGCTGTTAAATGAATAAATGTTAATTCTTTGGTACTTTTGTCTGATCATCCAGCCCTAAAACTATTGATATAAGTAAAGGGCCACACAAATGATTCAGCCATGATTCGTGCAGCCCTGTCCACCCAAAGATTGTGCATATGGTCTATCTTAGGTCCTAGTACAGTTCCTTTAAAACCAACATGGGGACATTAGTCTTGCAGATACGCGTGTCAGACTACTTGGATAACCAAACATTTGTATAAACAATCCGTAAATTGCAGTCAAAACGGTTTTCAAACCTTTTTAATGGTATTTTTTTACATGCATATTTTGTGGACTTTTTTATTGTGAGATATTTTGTACAGGTGTTTTTCATGGTGTTGGAGAAGCCTAAAGATTAGCGTTGAGTGAGCACCTAAATGCTTGAGTGCTGCTTACTGGAGGCAAGCATTTTTCAATGCTCGAGTGCTTGACTCGAGTAATGAACCCCATTAAAATCAATGGGACACTCAAGCAATTAACCAGGTGCCCTGTGCTTGGCAGGACAGAGGGAGCCTGGTTAACCTATTACATTTATTCATTCTAACTATTGTATATTTTGGCCTCCCTGAAGGGAGGTTTATATGAAATATACCAAAATTAGAATGAAAAAATTTCATAGGTTTCTGCAAAACACATAGGTGGAGATTTATCAAACTGGTGTAAAGTAGAATTGTCTTAGTTTCCCCTAGGACCAGATTCTACTTTTCATTACTCCCAGATTCTTTAAAACATGAAAGGTGGAATCTGATTGGTTGCTAGGGGCAACTACTCTACTTTACACCAGTTTGATAAATCTCCCCCATAGAACTGTGATGGGATGGCGGCACTTGCCAGGATTCTACCGGAAGTTCTAACATGTTTTGCACCTATTACATTTTTTTTTTCATTTAGTTTAAACCTCCCTTTAAGAGATGGAATTAGGGATGGTCCGAACCCGCCGAGGTCCGGGTTCGGCTGAACCCGAACGCTCTGCATCGGATTCCCGCTGTCTGCCCGCTCTGTGTAGCGGGCAGATACAGCGGGAGGACCGCCTGGAAAACTGGGATACAGCCTATGGCTATGGCTGTATCCCAGTTTTCCAGGCGTTCCACCCGCTGGATCCGCCCGCTGCACGGAGCGGGCAGACAGCGGTAATCATTGCGGATGGTTCGGGTTCGTCCAAACCCTGTCCGAACCAGGTTCGGACCACCCCTATATACAAAAATATACAAAAATTAGGACAACAACAAAAAAATAAAATAGGTTTCAACAGTACTATCATTAAATGTATCAGAAAAAGTATTATACCTTACAGCATGCTGCAGGTCTATTAAAACACCACTGAACCAAAAGAAATTCAAAAAGGCTAGAAACCAAACAATGGAGCATATTGATAAAAATATACACCTGGTCCCATTTTTCTAAGGGTGATAAGCCATCACCAGAGGAGTCTAGTAGTGGCCAAAGGCCCTACTACTGTCAAATCAGGCAGATATCACCCCATATATAAGGGCCAGCGATCAAATTATTTCTTTCTGGCTGCTCGCTTAGGGTGGGTTCATACTGAGGAATTCTCGCGGATAATGCCCGCGGAATTCCGCTGTCTGCGCACACGGCCACGCGCCTTTCCACCTGCTCCGTAGACACCATTCTATGGGCCGGCGTATTCCGATATCTGCCGAAAGCGGCGCTGTCACATGTACAAGGTATTCCCGTGTACGACGCCGTTCTATCCGGGCTGGGGCTGAAGCACTGGAGGCAGGCCGGCCTGCCCCCAGTGGGAGGGAATTCCCTCCCCTCTATGAACCGGCTCCATTAGAATCAATAGCCACCGTCTGATCCCCCAAGCCCCCCCCCCAGACCTCACCACTGCGCTCTGCCTGGCCGGCGAAAGCCCGACACCCCAAGCAAACCGCGTCGCTGGCTGCCCGTTCGCCCCCCACCGCCTGGCAGCGCTGCTGGCCCGCCTCCCAACACCTCCAAGCGCCCCCCCCCCCCCCCCCCGCAGACACTGACAGCACTGCATGCCGCCCCCAACACCTTCAAGATGTCCCCTGGACCCTTGCAGTGCCCTCACAATACTGTGCTGTCAGTATGTTAACCACGTATCAGATTTCCATGGTGTATACTGTATCATGTTGAATATTTATAGTATATTTGTTGTGTATCAGTAAATATAAAGGTTCTTTTTCACATCAGAATTATGTTGTTATGGTAAAACATTTGATAGTTTAGAAAATAAAGTACAGTAACCCAGAGATCATGGAAAGCACCTACACAGCATGCCCTTGACATTTATCAGCACTGACACACTGTTTCAGTCGCTGCACTTAGCAAATTGTGTGATTTTTTTTTTTCAAGGCTTGTTTATGTGTCACCAAATATAAGGTTGTATCACACTTCTTTTTGATGAATGGTCTGGGTGCTGAAAAATGATAGATGCAGGAGACAGAATATATCCTTCTCTCGTGGATAGCATGGATCAGCAATGCGGTATTACAAATGTTGTTTTTTCAGTGTACGGATCATTTGATGATAGAACTCTGAATGGCTAAACTTTATTTTGTGGATAGTTGAGCAAGTAAGATGGCTTTTAACATGCAAAAATTGCTATGGAAAAAGTTTTAAAGCAAATAGTGGTTGTTTTTGACATAACAATAAATTCAAGATGTACTGTAGCCATCTTTAGGCTATGTTCACATACTGTATTTCAACGGCTGTTGTCTAACAACGGACGTTGTATTACAGCACAGTGACTGGCTGGCATGTAGCATGTTACTTTCGCCAATACTGCAGTAAATTAACAGAAGAGAAATCTAAATTGATTCAGTATGTGTCATGACCACCCTTTGCTTTCAATTCTTCTAAGTAAACCAACCACAGGTCATCTGTGGATGTAGGCTTGTTCAGATCATTCTGTCTCTGCATGTATTCCCAGATAGAGTTAGGGGCACACTTACTAAAAACTAGCGCAAACATGAAAAAAGCACAGATTTTTATGCAAGTACGTCCATGCTCAAAAATGGCGTGCTTTTTCTCAAGTTTGGTCGCTAAATGGGCTTAGAGGGGGTAAGGGCATGGCATTGCGTCTGGGGAGGTATGTCTTCCCCATGTGCAAAATGTATCAATATTTGTGACTAAAAAGCTACAGCAGCTCCGAGCTGTCATAAATTTGTTTGCCTGTTGGGCAGCAGCCTTTACTACATTGTATTTATCAAGAGACCTGCGCTATCTGATAAATACAGTGTCGGAAAACCTGTGAAATTTAAAATTAGTGGTGTGGGGGAAAAAAGCGCACATTGATTAATGTGCCCCCCTATGTTTGTTAAGATCAGGGCCTCGCGGGGATGTATCATCACTTCCTGGACTCCTTGTTCATTTTTACTCTCATAATAGTTCTTAATGACCTTGTATGTATAGTTAGGACCATTGTCCTGCAGCAGGTTAAATATTTGGAGCCAATCAGATGCTTCCCTAAGAATAGAAGTCTCATTTTGCTAAATCTTTGTACACCTAAGTAAAACCTTTGCACTGTACTGTTTATAAGAAATGTAATGCAATGCCTTCATATAGAGAATCAGTTATTGGTCAGTTTTCCTATGTAAATAATGCATTATTGCGAATCAGTATGATGTGCAGTAAAACTACATGGACCAAGTGTTAGGGATGGTCCGAACCTGCCGAGTGCCTAACCTGCCGTATGAACCCGAACACTCGGCAGCAGATTCCCGCTGTCTGCCCGCTCCGTGCAGCGGGTGGATACAGCGGGAGGACCGCCTGGAAAACTGGGATACAGGCTATGGCTGTATCCCAGTTTTCCAGGCGGTCCTCCCGCTGGATCCGCCCGCTCCACAGGGCGGGCAGACAATGGGAATCATTACCGAGGGTTCGGGTTCGTACGGACCATCCCTACTTAGTGTGGACCACAAAGGACTCTGGTTTAAAAACATACAGTATTCAAAAAGAATGCAAAGAAATAGGAAATGCTCCAACATGGATTAGTTTTCTTCCCTTAACCTTTAATTTTAAAAGGAGCCCTGAGATCAGGCTTGGAAAGATTGGTGGAATTGTGGAATGCAGGCAAACGTGTAACGTGTGTTTCAATTGCTAGTTTCCTATTTCACCTTTACAAAACAACTTCTTTCTGCCAAGTTATTTAAAATAGTGAGATGATTAATGGAGCTGGACCTGGCCCAGAGCTGTGTACGTGTGTATTGTAAAGGAGAGAAATATTCAAGAAAGTAAGACAAGAAGAAGAATGTTTCTTGTGGTCCATTAGGTGCTATAGAACTACTAGTGCATGCTCATTTATGTTGTGCTGTAGAACACCCAACCACCAAGGACAGGGTACTAGACGGCAGAGAGGAGGTTTCCTAACTTCATCTAAGTAATGGACAATAGCTTTCTTGGTGAAATTCTGATGTCTCTAGTTTCTTTGTACCTAAAGAGGTGTCACTATGACCTGGCTTTGCGCTTGCAGTAATGCATTTAGTAAGCGACAATTTGAGGGGCACTTACATTTATGTAATACCATATCCATACTTGTGTCGTTTGGGGGCAGCCTTCCCCGCCGGTGGTGCTGGCTGGGTTTTGGTGGGGCTTTTTGGGTCTGGTCCTGTGACATTGGGGTTGCAGGGCAGTTCCATGGCCTCCCTTCCCTGCACGTGCACGCTTTGCGGGGTTGGCGGTCGCTGACCGACACGGTGTGGAGTTAGCGTAGGGACCCGTGTTGACCAGAGGACCTGCGCGGTGGTACACGGGGCAATATGGCTTGATCAATTCATATACAGACACTCTGGTGTTGATTTTCAATATAGGCCTAGCGGCATTAGTATCAGCCATGGATGGGATGTGCAGCGGTTCCATTCTCTCCAGTTCGTGTTTTGCAATTCTCCCTCTCTGAACAGCTAGCACTCCTTTATAAGACCCACATGACCAAAATTAGCAGGATATGTCTGTGCTCACATGTCTGGACCCTATGTCTTCCCCATTCTGTGAGAGCAGCAATGGTAAGTGTAATACCATATCCATACTTGTGTCGTTTGGGGGCAGCCTTCCCCGCCGGTGGTGCTGGCTGGGTTTTGGTGGGGCTTTTTGGGTCTGGTCCTGTGACATTGGGGTTGCAGGGCCGTTCCATGGCCTCCCTTCCCTGCACGTGCACGCTTTGCGGGGTTGGCGGTCGCTGACCGACACGGTGTGGAGTTAGCGTAGGGACCCGTGTTGACCAGAGGACCTGCGCGGTGGTACACGGGGCAATATGGCTTGATCAATTCATATACAGACACTCTGGTGTTGATTTTCAATATAGGCCTAGCGGCATAAGTATCAGCCATGGATGGGATGTGCAGCGGTTCCATTCTCTCCAGTTCGTGTTTTGCAATTCTCCCTCTCTGAACAGCTAGCACTCCTTTATAAGACCCACATGACCAAAATTAGCAGGATATGTCTGTGCTCACATGTCTGGACCCTATGTCTTCCCCATTCTGTGAGAGCAGCAATGGTAAGTGTAATACCATATCCATACTTGTGTCGTTTGGGGGCAGCCTTCCCCGCCGGTGGTGCTGGCTGGGTTTTGGTGGGGCTTTTTGGGTCTGGTCCTGTGACATTGGGGTTGCAGGGCCGTTCCATGGCCTCCCTTCCCTGCACGTGCACGCTTTGCGGGGTTGGCGGTCGCTGACCGACACGGTGTGGAGTTAGCGTAGGGACCCGTGTTGACCAGAGGACCTGCGCGGTGGTACAAGGGGACAATATGGCTTGATCAATTCATATACAGACACTCTGGTGTTGATTTTCAATATACTCGATGGTAATATAAAGTGTATGGTTACTAATGCCAGAAGTCTAGCCAGCAAGATGGGGGAGCTGGAGGCCTTGGTTCTGGAGGAGTCCATTGATGTGGTTGGTGTGACTGAGACATGGCTGGACTCCTCACATGACTGGGCTGTCAATATTCAGGGATTTACGTTGTTCAGAAGGGACCGGGTGGGCAGAAGGGGAGGAGGAGTATGTCTGTATGTCAGAAATGATATTAAAGTGAGTGTAAAAGATGTAATAGTGGGAGATGACTGTGATGATGTGGAAGCATTATGGGTAGAACTACAGAAGGAGGTAAAGAGTGAAAAAATTATTCTTGGTGTAATCTATAGACCCCCCAACATTACTGAGGGTATAGATGGTCAGCTGAATAGACAAATAGAGCGGGCTGCCCGGGAGGGGACAGTAGTGGTAATGGGGGACCTCAACTACCCAGATATAGATTGGGGTCACGGTTCAGCTAAAACCACAAAGGGGAGGGAATTTCTTAACCTCCTGCAGGATAATTTTCTGGGCCAGTTTGTGGAGGAGCCAACTAGAAGTGATGCCTTGTTGGATCTGGTTATTTCTAACAACGCTGAGCTGGTTGGGGATGTCACTGTCCATGAACACCTGGGGAATAGTGACCACAATATAGTGACTTTTAGCTTAAAGTGTAGAAAAGAAAAACATGTTGGGAGGGCAAAAACTCTTAATTTTAAAAGGGCCAATTTTCCTGGGTTAAGGGCAGAACTTCAGGGCATAGACTGGGAGCGGCTGCTGTCACATACGGATACAGCTAATAAATGGGAAATATTCAAATCCACATTAAATAACTGTACTGCCAAATATATTCCTATGGGTAACAAATATAAACGGTTAAAATCCAATCCCACATGGCTTACAACCGAGGTTAGAAGGGCTATAAATGAGAAAAAAGGGGCATTCAAAAAATATAAATCAGAGGGGTCAGCTGTAGCATTTAACCCTTTAAGGACAGAGCCAATTTCGATTTTTGCGTTTTAGTTTTTTCCTCCTTGTGCTTAAAAGGCCATAGCACTTGCATTTTTCCACCTAGAAACCCACATGAGCCCTTATTTTTTTGCGTCACTAATTGTACTTTGCAATGACATGCTGAATTTTTGCATAAAGTACACTGCGAAACCAGAAAAAAATTCAAAGTGTGGTGAAATTGAAAAAAAAAAAGCATTTTGTTTATTTGGGGGAAATGTGTTTTTACGCCATTCGCCCTGGGGTAAAACTGACTTGTTATATATGTTCCTCAAGTCGTTACGATTAAAACGATATGTAACATGTATAACTTATATTGTATCGGATGGCCTGTAAAAAAATTAAACCATTGTCAACAAATATACGTCACTTAAAATCGCTCCATTCCCAGGCTTATAGCGCTTTTATCCTTTGGTCTATGGGGCTGTGCGAGGTGTCATTTTTTGCGCCATGATGTGATCTTTCTATCGGTACCTTGATTGCGCATATACGACTTTTTGATCGCTTTTTATTACAATTTTTCTGGATTTGATGCGACCAAAAATGCGCAATTTTGCACTTTGGGATTTTTTTGCGCTGACGCCGTTTACCGTACGAGATCAGGAATGTGATTAATTAATAGTTTGGGCGATTACGCATGCGGCGATAGCAAACATGTTTGTTTATTTATTTATTTATTTACTTTTATTTATAACCTGGGAAAAGGGGGGTGATTCAGACTTTTATTAGGGGAGGGGGCTTTTTACTGTTAACAACACTTTTTTTTTTACTTTAACACTTATACTAGAAGCCCCCCTGGGGGACTTCTAGTATAAGTGCTTTGATCTCTCATAGAGATCTCTGCAGCATAGATATGCTGCAGAGATCCATGAGATAGGCACTCGTTTACTTCCGGCTGCTGCAGCCGGAAGTAAACGAGTGCCGAGCCGGGGACGGCGCCATCTTGGAGCGGTCCCCGGCCGGCTTCAGAAACGGAGATCGCTCCTCCGGGATAACATCCCGGAGGAGCGATCTCCTCCACTAGACACCAGGGAGACGCTGGATCCGGTAATCGGATGCAGCTGTCATGTTTGACAGCTGCATCTGATTACTGTATTAGCGGGCACGGCGATCGGACCGTGCCCGCTAATACCTGCGGTCCCGGGCTACACGCGGCACCCGGGACCGCCGCGGTTCAGAGCGGGGTCGCCGCGCGGCCCCGCTCTGAGCTCCCTTACCGGCATCAGGGCGTAAATTTACGCCCGATGTCGTTAAGGGGTTAAACATTACAAAGAAGTCAACAAAACCTGTAAAAATGTAATAAAAGCAGCAAAAATTCACAATGAAAGGCAGGTAGCTATAGAAAGCAAAAGAAACCCCAAAAAATTCTTCAAATATATTAATGCAAAAAAACCAAGGTCAGAGCATGTAGGACCCCTAAATAATGGCGACAGGGAATTAATAACTGGGGATCAGGAGAAAGCTGAGTTACTTAATGGGTTCTTCAGTTCTGTATATACAAAAGAGGATGGAGCTGTGGTGGGTGGGGCCAGTACTGAGGTGGGTGGGGCCAGTGCTGCTAACACATGTAATGTACTGAACTGGTTTACTATAGATATGGTCCAAGATAAATTAAACAAACTCAATGTAACCAAAGCTCCAGGGCCTGATGGACTGCACCCCAGAGTTCTTAGGGAACTCAGTTCTGTAATTTCACTACCCTTGTATGAAATATTCCGTGATTCTTTGCTGACTGGTATTGTGCCGAGGGACTGGCGTAAGGCAAATGTAGTGCCGATTTTCAAAAAGGGCTCTCGAACTTCCCCAGGTAACTATAGACCCGTAAGCTTAACGTCCATTGTGGGGAAACTATTTGAGGGGCTTATAAGGGACTACATCCAGGAATATGTAGTGGCTAATAATATTATAAGTGATAACCAGCATGGTTTTACTAAGGACAGAAGCTGTCAAACCAACCTAATATGTTTCTATGAAGAGGTAAGTAGAAGCCTGGATGGCGGCGCGGCTGTGGATATAGTGTACCTGGATTTTGCAAAAGCGTTTGACACAGTTCCTCATGGACGTCTGATGGGTAAGTTAAAGTCTATCGGTTTGGAAAATTTAATGTGTAACTGGATTGAAAACTGGCTTAATAATCGTACCCAGAGAGTGGTGGTCAATGATTCCTACTCCGAATGGTCCCCGGTAATAAGTGGTGTACCCCAAGGGTCAGTACTGGGCCCTCTTCTGTTTAACTTGTTTATTAATGATATTGAGAATGGAATTAACAGCAATGTTTCTATCTTTGCAGATGACACCAAGCTTTGTAGTACAGTACAGTCTATGGAGGATGTGCAGAGGTTACAGGATGACTTAGACACACTGAGTGTTTGGGCGTCCACTTGGCAAATGAGGTTCAATGTGGATAAATGTAAAGTTATGCACCTGGGTACTAATAACCCGCATGCATCATATGTCCTAGGGGGAGTTACTCTGGGAGAGTCGCTGATGGAGAAGGATCTGGGTATACTTGTAGATAATAGACTACAGAACAGCACACAATGTCAGTCAGCTGCTTCTAAGGCCAGTAGGATATTGTCATGCATTAAAACATGCATGGACTCTCGGGACAGGGATATATTATTACCGCTCTATAAAGCCTTGGTGCGGCCTCATCTGGAGTATGCCGTCCAGTTTTGGAACCCGATTCAGAAAAAGGATGTTCTAGAGCTGGAGAGGGTACAAAGACGGGCAACTAAACTAATAAGGGGAATGGAGCATCTTAGTTATGAGGAGAGATTAACAGAATTAAATTTGTTTAGTCTGGAGAAGAGACGTTTAAGGGGAGATATGATTAACTTATTTAAATATATAAATGGCCCCTACAAGAAATATGGGGAAAAGATGTTCCAGGTAAAACCCCCTCAAAGGACAAGAGGGCACTGCCTCCGCCTGGAGAAAAAAAGGTTCAATCTCCGGAGGCGACAAGCCTTCTTTACCATGAGAACTGTGAATCTGTGGAACAGTCTACCACAGGATCTGGTCACAGCAAAAACAGTAGAGGGCTTCAAAACAGGGCTAGACAAGTTCTTAGACCAAAATAATATAAATGCATATGTATAGAACATATCACCCCTCCCCCTTCCCTGTATCCATCCCCTCCTTGGTTGAACTTGATGGACATGTGTCTTTTTTCAACCGTATTAACTATGTAACTATGTAACTATGTAATATAGGCCTAGCGGCATTAGTATCAGCCATGGATGGGATGTGCAGCGGTTCCATTCTCTCCAGTTCGTGACTTACATTTATCATTCGTGCCACTGATTAGTATTACCATTATGATTGATTAGAAGCTAATCATGATGACAATTGATAATTGTGAATGGGGGCTGTAAATACAGTCCTGAAGTTTTCCCTCTGCTCAAAGATTTTCAAATTAATAGAAATTACAATAACATTTAACTGCGCTTTATTAGCAGTTGTTATACAAAAATATGCTCCAATAGCAAAACTTATCCTGCAAATATCTGTAAAATGGCCCCTTGATCACCCTTGATTGTGAAGTTACATTTAGTCATAGCGGAAGTCTTCAATAATGTAATATATACATTTATTTTGGTAAATTTTGCATTTTATACACACATAACATCTTTTGCAGTATATGTAACAAGTAAATATATTAAAGTTACATTGGCCAAATATGTTAAAATTACTTTCCTTTTAATTCTGAGTTACTTAAGAGAACTAAAAAGCCTTAGAAGCATTTCTCAGAGTTATTGAGGCAATGTAATCACTTTCCCTGAACCTTACTTTTGTTCAGTGTTTAATAGAACTACACATGACTTTGTTAATTTACTCTGACAAGTTAATGTTGATATCAAGGGGAAGTTGATCACTCAATGCTGTAAGCAGCACTGATACATCATTTTTTTTTTAAATGTACCGCTTTCTTTTGTGTAACTGCAGATATTTTTCTGTTGATAGAAATTAGTCTTCATTAGCAAAGGTGGCATGAAATCAAACAGTTAGATTAGTCATTTCATTAGCATTCAAGAATTGAAGAAAGTGCTTCTATCAGTGCAGTTACTGTGATTGTTAGACGTCTAAAAGTTAAGTTTAATTACTGGATTGTAACTTCCCCCTGTCCCATGGCTGACTCCCCCCGCCTGGCTACCGCTCTCCGATCACACATACTGGCTCCCGATGCTTCCCCTTTCCCACACGTGCCGGCCGGGGACCCCAGGAAGCACCGGAAGCCGGTATGTGTGATCGGAGAACGGCGGCCAGGCGGGGGGAGTCAGCCATGCGATAGGGGGAAGTTTGCCGGATCCCGGAAGAAGGGGGGGGGGAGCGGAGGGGGCTTGATGGGTCCTGTGTGATGAGCGGCTCCCCCGGTGGCATAAGCGGTGGCGGCGATGTGATAGCGATAACCCAGCTACTACTCCCATCACCTGCTCATACTATGTGAAGTCCAGTCCAGCAGGCTTACCATGGAGATCAGCCCTGGTACTACTCCCCCATTATCTGCTCATACTATGAGCAAATGATGGGGCAGTAGTACAGTGTGTATGTATGGCAGCAGCACCGAGCAGGGAGGGGGAGGCACTTCTCTCCCTCCCTGCTCGGTGCCCTCCAAATGTACTGATTGATTACATTTATGGAATACTTTGGGGAGCAAGGACACTTGCTCCCCAAAGTATTCCATGAATGTATTAAATCAAAAACATACTGTATTACATTTACATACACATCCATTGTAATTCCAATGGAGTGTCCAGCAGGGGCGCACTATATATAGAAGTCAATGGTACTCATTGACTTCTATATAGTGCGCCCCCTGCTGGACACTCCATTGGAATTACACCCCCAGTTCGTGACGTCACAGTATTTTAGAGAATCAGAAGTCTCCCTGATCTACTAAATTAAGGGAAATAGACCTATATGTGCATTTCCCATAATTTATGTACATTAGAAATTTGTCTAACTTTCCATAAGTAATAACATATTAAAAAATAGTTTGGGCCGGACTTCTCCTTTAACGCCTTAAATGCCGCGATCACGGCGTTTAAGTGTAGGTGACAGGAGCAGCTCCAGTCACTTACCGATCAGGACCCCCACAGTGTGACTGCGATCGCTTTCACGGACCGCCGGAGGTCTCTTACCTTCCTCCTAGCGGTCCGATCGGCGCTCTGCTTATTGAGGCTCAGTAAACAGAGCACCTATTACACTGATCAATGCTATGCCTATGGCTGTCCCACTGTCCCAGTGAGGTTAGAGTTAAAGGGGTTGTCCGGCGATAAAAAATTATTCACAGAATAACACACATTACAAAGTTATACAACTTTGTAATGTATGTTATGTCTGTGAATGGCCCCCTTCCCCGTGTTTCCCCCCACCCACGCTAGACCCGGAAGTGTGGTGCATTATACTCACCGCATCTCGTGTCGTCCACGGTCTCCGATCGTCAGCAGTGACGTCTTCTTCTGGAGGCCGGCGGATCTTCCCGAGTGCCGGCCACCCTCTGCAGCGTCATCCGAAGCTCAGCCGCGATTGGCTGAGCATAACTGTGCTCAGCCAATCGCGGCTGAGCGGCTGATGACGCGGCCACGTCATCAGCTGCTCAGCCGCGATTGGCTGAGCACAGTTATGCTCAGCCAATCGCGGCTGAGCTTCGGATGACGCTGCAGAGGGCGGCCGGCACTCGGGAAGATCCGCTGGCCTCCCGAAGAAGACGTCACTGCTGAGGATCGGAGACCGTGGTCGGCACGTGACAGGTAATGTATAGCGCACCACACTTCCGGGTACACGGGTGGGGGTGGTGGGACACGGGGAAGGGGGCCATTCACAGACATAACATACATTACAAGGCTGGGTTCACACTATGTATATTTCAGGCAGTATTTGGTCCTCATGTCAGGTCCTCATAGCAACCAAAACCAGGAGTGGATTGAAAACACAGAAAGGATCTGTTCACACAATGTTGAAATTGAGTGGATGGCCGCCATATAACAGTAAATAACGGCCATTATTTCAATACCACAGCCGTTGTTTTAAAATAACAGCAAATATTTGCCATTAAATGATGGCCATCCACTCAATTACAACATTATGTGAACAGAGCCTTTCTGTGTTTTCAATCCACTCCTGGTTTTGGTTGCTATACAGCCTCACAAATACAGCCTCAAATATACATAGTGTGAACCCAGCCCAAAGTTGTATAACTTTGTAATGTGTGTTATTCTGTGAATAATTTTTTATCGCCGGACAACCCCTTTAATGTGGGAGTGCATCGTGGATGGGTGAGCGCGCCAGGCCGGTCGTTGATGCAGCAGTCACTTCCGGGCGGCCTCAAATCTCCTAGTGCGCATGTCCGTGACGCTTCTTGCTTCGCGGCTGTGCGTGCGTGGGGTGAGCTGCTGACCCGGAAGTGACGCGGCCTCGACTTCCGGTCCGGTGCGCCGACGAGTCCGGAAGCGATGTTAACTCATAGTGAAGCCCGGTATGTATATAAGGGAGACGGGGATTTAGGGGGGCAGTTCCCTGAGGAAGCCCGGTTGAGGCGAAACGTACGTAGGGACGGCTGTGACCCTCATAGTAAGAATGGGTGAGTGCTGATAAGACTAAGGGTTTGTGGTTTGTCTTTTTTACAATATTGCTTTAATAGTAGTTCACTTTATTGAATCCATGGTAATCAATATAGTGGCATTTTTACTAGACAATCCCCTGTGAGGCACCCAGTGTTAATCCATTCATTCTATGTTGTTTGTCAGTAATATTTGGAATTATATTAAGATTTGGTTGTTATTAAATATATTTTTTAAGTGTTTTTTATACTGTTCTTATCATGTTATTAACACAATCATGGTAAATAAAAAATTTTCTGTAATGATTCAGAACTTATGCCCATAATTTTATCGTGTATTCATCCTCGTGGTGGGTTTTTTCTGTGTATATGGTAGAGTGACACCTAGGGCTACAGTTTAGGGCTGTACCATATTTTTACTGAAGGTGATTCAGTCCCTCTACTGTGAACCTTTTTTGTATATATCTATGGCATAGCAATGATCAGTGTATGCATTAAAATAATTGCATGTAAAAAAGTAAAAATGTTTTTAAAAATACCCCAAAGACCCTCCCCCAGTAAAATTTAAAATCACCCCCTTTCCCATTACATAAATAAAACATATATAAATGAACATATTATATACCGTAGTGAGCGTAATTGTCCGATCTTTTAAAATATAACAATAGTCATCCTGTACAGTGAGAGGCATAAATGAAACAAAGGAAAAAAGTGCAAGTGATCAAAACATCCTATCTACACAAATATGGTATTAATAAAAAGTAAAGATCATGGCACAAAAAATGACACCCCATACAGCCCCGTAGGTGAAAAACTAAAACTCCTATAAGAGTCACAATAGGGCCATTTTATTAATTATTAATTGCAAAAAAAAAGGATTTCATAAAAAGAAATATATAACATAAGAGAATCTGTGTAAACCTGCATATGGTTGTGTTCGGACTGACCTATAGAATAATGTCGCTTTTACTGTATAGTTCATTACGTAGACACAGGAACCCCCCAAGTTACCATATTCCATTCTTTTTTTACAATTTCACCAATTTATATTTTCATAAATAATAATTTTGGGGTTCCATCATACATGTTATGGTAGAAAAGGCGCCATTGCAAAGTACACTTGTTCCTGAAAAAAAACAAGCCCTTACATGGCCCTGTAGATAGAAAATTGAAAGTGCTAGAGATCTTAGAAGGGGAGGAGGGAAAAATGTAAATGCAAAAATTAAAATTGGCGCAGTCCACTGGGTCATTTTGGGCGTGGTCCTTAAAGGGTTAATAGGCCTGTATATAATTTTCTCTAAAAATGAAGATTTTAAAAGGAAACTGAGAATTTGAAAGCTGGTAATTTGCTGAAGCGTCAATCTGCTTATCTCTAAAATGTTACATAAAATGTATAGTAAAAGAGACTCTGTCAGTAGGTTAAGTGGTCCTATCTAAGGGTAACAAAATTTAGTGATAGAGAAGCTGAACAGGAAGAAAGTGTTAAAAACATAACAGTCGGACTGCTACCATATAAACCATATGCAGCCGGACCAACCACCAGGTCTTTGTCACTGTATATGGTGGAGCAGTGTGCTGTTGCTATTTAAAATCTGCCTATAGCCCCTTCAACATGTTTGCTGCATCCTCAGGAAGAATTGCTATCCATAGATTTTGCGCATGGACTGGAAATTCTTGCACAGCACCTGAAAAGTGCACAAGCGCAAAAAAATAAATAAAAATTGCAAATGGTAAATGTCAAATGATTACACAAAGCGGGGTGTGTTATTGACAAAGCGGGGTGGAGGCGTGGCCTCCTCCTGTGCTGGATATATATTATGATTTAGGCCCACTTGAAGGTGTAGCTCTTGATACAAATCTGATTGCTGGTGCAAAGCTTGCGTCAGGCGCAGGGATGGCCGGCTTTACTAAGAGGCGTATGCTTCTTAGTAAATTTGTCCAGGAAAAAGGAGGAGGGGCTTTAGTTTAGACTGGCAGACAAGAAGTGTTATGGTTTTGCAGTTCGGAGGGTCAGAGTGCTAAAGTTTTGAGATTGTTCCACTTTATTTCCTTTTTTATGGCAATATCACTAGTAATACAGGGACCACTTTTATTAGCACTTGTTAAGCAATGTATACATAAAATTAATACGCCAAATAATACAGTGATGCAAAACTTAGCAAGCAGTTATGGATCATGCCTTAGGGAAAAAAAAGTCTCTCTGAGGCTACTTTTGGTTAGTAATCTTTATGGTGAGAGATCATT
Organism: Dendropsophus ebraccatus; assembly: GCF_027789765.1. Lineage (NCBI taxonomy): Eukaryota > Metazoa > Chordata > Amphibia > Anura > Hylidae > Dendropsophus > Dendropsophus ebraccatus. The sequence continues at coordinate 84,399,562 of NC_091458.1, forward strand.
GACTGCTAGACATGCCTCTACAATTCCTTTGAAGACATTTTGATCAGTTGATAGACTTCAATGGGACCCATCAATCGACTGAAAAACAGGATGGTAATTTAGTCAAATTGCTCACAATCTAGGTCATTCTTACCAAGCCGATAGGAGGTGTTGGGAGCAATAATTACTTGAGGGCACAAACACGTTGCAAAAGAGCTACAGATGACCCAGACACACCACCGGTAGAGAAAATTATTTGATACACTGACAAGCCCAAGCATCTCCCAGGATTTCCTTGTCAACCATCCAGACACCTTCATTACACACCCCCTGTCTCTGCCCAGATCAGGTGCTTAGCCTGTGCCCTTCCATTTAGAGTCAGCCACCATTGACTTTGTTTGCAGTGGTGTCATGGAAAAACATGGACTCCAAAGGACTGGAACCATATCATCTTTAGTGACAAATCCAGGTTCTGTTTAGGATCAGATGGTGGTTGAGCTCGAGTATCGAGACCTTGTGGTAAGGATTAATCCTGCCTCTCATCTGGGGAGCCATTGCATATAAGGTGCCCCTAGTAGGATAGATATGAGAGACAATAAAGGCCGTATTACACAGCCCGATGACTTAATGTAAGCAAGCGCCTATCTGCTAGATCGGCGCTCACTTACTTAGCTCAAACATAGCTTGACTATTATGGGGTAAGGGCTGCAGGGACATTGTTAGTGATGTCCATGCAGCTCTTGTTTTAAAATTATAAAATATTAAACTTCATACATACCTGTTCACACTTGGTGCTTCTGCCCGCTCCCTGGTATCTTCCTGTTTTCTGCCCTCTGTCCGCAGCTGCCTCTGGAACTGCAGAGGCAGTCTCTCAAGTGACAGCCAATCACTGGCCATATGTATGAACTTTATTATTTTTTTATTGCAGCAAAAAGAAAAATTGTGGCACTCACCCCAATTAACAGTTTAAAAAGCCTTTATTGCAGAGCGGCTCTGTGTCAGCGTCTTCACCGAGCCGCTCTGCAATAAAGGCTTTTTAAACTGTTTATTGGGGTGAGTGCCACAATTTTTCTTTTTGCTGCAATATGGACTCTTGGTCTGGTTGTTGAGCAACACCCCTCAACAGTACGGAGGTCATCCTATAGCGGTGAATGTGATTGTTCTTTGCCGAAGGAAGGACTAAGTGGTGCCGGGAAGTGTTTCCCTTTGATTGGATTATTATTTTTTTACACAATTGGCAGCAGTCAGCGCACATCGCTATTAAACATAGTGATGCGTGGCCAGTGGCCAATGATTTTACGTCAGGACAAAAAGATACAATCAGCCAATGATCCTTGCCATCAGCTGATCATTGTGTCTTTATTAAACGGAGCGATAATCTGCTAAATCGTTCTGATTTGGCAGATTATCGCTCTCTGTAATAGGGCCCTAACAGACTAGTCACATGTGCAGGATATCCTGTGGCCACATGTGTTGCCCCTCATTGCAGTGCTTCCCGCATCAGAGCTCTGCGGCTGGAAAGATCATCCTTAAGTACCGGCCGAGATGATCCGGCCAGAGACCGGCCGTTCCGTGACCCGGCCGGGGTCAGGGAACGGCCGTTCTCTTACGTAGTGTGAACATAGCCTCAATATGTAAATATAAGTGCATTTCTATTGCTTTGCAGTAAATTCATGGAATTTGCTAGAAGTTCCCACACAAGTAAAAGTTGATTGGTAAAAAATGCTGTCCTTGCTTGGGTCCATCTAGTATAGTCATAACATTGGAAGGTTTCTCTCAGGACATAGGTCTTCCTAGCCCATGGAACTTCATCCTAGGGAGGGTGCAAGTCAGCACACATTCTCTCAGGGAAGGTGTCCAATTATAGGCCAGTTCTGAGATTGCTATAACTACTGAGACAGACTAGTACTGTTGCTTCCAAGAGCACACTTCGTTGCACATTGGGTTTCACGAGTCCCTGCACCTGTATTGCTTAAAAACCTGTTAGAGCTATGAGTTTCCTGTGGTTAGAGATCACTCTGCCATATAAGAGACGAGCCTGGAGAGCTCTATCGATCAGGAGGCCTGGTGCTGGTATATATAGGAAAAGTATTTCCCCCAGATTTAATGCAGTAACTATGTGGTAAGGACCTTTCTGCTTGGAGTACCTGCTTACCCAAGAGACTATAAGTAAATGTACAGCAGCACTGCAAGCTTTGTCGTTAAATGCTCCATTGCAACCATAATATTTACTATAGGTAGCCCATTCCAGGATAGTGACTGTAATAGAAAATGCAACCACTTGAGAGCAACTTTTACATACGCCAACAGCGACAAGTGCAGGGGGCTTCCCGGATGATCTTTAGATTGTCTGGGGAGCCCATATGAGATATCAGTGGTCTGCTGCCGCTACTCCTATTACACGGGGCAAAAGAAGGTGAATGTCGCTATCCTTGTTGTTCATCAATGAAAGACAACTATCAGCCAACATCGGTTATGTCGGCTGAAAGTTTTACATGGAAGCAGTAGCAATAGCAGCACTCTCTTTGACCCAGTAGGACCTAGAACAGCCAAAAGATGGTGACAGCAGTAGGATGTTGGTAGATCATTTACATATAATGACCAGACACATTTTTGCTAAAAAACTGAAGATGTAACCTGACAGGTGATTGACGGGGTTAAATTTAACCAGCAGCGGTGGGTCACTGATGTACAGTTACAGTTATGATGGAAGACACGGTTTAAAGGACTGAATATGTAACATGACAGGTAAATATGTAACCTGACCAATCACATGCTGATGACATATTGGAAGACACTTCAGCTATGCAAGACCTGAGTCTTCTGGCCAGATGTGTTATTCCTGGGGGTCCTTCTGTTGTAGGAAGCTGTTTACAATGTGCATATCAGATCCAGCTTCCTCTCCTGTCCAGAACTGATCTCATATATATGAATTTGCAGCATGAGAAGGGAGAGGCATGTGTACCTGTAAATGGCTGCACAGTTGTGAATCACCTCTTCCTCCGATGCAGTCAGGGAAATCTTATACTGTCCCGCCACCCTGACTGGAGACTAGAAGACACAGGCACTTTTTAGCAATATGTTTTCTTGCTAAAAAGTGTGTCTTATCGTTGGTAGGTGCCAAGTCCCCCTGTATTGGCTCACATATCTATTTGCCCTAGAGTATCATACAGCCATCCAAACACATGGTGGCAGTATTTTTATTAAAATTGAATCCGATGAAGGGAGTTATGACTCCTGAAATGTGTTAATGACGTTTTTATGCATGATTTTATATTGGTATTTACCAATAAATCAGCGGTTTACATTTTTACAATCATGGTAAAAGAGTATTTGGCAGTGCCAGGAATTCAACTAGGAATCCTTTTTTTCCTCATTTTATGGTAAGAGGTGTGGCTTTGTGACACTGGGCTACAATTTTCTCACAAAATGCAAATAAGGCCAACAAATAGTTATGTGAGGTTGTACAGCACAAATGGGTCACACAGCTCATCTACTGCAATAAATCTGCCACATTCTCAGACTGCAGATCTTAGAAGGTTTAGCTAATCCTGCTCAATATACAGTACATATGGTAGTCTAAGAATCAATCACCCAACTTACATTAGTGCACAGGAGACTATGATTTGGTAAATGTTGCTGTGGCATGAAAGCTCCCATTAAAGAGCAAGGATGATGAAACTGGGGCATCCATATCTTTTTCTGTTTTTGGTCATTTACTCTATTTACACTCGAGCCTGTGTTCACGTGCAGTGGAGGGAATGCCTAGCATCTTACAAGGTTGTTATTCATACGGTGCCTTATAGGTAGAAGGTCAAGACTTCACAATGCAACCTTTAGATGCTTTAGGAGAAAGACCTTCTGTGTCACAGTAAACAATGTTTCACTAGTAAATGAAGTCACCTGCCAAGTCATATTCTCTTTAACCAAGCTGTTACACTCAGTAAATCTAGCCATATAGAGCACAGATTTATTGGCTCATTTCATGACTGGGATGAAAGATAGGTCACGTAAGAGGGATAACTATTCTATGATGGTAGTAAAAGGAAAAGGTTATGAAAGGCTGCCAGAGTGAAATGGAAAAATCAATGTATGAGCATGGTGGATCTAAAATGAAAATTACTGCATAGGTTAACTAAAGATAAATGATTAAATGAAGTATACTTTATTCTCTGAGTCTAAGACGACCTTTCAGTACAGGCCATATAACAATAGGGCAGGTATAGTATTATAATAAAAACTTCAAATGATAGGAAGGAATTTTGAAGAGAGCACCGTCAGAAGTCCCAAGCATTGATTTTAGTGAGATGTTTGTTTTCCTGTGGCCTACCCATTTACAAATATGTAAGAATAGAAATTGTAATCTGCAATCTGCACCTATTTTACAGTATAGAAATAACAGACTAGACAGTGCCAGGAACTTTGTTATCATATGGCTGCTTGCATGGAAAAATCAGTAAAACAGCTTAAATGAGTACATTAAAGGGCTTATCCAGGAACAGAAAAACAGAGCAAAACCAATAACACATCTGTCCTCAGGTTGTTTTTGGTATTACAACTTGGTTCCATTAACTTTGATGGAACTGAACTGCAATACCACTCACAAGAGGGCAGGTGTGGTGCTGTGTTTGGAAGAAATCCACTCTGTTTTCCTAGTCCATTTAGCATACATGATTTTCGGTTGGCATATGTTGGTACACCTGACTATATTTTTCACTATAACTGTATGCAAAACAAAAATGCTACATGATGTTTCTATTCTATGTAAAGAAATGTTGTGCTTTTATTACTTTCATAAAAAAAAGAAAAAATATTTCCTGTCGGAAACAAAAACAAAACATCAATACATTCTAAAACCAACCACTGCATAAGAAAAATGTTTTCTTAGCTATGGTTACCTGGGAACAGAAGTAAAGATGGCTGAATAATACCAGTACCAAGTGGTAAACACCTGACTGCTCTCACAGATATCAGTTTTTACAGTACCGCTAAACCAGTATGACTGGTTCTTTCAGAGCTAGCCATACATGTGTTTTGTAGGTGTGGCCACTACCCACCCGCATTGTCATGCCTACATGCAGAATTGCTCCACATGAAAATTATGCTAGACACATACAAGAGATAACTGGTAAATAGATCAAGGTAAACTGAAGAAGTATCAGTGGCTCGGCAAAACGGGAAAGCTATTTCAATAGGTTGGAGGGCAACCAGTGGCTCCCAGACACATCTGACACTGCTAATCTTAGGGCGAAGAAAACCTGTATATTCAGACTGACAGATCCTGGCTTACTACAGTAAACATACTTAGGACTAATGCCCAGTCTTTATAAACATGAGGTCAATTTTACACAGGCATATTATGGATGCATCTTTGTGTCTGTGTTATGGCCAGAAGTCCTAGATACACATGGCACATTTGTTGCAGATATTTCTGCATTTTTAATAGGTTTTGCAGAGATTTGTGTGCCTCCTATCAAAGTGAACCAATTCTAAGGAATGGACTCGATTTTCCGTGGCAGACATTTCTGCAACAAATCTTCCATGTGTGGACTCTTTGCAGGTAAAAACATAATATTGACTTAAAGGGGTATTCTGATCTGAAAAAATTAAGACATCCACAGGATGAGAAAACATCTGTTACGCCCCCTGCACAGCAAGTTACACTGTTTACATAAATTATGAGATAGCAAAGTATGCCCCTTTGGTAATGCTCTATTATATTGTAGAATTAGGATAAAAATACCTGACTGCAATACACACTGAAGGTGAACCAGGCATCCTCCTATCTGCCCAACAGGGGGCACTTAGGTAAATGCTTAAGTCTCCAATCAATTTCAGTGGGTTTTGTTGCTCAAATCGAGCACTCAAGCATTGAAAAATGCTCAACTCAAATATCGAGCACTCAAGCATTTCAGTGCTCACTCATCATTAGTAGTTTATAGTTTCAGTAATCCTTAAAAGTTAAGAAAGTGATACCATGTTAGACTTTTCTTCCTGTGTCCATCCTGTTAGCATTGTAGCACCTCAGAAGAGGCTGATTTGTATTCAAATACATGTGTGATCCCATTTCCATTGTTTGCTTTCTCACAGAGCACTTTCACCTACACCCCCTTTCCTCTCATTTGATAGTCAGTGGGCTTCTTCCTGCCCTGAATACCACAGTTCCAATTTATTCAAACTCCCATCATTAGCACTAGTCTCCCCACTGAAATTATGAATGAAAGGCCTTGTTGTTCTTTACAAATAACTCAGGCTTTCTCGGCCAGTCAAATTCAAATGAAAGTGACTGCCAGTTGATGTGTTTGTATGATGGACAGTCCACTCAGCAAGTGAACAAATAACACAGGAAGTTTTTCAAGGGATATTTCATGCTGACCTGTTAGTCTTCCCTGTCACAAACAAAGATAACCCAGACAGCACAGGATGTCTTCAGCACATGTAAGGAGTGTGGAGTGACTGACTAAAAGTTTCAAAACTTGCTACAGTTTGTTTTACTTAATTTTATGCAATATAAACTCTTGTCATACGGCTGAAGGCTTTAATATGCTATATAAAGATTATTATTATCAACAAAACAACATAATATTAATAATAGCTGTTTTTGTTTGTTTTTGCCTTGTAAGATAGAATATTATTATTATTATTATTAATAATATTATAGCTATTTATGTTGTTGTTGTTTTTTTGCCTTGTAAGATAGAATATTCTTTTCTTCTTTGCTTCCGTTCTTTTTTTTATTTCCCTTTCTCATTACTGTGGTGCATATATATTTCTTTTTAATGAATAAAAGACCTATTAACTTCATCAGTAAATTCAGTTCTGGTTCAGCAGACTGTGGCAAAGATTTCCTGCAGTGGAAACACCTACACCTTCAGTTACTATTATTGGTACCAATCGGGAGACAGGCTCCATTTATTTGATTTTGAAAGCAAAGAACGGGTCACATAGTTGAATTAGCAAAACCCCCAGCTGAGGAGTTTTATTCTTCTCAGCTTTCTTTTGAGACCAGGGCAAAAGGTAATTGACAGGCTGATTGTGTAGCTAAGGCCCCAGTCACACATTTTAATAATAGCTGTCTGAAGTGATGAGTGAAGAAGGACTGTTCAGGAAATACTTTGAGCCCTTCAAGTGGACAGGCCTCAGTGACTTCCATGTTCTTTCTTCTACGAGCGCCTCTTCGAAAAAATAACATAAAACATTTAAACACACCAGTTGTTTTTCCTGTACTGAGTAAGGAAACATATGTTTTCTCATTTAAAATCTATACTCTAGAGCAGTCCTTATTTATGGTGTGATAGCTAACACAGCTGTTTTCAGAATGCTTAAAAAGACTTATTATTTACATTGAAATATACATATACATTAACTCCTTCCTATGTGTACAACATCTCTGTCTATTTAATCCATTTGTCCATCCATGCATCATCTATCTATCTTTCTATCTATCTATCTATCTATCTATCTATCTATCTATCTATCTATCCATCCATCCATCCAATATATATTTATATAGATATCAGTAATAGCATTTATAGTAATACAGTGAACCCTCAAGATACAATGACCTCAGGGTACAATATTTTAACATACAATGATCTTGAAACTATACTCAACATACAATGCTACAGACTGTCTGGATGCGTGATATATGTGAATGGCTGGAAGATCTGGCATTTCACTAGGAAAAAACCTTAAATACTGAAATGCATGTACTGATTGACCATAGTAGCCCCTTTAACCCCTTAACGACATCGGGCGTAAATTTACGCCCTCGCAGCCTGGTACTTAACGCACCAGGGCGTAAATTTACGCCCGATGTTTACTCGACCGCTGCGTGTAAACACGCGGCGATCGGGTAATGCTGGCTGCTGTTACTAACAGCAGACCACCATAGCTTGTCGGCAAGGGGGGTGATTAACCCCCCCCGTGCCGACGATCGCTGTAATTGGCTGATTTATTAAAATCAGCCAACTACAGTGATTTTCCGATGACCCGGGGACCCGGAATTTAATGATGATTGGTGCTGTCCGAGACAGTATCAATCATCATTAGTGTTTAGAGTGGGGGTGGCCATGGTGCCAGCCCCCCGATAGCCGCTATTGGCCGGCCAAGCCCGGCCGGCCAATAGCGGCGATCAAAGTAAAAATAAATATTTATACTTTGATCTGCACACCTTAGTCGGTTAGCTGAGGTGCGCAGATCAGGTGTTTGTGGTGTGTAGTGCACCATACTCACCTGATCGCGGTGTCCTGTGCGGTGCGGCGAATCGGCGATCCGGTGGCGTCCGCTTCTCTCGGCGTCTTCGTTCGGCTCTTCGGGTATTCGGGAACATTCGTATCTTAGGCTCTTTCCATCAGGTACGTAGTACTGCCCCCTAGCGGCAGTATCATACACTAATCAGTGGCTTTGCGGTGAATAAATAGCTTCTTTTTTTTTTTTTTTTTTTTGGGCCCTTTCGCCGCTGAGTACTGATCAGCATCGCACGTAAGTGCGCTGCTGATCAGCAACTCCGCTTTTTTGGCGTAGGGGTTTTTTTCCCCCCCTTTTTCCCCATTTTTCTTCTATATCCTACCGCCACTGTTTGCTGATAAGTACCGCACATAAGTGCGGCATTTTTCAGTAACTCTTTTTTTGATATAGGTTTTTTTCCCCCCCTTACTGTGAAAAACACGTAAAACACAAAACACCACACTACACTACCCCACATTACATTACAATACATCTAATAAAGTTTTACGCTACACCACTACACCACATTACATTTACATACCCCCCTACTCCAATCCCCGTATAAAAATGTCACAGAAACGGTTTTCGGTGGAAGAGGCGTACGCACTTATCGCCTCTGACACCGAAACAGCCAGTGAGGATGAATGGGGGGATCCTTTATTCCTCCATTCATCCTCATCATCAGCATCATTATCATCATCCAGTGATGATGATTATCCACCACGGCGTCCAAGGAGGACACCTCGGGCTGCCCCCCTGTCATCCCATCCCACCCCCTGCCCCCCAGACACGTCATCCCATCCCACCCCCTGTCCCCCAGACAGGTGACCCCATCTGGACCCCAGACCCCCAAAATCATCAGCCCTGGATTCCTGGCTTTACGGCAACGGCGGGAATCCAGGTTAACCCCACAGGTCTCAGAGAAATAGACTTTTTCAAGCTCTATTTCTCTGGTGACCTTGTAAATTTGATGGTGGCGCAAACAAATCTGTACGTGCACCAATTCCTGGCCCAGAACCCCTCCTCTTCTTTTGCTAGGCCCATGGCGTGGACCCCTGTGGATGCAGCCGAAATGACAACATTTTGGGGGCTCCTGCTGCACATGGGCCTAGTAAAAAAAAAACAATGCGGCAATACTGGAGTGGGGATATTATATATAATACCCCACTTTACAGAATGGCCATGGGACGGGTACGATTCGAAACCCTCCTAAAATTCTTGCATTACAATGACAATGCAAGGTGCCCCCCACGAGATGATCCCTCGTATGACCGACTGTACAAAGTACGGCCGGTCATAGAGCACTTCTCAGCCAAATTTACTGAGATGTATATCCCAGAGAAATACATCTCAGTAGATGAGTCCCTCCTGAGCTTCAAAGGAAGACTCCATTTCCGCCAGTACCTTCCCAGTAAGAGATCATGGTATGGCGTGAAATTTTACAAACTCTGTGAGAGTACCTCAGGGTACACTTACAGATTTAGAGTATATGAGTGTAGGGACACCCAAATCCAGCCCCCAGAATGCCCCCCCATCCTCGGAGTTAGTGGGAAGATCGTTTGGGAACTGATCTTCCCACTGCTGGATAAAGGTTATCACCTGTATTTTGATAACTTTTATACCAGCATCCCCCTGTTTCGGTCCCTCGCTGCCCGAGCTACTGTAGCTTGCGGCACGATCCGAAAAAAATCAAAGAGGCCTACCAAGTCACCCTGTTAGAGAAACGATGAGAAGGGGTGCTTGCAAGGCCTATGCCTGTGAAAACATGTTGTTGGTCAGATATAAGGACAAGTGCGATGTCCTTATTCTGACCACAATTCACAGGAATAGCGTCACCCCTGTCACTACGTGGTACCACAAACGTGGTGAACAAACCTGATTGTATTCTAGACTACAATCAGTATATGGGAGGAGTTGATCTCTCAGATCAAGTCCTCAAACCATATAACGCCACGCGAAAAACAAGAACGTGGTACAAAAAGGTGGCCGTACATCTGGTACAAACAGCGATGTACAATGCTTTTTTGTTGTACCGATGTTCCGGCCACCCGGGGAAATTCCTTGAATTCCAGGAAGCAGTAATCAAAGCCCTGATATTCGGCAGCCATGGAGAGGGCCCCATCGCTTCTGGATGTGAAGGACCCCGTATCATACAGGGACAACATTTTTCAGATGAAGTCCCCCACACTGGAAAAAAGGGGAGATCCCAAAAGAAGTGCAGAGTGTGCCACAAAAGGGGGATCAGGAAGGACACCATTTACCAGTGTGACACCTGTCCTGATCACCCCGGCCTCTGCATAAAGGATTGCTTCAAGGCGTACCACACGTCATTGGAGTTCTAAATTATCTAAATTCTGTCCCTTATTCCTATTTCAGGGGTCACGTTGGTCCAGGGATCATTCTGATTGCCATTATGGAGTCGGGAAGGAATTTTTCCCCTGTGATGAGGCTACTGTTTTCTGCTTCACGAGGGTTTTTTGCCTTCCTCTGGATCAACACAGGTTGAATTTGATGGACTCTTGTCCTTTTCAACATTATAAACTTCTAATTGGCCCAATACCCCCAAATTAATTTAAATTGTCCCTTTTCCCCAACTAAATAGGCATGGCCCCCATTCCCATTAGAGGATGCCATGATGCAATTAGAAAGCCCCTGTGCGGCCAGGACAGTACAAACCCCCCACAAGTGACCCCATTCTGGAAACTACACCCCGTAAGGAATCTAACAAGGGGGGCAGCGGAGATATGGACCCCTAGTGACGGCCACATTAGTGCTGTGAAAGTGAAAAAAAAATAGTATTTTTCATCTTCACAGCACATGTTCTACATATGTGCCCGTCACCAGTAGGGTCCATATCCTCACGGCACCCCTTGTTAGATTCCTTGAGGGGTGTAGTTTCTAGAATGGGGTCACTTGTGGGGGGTTTCTACTGTCCTGGCAGCACAGGAGCTTTGTAATTGCGACATGGCCTCCATTCCAGCCTCTAAATGGCGCTCTGTCCCTTTGGTGGCTTGCCCTGTGCCCATATGGCACATTATGTCCACATGTAGGGTATTTTCATACTCAGAGGAAATTACCCTACACGTTTTGCATTTATTTTCTCTTTTAACCCCTTTTGGAAATGAAAAAAAATCAAGGCTGAACCAACATTTAGTGTAAAAAAAATTATAATTTTTACACTAAATCATTGATCTAGTCTTTATTTTTTCATTTTCACAAAGGGTTAAAAGATAAAATAAACACAAAATGTGTAGAGCAATTTTCCCCAAGTACCGAAATACCCCATATGTGGACATAAAGCGTCATGCAGGTGCAGGGTAAGCCTCCTAAGGGAAGGTGCGCCATTTGGCTAGAATGGATGGTGAATGCCATGTCGCATTTACAAAGGCCCTGTGTTGCCAAGACAGTGGAAAAGTGACCCCATTCTGGAAACTACACCCCTCAAGGAATCTAACAAGGGGTGCAGTGAGGATATTGACCCCTTGATGACAGGCACATTTGTGCCGTGAAAGTGAAAAAATGAAATCACGTCACATTGTTCCACATTTGTGCCCGTCACCAGAGGGGTCCATATGCTCTTTGCACCCCTTGTTAGATTCCTTGAGGGGTGTAGTTTCCAGAATGGGGTCACTTGTGGGGATTTACCACTGTCTTGGCAGCATAGGGTCTTTGTAAATGAAACATGGCCCTTGAAATCCATTCCAGCCAAATCCAGCCTCCAAAAGCTAAATGGCGCTCCTTCCCTTTGGAGGCCCGTCTTGCGGCCGCATGGCGCTTTATGTCCACATGTGGGGTGTTTCCGTATTTGAAACAAACTGCCCTACACGCTTTGAGCTTTTTTTCTCTTTTAAACCCTTGTGAAAAGGGAAAAATCAAGTATAGACCAACATGTAGTGTAAAATTTTTTAAATTTTTACACTAAATCATTGATCTAGACTTGTTTTTTTCATTTTCACAAGGGGTTAAAAGAGAAGAAACAAAACAAAACGCGTAGAGAAATTTCCCCCGAGTACGGAAATATCCCACATGTGGACTTAAGGCACTAAGCGTCCGCAAGACGGGCCTCCAAAGGTAAGGAGTGCCATTTGGCTTTTTGGGGCTGGATTTCGGTAGAATGGATTTCAAGGGCCATGTTGCATTTAAAAAGTCCCTGTTCTGCCAAGCCAGTGAAAACCCCCCACAAGTGACCCCATTATGGAAACTACACCCCTCAGGGAATGTAACAAGGGGTGTAGTGAGCATATGCACCCCACTGGTGACGGGTACAAATGTGGAACAATGTGGCGTGAAAATGAAATATTACATTTTTTACACTATAATGTTGGTCTAGCCTTGAATTTTTCATTTTCACAAGGGGTTAAAAGAGAAAAAAGCCACAAAATGTGTAGAGCAATTTCCCCCGAGTCCGTAAATACCCCACATGTGGACATAAAGCCCCATGTGGGCGCGGGGCAAGCCTCCGAAGGGAAGGAGCGCCATTTGGATTTTGGAGGTTGGATTTGGCTGGAATGGATGATGAATGCCATGTTGCATTTACAATTTTCACTTTCACATCACATTTTTCTACATTTGTGTCCGTCACCAGTGGGGTCCATATCCTCACTGCCCCCCTTGTTAGATTCCTTGAGGGGTGTAGTTTCCAAAATGGGGTCACATGTGGGGGGTTTCCAGTGTCTTGGCAGCACGAGGGCTCTGTAAATGCGACATGGCCCTTGAAATCCATTCCAGTGAAATCCAGCTTCCAAAAGCCAATTGGCGCTCCTTCCCTTTGGAGGCTTGTCCTGCGCCCGCTTGACACTTTATCGCCACATGTGGGGTATTTCTGTACTCGGGAGAAACTGCACTACACGTTTTGTGGTTTTTTTTTTCCTTTTATCCCTTTGTGAAAATGAAAAATTGAAGGCTAGAACAATGTTTTAGTGTAAAAAATAAATTTTTCTTTTTTCACGCCATATTGTTAGGAAAATCTGTGAAGCACCTGTGGGGTCCAAATGCTCACCGCACCCCTTGTTATATTCCTTGAGGGGTCTAGTTTTCTAAATGGTGTCCCTTTAGGGGTGTTTTTTATGTTTTGGAACCCCAGAGCCGCTGCCAACCTGAAGTGGTACAGTCAAAAATTACCAAATATAACGGAGCCAGTGAAATTCACTTGGCGCTCCTTTGTATCTGAGGCTTGTGGTTCCGTCAAACAATGCATTAGTGACACATATGGGGTATTTCTATAAACTGCAGAAACGGGGCAATCAATATTGGGGTGCATTTCTCTGGTAATAAGTTTAAAAATATGAAAAATATTGGATTACAATAAAATCTCTGCACAGAAAATTACAATTTTCAATATTCTTACACACTTAGCTTTTATTTCTGTGACTCTCCTAAAGGGTTAAAAAACTTTCTGGGTATGCTTTTGCAGAGTTTGGGGGGTTCAGTTTCTGAAATGGGGTGCATTGTGGGGCTTTCTAACATACAGGCCCCTCAAATACACTTTAATTAATTACCTGAACAGGTCCCTAAAAATATCTGATTTTGAAATTTTACTGAAAATTTGGAAATTTGCTGCTTATGTTTTAAGCTTTTTATTGTCTAAAAAAAATGAAATATAGTTTAATAAATGCCGCCAACATAAAGTAGACATGTTGCTAATGCTATTTAATATATAATTTATGTGGTATAACCACTTTTTGTATAAGCAAAAAAGTGTCAAAGTTGGAAAAATGCATTTTTTCACAATTTTTCACGTTATTTGGGGTTTTTTCATAAATATTCGTTATAAATATCGACTCCAATTTACCAGAAATGTAAAGTACAATATGTCACGAGAAAACAGTCTCAGCCGGATAGGTGAAAGCATCCCGAAGTTATTAATGACTAAAGTGACACAGGTCATTTTCATAAAATTTGTCTCTGTCATTAAGGCCATTTCAGGCTCTGTCCTTAAGGGGTTAATAGGGTGTTGTACCACATGTTCTGTACTACTCTTTATCTATGCTGGGATGATCTGCTCCTTTGGACACCAGGACAGGGCAGCTTTTATTTTATTTTATTTTTTTGTTTTGGTACTTTGCATGAACTGTACAGGACCTTCAGAAAGCTCCTGTCTTTAAGAGATAATGTGATTTTACAGCCTCCAGTAACTCTTTGACTTTTGTATGTTAGGACCTGCTTTACCTGTGTTAAAGCCATATTACACATAAATTATCTACCATATCAGATAGATATCTCCCAGTGTAAAGCCCCTATTACACAAGCAAGTGAGCGCGGAGAGGTGCGGGGGGGGGGGGGGGGGGCTGCCTGGGTGATCGTTCGGGCAGGCCATAGAGGATAGTGGCGGTTTGCTGTCACCGCTCCTATTCCAAGGAGCGACAGCAGCAGATAGCTGACATGTAAGTCACTTGTTTTTCAACATGATGAAAGACAAATGATCAGCCAACATCGTTCATGTATTACACAGGACGATTATCGTCCGAATACGGCTGATAATCATTCTGTGTAATAGGGCCTTAATAGAGTCAGCAAATGGCAGATGAGCAAGCAAGTGATCCCTTATTAGCTGACTTTTAACATGTCCTTCTGTGTAATAAGCTGACAGCTTATTAAATGAAAGGGCTGCACAATTATCAAACCATGTAATGGGCTCTGTAAGCAAGTGCCCATCTAGCAGATTGGTGCTTGCATACACAACGGATCGGGCTATGTGAGGGTATGTGCACACTACGGAATCCACGCGGATCACTCGCTGCGGATTCCGCAGCTCCGTACAGGTTCATTTTTTGGATGGACGTCAGGATCCACCCAACCATAGAATGGAGTCTATGGCACGGACAGAAATCTGTGCGGCCGTGAGTGGAAACGAGCTGCGGAATCCACTGCGGGTTATCCTCGCGGATTTCGTAGTGTGCAGATACCCTAATATAGCCTTTAGTTATCTGCTTTTTTTTTTTTTTTTCATTAGAATTATTTCTGATTACCAGTTTCCCATAAAGTCTTAGACTTAGAGTCCTATTACACAGGCAACTACAGCCAGATCATTTTAGTAATTGAGCGCCGATCTGCTAGGGTGACGCTCGTTTACTGGACCTATTAGACAGCCCAATAATCAGGCAGTAAGGGCTGCATGGACTTCGTTAGCGATGTCCATGCAGCACTTGCACAAACACTTGATACCTTACCTCCCCCCACTTCCAGTATTCTCTCCTGAGCTCTGTCCTGGCAGCAGCAGCATCTTAGCGGTCAGGCTGCTCAGCCAATCAACGGCCAGGACCGCTGCGCTGAGGCTGCTCAAACGCTGCTGCCACACAGGAGAGAAGACTGGAAGTGGGTAGAGGTAAGGTGTCAGGTGTTTGAGCAATCGTCAGCCGTTGGCTGTGCATCGCTATTACACACAGCGATGCGTTGTTGGCGCCTCACGATTTAAGGTTGAAACCTAACCCAACGATCAGCCGGTGATCGTTTCATCGGCTGATCGTTGTCTCTATTAAAAGTAGAGTGATAATGTATCTCTCTGTGTAGTTTGGCCCTTAAAATAAAATAATTTTAACATACAATAGTCATTCTGGAACCAATATATAGTGTAACTTAGGGGACTACTGTACAATAATATAATAATACAAATGCCATAACAATGTATATTAAACTAGTGGCAAGTTTGAGCAAAAATCTCATCAACTCACACTTTGTTGATTGTAAAGAAATATGCATCAGTGTATACATGTTTGTGTAATAAGCAGGGGCTTGACTAAAAATGGCTGGGCCCGGCAGCAAACAGTATACAAGGGGCAACTATTACCACCACACCACGACCATTAACATTACCACCATACTGTTACTGACCAAATCCAGTAATACAAACAGTATCAGGGACAAATATTACCACCACATACTGACTAATATCACCACTTTGCTACTGAATAAAAATTCACTCTACAAAGACCAATATCACCTCATACAGTAACAATATAGCAGTAGATATCAGCTCTACACAGGCTTTGGACACCATTAGGGATTATTGTGCAATGTCTCACTGGGAGCATCTTCTTTGAGTGAATCACAGAGCGGTTCTTCTCTGATTGGAGTTGATCACTTTTTCTTCTCTATCTAGCCAGAAAAAAATTTAGGCTCCTCACTCATGCATCCTTCTCCTCCACATCTATGCTGCCCCATCTGTGCCCTCATATAGTGGTTAGGTAGACCCTTCTGTTCCCTCCATATAGAAGTTAGACCCCTCTGTGCTCCCATGAAGTAGTGAGGCCACCCTCTGTGCATCTGTATAGTAGTTAGGCTTCCCTGTGCAGGTAGCCCCCCCCCCCCCAGTAGGTAGTATCCCTCATGTAGCCATTTCCCCCATAGGTAGTGTCCCTAGTAGGTAGGCATCGTCTTTTAATTAACCTCTTCAGTAGTAAGCCCACTTGTATGTAGTATACCCCATGTAGGCACCCTTGTAGGTAACCACCCCTGGACGTTACCTCCACCCACTTATGTAGTTATCTCCCGTAGTGGTTAGCCCCCTTTAGTAAACATCTCCCCTTGTTTTTAATCACTTCCCTGCATATAGGTATCTCTCCTGGTGGTTAACCCCTCTCCCTCCCATGTAGGCATCTCCACTGGTAGTTGGTCCTGCTCTCCTAGGTACTTATCTCCCTGGAAAATATCCCCCCCCCCCTCCCCCCATGTAGGCATATCATCTAGTAGTTATTGCTCTCCCCCTGTGTTGGCATTTCCCTTGGTAGGCACCCACCTATAAGTTATCCCCCTATGTGCACATCCCCCTGTAAATTAAGCTGTCGCCTCTGTAATCCTCTGCAATTCCACCCCCTTTTTTTTTTACTGCATACAGTTTATCTGTTTTAACCCTGGAAACACAGTGGGGTTCATTTATCAAAAATGTTGATTTTTATATTTTCCATGGCCTAAAATAGCAGTAAGCCCTGCTCACCTGATGGGCAGGCAGACAGGGGCATGGGAAGGCAGAAAGGAGGTGTGGCCTCCTACTGTGCCTAATTTATTATGGTTTACGCCTGGAAACCATGCAGAAATCTATACCTGCCCCAGAGCAGGTGTACATTTCTTCACAAGCCTGTGCACGCCAAGTACACCAGTCTTAATAAATTTCCCTCAGTATGCCCTAAGCTTTTGAATTGTGGCAGAATTTGATCAATAAACTTAGGCTAAGATTATTCAAACGGTAGAAATTGATATAAACTGCCAATAGCAACCAATCACAGCTCAGTTTTCATTTCAGCAGAGCTGAGCTGTGATGGGGTGCTATAGGTAGTTTACACCAGTGTCTATCTTACACCCTTTTATAAATCTGGGACTCAGTGTCTTTGGAGGATATTTGAAGTTGTAAGTCAGACGAATGAGGCTCCAACTGCAGCAAGGATATATTAAGAAATGAATTCAGTACAGAATGTTGGCCCTAAAACAGCATGGTGCTAAAAGATGGAAATTCACTTTAAGTTTGCATATTAGAGTAATGTGAATGTGATATTGTATCCTGAACACAGCAGAGTGGATGCTATTAGTCATAAGCTGCAGACAATGAATGTGTTTTCATTTTTTTTGCCAATGAAAGTAATAAATATTGAATCATTTTTCCAAGAAATAAATGCCTGGTGTTATTTATCACATGTGTTCCTTTCAATGGACATTTTTTTTATTTAAACAGTGTCTGGAATTGGTTCTAAAATGAATGCATTTAATAGTGCTATGCTCTATCATATACTTGTCACTTATATCCCAAATACACAACAATTACAATGTTTTTCACATATAGCTAATACCTTATTAAATCCTGCCTTTCACCTCTTTGATGAGCATTTATCACCTCCTCAGCCTGATAACCTTCTTGACATTGGGACACTAAATGAAGTGCTGATTGTTAATTAGACAAATGCCAGACTCAAAAAGCACCCATACACAAGAGGAAAGGCAGCAAAACCTGCCATTTTCAGGGAATGGATTTCAACACTTGATCCTGTAATGTAGAGACAGAAGAATCACCTAAACCCTGTGATGGGTGATCTATTAACGGCTCATAGGATGGAAGTGCATCAGTCTAGGACTGGAATAAATGTATGCATTATCCTTAGTTCACACAGGAGATTAGGCACTATTAGTATCAGCACTTCTAACCCTGCCCACTGAAGTGAAGGAGAACACTGACAGCTGCTGATTACTGTCTCCCTCCCCCTAGGTCACCAGCACTGTGTGCCCCCCCCGCCCCTTAGCTCACCTGCCCCCAACACTGTGCCCCCTCCCCTGGCCCTCACCTGCAGCTGCCCGTGCCCCCCTCGTGTTGTCCCCCACACTATGCTCTCCGACGCTCATATGCGCCCCCGTGCTCACCCACGCCCCCTCCCCTCATCTGTGCCCCCCCCCATGCTCACCCGTGGACCCCAGCGGCTCACCTGCACCCCCCCGTGGGTGCCCCCTGTCTTGCCTACGGCCCCCCATGCTCACCCACACCCCCCTGTGCTCATCTGCGCCCCCAGACACTCACCCGCAGCCCCTTGTGCTCACCAGCGCCCCCCCCTTGCTTACCCATGCCCTCCCCCCATGCTCACCCGCGCCCCACTCCTGAATAACTCCCTGCCTCAACTCACTAACTCAACTCTGCTATTTCACTGCCTCAACTCTGCTGTCACTACCTCAACTCTGTTATGTCACTGTTTTGTCACTGACGACATGGTACACTCTGATCAAATAGTTTGCTAAGATCCTCACTTTTCTAAAAAAATAAATTATATTTTAATTTTTAATATCTACAAGGCAGGTGTTTAGCGTGTGTACGCTGGGAGGAGTATATACAGTAAGCCCTTGTACCTGTGGGTTGCTGTTGCACCTTTTGTTTTTTGTCTGTACTTAAGCCACAAGCAGCGTGCAACCTGCAGTGTGAACAGAGTCATAGATGTGCTGCCAAAATTTCCCTTTTTTTTCTGTTGAATGTGGGGTGTGTGGCTACCTCCTGTTGGCTTGCCCTCCACCCATGTTCCAAGGCTGCTATAAAAGAGATCATTTGGTTCCTATCTGCCCAGTTGTAGGCTTATTCAGCACAGGAGAGGCCATTGCTAGTGTGAAAATGCTGAAGTAGGGACCATGTCTCGAGGACGCTTTAACGTTGGCGACATGGTACACTCTGATCAAATAGTTTGCTAAGATCTCACTTTTCTAAAAAAAAATATATATTTTAATTTTCAATATCTACAGAGCAGGTGTTTACCGTGTCTACACTGGGAGGAGTATATACGGTAGGCCCTTGCACCTATGGGTTGCTGTTGCACCTTTTGTTTTTTGTCTGTACTTAAGCCACAAGCATCGTGCAACCTGCAGTGTGAACAGAGTCATAGATGTGCTGCCAAAATTTCCCTTTTTTTACTGCCTCAACTCTGCTATGTCACTGCCTCAACTCAACTCTGCAATATCACTACCTCAACTCTGCTATGTCACTGCTTCAACCCTGCTATGTCACTACCTCAACTCTGCTATGTGACTGCCTCAAATCTGCTATGTCACTACCTCAACTCCGCTGTGTCACTACCTCACCTCAACTCTGCTATATCTTGTGGATATCAGCTCTGCTACATCATGGACCAATCAGGCATAAGCATTGCATGATGGGAGATGTAGTTTTCTGGCCAGCGCCATGTTGGATATAGATCGGCTTTTAAAATTTTTTTAGAACGCCAGCAGCTAGAAAGACGGGAGATGGTTCAAAATAATCAGGTGGACTTGGTAAGACCAGCTCGCTTTGGCATTTAATTTTTTAGCCCTTGGGGGGAATACCCCTTTAAGACCAGACTCACTACGATTTCACAGTAAGGATCTTGAAAATTTTGATTATCGACCAATAAAAGTGGACATTCTACTGATAAAACCACAGTATTACACTGATTGGTTTTCAATGTCTTCAGTACAGTGTGATACTATGTAATGTACTTCTTTTACCTGTGCCAGAATGAGCTACGACTTTGAACACCAAGTAAGAGTGGCTTATTCTTATTTTTCTGGGACCCTGTGTGATCTGTACAGGACCCTGAAAATGCTCCAGTCCTTTACATAGAAAGTAATTTACAGTAGCTTTTTCTGACTGTTGTATGTAAGGAATTTGTTTATCTATATTAGTTATCTGATTATTTTCCTTTAAATCTCATTTTCTTATTTTGGGATGATATTATGGGGGTTTCAGAACTAATTACCAATTTTCCATAGACTTTGGTCTCAGGATTTCAACATACAGTACAGTGGTCATTCTGGAATCAATTAATATCGTATGATGAAGGACCACTGTACAGAAATGTAAGTACTTTACTAAAAACAGCCAGCCCTGTGTATATATAGATATACACAGGGCCGGCTCCAGGTTTTTCTGGGCCCTTGGTTGAGAGAGCCTCAGTGGGCCCCTTTGTATAGCAAATTATGTGGCATCATTGTTAGAGGATTTCGGGTCTCTATCTCTCGATTCTGTGTAGGGGATCAGCAGTGTATTATATACTTATTACCCTCCTATATGAGTGTGTATATATCTCTCCATCTGTGTAGGTGATCGGAAGTGTATTATATACTTATTATCCCCCCTCCTGTATTAGTATGTATATATATATCTCTTGGGCATATATATACACACTCATACAGGAGGATAAGTATATAATACACTGCCGTATTCCTACACGGAATGCAGAGATATATACACACTTATACAGGAGGATAGTAAGTATATATTACACTACTGATCCCCTACACAGAATGGAGAGATGCTGTGAAGAGTCCCGGCATACAGGTCAAATGAGTTTGACAAAATACAGAAAAAAAAAAAAGTAATTTGGTAACTCACAGGTGACGTCTTCTTTGATCTGAGGCGTTCACTCTCCATTTCCTCTCCATCTTGTCCAGGCCTCCATGATGATTTATTTAAGCTAAAATTCTTCTCTTCAGAACGTGTCAGACAAACATCTTAGGCTCTGCACATTTCCAGCGACTTCCTTCCCACCCATAGGCTCCTTTACGGTAGTGATTCTGCTGCTTGTCAAGTGCTGTAAAGTGAGGAGGTATGTGGGTCCCATATGTAGGATCCTGTGCTGTGCCCCCAATATAGTAATATTGTCCCCTGCTGTGACCTCCATATATTAAAAATGCCCTCTGTCCCCATAATAAATGAACCCTGCTCTGTCCCCATAGTAAATGCCCTCTGCTCTGTCCCCATAGTAAATGCCCCCTGCTCTGCCCCTATAGTAATGTCCCCTACCCTGCCCCCATAGTAATATCCCGTGCTCTGCCCCCATAGTAATATCCCCTGCTCTGCCCCCATAGTAATGCCCCCTGCTCTTCCCCAAAGTAATGTCCCCTGCTCTGTCCTCATAGTAATGTCCCCTGACCCCATAGTAATGTCCCCTGCTCTGCCCCCATAGTAATTTCCCCTGCCCTGCCCCCATAGTAATGTCCCCTGCTAATTCCCCATAGTAATGTCCCCTGCTGATTCCCCATAGTAATGTCCCCTGCTCTGCCCTCATAGTAATGTCCCCTGTTGATCCCCCATAGTAATATCCCCTGCTCTTCCCCCATAGTAATGTCCCCTGCTGATCCCCCATAGTAACAAAAACAAACCTAAACACAAACAAACAAAAAAAAGTCATACTCACCCCATCTGGCCAGGGGACGGTTCTTCCCTTTTCTAGCTAACCTCTACCATCTGTGTGCCACGGGGATGGATCCTCCAGCTGGCGTGATGACGTCATCGCTCTGCGCCTGCTGGGGAGATCCCATCCAGCGCTGCGGAGGAAGGCCGTCATGGAGAGGGAGAATGGCGTCCCGTCGCATCCCCTCCCCGGGACTTAGGGTCGGCAGCAACCCCCCCCCCCCCCTCCCCATTGTGCCAGCTGGTGGATCCATTTCTGTGGCACAGTGGAGGGAGGCCCAGGACATCATGGAGGGGATGCGGCTAATCATTACTCCGGCAAGTGTCGGGGGGCCCCTTGAGCGGCTATGGGCCCCGACACTCCGAGTTAGCCAGGTGCTGATGCCTGCCCTGTATATATAGTGAAGCAAGCTTCATTAAGGTTTATATGAAGCCAAACATCAGCTTTTGAATCCCACTAGCTGCCAGCTCCATGGAGAAGGTGGATTAATCCCGAGGACTGCTTAGAAAAACATGGATACAGCCATTCACAAAGATATGGTCCCCAAAGGGAAAACTTTCAGCACATTGCTTAGGTCACTCTTACTGTACCTGTTCAACTTATACTTGTCTCCTTTCTTCCTCCAATGACAAAAAGTCCCCCCCCCCCCAACATCAAAGTTTCCCCTGTGCAGGAACCTCCCTGCCCCCCCCCCCCCAACTCCCCCTTCCACCACCCCCCTACCCCATCAAGTTCTAAAGTTAAAATACAGATGTACAACAAGTTTAATATACGCATTTCTACAACACTGGAACACCTAAGGTTTACATTTATGGTTACGACTAGGTTATACATTCCTTACCTGATGTTAATGCAACATTTGCCTGCTCACTTCTGTGTATGCTTATAATGTTGTAACATTATTATTTTTGTACTTTCGAATAAAAAGAGTTTTAAAAGAAAAAAAATATGCAGTCAAAATCCTGCAGGTATGCTGTCTCTTAATGAGCAAGCTGGGATGGAATGCCTGAAAGCATCCTAGCTACAATTTTGGGATTTGCAAATGTTGCACCAATCAGGGAAAAACTGCAGCCAGAAGACAATTCAGTAACATTAGAGACCATACTAAAGGACCTTAACATCTGACCTCCTCTATGGAGGAGGGAGACTAAAGTTATAGGTATGTAGAAAAGGGACAGGGAGGACAATCTGTCAAGAGAGGGGTACAGGGTGACCAGTCTGGGCTGGGGACAAAGGGGTACAGGGTGACGAATATGGGGTGGGGCAGGGGGGTACAGGGTGAAAAGTCTGTGGTGAGGGAAAGGATACAGGATGACTGGTCTGGGTTGGGCACAGAAGGATACAGGGTGACTCTTTAATGCTGGGGTCAGGGGGATACAGGGTGACAAGTCTTGGAAGCACAAGAGGACACAAGTGTTGGTGTATTTTGGGGTAGAATATTTTTAGGGTCCAGTGTCTTTATTTAGGGTTCTGGTTAAGGTCTGAAACAATGTTGTGAATTGAATTGGGAGAAGGGGTAGTGATTATTTTATGCTTTAACCCTTTGATACCACCCGTTTCCAGCCTTTAACCCCATGCGGCAAAATGACGTTCCTGGAACGTCATATGAAAAGCAGGTAATTCCTGCATAATGACGTTCCCGGAACGTCATGCTGTCCTTGCCTCCCCTTACTGACCCTAGTGGCGAACAGGTGGCCTCCTGGAACTGCATTTAAATGCTCCAATGATGGTCTAGTGATGTGGTTAACATCACAAGGTCAATCCTAGTTCATCATTCAATTACTATAGGCTCCAACAGATCATAGTACTCTAATGCAGATAACATAGATCAATGCAGTATATATAATGTAACAATCAATGTATTGTATATAGAAGCCCCTTGTGGGACTTCAAATACTGTAAAAAAAATAAAAAGAGAAAAAAAAAAATTAATAAATAATCCCATTCCCTAATATAAAAGTTTAAATCCCCCCCCCCCTTTTCCCATTTTATAAATAAAAATAAATAAAAAAATAAACATATTTGATATCGCTGCAGAATTGCCCAATTATTAAAACATTACATTCCTGGCGTAAGTGCAAAAAAAACGCCAAAGTGCAAAAATTACAATTTTTGGACACGTCAAGTCCGGAATTTTTTTTATAAAAAGTGATAACAAAAAGTTTCACATACGCAAGCAAGCTACCGATAGAAAGTACAGATCATGGCACAAACAAAAAGCTTATTAACACACATTATAAAGTTATATAACTTTGTAATGTGTGTTAATTAAGCAGAAAGAAAAAAACACTGCACTACCCCTTTAAAGTATCTCATTCCTTTGCTGCACAATGTTCACTATATCTATATCTATATAGATTATACATTAATGGCTATTGAATCAGTAATAAAAAAAAATGTATTTGATTACATTGAGTGTTCGTAAACTGACTTAAACCTAAATGAAATGTACTAAGAAAATGCGTGAGCAGAACCAGGCACCCTGTGGGTTAAACATTTTAAATGGATTTTAGGAAGAAAATGATGCGAATAGACATTTGAACTCATCCATAGAGAGAATATCATGGTTCTCAATAGTCTAATATATATTGTTCCACATCAAGCTGTGTCCTGGTGGAATGACATATAAATGGTTCCATCTGTTAAAAATCCCAAACTTTCCCTAAGGTAATCTGCTAAATCGTAGAGAATGTTCTCTGCTCCTCTGTGTATAACTGTGAATGTGATTGTATTCTCAATGCAAACAATTTCATTTATCACAGTCTTTATCACACTTTTGTAGTAAGATGTCCTTTATTCTTCTATAAGTGAAGGATCCATGAAATGTAAGTATATTTTTATAATATTAAGTAGAAACAATATCTGCTAAAAATGGTAAGGGGGGGGGGGGGGGGGGGGGTGTCATACATTGTCCAGGCTAACAAAAACATGTCTGCTTTCTTCTAGAAACAGCACTGTTCTTGCCATGTAAGTTTGCTGCCATGTTCACACACTTTCTTTTTTTATTAAATAATGGCCGTTATTTGATACTTAAAATAACTGCCGTTGTTTTCAGTTATTTCCGTTGAAATCTATGTAAACAAGCGCTGCGGAATCTGTTGGCGCTATACACAATGCATTAAATATCGGCTGCTGTTCACTGCGGGCGTAAAATTATTGTTTGCCATTAACTTGTGCCCGTTATTTAGCAAACGGACGTTTTTTTTACATTGTTCACACATTTGTTTTCTACAGTCTTTTTAATTAAATTCTATGGATCTGGGGTAGTATAATGTATCAACGGCTGTCATTGTAATGAAGGCCACCAAAGTATGTTAAAAATCGTCTGTTATTTGATACTCAAAACAACAGCCATTATTTTGAGTATCAGAAAACGGCAGTTGAAAATGTGAACATGGCCTGGGTGTGTTTTTGCAACATAGCTCAATTCTAGTGAATGGAGCTTACTTATAATACCATTAAAGGGGTACTCCAGCGGGGGGGCACTTTTTTGCTGGGACGGGGGAGGAGGTGGCTGAGGGAAAAGACGTCCACTCACCTCCCCGGTTCCAGCGGCAGGTCCCGCATTGCGGTGCTCCGGTCCCCGGTTCCTGGCCGCTTCCTGCTGTGTGACGCGGGCCCGAGACGAGACGGATCCCGCCTCCTTCACTGACTGGCTGAGCGGACCTGAGACGTCACGTCTCGGACCCGCGTCAGAGACCAGGAAGCGGCCGGAGACCGGAGCGCCGCAATGTGGCACCCGCCGCTGGAACCGGGGAGGTGAGTGAACGTCTTTTCCCTCAGCAAAAAAGTGCCCCCCCCGCTTGAGTACCCCTTTAATACCACATACAACCTTAGGACAGGTGGGGTGCTCTTTTTGCAAACAAGTAACTGTACCTATCAATCATTTCATCCCCAAAAAAACTCTTTATAGGCTAGCACTAGACAATGGTAAAGCTTATTGCTGACAATTGCTCTTGCAAGATGAGATATGTCAGACAGGAAGAGAACAGAAAGTTTAAAGTGACACTGTCACCCCCTTTTTGCATCTTCTTTTGCATCTTGCATCTTCTGTACACAGGTGTAATGGGTAAATTTAGCAGTTTTCGTATCTTATTTTATATCATACGTCATGGTGCTTTTTCCAGTAAAAAGTGATCTTTTATCAGCTGCAGATTGTGCCACCTGGGCGGGGCTTCTCAACCAAAGCACCAGTTAACCCCACCCACAATGGCGCCATAGTCCATGCCCCTATCTGACACCATAGCCGTCTAGGCCCCTCCCTTAAGGGGCGATCAAAAAAGATGGCTTCATTTGATAATTTTTTATTTTATTTTACATCATCTGTATAGCACCACAATGCACCATGGCTTCAAAGAACATGGCCTCTTTCTTTTAGAAATAGCACCACTCCTGTCTCCAGTTTGGCTGGGGTTTTGCAACTCAGTTGCATTGAAGTGAATACGGGCCCTTTTACACAGGCAGATTATCAGGCAACTAGCATTGCTAAAAACACTCATTCAGGCAGCTATCTGCCCACGTAAAAGTGGAAGCAATCAGCTGATAGGTAGGAATCTGCCTGCTTTTTAGGTGATCACTTCTTAAATGTCGTGGTAAAATTCATTGTTTTGAGCTGCACATCTCTCTGTGTAAACAGAAGTTGTGTGGCTGACAACAATGAATGTTGAATGCTTGTAATCTGCTAAGAACAGAAAATATGACTGATGACTGTGTGGGTGCAAGCCACAGTCGTGGGCATGTTGAAATAGCCTGCAGCTGAGGGAGAACTAGAACACAGCTTATGCAGGATCCCTTGCCACCGCTTCGAGTTAGCAGGGACATGCAGTATGCCACTACTGAATGCAGCGTGAGCAGGTGTTGACAGGGATGGCGGATAACGCAGCTAGTCATTTTACCACCACACAGTCTGAAATTATGGTTCCGGAGGCTCTGGAGCAGATTGTGTCCACTGATCTCCCAAATGCTCACCTTTCGCTGTCTTAGGGTAGTGAGGAGGGGGTGGACAAGAAAGCGAGTAGTCTTACTGGTGAGCTGACTGGACCCAGCATTTCAGAGGGGGAGGGATCTTTAACTCTGACTGAGAAGGCGGGCCATACCAAGTGGTCTTGCAAGTGTTCCCTGGAGCACACATTCGCAGAGGGGGATGTCTTCTGCCATGTTGAAAGTGCTAAAGACAAATGATATGTTCTTTGCAAACAGTGCCATATGAAGACCAGCAGGGAACCACCACTAGAGATGAGCGAACCGATTCGGCCGATATTGGATCCGGTTCGGATTTTTCCAAAAAGCTGCTGGTGCTGCTGCTGTTGTGTACTACAGACTACTGAGAAGATATTGTAGGAAAGGAAAGGAAAGATTAGGAAAGCGGAGAGGAGAAACATCTAGTGATTGAGAGAGAAATATAGAGAGGGCAAAAGATAGATTAGGCATAGGACAGCAATGGGTGCACGGAACAAAAACGTGCTGTACAGATATACAAGTCCTATATTTCTGATGGTGTGTATATCACATCCGTCTTATCCTGAGAGACAAAAATACCTGTTGCAGGTGTTTAGCAGAATATCTTTAAAAAAGGGCTATATATATATATATATATATATATATATATATATATATATATAGTCAATTTCTATACTTGGACCCTTCTGATAGTGTGTATATCACATCCGTCTTATCTTGAGAGACAAAAATACCTGGTGCAGGTGTATAGCAGAATATCTTTAAAAAAGGGCTATATACTGTATATATATATATAGACAATTTCTATACTTGGACCCTTCTGATAGTGTGTATACAGGGCTGTATTTACCACTAGGCACCCGTGGTCCGGTGCCTAGGGCAGCACCTTGCAGGGGGGCAGCACCAGGGAGCAGGGGGACAAAAAAAAAATTTTTTTTTGTTTTTATTTTTTTTAGTTTCCCTCCTCCCGTTCAGACTTGCCAGTAAATATTGTGTCTTATCCAGGGGGGTGGGGGGTTTGGTGGTATTGATCAGGTCTGGTATCGCCAATAGGTGCGTGTAGATGGGGCATCTTCAGGTTTAGTGCCTAGGGCAGCAGCAGCTGTTAATACAGCCCTGTGTGTATATCACATCCGTCTTATCGTGAAAGACAAAAATGCCTGGTGCAGGTGTATATCATTAAAGTCTTAAAATGAGTGCTATATATAAAGACAATTGCTATACTTGTCCTATAAATTACAAGATATATATATATATATATATATATATATATATATATATATATATATATGCTCACCGGCCACTTTATTAGGTACACCATGCTAGTAACGGGTTGGACCCCCTTTTGTCTTCAGAACTGCCTCAATTCTTCGTGGCATAGATTCAACAAGGTGCTGGAAGCATTCCTCAGAGATTTTGGTCCATATTGACATGATGGCATCACACAGTTGCCGCAGATTTGTTGGCTGCACATCCATGATGCGAATCTCCCGTTCCACCACATTCCAAAGATGCTCTATTGGATTGAGATCTGGTGACTGTGGAGGCCATTTGAGTACAGTGAACTCATTGTCATGTTCAAGAAACCAGTCTGAGATGATTCTAGCTTTATGACATGGCACATTATCCTGCTGAAAGTGGCCATCAGATGTTGGGTACATTGTGGTCATAAAGGGATGGACATGGTCAGCAACAATACTCAGGTAGGCTGTGGCGTTGCAACGATGCTCAATTGGTACCAAGGGGCCCAAAGAGTGCCAAGAAAATATTCCCCACACCATGACACCACCACCACCAGCCTGAACCGTTGATACAAGGCAGGATGGATCCATGCTTTCATGTTGTTGACGCCAAATTCTGACCCTACCATCCGAATGTCGCAGCAGAAATCGAGACTCATCAGACCAGGCAACGTGTTTCCAATCTTCTACTGTCCAATTTCGATGAGCTTGTGCAAATTGTAGCCTCAGTTTCCTGTTCTTAGCTGAAAGGAGTGGCACCCGGTATGGTCTTCTGCTGCTGTAGCCCATCTGCCTCAAAGTTGGACGTACTGTGCGTTTAGAGATGCTCTTCTGCCTACCTTGGTTGTAACGGTTGGCTATTTGAGTCACTGTTGCCTTTCTATCAGCTCGAACCAGTCTGCCCATTCTCCTCTGACCTCTGGCCTCAACAAGGCATTTCCGCCCACAGAACTGCCGCTCACTGGATGTTTTTTCTTTTTTGGACCATTCTCTGTAAACCCTAGAGATGGTTGTGCGTGAAAATCCCAGTAGATCAGCAGTTTCTGAAATACTCAGACCAGCCCTTCTGGCACCAACAACCATGCCACGTTCAAAGGCACTCAAATCACCTTTCTTCCCCACACTGATGCTCGGTTTGAACTGCAGGAGATTGTCTTGACCATGTCTACATGCCTAAATGCACTGAGTTGCCGCCATGTGATTGGCTGATTAGAAATTAAGTGGTAACGTGCAGTTGGACAGGTGTACGGGTTTGCTCCTCCCCCGACACTTACAGCACACAAAGTGCTGAAACATGTAAACGCATGATTGACCGTGGCTACAAACATAGTCATATCAACAGAGCCCTAAAATTGGTCTCTCGCAGACCTAGAGTGACACTGTTACAAGAGAAAAATAATAGGGACAATACTACCGCACACCGCAAAACCCCTCCACACACACCAGTAACTTTCTCTACTCGCTATTCCACTGAGTATCCGCAAATTATTAAGATTCTAAACAAAAATTTAAATAAACTTAGACAAGACTCAGTTCTCAGCGACATCATTGATGGAGGAGTACGCAGTGTGGCACGAAGAGGCCACACATTGGGTGATCAACTCTCGCCAAGTATTTTATCTCCACTTCATACCCATTCATCACACAACATCTTGGGCTGCCACAGATGTGGACTCCCGAGATGTAATATGTGTAGATACATGTTTCCCACTAGCACGTATACCGACAGTGGCAATACCCAAACCTATAAAATCCAGGACAACATTAGTTGCGAAAGTGATCATGTTGTGTACATAATCGAGTGTAGATCTTGTCACTTAAAATACGTGGGCTGTACCATACGCAAATTAAAAAGAAGAATCAGTGAACATGTAACAGACATTAGAAAGGGTCATACCACAAGCTCCTCTGGTGCAGTAAAACATTTTCTTGAGCAACATCGTGGTAATATGTCCTCGTTCACATTCTACGGCATTAGGATAGTCCAAGCTGCTGTGAGAGGGGGGAACCGACAGCGAGCATTATTACACAAGGAAGCTGAGTACATTTTCAAACTCAATACCCGTTTTCCAAATGGATTAAATTTCAAAAATGATTTATTATACCACTATACTTACTGAGCTTTTATGTTATTGATATGATCTATTTGCAAGAGTATGTGATATTCCTACTATCATTTTACTGTTATTCATACACACATGTGTTTTTCATATAACATGCTCAGTTACGTATTCATTCATGCTTTCATACTCATATTTGTACTTACCTTATGAGGGATTCTTACCTCCACTCTTCTCTTCTTTTCTTCTCCTTTTATATTATATACATATATTTTCCTGCTTCTTGTTTCCTGTTTTCTTTTGTCCTTTTATCCAACTTTGCATTCTTGGTTTCATCCCTATTCAGACTTTTCTTTTCTCATCATGCGGCATTCACCGCATATTATGTTCGGTTCCCCTTGCCTGCATCTCTCCCACGCCCACATTGGTCTCACATTACAATTATGCTAAGTTGCTCTCACACCTGTATCCCAGGTTGAATTACTTTGTCACGATAGGCTGCTTTGCTTTTAAACATGTGTTACACGTAGCATGCATCATACCAAGACTAAGCGCGCATGCGCGCGAAACGCGTCGGTGTTATCTTGCAGCACAATTTTATGGCTTCTATGAAATAAAGTATTGGATTTTAACCTTCTTGGAGTGCCGGAACCATCACTCATTTCTGCACTTTCCATGTATTCTGCGACTGGCTATCGCTGGAACCGTGCACCCTCCTGCAATAGACTGTGACCGACATGCAATTACTGAGGTGAGCTGACTGCCCTTCACTTTCTCTTGTACCTAATAAAGTGGCCGGTGAGTGTGTATATATATATATATACACACAAGTCCTATATATTACAGAAAATACTGTTCTCATCTACCAAGTGTAGCAATCAGAATTTGAATATAAAGTCATGGCACAGCGGCAGCAGGAAACCTCACAAGGCATATCAGGCAGAGGGCGGGGCAGAGAGTCTGGCTCAAGGGGCAGAAGAGGAAGTAGCACAGGAAGAGGGTCCAGTGGCAGGCCTGAGCTTCCTTTGTCACACCAGAATTCCACAGTCCGGGAGTGGCTGTCTCACATTTCGACGTCCACAAGGATGAGTAGTGAGACAGCCAGCCAGGTATCTGGGGGTACCTCGGACACAACCCTTACTTGGCACTTGAAGTCCCTATACCGGAGGCAGATATATGCACCCAGCAATCCCGCAGCAGTAAAGCTGAACGCCCACCTGGCCAAGTTGCTGGTGCTCCAGGCTCTGCCGTTTAAAGTTGGCGATTTGGCACCTTTCCGTGAACTGATGTCGTGTGCGGAGCCACGGTGGAAGGTGCCGAGTCGACACTACTTTTCCAACACAGCTATCCCGGCCATGTATAGCTATGTTCGCGAAAAGGTTGCTGACTCGCTGAGCCATTCAGTGAGCAGACATGTACATTTAACCACAGACATCTGGAGCTGTAATTACGGGCAAGGGCAGTCTATGTCCATTACTGCTCAGTGGGTAAATGTAATATGGCCGGCGGACCCCCAGCAACTTGGCCAGGGAAGGGCGATGACACCACCCCGTTGTCACAGCAGGGTTCCTGTGTCACGGTCCTCCTCCACCTCCTCCAGTAGGTCCAAAACCTCCTCAACCACCAGTGTTCCTCCCTTGTACCACTTGGGTGTAGCACTGAGGTGTCATGCTGTGCTGCATCTAGCCAACACACTAAAACACAGAAAAATGTGCTGCATCTAGCCTGCCTGGGTGAAAGGAGACACACAGGGGAAGAGCTGCACCGCCTGCTCGAGACGAAAATCCTCTCGTGGCTGACTCCATGCCATCTTAAAGTTGGGACCGTGGTGAGTGACGATGGGAGCAACATTCTCTCCATGCAGCGTCGAGGAGGTATGAGGCACGCCCCGTGTATGGCACATGTTTTACACCTAATAGTTACACACTTTCTAAAGTCTTCATCCCATTTACAGACTGTGCTGTCAATGGCTCAAAAGCTGTGTAACCATTTCAGCCATTCACTGGTATCCATGTTGACTACTGCTGTGCCTGCCCATGCCTCCTTGATGGCTACTGCTGGGCCTTAACTGGCATCCAGGTTGACTACTGCTGTGCCTGCTCTTGCCTCCTTGTTGGCTACTGCTGGGCCTTAACTGGCATCCAGGTTGACTACTGGTGTGCCTGCCTTTGCCTCCATGTTGGCTACTGCTGGGCCTTAACTGGCATCCAGGTTGGCTACTAATGTGCCTGCCCTTGCCTCCATGTTGGCTACTGCTGGGCCTTAACTGGCATCCGGGTTGACTACTGGTGTGCCTGCCCTTGCCTCCATGTTGGCTACTGCTTGGCCTTAACTGGCATCTAGGTTGACTACTGGTGTGCCTGCCCTTGCCTCCTTGTTGGCTTCTGCTGGGCCTTAACTGGTATCTAGGTTGACTACTGGTGTGCCTGCCCTTGCCTCCTTGTTGGCTACTTCTGAGCCTTAATTGGCCTTCATGTTGACTACTGCTGGGACTTAACTGGCATCCATGTTGACTACTGCTGCTCCTGCCTGGCCTCCATGTTGGCTACTGCTGCTCCTGCCTGGCCTCCATGTTGGCTACTGCTGATCCTGCCTGCCCTCCATGTTGACTACTGCTGCTCCGGCCTGGCCTCCATGTTGGCTACCGCTGCTCCTGCCTGGCCTCCATGTTGGCTACTGCTGATCCTGCCTGCCCTCCATGTTGACTACTGTTGCTCCTGCCTGCCCTTCATGTTGGCTACTGTTGCTCCTGCCTGGCCTCCATGTTGGCCACTGCTGCTCCTGCCTTGCCTCCATTTTGGCTACTGCTGCTCCTGCCTGGCCTCAAATGACTATGGCTGAACCTCCACTGGCCTCCAATGACTACTGCTGCCCCTTCACTGCATTTGTGACCTTTTTCCTGCATAGACCCTGTAATGGTGAATTTTCTGCATAGACCCTGTAATGGTGAATATTGAAGTCTAAAAAAAAAAATGACTATGAGATATCGAAAAGATAATGATGTTACTGACATGTAGAGCCCTAAATTCAACCAAATACACTACCCCGTATCATATAGATGCTTTAAACTATGAAATCTGAAGAAATACTAAATTCGGTCGAACCGAACTTTCCAAAAAAATCCGAAAGTCCGGTCGGACCGAACTTTTGGAAAGTTCGCTCATCTCTACTCACCACCATAAGCATTTGCTGGCACATGTCAGTGAAGCACCCAAATAGCTGGGATGAAGGCCATACTCCTCAATAAGCACTTGCGCATCACACCACTGCCTCCCGCCTTGCACCTTGAGATGGTCACAAAAGGCTCTTGCGACCACAATTTAACCCCTTAAGGATCGGGGCAATTTAGATTTTTGCGTTTTTGTTTTTTCCTCCTTGTGCATAAAAGGCCATAGCAGTTGCATTTTTTCACCTAGAGACCCACATGAGCCCTTATTTTTTGCGTCACTAATTGTACTTTGCAATGACAGGCAAATTTTTGCATAAAGTACACTGCAAAAGCAGGAAAAAATTCAATGTGTGGTGAAATTGAAAAAAAACAACACATTTTGTGTATTTAGTGGATATGTGTTTTTACGCCGTTCACCCTGGTGTAAAACTGACTTGTTATATATGTTCCAAAAGTCGTTACGATTAAAACGATATATAACATGTATAACTTTTATATTATGTGATGGCCTGTAAAAAATTAAAACCATTGTTTACAAATATATGTTCCTTAAAATTGCTCTATTCCCAGGCTTAAAGCGCTTTTATCCTTTGGTCTATGGGGCTGTGTAAGGTGTCATTTTTTGACGCCCGCTGTCGTTAAGGGGTTAAAGACGGTGATAAGAAGCTCTCGTCCATAAAACTTCTGAGAAGGTCACAATAGACCCTTGCCCACAAAGTTTTTGAAAGGGTGACAACATGCTTTTGCCCCCAATTTTTAACTGGGTCACAACAGGTCACTCACAATTACAAGGAGGGTCACAACAAGTTCTTACCCACAAATGTTAACAGGGTGACAACAGGCTCTTACCCACAATTATAAGAAGGGGCACAACAGACTCTCACGCACATTTTCTAACAGGGTTAAAATATGCTCTTAGGCTGGGTTCACACAGTATATTTCAGTCAGTATTGTGGTCCTCATATTACATCCAAAACCAGGAGTGGATTGAAAACACAGAAAGGCTCTGTTCACACAATGTTGAAATTGAGTGGATGGCCGTCATTTAATGGCAAATATTTGCTGTCATTTTAAAACAACGGCTGTTGTATTGAAATAATGGCAGTTATTTACCATTATATGGCGGCCATCCACTCAATTTCAACATTGTGTGAACAGAGCCTTTCTGTGTTTTTAATCCACTCCTGGTTGTGGGTGCAGTATGAGAACCACAATACTGACTGAAATATACTGTCTGTGAACCCAGCCTAACCCACCATTTTCTAACAGGGTCACAGCAGGCTCTCACCCTATATCTTTATAGGGGCCATCACCATCTCTCCCAATTATAAGGAGGGTCGTCGCCACCAGGCTTTTACACAAAGAGGGAGATTTATCAAAGGGTGTAAAATTTAAACTGGTATAAGCTGCCCACAGCAACCAATCACAGCTCAACTTTCAGCTCTGCTGAAAGGAAAGAGGAGCTGTAATTGGCTGCTGTGAGCAGTTTGCACCAGTCTTAATTTTACACCCTTTGATAAATCTCCCCCAAAGTTTTTACAGCATGTGCTTAATGACCTCCTTTATATGTAATGAAGGTTGTATAGGATTCCCTCTTTCCTCTCAAATTTTGGCAGCCCTTGCACTTGGTGAATTGGCTTAATGAGTCTACGAGTCCAACCTCTAAAATTTAAATGGAGAGGTCACATGTCACACACATGCAATGACAGTTACCATTGGGTGTGGCTTAAGTTCCCTCTCACCTACGGCATCTATAGTTGTCAGAAATATGGGACCTAAGGTAAGAGATGGTCCAGCTTTTAAGGGGTGTAGATTTTTTATTTTATTTTCCTTTTTGGTTTCTCTAAAAGTAAATGTACGGGAAAAAGTGTTTCCTAACTTTTTCCCACTTTGAATTGGACTTTATCTTTGCATGGGTGCTTAATATTGTCAGCCTATAAAAGTGGCATAATTCAGGGACCTGGTATTCTTAAATGCATCCATCCATGCTCCTCCTGCTTTGCCAGTTCTATTTCTGTGGCATTTCCATCACTTTCCAAGGTTTTCAGGTGCTCCAGACACCATCCCCTCTGCCAAATAGGAGGCCCCTAAAAAATATTCAAGTCTCCCATTAACTTTAATGGGTTCCATTACTTGTTACTTACATATCTTCCTCCTTTCATTTTATTATTAAAATTACCATGCGCTTTGCACAAAACAATAGAAGAAATTAATCAAGCACATGGGTTTCACCCAACAACATTAGATAGGTAACTTACCCCCTGTTCACTAAAATTACACTGTTTCCTGTGGTAAAATATTGCAGTTTGGCCTTTTTACTCTAAATCATGGCTAGGCAAATCCCTGAAGTCAAATAGCACATACTTCCTGACCTTTCTCTCTGGTGCTATGTTTTGGGCTGTTATATGTGTACTAGCTCTAAAAGACTGTAGTATTCTGAAAATTTGCTAGCTCGTTTTAATGCATTCTTTTTAGTGAGCTCCAAATAATATGTTTGTTCTTTGTTGTTAAAGGCTTTTTAAATATTTGCAACACTGTTCAAACTGTGTTTCATTATAGATGAAATGAAGAATGTCTTTACAATGGCACCTCCAATTACATAAATAATGGTTTCTCAATATTTGTTTCTATGCAGGATGTCTATATCAGTTTTGTTAAGAATAATCCCAATGCTATAAACATTTTCCAAATCATCTGGAGTTTGCATTTCCTGGAATTTATTGCTTTGCAGATTTGTTCCTTTTTTCTATTTTGTTTATTTGTCAAATGTTCCTTGCAAACAGCAAGGGAACATTCTTGGTGGTCCTGGAGCTTAGGCAAAATATGTGCCCTAAATTGAGCAGTAGAAATACTGTACTCCATGACTTGTAATTGAATTCTATTATTTGAAAATTGACAGCATGCCATGAATTCTGTGTAGGAGGGATACATTAAAAGTCAGGATTTACTATGCCTTGTAGGGGGAAATAAACAGTAGATGCTGAAAAAACTAAATTTCTACCATCTCTACGTTGGTTATAAATATATTAGTTTTCAGTAAATTTTTAAAGAGAATGTGTAATCTAGATCAGTGCATCTCAAACTATTTCTACTAGAGCCTCACCCAACAGACTAAGGCAATGCCTGGGCCTCACCGGACTGACCATAAGGATGCTGGGCCTCACCATCTGTAGTGAAAGTCCATTTAAAAGCTGAAAATAATGCTAGGACTAGCTTTCAACTGTCTCCCAAGCGCTAGAAAATAATAAAGCAAGTATGAAATAAATTAACCCCTTGCCTTTAAAGCCTGTTTTGGCCTTAAAAGTGACCCTGTACCCACAATCTGACCCCCACAAACCACAGGTCCGTTCAGCAGGGGATGCAGTTATTGTCATAAAACAACTTTTAATCCGGCAGCGCTGTGTCTAACGGCCGGGGCTTACATTTGTATATGCATTAGGCTGGCACCACCCCTCCGTCCTTCCTCCCCACCCTCCTCATCATTATGAATGATCCAGGAACATTTTCTGCTGTTTGATCTTTGCCCAGGTGTCTTAACGATCCAGCCCATGTTCATTATGCACACAGGTGGGGAATAGGAAGCAATCTGCCTGGAGCATTCCTAATGATGAGGAGTGCGGGGAGGAGAAACAGAGAGGGTGTGCAAGCCTAATGCATATACAAATGTAAGCACCGGCCGTTAGACACAGCGCTGTAGGATTAAAAGTAAATTTTTAGCACAGTAACTGCATCACCTGCCGAACGGACCCCAGGACAGATCTTGGATTAAAAGCAGCTATCTGAAGGTACAAGCGGTATAGGGGGGTCAGATTGTGGGTACAGAGTCGCTTTAATGACCAAGCTAATTTTTCAAAATCTGACCTGTCTCACTTTTTGCGCTTATAGCTCAGTCACTACTTTGTGTTTTTTTGTGTGAAAAACATCAAAATATCATGAAAAAGTTTAAAAATTTGCATTTTATGAACTTTGAAATTCATAGGAAGTCGTATTCATAGGAAGTTGTATCACATAAATTAGTTACTAAATCACATTACCAATATGTCTTCTATTCTATTCTGGCATAATTTGGAAAACATATTTTACTTTTTTATGGGGCTTAGAAATTTATTAGCAAATTATCACATTTTTGTGAAAGTTTCCAAAACTGATTTTTTTTTAGGGACCAGTTCTTTTTTTAAACGGATTTAGGACGCTTGTATACTGAAAACCCCCATAAGTGACCCCATTTTGGAAACTACACACCTTAAAGAATTAATCTTGGGGTATAATGAGCATTTTGACCCTACAGAGGCTTGAAGAAAGTATTCACCATGAGGCTGCGTTCACACTACGTATATTTCAGTCAGTATTGGAACCAAAACCAGGAGTGGATTAAAAACACAGAAAGGCTCTGTCCACACAATGTTGAAATTGAGTGGATGGAGCCATATAACAGTAACCAACTGCCATTATTTCAATATAACAGCCGTTGTTTTAAAATAACAGCAAATATTTGCCATTAAATGGCGGCCATCCACTCAATTTCAACATTGTGTGAACGGATCCTTTCTGTGTTTTTAATCCACTCCTGGTTTTGGTTGCAATATGAGGACCACAATACTGACTGAAATATGTGAATAGTGTGAACCCAGCCGCAGGCTGTAAAAAATGGAAAATTTAAATTTTACAATAATATATACGTTTAGATTAAACCACTGTATGGGCACACAGCAGGGCTCAGATGGGAAGGAACGCCAATTAGCTTTTTTAATGCAGATTTTTCTGAAGAAGTTTCTGAGTGCCAGGTGCATTTGCAGTGCCCCTATAGTGCCAGTGGAGTAAAATCCCCCATAAGTCAACCAATTTTCAAAAGTACACCCCTTTAAAAAATTCATCTTGGGGTAGGATGAGCATTTTGACCCCACAGGTATTTGAGGAAAGTATTCAAAATTAGACAGTAAAAATGAAAAACACAAATTTTTCCAATAATTTGTTTGTTTAGTTTGAAATTTCTCAATTTCACGAGGAACAGGAGAAAAAAGTACCCCAAAGTTTGTAACACAGGTTCTTCTGAATACAACCGTACCCCATATGTAGGCATAAACCACTGTATGGGCCCACAGCATGCCTTAGAAGGGAAGGAGCGCCAATTAGCATTTTCAGTGCAGATTTTGCTGAAGAAGTTTCTGAACGCCAGGTGTGTTTGCAGCGCCCCTGTAGTGTCTGCAGAATAGAACCACCCCATAAGTCACCCCATTTTAGAAAGTAAAACCCCTCAAAGAATTTATCTTGCAGTGTGGTGAGCATGTTGCCCCCACAGGTATTAAAGGAAAGTGTTTAAAATTAGACAGTAAAAATTAAAAACTCGAATTTTTCCAATAATATGTTCGTTTAGTTTGAAATTTCTCAATTTCACAAGGAACAGGAGAGACAACGTACCCCAAAATTTGTAACGCAGGTTCTCCTGAGTACAACGGTACTCCATATGTGGGCATAAACCACCAGGTGCTTTTGCAGTTCCCCTGTAGTGCCAGCGGAGTAAAATCTCCCCATAAGTCACTACATTTTGGAAAGTACACCCCTCAAATAATTCATTTTGGGTTGTGGCGAGCATTTTGACCCCACAGGTATTAGAGAAAAGTATTCAAAATTAGTAAAAATGAAAAACTCAAATTTTTCCAATATTATGTAAATTTAGTTTAAAATTTCTAAATTTCACGAGGAACAGGAGAAAAAATGTACCCCAAAATCTGTAACGCGGGTTCTTCTGAGTACAACAGTACCCCATATGTGGCCATAAACCACTGTATGGGCACACAGCAGGGCTCAAAAGGAAGGGAGCGCCAATTTGCTGGAGCAAAACTGCAGCTAGTAATAGCTATTAGAATAGCGCAGTTACTAAGATAAAATAAAAAAATGAGATTACAGGTAATATGGGGTGGTTACAGGCAACTTGGGGTGGTTCCGGGTAATCTGTAGGTGGTTACGGGCAACCTGGGGTGGTTACGGGTAATCTGGGGTGGATACAGACAACATGGGGTGGTTACGGACAATCTGGGGTGGTCATGGGCAACCTGCTGTGGTTACGGCAAACTGGGGTGGTTACAGGCAACCTGCTGTGGTTACGGGCAATGTGGGGTGGTTACAGGCAACGTAGGGTGATTTTGGGCAACCTGGCGTGGATACGGACGACCTGCTGTGGTTACAGACAATCTGGGGTGGTTAAAGGCAACCTGCTGTGGTTACGGGCAATGTGGGGTGGTTACGGACAATCTGGGGTGGTTACGGATAAACTGAAGTGCTTATAGGTAATCGGGGGTGGGGTACCTGTAATTTAGGGTGGTTGCGGCAATCTGGCGTTGTTACGGGCAATCTGGAGGGGGTCATTGGCAATTTGGGGTGGTTAGAGGCTACGTGCAGTGGTCAGTGGCAACGTGCGGTGGTCAGTGGCAACGTGCGGTGTCAGAGGCAACGTGCGAAGGTTACGTGCAATCTGGCGGTTACATGTAATTTGGCGTGATTACAGGCAACCTGGGGTGGTTATGCGCAACCTGCGGTGGTTACAGGCAACCTCGTGGGGTTACAGACAATCTGGGATTGTTACGGATAAACTGAAGTGCTTATAGGTATCCTGGGGTGGGTACATGTAATTTGGGGTGGTTACTGGCAATCTGGAGGGGGTCACTGGCAATTTGGGGTGGTTACGGGCAACTTGCGATGGTTACCGTCACCGCACCGGTATGTGCGGTAGTTATGGGCAATGTGCCGTGGTTATGGGCAACATGCGATGGTTATGGGCAACGTATGGTAGTTACATGATTACTGTGATATTTTCTATTACGGCAAATTGGTCCCTGTCACTTAAAATTTTCAGAGTTTACTGCTTCTGAAGCGCATACGCACTTCAGAAGCAGTCTGGACGCCAAGGAGGAAGGACCTTCCTGGATCAGGTGAGTATAAGGGGTGGGGGCGGGGTGACTGAGGGAAGGGGGGTGACTGGGGGAAGGGGGTGACTGGGGCGGAGGGCGACTTGGGGGGGGGGACACTTCACTTTTTATCCCCTGTCACCAATCATTTATGGTGACGGGATAAAAAGTGCTGGGCAGCACATGGCACAAGCGATCAGCGGTATATAGTATATACCGCTGATCGCTTGTATGGGGACGACACAGGGGGGTCCCCGATCACTGCCCCATGCTCTTCGCTACCTCCGCTGGCGGAGAGAATGGGGCTTTGATCATTTTTTCATTTCCATCACTGTGAACAGACATAGTCTGTTCACAGTGATGGGGGTGGCCATCTTGAATGTGATGGCCGCCCGGGAGGGTTAGTGATCGCCCACTAGGGGGGCTGATCTGGGGGACACTTTTTTTCATCTCCCCGGGGGGGAATGGGTCAGGGGGAGGATCAGCAGTGGCTGCGGGAGAAGGCAACATGCCGCAGCCTCCTCCCGCCGCCCGATCAGCAGAAGGACACAAATCTCCCCATAGACGCTGCGGTCGCATCAACCGGGGCATTTATAGGGTTAACTGCCCGGGGGGGGAGCGCGGCAGTGGGAGGAGGGTGTGTGATACAGCCTCCTCCTTCTGCCCGATCTCAGATAGGGACAGCGGGGGGAGGCAGGGAAACCATGACGTCCAGGGACGTCATGATGCGTTCTTGCACTGCTTTTCATGACGTCTCTGGACGTCATATTGGGGGAAGGGGTTAATAATGTTGCTAAAATGGAGATTTTGGAGCACTGTGCAGACCATAGTTACTTTTGTGAAACTGGCTCCCCAGCTGGGCCTCACCAATAACTAGGGGGCGCCTCACCGGTGAGGCCCGCCTCACAGTTTGAGAAGCAGTCATCTAGATTACTCCATGTAGAAGAAAAGAAGATGGAGGGCACTCACCGTATATACGTGCAAACATTATTCCTTATGAAAACTTAAAATTCCGGCAGGGTCATAGGTAACGGGCTCGGATGCCTAACACTCGTTTGCACAAGCTATTACAGCTGTTTAGCGCACATGCGCGCGTCGTCAAATGGCGCTCTTCCCACAGGTCTCAGGTAAAATACCTTCTCTGACGTGCATGGAAGGGGCGTAACAAATTGTGAGTCATAAACAACTTAAAGGGAACCTGTCACCCCCCGTGCCGGGGTGACAGGATCCCGACCCCCCGTTAGAGCCCCCTATACTCGCCTAATCCCGCCGGGTCCCGCTTCTGGAGGTGGTCGGGTGATGAAGATCTC
Organism: Dendropsophus ebraccatus; assembly: GCF_027789765.1. NCBI lineage: Eukaryota > Metazoa > Chordata > Amphibia > Anura > Hylidae > Dendropsophus > Dendropsophus ebraccatus. The sequence continues at coordinate 84,441,045 of NC_091458.1, forward strand.
AGCCGCTGAGAGATGAGTCCAACACCCATAGAGAATGACAGGAGAGTCCAGCGCTCCGTCATTCTCTATAAGCGTTGGACTCATCTCTCAGGCTCTAACGGGGGGTCGGGAGGTTCCCTTTAAATGATAAAATAATAGGATTAAAAACAGTAGAAAGTGCTTAATCACCATGCATTTTACAAGAACATTTGTAATTCTATCTTATTGTTAAGACCTCTGTTTCCTTGGGCTTCTGTTGCCATAATCAGTCTAGCTTTGTGCTGCAATAGTAGCCTATTGGAATCCTATTGTTTGTCAGTGGCTGACAAACAGATACATACATATACTCACTGACATACATTAGTTTCTCAGTCTTCCCCCTCTTCTGTAGGATCTTTAGGTCATGTGATCAGGTCCTTCTCCTCTCTCTCACTCCCGGCTACAGCACACACCATCCCACATTACAGGGCTAAGCAGGACCCCGGGCTCCCTGATATGCCGGGCTCCATAGCAGCTGGGATGTCTGTTATGGCGATAGTTACGCCCCTGATCCCATGATTCCTCTGAGGGGAGCCAATTCAGACCACTGCACTACCAATGTTGCATGGCTGGGACATTTAAATGCTGATGTCAGTTTTGACAGCAGCATCTGAATGATTAAATAGCCAGCTCAGACAGTCGCTCTGTGTCAGTTATTAGAGGCGGCCCCCAGATGCTGATGGCAGCCAGGAGGTGCTGTGTACAGAGCAGGCTTGAGCCCAGAGCCAGCTCCATATACTGTGATGACAAAAGTGACATAAAACTTGATAACTGGATAGCAACCAAAGAGCCCCACGCACTTTTTATGACACTATTTTACACATTTGTTCTCGCATTACATACTTGTTCGGGAAAATCCTTTAAACCAAATCAATGACACATAGGACCTTAGAGACTGCCCTTACAAAATTGTCAGTGAAACCTCTGAGATGGTGTAGGTTTTACTGCGTGTGAACATTGCTCCTCTACAACCTTTGCGACACAAGGCCATTTTTTAATCTACCGCAAAAAACTGTTAAACTTATCCCCCATAGTTTTTTCTCTTTTGTTTCTTATGTTTTACTACATTTAAAAACGAAAATCTTAATAACCTAGTTTTCTGTATTGCCTTATCTAACCCCTACAACTTTTTATGTTTACATCTATGGAACTACATGTGGGCTTGTTTTCTTTTAGGGTGAGCTGTAGTTTTTATTGGTAACATTTAGTTTTTTTATTGCCTTTTAATTAGGCTGGGTTCACACTACGTATATTTCAGTCAGTATTGTGTTCCTCATATTGCAACCAAAACCAGGAGTGGATTAAAAACAGAAAGGCTCTGTTCACACAATGTTGAAATTGAGTGGATGGCCACCATTTAATGGCAAATATTTGCTGTTATTTTAAAACAACGGCTGTTATATTGAAATATTGGCAGTTATTTACTGTTATATGGCGGCCATCCACTCAATTTCACCATTGTGTGAACAGATCCTTTCTGTGTTTTTATTCCACTCCTGGTTTTGGTTGCAATATGAGGACCACAATACTGACTGAAATATACGTAGTATGAACCCAGCCTAAAGGGGTACTCCAGCAAAAATATTTCAAATCAACAGTTTTTTTAAAAAAGTTTTATAGATCCGTTATTTACTTCTGCTTAAAAATCTCCAGTTTTCTCCTAGTTATCAGCAGCTGTTTGTCCTGCAGGAAGTGGTGTTTTATTTTCAGTCTGACACAGTGCTCTCTGCTGACATCTTTGTCTGAAACAGGAACTGTCCAGAGCAGGAGAGGTTTTCTATGGGGATTTGCTATTACTCTGGACAGTTCCTGCCTCAGACAGAGATGTCAGCAGAGAGCACTGTGTAAGACTGAAAAAAATAAAACACAATTTCCTGCAGAACATACAGCAGATCATAACTGGGAAGACTGGAGATTTTTTTAATGTAATAAATTACAAATCTATATTACTTTCTGAAACCAGTTGATTTGAAAGAAAAAGATTTTCGCTGGAGTACCCCTTTAAAAAAATAGCAATTCATTTTTTTTCTTTGATGACTTTGACTAAACTAAAAAAAAATATTATACAATGCTTCAAAATTTGAATATTTCAGTATTTGATCAGACAATTTTAATAAAGTTACTTTTAGCGCTTGGTGCTTGGTCTTTGAATGCTTGCCCTGTCAGTGGATGGTATTTCAACTCACGCGGCTGCTTCATTACAGTGCGGCAAATATTCAAGCACTTTCCCTGCTTCTTCTGACATTATATTAATACATGAATGTGACAATAGGCCCCAACCTTTTCTTTCTATTTTTTATTCCTTTTTCATCTACAACAGTGCTGTTTGTAGTACCAGCTTTATTCTGATTTTAGGAGATATTGATTTTGAAGGTTTTTTTTTTTTTTTCATTTATCTTCATTATTTGATGAATGGTGAATAGAGAACAGGTTGCGTGCCCTAAGATTTTTTTTTATATATATTTTTCTCACATAGGCTTTAGAACTGAAACCATAGTTTTGATGTATGCATGATTTAATTTCCGCTACAAAATTAGAAACAGGAATGGCAAGAGATGGCTAAACATTTAATTTGCTCTTCTGTTTTGTTTTTCAGGCAGTCTAATTAAAGCCTGGTTCCCATGCCTGATTAGGCTATTTCTCCATCTGACTGCAGTTTACACTACACATAGTGCTTCCAGACAGGAACTTATGCTCATTTTCCATTAAATGGAACAATCTGTGGAGGAAAAACATGGTTTTCATATTAACCCTTAAAACTGGATTCATTTTTGCTTTATAAAGTTGTACAAAACACAAAACGTTATTATTGATATGACTGTCTTATGTCTCAACTGAATCTCTCAAATAGTATTTTTATTATTTTAACAAAGTCTGCACTCTTGAAAACAATAAAAAAAGAGTGAAAAGATGAACTAGAATAAAGTGTAGGAACTAATTAGAAAAACAGCAGTGTCTTCAGGGGGGAATATAAATACTATTTAACATATGTCAAAATGAAACGCTAAGTATATATGCATAAAACTTTTTCTTTTTTATTTGCTATGAGATTTTTATGGCTATGTTTATATTCCGCTGTGGTAAACAGTTGCAATATGCACTCATGTTTTGGGAATACCTACAAAATAACATATTCTTGCTTCATTATTTTGGGCCTCTAGGCATAAATGATTAACTCAACTTCTCTGGAAAATAAATACTGATATAGACAAAAGTAACTGTGCACCTGGTGGTAGAACACAACATGAACATATCTATAGCTGGGGAAAAGGATATTTCTGAAACTTAAAGGATAATGTATGA